>NC_066622.1:116493257-117109686 GCF_025201925.1 Gopherus flavomarginatus | reverse complement strand
TGATGCAAACAGTCTGGCAAGCAGATAGATCTGGCATTCTGAGAATTCCCTTGGCAATGGGGGAAACTAGGCTGGCATAGAGGTGGTGTATTCACCTCCTGCACAACACCCACATTTCTAAGTAGGTAGAAATTATGACTCTGAGAACCACTCAGTGCTAACTGGCAGAGGGGTGACTGTTCTGTAACAGGAGCCCCAACAGGCCTTATAAACTCACAGCACTCAACACATTGCTGACATAGTATTTATCTATAAAGAATGTCATGTGGGATTTTAAATGAATCCAGGACTATACTGATCTTCATAATCATTGTGTGATGTATGTACAGAAGTTGTGTATATGTACTAAATAGATGTCTAAATCAAGGCAGGGTTTACAAACAAGCTTTGAGTCAGACAAAGTAAGTTGTCTTGCTATTTGTTACGTAAATTAAGGACTGTAAGCCAACACAATGAAAGCTAAATCTGCATAAGGAGTATATGGAATTGGGAGGACAGTAGAGACTAAGGGCTTGTCTCCGCTAAGGGCTTGTCTCTAGTGAAGACCTGCTAAATTGACCGCAGATCACTCTCACGTCGACTCTGGTACTGTACCGGAACGAGATGATTAAGGGGAGTCAACAGGAGAGCATCTCCCATCGACAACGCATAGTGTGGACCTCGCGGTAAGTAAATCTAAGCTTTGTCGACTTGAGTTACGCTACTAATGTAACTCAAATTGCGTCGCTTAGATCAACTTTCCCCTGTAGCACAAAACTGCCCTAAATCACATGGGGGTATTCTGACTCTGGAGGCAAAACAATGAACTTTGGGAATATCAGAAAGCAAAAAGGACACATCTTTATCCATCACTCAGGGAGCAAAATGGACAGCACTTTTTGCACTCTTGAAAGGTGGATGCTGGGAGACAGCTTTAGGTAAGAGTCTGTTAAAGTTAAGTTTAGCCTCTTAGGGAGCCTGTTATACTTTGTTTTATATGTGACCGTTGATGTTTCCTTTTTCAGTATCTCTTAAATACTTATTTCCAATACTAAACATATGATTCTATTCACTATAATTATATCTCAGGGCTGTGATGTTATAAAGGAGCTGATCCTGAGATGTTTCGGTCAAGCTGTGTGTATGTTGTTCCCTTGGAGACAGCAAACCTGGTAACTTCTGACGGTGTCCAGTGATAGCAGCTGAATCCTACAGGAGATACTTTCAGAGAGGCTCTGAGACTAAAGTATACTTCTTGTTACCTGCGAGACAAAGTAAGGGCTGGCAAAGCCCTGAGGAGATTGGTTGGGTGGCTAACAGACTGGTGGTGTTAGGGAGCTGACTAGGGTGACTTAGATGTACAGATTTCATAGGGACAGTCCCAATATTTGGGGGTTTGTCTTATATAGGTGCCTAATACTCCCAAGCCTGTCCCGATTTTTCACACTTGCTATCTAGTCACCATAGAGCCGACATCCATTTAAGCACAAGCAAGTCTCTCTCTTGCTGAGGCAGTGGGGTAACAAGGTGACTGTCAGTCCTGGGCATCCTGAGAAACTGTCACAGGGATATGTCAAGAGTGTGGCTGGTGCACAAGGGCTAGTGCCAGCTGGTGTACTTTAGGGCAGCCCTACACTCCATCTTGCCATCATAATAAAGATTACACTACATGGTACAATAAAGATTTTACATTCTCTGATCTGTGTCCAGTTATATTTCATATTGTAAGAGATCTGTCTTATGACTCTTTAATATATCATTGTGTTAGCATGACTGTAGTATGCAATATAAACATAATAGGACTTTTTCAAAAATTAAACTCTTCAGCTATTATAAACAATGACAAACATCATTAGTTAACAATCCACATGTTGGATTAAGTACTCCAATCTTTAAAATTGAGGCCATTTTCTAAATTCAGACAGATACTAAAATATTGACTATTGATCAACAAAAAAAAGAGTGCATTTAGACTGGAAAGCTGTGTGTTATCTTATATCCATATGTTATGGTCAGCATACAAGCATACACCGAAGGGGGCTTAGAATGTAAATGCTAATGGAACTTTTAACATTAGTCAGTGTTTGAATTGTCCAGAAGTATTAAATTTTTCCTTGCCTCCAACTGCTTGAACTTGCTGCAGTTCACCTATTTTAAACAATCTGAGCACAGATGAGACGTGTTGGAAGTGGTGGGGTGGGGCAGGAAATAATCCCTGTAGAAAATGGAGTTCTAATACCTCCTATCTTGGTGATCAGAGTGAAAACAGGGCTTGCTTTCTGATCAGTTTGCAAGATATGAGGAAGATAGCTGTAACAGTCTATGCTAATATTGTTTGCAGTGATGTTGTAGATGTATTTGTTCTAGGATACAAGAGAAACAAGGTGGGTGAGGTAATATATTGTATGGAACCAACTTAGGTTGGTGACAAGCTTGTCTCTTTCACTAACAGAAGTTGGTTCAACAAAATATATTACCTCATCCATCTTGTCTTTCAGTGCTAACATTGTTAGGTTTGGGTATTATTTTGAAGGTAGACTTTTATTGTTCTAGATTAGGGGAAATACAGGACAAGGGCTTTGTCATGCTGAAAAACTTTAAAAGGGATCATTCACCGATTGAGGTAGGAGTTGTGGTTTTAGGAAAGCGATTCATCAGTGATATAGGACTGGGTACAGTCCTAATACTGGGTACATTGAATGGACCCATCTAGGTGAGGAGAAATATGGGGCAGAATTGATGGTGGTGGGGAGTTACCCTTTAATTAAAAAGGGCATCTTTGAGTTCATTATTTCAGCTATTGCTTGAGAGAGAGTAGATCCTTAGTCTGAAAGGCCAAACACTATCAGTCTATCCTGAACATAATATAGCCATCTGTAAACAAATGAAAACAGTTATGTGTTCAGAAAACTGGGTGACTTTTAAATTATTTATAAGCATTATATTTAGAGATTTGAGGATTGACAAAACATTCTCTAGTGCCTTAATAATAAACAAATTAAAGTGTAACTCTTAAGTCTACTGTTTGGGTGATGAATACCATCTGCTCCAAACACAATGAAAAGGTCTAATGTTTATTTGAGAGGGAAAAACTGAATTTGTTTTTGTTGTTAAATTTAAAACCTTGTATATTATAGAAGGGTTTAAAAATGTGTGAGCAACTGTTAGAAAAGTGTTTCTTCTGAAATGCAGCCATTGAGTAAAAACTAGCAAATGACGACAATGAATCCTTATAGTATTAAATGAAGATCATGTATATGGGACACCAAAGGCACCCAAGGGTTGCAATTATCAGATAGACTAAATTATCTGTATCTGGTTAAATAACTATCACTTGCATCACTCGTGCAAAAGTAATAGTACTTGTAGAAAATGTGTAAGCTTATGGAAGAAAACAAATAATTACAAAATAATTTTCCCTTTGGCTGTGATGAAAAGTTTTGCGTATTTTGGACAGTATCAACATTGTGTGGAAGACTTGTTTTTCAAATATTTCCTTTATATTAAATATCTGAAGTAATACAAATAAGATTAAAAACTTTGAAGTTTAAAGAATAAAACAATCAAGATTCTCATGCAGTTAATGAGATTGTTCAGAGTTGTATTAGTATTCCTTAATCTTAAAAGATATTTCTATTATAGAATGAGACTTTTCTTCTAAATTTTAGTGCCATACAGAGAATTATTGTTCATACAAATTGTTGATATAAAAAGCATACTGAGTAATGCATATTCTGAAAGGTAGTTTGTTATGTGCATATTAGAAAAAGTGAAATAGCTTCAATGTCATTTCAGGCACTAATCCTCAGACTAATAGATTCAATTCCTTAACAAAAATATATATATAGCAAGAAAGATGAATCAACTAAATATTCAACTTAAGGAATATAAAGAAATAAGACCCATTTTTAAAGATGGCAATGTAGTTAATCTAGGACATATTTCTAAAGCAAAAACATTTAGAACATGTGAAGAATATGACACTGGTTCAGTACTGGAATATACTTAAGATTTATGCTTCTTGTGTAGATTAAATTGGCAAATTTAAATGACAGTACATATTAAGAAAGCTTTTAAAAACAGTTTGGTTTATACTTACCCTTCTCTATGAGCTTCTCCTTTTTCTAACTCCTGAATGACACCCAACAGCACTTTTATGGTTTCCTGGCTTGAGCTGATTAAATTCTCCATCATCTGAAGCTGTGCTTTCAAGTCTACCACTTCTGTGTGAGGCACAATTTGTTGGCATTCTTCACTCACAGCAACTGCTGTCTGACAAGGCTGGTTTTCTTCCATAGGTGAAACATTTATCTGAAGGGTCTGTTCATTACATTCGGCTGATTGGCACTGTGCCTGTGTTGAGCAGGCCTGAGCATTTACTGACTGGGATTGCAGACCATTAAGATGCACAGTTCTCTTTTTTTCCTCATCTGTTGCTGGGCATAGTGACCATTCAGTCTCTGCTGCAGAGTTTTGCAAATCAGGCTGTGTGGCATGTGAACTGGATGCAGGTAAATAAATTGTAGCTACTTCCGTCTTAAACACTTTCCCATGTGCTGATTGATTAGATTCCTCATTATCCAGAGGCACTGTATCATGTTTTGCGTTATCGTGCAGCTGGTAATCAGGGTCTTCTGAAGTAGAGTCTGCTGAGTTTTGAAGAGAAGGAGGTTCTTTAGTACAGCTGTGCAAATCAGTGCTTTTACATGCCTCTGCACAGTTGTCACTAGAAGGCTGATCTACTGCATTCATGCGTTCATGAGTATGGGAAATAAACTCTGCTGTCTTTAGGTCACTGACCTTGCTACAATGAGCAGCCTCCCCTGAGTTTTTACTATCTTCATCCTTAATATCTATTAAAAATCCATTGTTTTGACTCTTAAAGGCATCAACAGCTGAGACGCTTTTAATAATATTCCCTTTTTTGCGGTCCAAAGGGAATGTCTGGTAACACTTCTTAAGATCTGGTGAGGTCTGAACTCCTGTGCTCTTAGTAACATTAGGTATGGACCTTCGTGCGGGCACTGTCATATATTTACGATAAGCTGCTTTATAAGAGATGGGCTTTGTTTCTCTTTTGTCTGCATGCTGTACTGTAGATAGTTGTTTGTCCCTTTGTTCATTCTGGGCCTCACAGATATCTTTAAATCTCACCTGAAGGGCTTTGTTTCTTTTCTTAATCTGTCGATTGGGATCCAATGCATATTTCATCTCCAAAGCAAGTGAAGCTGCTGGCTCAGCTTCACTTTCTGACGTTGTGAGTAAGCATTTGCTGGATTCCTTACTCACCATGATGCCTGTGTTTAAAAACAGTTTAAGAAGTCTTTTATTAAAACAGAAATGTTTCCTTAATTCAACTATTATAAACTTCTAGAAAATATCCTGTATTTTTAAGTAGTCCCATTTTATCTTTGTGAAAAACAGGCTGTATGTGGAAAACTAGATCCTCATGGTAGCTTGAAAAGTTTTACTTCCTTTGTTTTATACCTTACTGCTTTTGGGAGAATTATGTATTTCTCTGTTGGATATTTTGTTATAATCAGCACTTCATACAATCAAAAAGTTGAAAACACTTATGGGCAGGGTGATTGTCAATGAACAGCGATGGGTTTCTGTGAAAGACACTTCTTTCTTGCAAGAGACATGAAATTTTAAAGTACTAAGAATACTTCATAGTCCTCCCATTATTATAATTGAGTTAAGTTTTGGCTCTACTAATTTTTTGAACATTGCATAATTAATTTCTGATTAGATTTAAAGAACAATCGTCTTTAAATCCCCTGGCTATAAAATCCAGCTTTTGTAGTTCAAGGGTAGAAGTGTATGCACATATCTAAGATCAGAACATCTGAAAGGATTAGTAATTGTGTAGTGAGTATAGAGCTTAATAGGTTTTATTTGTATGTTAGATCATATGGACAGATTAAATATTTGGAACATGTTGCTCTGCTTGAGAAGACATCCAGATTTTTACAACATATTGATAGTTTTTTGCAAGCAAGTCCAATGATTATGGTGGAGGGCATTCTTGTTACTGCTTCTGTGTCAATGGATTCATCTGAACTTTTTTAGTCTTAAAGACAGAAAACCAGTTATCACTAATTTAAAAAAAAAAATTTTCTGTAGTAACTTTTTTTTGTACAGTAAGCCTATTATTGTTTACAATATCCGATAGTAAAAACAGAGAAATTCTCTCAAAGAAATAGTAAAATATGGAGCTCTGTTTTGAGCATTCAGTTTTCATCCTGTGCTGAACTATGAAGTGTAGCTAAGATCCAGGTGGCTGGCTGATTATTCCACATTAGAGTAACACCTGAATTTATTATGCTGCTTCACAGCAGTTTTATGTGCATGGAAAAGTTTACATGATTGCTGAAGTAAGAAAATACATTTCTGTTGGCATAAATTAACAGAGTTGAAGTCAGTGGATTTGTGTATATTTACACCAGCAAACTGTTAAAGTGTCTTTCATTGATGGCGTGTCCCTCCCATCCGTCCCCCCACATTCAGTAAGAATCTGTTATGATAAATGAACTGATGTTTTTTAGGATTCATAAAAAGTTTTTAAAAAATGTGTCTAGGTATTCCAGCAAGACTTGCAAGCTGGGGCAAACATGGGGAAAATAGTGTTTTATATAAAAAGCTGTTTACATGGCTAATCCTTTTTCATTGTATTCCCTGCCATTTTTAAGCATTTATACTTGAATGAAATTTCTATCCCTCACAATCTTTTTTGCTTGATCCTGCAGTGAAGTCATAATCCTGCATATGTCTGTTGCCATGGAAAGATTTCTACTTATAGTGTCTTTTATCTGTAAATCTCAACATGCTTTACAAACCTCAATAAAGCCTCCTTACACTCCTAGGAAGATAAATATTATTTCCATTGTATAGATGGGGAAACAGAGGTAGTGACTTCCCCAGGGTCACAAAGCAAGCCAATGATAAAGTTGAGAAGTGACTTCAAGAGTCCTTATGGCAGGCTGGAATAGCACCCAGGAGTCCTTATTCCCACCCACCTTCTCAAACCACTAGAAATGTTGTTATTGCGTGATTGCAATGGTACTAATTCAGCATTATGAAAGCCTTTCAAATATAAATACATATAATTAGGATAAAATGTAAAGAAAAGAATCCAGCTAAAACTTTATACTAGCTTAGTATAGTAATCAAAGGATAGTATCTTATATTTAGATTTCATAAAGAAAAATGTTTAAGTATGATATCCTTCATTGCAAACCCTTGCTACCAAGGAATGCCAAGTTATGTCATACCTCTTAACTATACCCTAATGCCCACAACACACATTTCCACTTATCATAATGGATGATGTCTTCATGAGTTCCTTCGGAGACATGGGTCCATCACACTTGCAAAGAGGTATTACGCAATAGACCACTTAATATTGATTTAACACTCTTGCAGTGCCAAACCAACAGAAGAAAATGTGAGCCTTAACAGACAATTTCAGCCTTAACTTGAAATTGTCTTTTTGTCATCTGTAATATTTAGTATTTTCTCAACTGTTTACTGCTGGAATTCAGGTAACGTACTGAACATACAGAAATGTCTGTTTTCAGGGCATATTCCTTTTAAAACCCTTGTTTGTTTGCTTTTTGCTTTTTTTTTTTTTTTTTTTTTTTTTTTTTTTGCTGCTGTTAGTTTTTGGATCTCTACTCTACTCTTACCACTTTGAAGCCATGTTTGTCAGCTACCTATGAACAGGGCAGAATACTGATTCTTCTTTCTCCTCTCTAAGGTATGATGTCTCCACAGCAAATGAAAGTATGATTGCAGCTCTGGTGGCCATGCCTGCAGTAGCTTTAATCTAGCTAGCCCCTGTAATAATAGCGGTGAAGACATGGTGGCATGGACTTCAGAGTGGACTAGCACCAGAGTCCAGACCAGGAGACCCCAGTAGGCTTGTACTGGAGCAGCTAGCCCAGGGGTAGGCAACCTATGGCACGCGTGCCGAAGGCGGCATGCAAGCTGATTTTCAGTGGCACTCATACTGCCTGGGTCCTGGCCACCTGTCCGGGGGGCTCTGCATTTTAATTTAATTTTAAATGAAGCTTCTTAAACATTTTAAAAACCTTATTTACTTTACATACAACGATCGTTTATATATATATATATTATACACTTACAGAAAGATACCTTCTAAAAACGTTCAAATGTATTACTGGCACACAAAACCTTAAATTAGAGTGAACAAATGAAGACTCGGCACACCACTTCTGAAACGTTGCCGACCCCTGAGCTAGCCTGAGCTGCAATTTGTGCCTCCATGTCTTTACTACTGTTCTTAGCCATGTTAGCTACATTAAAATTAGTGCAGGTATGTCTCCCTGGGCTACAATCACATCTTCATTTGTTGTTTAGATGTGCCCTAAATCCTATCATCTCTCTCCCTCTCTCTCTCTCTCTCTCTCTCTCTCTCTCTTTTTTTCTCCCTGTGGGGATAAAGCCTAACATTTAGAAGCAGCAAAACTTAAAAGTTCAATATGCTAGGTGCAATACTGGAACATTGGTTGGATTTTAATATCGTTCCAGGGTTGATGTTTTCAGAGCCACTGAGGATATTTAGATACAGGATGGAATTTTCAAAAACAGCAAGATGGTTTAGAAGCACAAATCCCATTGAAATTCAGTAATTTGTGCTTCTTAACCACATAGCTGCTTCTGAAAATCTCATGCACAGCTGCCATTAATTGTAATTAATTGTGTCCCTAAATTCTGTAAATCTAATCAATCATTAGCAAACACCTGAAGTAAGACTTTATAGAAGCCAAAGCATATTATGTCTAGTCTAATCTATATTTATTACCATTACCTGCAGGTGGCTGTGGGTGAAGTAGAGTTACTGTAGAAAGGGAAATGTTTTCTGCATGAGCCTGCAAGGAAAATGTTCAAACTGAGTGTGCGGGAGAGACAGAAGCAGAATCAAAGAATTCAAATGATCACAAAAGATTTTACTGCCCACGTATGAGTTTTTCAGCCTCAGTATTAAAATAATGAGGCCTTGTAATACAATTAAAATAGTAAGAGGCTCATCTGTTGACACATCACTTGAAAAGATGCTATTATGCTGCATAAAGCTGCTGAATTTCTTGCTGATTCATTGTGGAAGGTCCAGCTTCTTAACTCAACCCTGAATATAAAAAGATACCGGTGGCCCTCTATGCAATGGTAACGGAGCTCGGGTAGAGGAAGTCCTGGAAGAAAACACTAGAGGCGGCCAAGCCTAGAGAAGAAACATAGGTGAGTTTCATGCAGTGTCAAGTATCAGAGGGGGAGCTGTGTTAGTCTGGGTCTGTGAAACATGACAAAGAGTCCTGTGGCGCCTTATAGACTAACAGATTTATTGGAGCATGAGCTTTTGTGAGTGAACACCCACTTCGTCAGACGCATGCTTATGCTCCAATACTTCTGTTAGTCTACAAGGTGCCACAGGACTCTTTGTCACTTTTTACAGATCCAGACTAACATGGCTACCCCTCTGATACGTGACACCATGCAAGGCATTGCATTTAGCTGTATGGAGTGGAAATCCATCAGCCCATGCATCTGATGAAGTGGGTATTCACCCATGAAAGCTCATGCTCCAATTCGTCTGTTAGTCTATAAGGTGCCACAGGATTCTTTGTCACTTTTTTCATGCAGTGAGTGATCAATAAAGCCAAACCCTAGGAAAGGGGTAAGTTAGGAGTGTTAGGGCTCTGAGTTATAACAGAGAATATTTTCCCCGGTGTCTGGGTGCTGGGTCTTGCACCCATGCTCAGGATCTAACTGATCACCATATTTGGGGTCAGGAAGGAATTTTTCTGGGTGTCAGATTGATAGAGACCTTGGGGGCTTTTGCCTTTCTCTGTAGCACAAGGCATGGGCCATTTGCAGATTTAAACCAGTGTAAATGGTGAATTCTCTGTAAGTTGAAGTCTTTAAATAATGATGTGAGGACTTCAGCAATTCAGCCAGAGGTTAGGGGTCTATTATAGGAGTGGATGGGTGAGGTTCTGTGGCCTGCAACATGCAGGAGGTCAGACTAGATGATCATGATGGTCCCTTCTGGCTGGCCTTAAAGTCTGAGTCTAACTCTGGGATTCGAGTGAAATCTCACCTCACTGAAATCAATGGGAAAAACTCCAATTTGTTTCACCTCATGCGTTCTACTGAGGACCGTGTAGGGACTCAGGGCAAATAGTTTATTAATGAGCCACACATAACTGTTAGTCTTTTAGCAGTAAAGAATATCCAAAAATGTCAGCCATGTTTGTTATGGGACAAAATATTAGTATACTGTACTTGCTATTTTCAGTTTTATTTTAATTCATATTCATCTATAACTGTTTCATTGGATTGGTGCCCATTTCTGTTACATGGATTCTGTATGCTGAATGCCATCTGTTTCATAGCTACCAAAAATAAAAAATTGAGCTAAACATGGATTTTCAGAATGCTGATGGATTTTCAGAAGTTATGTAAAGCCTGGTAAAATACAATATGGAGACCAGCCAACTTGGAGAGAACAGACAAACCTGAAATAGACTTCATTGAAGTAGGTCAAAAATGTAGGCTAGTATAATCAATTACATTTTTATCCTCCTATTGCTTATTTGTAGATTATAAAACTAAGGGGGACAATTGTAATCATCCACTCTGACCACCTGTATAACACAGGCCATAGAACTTCCCTGAGTTAATTCCTGTTTGAACTAGAGCAGATCGTTTCAGAAAAACAACCAATCTTGATTTTAAAATTGCCAGTGATGGAAAATCCAGCATAATGGAATAGTTTATTACCTTCACTTTTTAAAATGTACGCCATATTTCCAGTTTGAATTGTCTAGCTTCAACTTCCAGCCATTGGGTCTTGTCATTGCCTTTGCTTTCTAGATTGAAGAGCCCATTATCAAATTTTTGTACCTAGATACTTATACATTTTCCAAGTCATGCCTTAACTTTCTCTTAGTTAAGACAACTAGATTGAGATCCTTGAGTCTATTGCTATAAGGCATGTTTTCCAATCCTTTTAATCATTCTAGTGGCTCTTCTCTGACTTCTACCAATTTATCAACATCCTTTTTTAATTGGGAAACCCAAAACTGGACACAGTGTTTCTGTATTGGTCACCCCAGAGCCAAACAGAAAGATAATATCCTCCGTAGTCATCCTTGAGATTCCTGTTTATACATCCAAATACTACATTAGCCCTTCTGGTCCCAAATGTCTTGCTGGAAGCTCATGTTCCACTGGTTATCTACCCTGACACTCACATGATTCTCAGAGTCGCTGCTTCCCAGTGATGCTTTATTCATAGATATGACTTTTTATCTGGCTGTATTGAAATGTGTATTGTTTGTTTGCATCCGTCTTACCAAGTGATCCACATTGCTCTGTATCAGTGACCTGTTCTTTTATTATTTACCATTCCTCCAGGCATTGTGTCATTGCAAACTTTATCAGTAATGATTTTGTTTTCTTTCAGTCATGGATTAAAAATGTTAAATAATATAGGCCAAGAACTTATCCCTGAGGGACTCCACTAGAAACACACTTGCTTGATGATGATTCCCCATTTATGAATACTTTCTGAAACCTGTCAGGTAGCCAGTTATTGAGATGCTCAAAACTATGGGAAACCAGTTTTCCATGGCAATCTGTTAAACCAGTGACCCTAACAGGAAATTTAAGTGAAGACACTTATGAAATAAATCCTTTGTCTATGGGCTTTTACTTCTGTAACCTGCTGCACCACTGCATAAAAACTAAACTATGAAATTTAATCAGCTATGGAATATGCTGCATTTACTAAGTTGTCAAACACTGAATGATTATGCCTTAAAGAAGGTCATGTTTTAGGGCACAGGCATCCAGGATAAAAACAATTAAAAAAAACAAAACTCAGCGTTCAGCTGTGAAAGTCTCATAATGAAAAGTTACTAGAATGGTTACTAGTAACTTAAGTATATGAAAGCTGAGTTTTTTAGTGACTTTGCTATTTAGCATTAGAATCTGCTAGCAAGTGATAGATTTAAAGAACTGGTATGAGGTTTTGTTAGGATTTTCAGTCCAGAGGTGTCCTGACTCAGTTTCCAGATTGATTGAGCCGCTGCTTTGTCCCATATGCTTTCGGAATGCCAGAACATTAGGTTATTTTGGAATGAGGTAATTGACAGAATTAATATTGTCCTTAATACAGATGTACCAAGGAATCTGATAATATTCTACAAAATGAAGATGAGATAAATGATGTAGTATATTCTGTGATGCAGTTAATTTTAAGTGTGGCTTTAATAGCCAGTAAATTGATACTTCAAAAATGGCTATCTCCCTTTCCCAATTGCATTAGCCTGAGTAATTCAGCTAGAGAGACTTTTTTATTTCCAGTAGCAGCTTGAACTAATAATTTTCTAGATATCTGTGATTAGGGGTGATTGCAACCAAAAAGGGTAACTGCAAATTCTTTGCCTTATTTAACTTCTGTTGTGTTCAGTGAGAATTGCACATGCATATCTGCTGACAGAATGCTCAACAAAACAGTTGATGCACAGTAAAATTATTAAGGATTTTAACTGTACTTTTTTTTGTATGTGTAGTGTTTTCACCAAGGGAATGGAAACGTGCTCTACTTATCCAGACACTTCTATCCAGACTAAAACCTAACGGAAAGTTGGGGTAAACCATTCATCTGTACTTGAAAACCTGAATGTGCTGTTTTGCAGGAGACTTCCCTTATTATGAGAAGGAGGCCCACAGGCCTGCTCTGCTCCCACAGAAGTCAATGCTAAAACTCACATTGATTTCAGTGGGAGCAGGAGCAGGTCCCTTGCCAGATTGGGCTCCTAAATCTGTGCCCCTGGACAGGCCAATTGAATATGGGAAACTGTAATATAACTAGGGCCCTATCAAATTCACGGCCATGAAAAATGCGTCACAGACCGTGAAATCTGGTCTTTTGTGGGCTTTTATACTATACAGATTTCATGGGGGAGGCCACCGTTTCTCAAACTGGGTGTCCTGACCCAAAAGGGGACTGCGGGGTGGGGTGGAGATAGAGAGAAGGGGTTGCAAGTTTATTTTAGAAGGGTTGCAGTATTGCCACCCTTACTTCTGTGCTGCCTTCAGAGCTGGGCGGCTGCAGAACAGTGGCTGTTGGCTGGGCCCCCAGCTCTGAAGGTGGTGCCCTGCCAGCAGCAGTGCAGAAGTAAGGGTGGCAATACAATACCATGCCACTCTTACTTCTGTGCTGCTGCCTTGAGAGATGAGTGGCCAGAGTGTGGCAGCTGCTGACCGACGGCCCTGCTCTGCAAGCAGCAGCACATAAATAAGGGTGGCAATACCATACTATGCCATCCTTACTTCTGCACTGCTGCTGCTGGTGACTCTACTTTCAGAATTGGGTTCCTGGCCAGCAGCCACTGCTCTAGAGCTGCCCAGCTCTGAAGGCAGCGCTGCCGACAGCAGCATCACAGAAGTAAGGGCAGCAATACCACAACCCCACTACAATAACCTTGCGATCCCCCTGACGACTCCTTTTTGGGTCAGGACCCCTACAATTACAACACTGTGACATTTCAGATTTAAATAGCTGAAATCATGAAATTTACGATTTTTAAAATCCTGTGACCATGAAATTGACCAAAATGGTCTGTGAATTTGGTGGGCCTGAAATATAACTTAACTCCCTTGCCTATGTTATTTCTCTGTAATTCTGCTGACATTACTTAGCTCTGTAGAGTTTTTTGAGATACAAGACAAAAGGTGACATAAACATTCAGTTATATAAAATGAGTGACTGTACCACATGGAATGAACTGATTCCTCTTCCAGAAATTTAAAAAACTACTGAGATGGAGTTCAGCAATATGCATAAATATTGCAGAAGTTCAGAGTTTGCAGACGTGCATATTAGATACTGCATTATAGTTTCTTGTGCTGTAGCTACATTTAAAGAGATTAACTGATTGAATGACATGATTTGCCAAGTTAAATATTAAAGGGATCACAGAGCTTATTTTTCTAGATGCTAAACCCTAATCCTTGATTTCTTTGTTTTTGTTGTTTGTTTAAGGTTGATTATTACTAAAAGAACTTCACTTTCTGTCTGAATATGGAAGAAGTCCATCAAACTGTATCAAAGTGTGATGTCAAAAGTACTGAGAATCTTTATGGAAAGTCACAGTAGCTGTTAACTTTTACATTGTTTCAGGTGTTCTGTGGCATATTTTATTAAACTGCGTACTTCTCTCTCCCATACTATTCTTCATCCCTTGCTAACAATCCAGATTTCTCACCATCCAGTTTCCAGTACTAGCAAATGCAGCAAAGGGTCTTATCTGTATGATTCAAGCCCCAGTCCTGCAAAAATATATGCATTCTGATGAGTCCCATTAAAGTCAATATGTAAAGTTAAACATGTGTATAAGTCTGTTCAGGTTCAGGGCCTTGATCCAAAGCTCAGTGAAGTCAACCACCTATGTTACAACATAAATTACATTACTGCAGTTTTATAAACTATTGATTTGTTAGTGAAGAGAAAAAACAATCTTGTAGTCTGAAAGTGACACCAAACTCTAATTTAAAATTGATTTATATTCTTTGCTCTGTAGAAACATATATGTAAAGCAAAACTTTCTTACAAAAAGTATGTTTAATAAAAGATTTTAACTTCATCTTGTATTCCCATAACAGCTTAAGATGTAAAATTCACAGATGGTATAGTTTCACACAGAATTGAAAGACTACATGAATAACAACTCTTAAGGTTATACGCACATACTAAAGGATTCTGATTATATTTGATAGCCTAGGATGAAATTCACCAATGTGCACAAGACTTGCTTTCACCACAAGAAAGCGAAGATGGAGTCAGTGGTATGTGATGCCTTTAAGACTAATATACCAAAGGCACACCTTTAGCAAGAAATCTCCTGTGTCGTGTTTGATACATCTAAAGAATATCACATGGTTTAATGAGAAAACCATGTTTTACTTCAAAATGTATGAATATCCATGTGTCCTGTCTCCTCTTCCATGTTTTTCTTGTAAGAATATGTAGTGCACAATAGGCTTTTGCAGTTGAAACAAAACTTCTAAAGCAACCACATGGATTTACTTTCTATGAACAAATCCAACATGGCAGCCAAAATCTCTCTTCATTCTAAATATCACGTGGCTACTGCGCTTATTAAAGTGCCTTGAATTTTTGCTTACAAAATACTATAATTTTTTCTCCCAATTTCATGCATTATGGTCTTCCAGTAAACATATTTAGAATTTTTTCAGGTACATAATTGTTAGTAAACTGTCTATATTACTATGACAAAATTTTTAAAAATCAGGAGACTCATCGCCTGAATATGGGACTGAGGATTATTGGTATGCAAGAAAAACTCTTCTGGAAAATTTTCTTGCTGATACTAATGATCTTTGCAGAACCTTTTCCTGTGTAACATGCATTTTTCATTGAGTCTTAAAATGCAGGCACACTACTATAGTTTGATTTCTACTCACAATCAAATGCTTTTAGATGTTTAGTTTTTGTGGTTAAAAAGCAAAAAAGCACAGTCGATGTTATACAGAGTTGTGTACATCACAACTCTGACAACACAAGTGTCAGTTGTGTGGACCACTCTCAACTTTTTATTATAGTTCTCACCTAGAATAATGGAGCTAACAATGACAGTTACTGCCAAATTAAACTTTTTAAGAAATCTGTTTTGGACACCTCATGCATTTGATTTTAGACTCTTACTTTGCTCTATATGTTGGGCTTCCTTATTCATCATTTATCAAAGTTATTCCTTATTATTATTCTTTTTGGATCCTTCTTTTCACCGATGTAAGTGCAAACTGCTCTAGCCATGTACCGTCTCCTCTCTTGATACATGTTATTACTGCAAGAAATCAGAGCAGTGCCACTGTGAACCTAGGGTGATACTTTGTTTTAAAATTGCTATTGTCCTACTGTAGACGATAGCTGCGGCGTATAGTGTTTTGAATGTGTTCTAAACTACTGTAGGTTCAGCACTGTTGAGACAGTTACTACTAGTAAAATCCCTAATTTTGATGTGTTCAGAGTTTCAGCACCATAGTTATTATGATAACCTATGAAAACTCATGTACTGCTTCTTCATTGCCTTAAAATGTGAAGGTTTCCTCCTGAATAACGCAAGAGGCTGTAGCTTCTGATTGCCTTCTCTTCTAATAGGTAGAGTAGCAAAGCATTTACAATAATTGCATCACATACAAAAAAAGAACATGTGTTGTTACTGTAAGAGTTTCTCTTGTTTTTATTAAACTATGCCTTTTTAGATAGTTAAGATGAGCTCTGGGGGTGAATGCACAAAAAAAAAGATATTTGCATACTTTGATAGAGCAGTGCTGGAGCAAAAACAGCAGTATATTGAAAAATAAAAGTTTGCAACTATTCCTTAGAATATTCCGCTAGATAAACACTTTGTTAAACTTCTGTTCTGTTAGACTGAAAAAGAGATATTATGCACACTGCCACAGTCTTTAATTATATTTCTTCCTTATTATATCCTGTATACTGCATTATATGCACATGATTAAATATAATCCTATTTATCTTGATCAAATTCTGCATACTATGGGTTTATTTTCCCTTACTGGTAGTGTAACCAATGTTAACAGTAGGAGTTAGGTATTTGCATCAAGAGGTGAATAGACCCCGGAGGTCCAAATTAATAACTATTTACTTGACATGGAGTTGTTATTCTCTCAAACATTGCTGGGATTTAGGATACTGGTAGAAAAAATAAAAGTTTTGCTTATTTTTCTACTGTGCACTGCACCTTATTGATAACATGGAAATTATCAGTAAAATTTTACCAGAATTTTCTGCAATGTAATCTGTGTACCTCATATTATAACAATTCTGATTAACATGTTGTTGTTGCCGTTGGAAACCCAAATGGCTCCATTACATTTGATAGGTCAAAAGAACCTCAAATTTGACTACTCGTTAAAAAATTCAAATACTAAATTGTAAATGTTGTTAAATCAGTTCCTCTCCTGTAAGTTGTATTGTTATTTAATATGAATTTTAAATTGTTCACAGTAGGCAGCAATAATAAACCTCAATATCAGTACGCATCATGAAAACATCAAACTACTACCACAAGACAATGCTTTTGTTTAGACACAGCAAAAGCTTATTGGTAAAGATGAGTCCGAACCAGGTTCTGAAGGCCAGTGGACTTGAGATCTGACAAACCCCTAGAAAGAGCTAGATGGGGACCTTGTATTGAGGGTGTACGTCTTGAGTCTGTCAGCAAGAACGGCTCATCTGATGTTTGATCTTAGCTGTTGTAGGAAGATAGTCAGTAAGATAACCAGATCCAAACCCTCACATAGACAAAAACCAAAACCTTGAATTTCACCTTGGAGTTGATGGGAAACCCCTGCAATACACTGAGCACATGTGTAATGCACTAAGGCCAAACTTTTCCCTGAACAAGCAGATCATCTCATTTTACTGAAGCTTCGAACTGTTCTTCAAGGGTAGCCTTCATTAGAGCCTACTGCAGCTAGGAGGTTACAAAGGCATTGGTGACTGACCTGAGGTCAGTGTCAGAGTTAAGACATCCAAATATCACCTCATTCTGTTTGGATAATGATTAGCACTATGTATTGTATGAAATGCTGCTGGTCAAAAGCCATTTGTAATAATAGACATAAGGTGATGAGATTAGCACTATATCTATGCATGCTTAAGAACGCAGGCAGGTAATTTAGGCCCCAAATTTAACATATCTTTAATAGAATATTATTTGATGAATGACTTCAGGATTGTGGATATCTCTGTCTGAATTCCAAACTTTACCAGTCACCAGAAAATAAAAGGAAAGCAATATTCACTTAAAAAAAAACCCCAAAAAAACTTGTTTGTAAGCAGTTTTTGTCCTCAACTGCTCCCTGTGCTGGCTCTGCAGTGGCTGTTAACTAACAGAAAGTATTGTAAGTCCTGTGCATATTCTTGCTTAGTGATGCTACTGCAAGAAAAAGAGAAGTAAGCAAAACTGGCTTCTGCAACACACTGGAGAGACAGTACAAAAATCAATGTTAGCTAAATGGAAAAGAACAAAATCGGTACAGAAAATACTTTTTAGCTGTTGTACCAAAGTGTATTACAATACAGTAAAACGTTACGGGACATCTTTGTTGTGAAGCATCTTTGATAAAAGCTGTTTCGGGAGATGCTTTTTAGGTAAATAATAGCAAAGGGAGAGCACGATTCACAGGTATAGACAAGAGGAATTGATATTGTCATATCAAATTTGAATTAAGATGGGCAGTTAATGGGACATGCAGGAAGATTTGTTCCAGCTGACATGATTTGCAAGGGAGAAGGTTCTCAAACCAACATTGGGAAGGATTGTATGGAGAGTAAAAGAAGAGGCTAGAGTTAAACTGGCAGATAAAGTGCAGAAGTGAGTAGACATAGAGCAGGAACTGCTTGCAGGTTTTATGAACGTGAAAGACAATGTCAAATAGGATGTTGAGATGAATGAGCTAGTGGTTGTGTTAAGATGGGGTATATGTGATTTGGATAACAAAAACTGTATTAAAATTAATTAAAGGTCTTAGAACTCTGAATTTCCTCCTTTTGTTGGCTTGAATTGTGCTCTGCTTATGTAACTGTGTAGGATTTTAGCTGAGAACTCCCATATGCATTAATAGGAATGGCCTGACTAAAGCCCTAGGTATCAAGGTCAGACATTAGACAGTTTTTGTCATTTTTAATATGGCTTTTTGTGTTTAAACAGCACTGGTAGATATGAATCTAGGAATGTGACTGAAGTCTTGAACACCTTTTTGTCACTAGTTGTGTAGTTATAAAGAGCTATGTAAAGTTTACAGGTTTCACTTAAAATGCAGGGAATTTAGGCCTAGTCTACACTCAGAATGGAGCAGTGTGTGTTAATCATATTGAATTTACACATAGTTCCTGCTGATCTACTGTCTTATGCATTTTGATGTCAATAGTTCCAGTCTTGTCTGTCCATTTGTCAGCTTCTTACAGAAACATCTCTGTACTTTCTTTGATGCTGGCCTTTATGCACAGAAAATTTCTTGAACTGATTCATAAGATCACTATCCTCTTCTGCACATAATCTCTTCATTTATATGTGGTGGGATGTCAGGAAGAAAATAACCAATGTAGATATTGTATTTATTTGACTGCCTTCTTTCTCATACCTGTCCCCCATACAACCCAGACCTTTCATGTAATTTGTCTCCTTAGATTCTTTAGTTATTTGGGTAGAGCTCATGCCCAAATTTTTAAAGATATTTAGGCACTGCTTCACTTAGTGCTGCAAGGCCTAAATGACTTAAGTCCCATTTTCAAAAGTGCGGAGCAATGTCTAAATACCTCTAAAATCTGGGCCAGTTGGTTTGTATTATGGCTAACATAACGGTGCTCCAGTCCTGATTGAGGCTCCTGGGGGTGACTAATATAAATATGAATAATCCAGCCATTATAGAATGAGCCAAACTATGATAAAAGCTGGGTTTTTAAAAAAAAAAAAAGTGTTCAAGGTTAGCTAAGAACCTAATCCCAAATAGTTTTTTTTCTTAACATTATTTAGCACTTCCCATGCTGCCTAACCAAACCATGTTAGAAAGCAATACAATGGGAGTTCTGCTCCCATGTTACGTTAACATGGTTCTCAGTGTGGATGGGGCCTAGTGGTATTAAGAGCTATCTTGTGTGATTTTCATGGAATTAAGTAAAATAAGCGCATTTCTGTTTAATGGGTAAATAGAGATAGATCTATATTTAGCCATATTTATATCTGATCGTAATAATGTGGAGCGTCTGGTTTGCTTCTGCAGTTCTATATCTTGGAGAAGTTAGAGATAAAAGATGTATTAAGTCATACAGTTGGCAGAATTATTTCTATGGTATGCTTTTCTGTTTAAATACTTATCTGGTCTAGGTGATGATGGGGATTTTTGAGAGAGAGAGCTGAATGGCAATGTTTAGATCCAGATTGATATTGATCCAAAGTTGCGGTTAGTTGAGAATCCAGCGTTTTGGTGCAACCTATTTTAGTTAGGTGTCAATCACAAAAGTTGGATCTGAAATTCTAGAGTTTTCATTATGGGCCTGTTTATATTTAGTTAGAAACAGTATAACTTTTTTTTTTTAATAGCAAAAGGTTTTACTTCTTTAAAATATACAATTAGGATTTGTTTCTAGGCAGATGTCTCACATGATTGAACTACTGATTAGTTGTTTTGATTTTGAAGGTTGCTGTCAAAGAATTTTAACATCAGAAGTGCCTGCTTGTTGAGTGAAACCTGTGCAGATGTCATTACCTCTGTAATATTTTTTTTTCAGAAATGAAAAAGTTTGTTGTTAATGATCAATTTGGCATCAGACTGAAAGATGCTTGAGACACCAAAATAATGTGGTGTTACATCTTTGAACATTAATTTTTATATACATACATTGGAAAAGTAGCATTTTATTTTCTATGTGCTTGCTTAAGTCTTTAACTGTCATATATCTTAGCAATGTCTGTTTCGAATCTTTGGTCCTACTTTTTTTCATTAGTGATTTATAAGCTCTGTTGGCTTCCTGAAAGTTACAAGAAAATGAAAAGGAGAGGAGGAGAACATATAATACAAGCAGTAGCCTATGCATGATGTCAACTGCTTGTTCACTGATGCACGTCTTTCTGTAAGAGTTCTACAAATTGGTACACTTAATTGTCATAAATGTGGGAGGATAGAGAGGCGAAAGAATAACCATGAAATTTGGATAGTTCACATCCTTTATTTTTTGACATTTCCCCCCACTCATCTTTCAGATCATGAAAGTGGATTTCACGTAGGCTATCTTTTTAAAATCAGTTTTTAGCATCTGGTTTTGTAACTTGACGACTGATATTTACGCTGATCCTTAAGAAGGAAAAAAGTCAAAATCAGCTTCCTCCTCCCCCTTCCTCTTTTCCTTCCAAACAACACTACCACCTAGCTCTTTTCATCAGTAGATCTTGAAAAGCTTTACAAAGGGAGGTATGTATCACCACCCCCATTTTACAGATGTGGACACTGATGTAAAAATCGAGGTAGGAGTGGGGTCCTCTAGGTGCTACCACAGTACAACTAATAAATAATAATAATGGATAAAATGAAAGATAAGCCAGATAAAGAAAAAGTTAAAAAACACAGACAATTAGAGCCAGAAACGCCATCTTGTGATGGGGTGGACTGTGGCAGAAGGGATTGATGGAATGAAGTTGTCCCCACCCCATAACACCTACCAGCAAGATCAAACCTAAAGAAAAGGCCATCCAGACGGAAGGCCATTAAAAAGGGAGGAAGTATACCTTAGAGCGAGTGCTCCCCTGAGAAGAGGAATCATGGGTCTGACACAGAAAAGACTTAAGAGTCAGGCTGATCTAAAGCAGAAACCCGAGGGAGAGCCAAGCTTGTGGAGAAGGTTTGGGCTGGTATTTACGTTAATTTGTATATAATGTCAAACTCCAGGAAGGGGTTTTATCTTGACACTACGTAGGTTGTGTAGGACTTTTTCTTATCAGGTGGGAAAGTTGCCTATTTTGTTGGGTCTGTTGTGTAAGTGCAGATCTTTAGATTGCTTAATGAAGACTCATTTTAGGGAGAGAAGTAAGAAATGGTAAACTCGTTTGGTAATGTTTGTGCAGAAAATCTAAGGAATTATTTGTCTGGGTGTATCACAGCCCTTACTTAGAATGTTTTATGATGTCTCACTGGGATGGCAGCTCTCCTGGACGTGAAGTACAAAAGGATGGGTGCATATTTTTGGTTGAGGTTTATTTCTTAGCCATCTCATAGGCTATTTTTTTTACCAAATACATCCTTAGTCTAATGCATTTAAACTTAGGAGTAAATGATTAAAGAGTCTAACATTTTTTCCATAGAAACTTCCCTATAAAAATATATCTGCATTTAGCCAAGCAAGTAAATACATTCAAAATTAATGACTATATTATTCCAGAGAGCACATTAGAGTCTGGTTCTGGGATCCTTTACTGAGTTTCAGTAACTTCAACAGGACTACTCATGTTAATAAGGATTTGCAGGATCAGGCCCTTAAATAGTACAGTGTACGTGCACATATATTCACAGCATTGATAAGACATTTCATACAGTTTCTGGTCTCATCTGGGGTGGGTTTGGAAACCCGCTGATGTAGGATGCCACTGGAATTGGCATATACTATAGCTTAAAGTTAGGAATTGGTGTTGTATTTAATAGTTTAGCATTTCCCAGTGAGAATGCACACTCCTCTCCCACTTCCTCTGTGGACTCTTAACAATCATAAGAAAGTCTATATTATAACTAGAAAGGGACCCAAGCCACACATCTGGGATCTAAATTTCCCCAAACGTGGGAATATTCAGACCTGGGGTTTTGGTTCTGTCCATCTCTGACTGATTAAATGATCCTGACTTCCCTTTAACTTACACTGGGTGTAAATAAGGACCAATTGCATTGAAGTCTGTGAGCCTAGTTTTAAAATTGGTATGACAGCAAAATCAGGCCCAATATCTCTCTCCACAGCTCAAGGAGAAAAGTATGCACAAGGAAGGACATCAAAATGAGCTTTTAGGTCTTTGTATTGTTTTTTACAACTAGTTATCTTCGCCTGTGAGATTTGTGCTTATGTGCATAACTGAATAATAGCTGATTTTAAGCCAGTGATCCCCCTGACTTTGTGCTGTGCATATGCATAAAGTAGTCATACCGTTTTTGAAAGCATTAAGGGATCAGAAGAGATTCTATTCTCTTTCTGAGTGTAGTAAAATTTGCAGTAAATTGACTTCAATGTAGAGATGTTCCACTATAATAAAAATGCATCTGGTTATATTCTGTAATTAATAATGAATCTCAAGACTTCACAAAAATATTTGAATATCAGATTAGTTCTAGCTTTGTATGTTGCCATGTTGTCCTGTATTTTATCCAATTACAAAAAAAAACTGAAGGACCAGTTCTTGAGAGATTAGTATCTTCAACTCCCACTGAATTCACCACTTCAGGATTTCACTCTAAAATACACCTGTGATCTCAATCTCTAAAAGAAATAACTGTACTAAATTGGAAAGGTGGATGCAATAAAATGTAAAGGACTTATGTGCTATGAAACAGGTTTGCTGCATCCATGTTTTTGTTTAGTGTCTCAGTGGGATTTCAGCTGGTTAACTAAATTGTAGTTATCAGAAGGCATGAAATAAATAACACAGTCTTAACAAATAATTAAGCAAATTTTGTCTGGGGAGTCTTTACGTTGTACATTTTTTTAGATTTACTGTGATTTGCCTCAGGTCTGTAAAATTTATATGATTACCCAAGCTAACTGGTCCCTATCAAGGAATTGCCTTGAGATTTCACAGCTCAATTGCTTTGCAGGGCTCTGCTTATGTTTTAGCATAGATTTTTGGCAAGCTAATCGATTTCATTGACTTTCATTATCTCAGTGGTCACTACAGTGGCACTATCAGAGCTTTATGTTACTATTGTGTAACTCTGCTTTTATCTTATTTTAAGAATAATACCTTTTATACAAAAAATGATTGGTGTCTCAACATTAAATATATAAAGTCTGTTGCTGAGTTTGGATTTCCAAGTGACGTGACAGTGTGTTTTGGTGACCAATAGAATTCTGTCCACTGTGGTGCGTGTTAAGAGGAGTACACATGCTTTGTGATTCATCACTTGTGCAGAGGCTTGTGGTTCTGTTGGCCATGTTTTCATTGTACACAGTAATTTCAGTGAGAATTAATCTCCTTATTTTCTCCAAATTTGTTAGATATTATATTATTCTGAAAGGTGCCACTGTCAGTGAAATAGTTAAATTGCAAACCACAAAGATGATCCTGTGAAGCACTTGCTTAAGGAGCAGACCTGTGCATTGAATGTCAATTGCTGAACAGTTTAAATGTTCCCATAGATTAGTAACTAATACTTTCTTTATCAGGTGGCTTGTTGTCACCTGGCTACTCTTCTATATGTTGGGGGGGTGGACATGCAAAGTGGGTCCTGTTTTATTAAAAGTTAGAATTATTTTGTTAATCATGTTAAAATTTAAAAGCAGTGATAACAGGTTCCCCCCCCAATCAAGGACATAATGATGTCATTACTAAAATAAAAATATTTTCTGTGCTGTAAGCTTTCAGCAGTTCTGAGTCTTCATTAGATGATTTAATATCCTTTAAATGCAGAAGCGCATTAAAACTGTATCCTGTAATTATATTTAAGAAACTGTTCAGTGTGAGTAGCTGCATTAGAAATGTTCATAATCTGCTTTTAATAGAACCGGCATGACTAACAATGTCATCCATATAGAGTGTAAACCTCTAGATGCTAAATTAGTAATATCTAGTTAAAATTCAGATGACAGTTTTCATTATTTGAGCTGCTTGCATATATTTTTAAAAGATATACTAAAATAAACAACTTTTCAAACTCTAATTGCCAATCGGGCCAGAGAATAATACTGTTGTTGTGAAGAAAGTGAAACATTAGCATATTGGTGGAATACAGTCAGTATAACACCAAGAGTACGATAAGGCTTATGATTCTCCATGCTGAGAATTTTTACAGACATATTTTTGTGGTTTGAAATTAATGTTACATTAATTTTAATGTGTAGAATACAAATTGGAATGGTTATGGCATGTAATTTACTGGTTAGTTTTTCACCCAACGTCTAGGTTTTAACCTTCATAGGTACAGCATCCCTGACACTGATAGTAAATATGAAAGGTAACCACAATGAAACACTGAAAGGAAGGAAATAAATCTCCAATACTGATGTGATATTTTACTGTTGTCTGTTTTGTTGGTGCCTTCCAGTGATCAGGTGTAAAATAATATAATCATGGGAGTTTAAAAAATGGATCTTTTTCAAACTTCCAGATCCCAGAGCCTAATGAGTTAAATTTCTCTCGGTTATGGTTACACAGAATTTAAGCTGTTTAGACATAGAAGGTCGAATTAAACTGCTTCACTGCCTATTCCCGCTCCCCTGGCAGAGAGAGGAGCCGCAGTTCTACTGGGACAGACCTCTTGGGAGACATTGACAGAAGCTGAGAATTTGTTTCTTGCTTTGCAGAATGCAAAGATGCCCTATTTTGTCATGGTTCTCCACCCCCTGCAAATCCAGGCTAAACACAATCCGAGTTCCCCCTTTATTATTGGAGCTCTCTGTAGTATTATATTAAACAGAGACGCTGAGGTCACAGGAGAACCCCCTCTGCATGAAGCAGCAAGATGCAAGGTCCGAGGCAGTCTCTGACTTTGGTGCTTGATGTTTTGCTAACCTTTGTCCTGTTGGTCTGCTACATTTTCATGCCGTCTCGAATTGAAATGTGTTAGGCGGTAGGGGGTTGGGGATATTAAATGGTGAGAGCCACTGTTTGCCAACTATACTAATAGTTCAGAAAATGCTAGGAGCTTCAAAGCCAGAGCAAGGTGTGTGTTCCCCTGCCCCAGTACTTTACAGCAAGTTACTGGGAAGGAAATCTGCTTGGTAATAATCTCATTACCATGTTTTATAGGTAGGTATAATTATAATCTCTGTGTTGGGGCTCTATTTGGGCTTTATAATAGAAAAGTTAATAAGCCGTGGTAGTTGTAATCAATCCTGTAAGGCTGAAGCACCTTGTGCATCTTCTGAAAATTCTTTTAACTACTAATCCGCTGGCAAGGTGTTTTAGTAGCTGAAGCTGTGGTATTTTTCTAGAACAAAGAAATGGTTTGGACGCACAGTGATATTTCCTCAGCCCTGTCATGAAAGTTACAGGATGCAATACCTATTCCCAGGCAGCCAAATACTATTGCATAACAGCCCCTCCTCAAACATTTAGGCTTAGCGGCTTTACACTTTTCACTAAGAAGTTTTAATTATGAAAACCTGGAAACTCACTATTTGCACGAATCCCCTCTCAGGGAGGTGGCAAAGCAGACTGTCTGATCCCTCCAGGTCTGTCGGTAGCAGTACAGTTCAGGGTAACATGTCTAATTGCAGTGGGAAGCTTACCTTACGCTGCCTTAAAAATAACTAAAAGTCTGTGCAATTCCTTTGTGATGCATTTCTCTCCGTTCACTTCTGCAAGCTTGCAGGGAAACGATCCACGGGTGTAGAGCATCTACTGCAAGATAGACCGGCTGGAAATGTTCTTTTGCTTTCCGGAGACTTGATCACCACCACCCCTTTAGCTATCACACTGAGACATTTATTCAGCTGTGACCAAGAGAGCGTTCGCCTCTAGGCAGCGGCGGCGGCAGCCACGCACTCCTGAAATGTCCTCATTTTCTGCAATAGTCTTCACTGAGATCGCGAATCCTACGGTGGGGGGAGGAGTGGGGAGTCGTTTCAGCAGACACCGTTTCCAATCTGGGTTCCGGATCTGGTCAGGATGAAGGCATCTCTGTAATGCTCCTGTCTTTGCAGGCAGATGATTTGATGAAGCTGAATTCCCTGCTACTTTTGGAAATGCATGAGCGATGGGAGAGACCGTGGCGTGTGATGTGGTGCTAGGAAGAGCGGTGTGTGTGTGTCTCGCAGCCAGGCAGAGGCAGCAGCCACTGGCGCCGGTTCTCCACTAGGGAGAGTTCTCGTGTTCACTCACTCTGATGTGGACGGGCTGTGACAAGGAACTTGTTGAGTTTAACGTGCAGATCTTAAAATAATGGTTGATGATTATTCTGGGTCCAGTGAGGGAGGAGGGGGGAGGAGCCGTGACACTGGCTTCTAATTCGCACAAGGAGGGAATCATAGTCTAACATATGTGAAGAAATTCTTCTTTTGGAATTTTATGTACTTTTTCTTTATTACTAGCCTACATCAGAGCCATGAGTCTGTCACTCTTTCAGTGTAAACAAAGCTGCAAGACAATGCCGGAGACTGTACTAGTGTGTTGAGTTGAATTAACATCTTTTTGGCTTTTGTGTGAGTGTATTCACAAGTATAGTGTAACACAGCGGTTCTCAAACAGGGGGGCCTGAGTCAGTTTCAGGGGGTCTGCAGAGCAGGGCCCCCGAGTGCTGATACCCCACAGCTAAAGCTTGGAGCCCTCTGCCCTGCTGGGCTAAAGACTGGAGCCCCAAGACCCCTGCCGCACAGAGGCAGAAGCCCCGAGCCCCCCCCCCCCCCCCCGCCCCTGACTCCACAGGGCTACCTATAGGGTGAATGCCCAGAGCTCTGAGCCCATGCCCACTTGCCCCCTGTGGCTAAAGCCCTGAGCTCCCCAACCCCATGGGGCTCGTGTCCGGAGTGCAAAGCCCCAAGCTCCTGGGGCAGAAATCCTGAGTCTCCTCACCTGTGGGGCAGAAGCCCTGGTGCTCCCCAAGGCAGAATTCCTGAGCCCCGTGACTCATGGGGCTAAAGCCCAGAGCCCCAAGCAACCCCGCCCCGCAGGGCAGAAACCCCTAGTTCCAGCACTCTATGGGGTTGAAGCCCAGAGCCCCCTCACCCCATGGGGCTAAAGCCCTGGCATACACCCCAGCGGTTGAAGCCCTGAATCTGAGGCTTCCTCACTTCACAGCTAGACCCCCAAGACTGCCTTGCTGGGTCCTGGAGTTTTTAATAGCATGTTGGGGGGGCATCAGAAAGAAAAAGGTCGAGAACCCCTGGGATAATATATATAATAGCAACCTGTGGTTCTGGGGGTACAAGCAAGGAAAACAACAAAATATACAAGTGAAATATAACTAAAGATCAACAACCTTGAAAAGCTTCTCGTGACCAAACAAGCATAGCAAATTTAGAAGTGCAGGTAAATGAAATGAAAACAAACAAAATGTGGCTTGGATATTTTGATCTTTTTAAATTGATGAGAAAATACAATGAAAATCATAGAAAATTTTCAGTTATTATGTTATTTTTAGTTATACTTTAAATTCATCTATAATTTTTGGTATCTGTTTAATTTTTGTTAAACCATATGCATGGAGTGATATCCATTTTTATTCAGTATACTTTATGTGCAAGCATTGCAACAATGTGTTGAATTATTGAGAAATTACTGAATCAGTAGAATCAAATCACAGCCATTCTTCCTTTATTTTTTTTCCGGTATGTACTGCAAAGTAGGTGATGTTGGTGCATTTGGGAATTCAGTGGAGTGTTTATCTCAAAGCTATTAGCTAGAAAAGGATGTTCAAGATGCAAAATAAACACACAGGTTTTCACTTGCTTCTGATCTCTAAGGAGCATGGGTCTAGGTTGGAACTGAAGTAGTTTGACAAAGCAATGTAACCCCACCTTGTGCTGCTTTACCTAGAATTTCCATCCCTCTCTTCCTCTCCCCTGGGTCCCCAACAGCATTTCAAAGAGGAGGACAGAGATTTTGTGATTGGCCATGCCACACCCATTGGAATTTACTGATGTTTAACTAAATCTGTCTGGCAGGCAGGACAGAATTCTTGCGAAGCTATCTGATCTGAGTATTGTCTCCTGGGAACCCAGATCCTTGGGCTGAGTTTTCCAGTATTTAGCAATTATGTTTAAAGTGATCTGAAAATGGGTGGGTGAGGGGAGGGGGATCGGGCGATTCATCATCCCCACAACTGCCTACCCTTGCCCAGCAATTAATTCTGCCCCCTCTAGACTCTGATCAGTTCTGCCCTGTCACCTGTTCTGCCGCCTCCAACCTCTGCTGCATCTCCTGAGCTCTTTCAGTCTCCTCTCTCAGGCCTGGAGGTGGGAGGGGGAGCAGTTTCAGTGGGGTCCCTTATGCCCCTTCCCAGGTTGGACATTAAAGGGGGGGCAGGGAGAGCAGCAGAAGAACCAACCCTTACTCACAGGAGGGAAGAGGGAGTGGGGAGCAGGGCTGTCCTGAGATGCTGGGCTCCTTCTGCTTCCCCCCCCCACCCTCTTCCTGCCCCTCCTCTCCTGTGAGAATGATGTCTGGAGAGGTCAGGGGAAGAGCTCTGTCTCTTTCTTGCAGCAACCCTGACTGGCTGCTCTTCTTCAGGATGCAGGCAAGTGGGGAAAGCAGCCAGTGAGAGGTAGATTTCCCTAGGTGATACTAAAAATGTGCACCCCTCAGCGATCTGTCTTGTTTTTTAGAAATAATATTTCCTGTGTCTGTGGCTTGTTTTGGTGAAGCACACGTTAAGCACCATCTCCTGTACTGTATAGCTTCCTGTTTTAGGACACGTCTTCTCCACAATGTGATATTTGCTTATTAGCCTATTGTCCCACAACTGGAACTTGTTTGCAGGATTTGCCACCACCACTGTAGTATCTCATTTCTTCATATTGCTGGCTCATTCCCTCACCTTCCTTCACGCCTTATACTGCACCAATACTAGGAATTGTGCTGGAAAAGCCCCTGTAGAAAACACCCTCTTGATTGGGTGCATGTACTTCTGTTGTACCGGGATAGTGGCTGGAAGTGTTATTGTGCATTTTCTGTCCACTGCTGCAGCACCTTTTCACATTTTCTGCCTTGTTGACATTGTTAGGAGATGGCAACGCTAAGAAAGCTTGTGGTCTGACAGGGTTTTTCACAGTGTAATTTCCAAAGAAATGGGTGGGAAGAATTTCCGCTGTCCAAAATGTCTTCTAATTTTTCTTTTTCAGTGATGACAGTCTGTTTCACCACCAGGATCTCTCCTCATTGTGTTTCTGTGTGTACCAAAGCAACGTTGTGCCCAGGTGTGCTCTACATACAGGCATTGGCAACATTACATAATATGATGATCAAATCTTTATCTAGATAAGTTAAGGCCCATGAATTAAGTTATAGAACTTTGTGACAGCAGCAATTGCCGCAACAATAATAGAAGCAAAGCCCTCTTCACACACACAAGATGTGAACTGCACAAATAGCATCACAGAGACGTAATGTTTGATGCTGAAGGAAAATATTGTTGCCATATAACCTAAAGCCCACGGATGAAATTATAGAACTGTCTGACAAAAGTGGCAGTTGGAAACAGCATCCTTGTCTTCCTCTCAATCACATTTAGTGGCTGTTCGCCCAGTGCTGAGTACTCTTAAGAAGTATAACTCATTACTAGCCTGTGGAGCAACTGCCCTTTTCTGAAGAAGGTCATGGGAATAAGAAGGGATTTCCCACTACAGATCATGGACCAGATTCTCTGTTGCCCTGCACATTGCGTAGTCATTAGCACCAGTACAAAGTGGGTATAAAATGCTAGTGAATAAAAGTAGGAGCATTTTAACCTCCTTTTGCAAGAGTATAAGTGACAACACAAGTCCATGATAACAGAGTAAGCAATCCTCATTGCTGCAAAATACAAACTAAAATAAAAATGTCGCTCCCATCATTCCATTTGCAAATATTTTGTCCTGGGAGAGACATTAATGAGTACATGTGTTGTGTAATGATATGCAACAACAACAACAAAAATCACAATGATATTTGAGAGAGAAAAATACAAATAGTTCTGATATTAACTGAGAAAGCAGATAGTTTCATTGTTGTTTTGTCCTATCTGTGAAATGATCAGACAACGTTGACTCTGCCCTGAGGAGTCTCACACGAAAATCACAGGATCTTGTCCCTTTTATCTCTTCATATATCTGCAAGCATGTTGATGGATTATGTATGGATATCAGTCTTCATTAGAGGTGGGTGAAATTTTTTGTGCAAAAGTGTTTTTCGGGTTCATTTTTTTCTTCTTTTTTGACAGATTTGGGCTCATTGGTCAAATTTGCTGAACTGTTTCAGTTGGGAAACCCCACCAGAAACACTCAGTTATGATTTTTTATTTGAAATGCATTTTTTGTGTAGAATTTTACTGCACTTTAATATTTTAAAGAGATTTAAAAATATGTTAACAAAATCTTTAGTTTCAGGTCAAACAGTTTCAGTTGAAATGAATTTTTTTAATAAAAACTTCAGTTCAGCCACCAAAACAAAAAATTAGTTACTCTTATAGCTCTGGTTCTGATTTAGAGTTCAGAGTACATAGACAAAATAGCAGCTTTTGTTAGGGATGCATAAGGTTCTATGATGTTCCAAGTTGTTCTTGGCATCCCTACCAGGGCAGAGTTAAGGTGGTTGTGTTGTGAGGGATGTGTCACCTTAACTCCCCATTTCCTGATTTTCTAATGTTTGTGTTATGTTTTATCTGTAATGCTAACATTCTTGTAAGAACATTTCAAATCAGCATTTCCTGATTTGGTAGTTTTTGTTTTTTGGAAACTGAATTCACATTCTGGAATGTAATGGGGGCACAGAGTCCTGAGTGTCTGCAACCTTGTTAACTTCATGTTAACAAAACTTTTTGCTTGTGAATTTTCCTTTTCTTTGAGTATATGTGTTCTTTGAGTTACATTGGATCCCACTTTAAGTGCACATGTGCTTTTGCACAAGGCCACAGTTTATTTTTGTTTTTTAATTGCAGTACCCTTTGGGGTTACGCAGGCGTCCTATGTCTCCTTATGTTCCTATACTAGGACACAAAGTGTGGGGCAGCTGCGATCCTTCCTAGTTTCTCTCTTACCATTTGTAGCAGCAAGGCAGAACCTGGCAAGCATCCAGCCTGCTAGTTTTTTGCTCAGGAAACGTGTTTGAAGCATTCCAAAGTCTTCAGAACAACTTCTGATCTATTCTATTCAATTACCACAAACTGATCCAACACATCTGGACTGAATTCTGTTAGTCAGACCCTCCCCCTCTGCTCCTCTTCCCATACAGATTCCCTGTAGAGGGCTAATTATCATGGCAGACGTTAGGCTGGTCCATCCTGTAATCCCCCTGAAGGATGGACACAGGTGTCCCTTTGGCCTTAAAGAATTGAATATATTGAGCAGATGTTTGTTTGCTTGTTTTTCTACATTAGAACATGCAAGTTATGAGCCATGAGGCTGAAACATCATCTTTTAGAATATTCTGTCGGTGGGGGATTCCTGTCATAGACTTGTTTGCTGCAGATGATAACACGAAGTGTTCGAATGTCTGAACCAGGGGGGGCTTGAGCTTGGGCTCTCTGCTAGGTGCCTTTCTCCTTTGGTGGTGTTGCAGGCTCCTATATGCTTTCCCACTGATTCCTCTAATCCACAGAATAGTATCCAAGATCAGATGGGACACGGCTTCCATGATTATAATAGCCCTGTATGGCCAGTTTTGGATGTTAGATTTGTTACTGATTTCCTTCCGTACATGCCATGTCTTGCCTGGATATATCATCTCAGAACCAAGGTCAGATACTGCACCCAGACCAACAGTCATTGCCACTGAAGATCTGGATGTTGGCTGGCTATTCATTACAGACAGATGCTGTTTCCTACAAGTTCAAGAAATTCTCATACAAAGCAGGAAACCTTCCACCAGAAAAACTTATTCATTGAAATGGAAGATTCTCCATACAGACATCTCAAAATTATATTGACCCTGTGCAAGTCCTAATACTGAAGATCTTGGACTATATGCTGCTCCTGAAACATAGAGCCCTAACATTTAACTCTGTTAAGGTCCACCTGATATGTGTATGGCATGCTCCAGTAGAGGTGGAGTTGGTCTTCTTAAGACCTTGTGTTTTCCACATTTCTCAAGGACCTCCTTCATATTTTCATTCCAGTCAGAGGTCTGCCACCAGTGTGGGGCCTCAACACTGTCTTTCTAAAGGAAAGCCTCGTGGAACCTCCCTTGGAACCATGGTCAGAGTGCTCAGTGCAGCATTTTTCCATCAAGATGGTCTTCTTTGTGGACATTGCATCAGCACAGAGAGTAGATGCACTGCAAACTCTTATGCCCAGACTGTCTTACATGTCTGTCCTTAGGGACAAGATAGTTCTCAGATCATATTCCAAATTCATTCGCAAGGTAGTCTTGGAATTCCACTTAAACCTTACCAGGCTTCTTCTCAAAACCACATTTAACACCAGGAGAAAAAAGTTTCATACTTTGGAAACCCCCAGAGCTTCAACAGTACCTCAATAACACCAAGACATTTAGGCCATCTCCCTGCATCTTTGTGGTCATATCCAGCACACCAACCTATTGCAGAGAATCTTTAAGTGGATCACATAGTATATTTCCATCTTCTGTCAAATGGCTAGCAAGCCTCTCATTCTGAACAGGGGGCAGGGATAGCTCAGTGGTTTGAGCGTTGGCCTGCTAAACCCAGGATAGTGAGTTCAATCGTTGAGGGGGCCACTTAGGGATCTGGGGCAAAAATCAGTAATTGGTCCTGCTAGCAAAGGCAGGGGGCTGGACTCAATGACATTTCAAGGTCCCTTCCAGTTATAGGAGATAGGTATATCTCCAATTATAAAAAATTATAGGGTACAGGCATCCTCTTCTGCCTGCTTCAGGAACATGCCAGTTTCTGAGATCTGCAGCACAGCTATGTGAAGCAACCCACTAACTTTTGTTAATTATTATTGTGCTTGTGACAATGACTGTAATGAATAGTGGTGATAGGTTATAGAAAATTGAAAACCATTTAATTGAGTACATGCACTTTGTAGATCCATTAATTATTGCTATATATAGGATTGGGTACACCGCTACCTCGATATAACGCCACCCGATATAACATGAATTTGGATATAATGTGGTAAAGCAGTGCTCCGAGGGGACAAGGCTGTGCACTCCGGTGGATCAAAGCAAGTTCAATATAACACAGTTTCACCTATAACACGATAAGATTTTTTGGCTCCCAAGGACAGCGTTATATCGAGGTAGAGGTGTATGATGTAGTGATTCTCAAACTTTTGTATTGATGACCCCTTTCTTATGTAAGGGTTTGTCCCACTTATAAATTAACATTTTTAAAAATATTTAACACTATTCTAAATGCTGGAGGTGAAGGAGGGTTTGGGGGTGGAGGCTGACAGCTTGTGATCCCCCCATGTAATAACGTCATGACCCCCAGTTTGAGAACCCCTGGTATTGTGGTTAAAAGTGACACAGTATGATGTGAGGATTGTATTACCAAAATCTTAAAATGAATTAATGTTTCTGATACTAAAAGAGCTAAATGAGACTGACAAGAGTAGGTAACTGCACACTTAGCAACTATAAGTGCCCCCAAACCCTGACTAGAGCCTTGGGACATGATCTGGCAGCACCCTTCAAAGCTTGGACTATGCACATGCATCCCACATGCAATTATGTTCTGACTGTATAACAAGAAAGTTACCTCTTATGTAATCTAACCAATAATGTTACAATAGACAGATTTTTGGGGGTGTGATCTCTGTGGCAAGACCTAACTCAAGGGGCCCCAAAGGGAAAAGATTTATGACGTTCTAATTCCTTAATCCTGATAGCAAAGCTATTTATAATTCCAAAAATGGCCCCACCTTATCTCTGAGAGAATCTAATGCTCAGCAATTTGATTACATTACATATTCATCCAATCAAAAAAAAATACTGTGTGACTATGGTGATCAGTCAGAGTGAGAATAATAAATAGCAAATATAGAGAGTAAACTTAGTTCCTGCATAATTCAAAATCCTTTCAAAATTACACTGCAGAGAAAATTTCAAGTTAATATAAATCAAAGTTCCTGAACAGTTTGTGAAGGGGGAAATTTGTCAAATTTTGGGAACATTTTTTATGAAGTATGTGTCAAGCTCGCCTCATAATACAAATTGTGGGGACACCAAAAATTAGTTTCACAAGTCTATATTTGTTCAGTTTGTCTAATACATGTTCTTGTCATGTTTTATGCCTTAAACATTTGTCATACTTGCCTTGTGTTTTATGATTGAAATTGCCAATCTTGTGTTTCAATTTATATCTCAATTAAATTGTAACATATCAAATGACAACAGTAAGCTGAGGACTTATCCTTTATTTCTAAAAGTTAATAAAACTTAGTGGTTCTTTTTCTAATCTTCAAAATTTTGGTCTTGCCATTTGATATAATGTAAATAATTTTTATTAAGCAAATTTAATTACTAGTATTAAATGTGCAGTCTAGATTACTGTGACTACATAATTGTTTTGGACTAGCCTGATTTGATATCAGAATCTTAGCTGCTCCTTATTTAGTTGAAAAGAGAGTGAGTTTTGTTTCATTTGAAACATGCAGATGTGAACTGTGAGCTGTTCGTTTGTGTAATCATTTGGGACCAACACGATCATTAGATGTTCTGCTAAAAGCAATTATTTTCATATTGCTGAATCTTCACTGAAATTAAATAGGTCATTACTTTAGTTTCTGCACTGTGATAGTTGCTTAGCTTTCCTTCTAAATCGGCTCAATTTATCTGTAGTTGGACTCAAGAAGAAGAAATGTTACATGTGCAGTTCTTGAACTTTATCATCATATGTTTTGACTAGCTAAGGTGACTCTAAACATTGCTTGCCTCTTGTAGCAGCCATGATTGTACAAGGTAATTAAGCACATTCCATGTTGCAAAAAACAGGTGAAGTCCTATTGACCTCAATAGAGAGGAAGGATGGTCCAATGGTTAGGATACTGGTCTGGAATGTGGGAGACCTGGATTCAGTTCTCTGCTCAACCACAGACTTCCTTTATGATCTTGGGCAAGTCATTTACTCTCTCCATGCTTCAGTTCCCCATCTCTAAAATAGCACTTCCTCACAGGGATATTTTCAAGATAAAATTGTGCGGCACTCAGATACTATGGTAATGGGGATTATATAAGTACCACAGATAGATATACTTCAAAATAAGCACTTGCTTCAGTATCTTACTGAATTGGGGCTATAGTCACTACGCTCCCATTTCTGAAGTAGATGTCCTGGTGTAGATTCTAACTCTGCAGAGAGTTGCAGTGGTTTAATTGAAATCTGCACTGCACGTCTTATTTGCAGGACCAGGAATTAAGATTAATTTAACATATGTCTTATTGTTAAGAGTATAAGATTAAACTATGTAATGATAAATGGAAAACTATAGTATAATGTTCAGTAATATATATAAATTAAACAGCTGAATTAAGGCTATCAAGTTTTTTTAGGACCAAATTCTGCTGTGTTCTGTCAGTGTAAACATGGAGGTATTTACACTGGTGTAACGGAGTAGAATTTGGTTCTTAACCTTAATTTTGCTTTGCACGGACCATTGGAAAAACAGTAAAACAACAAATCCCACCAGCTAAAACTGATTGTGTTCAGCTGCATACCATCACATTAGTAATACAAACCACTGTAAATGTTAATGCTTTAGTTACTGATATGGATTGAGCAACCCTTATCTTCTGGGTGTGAAGGGCAGGGTTTTTTCATATGATCCTTAGTTTTCTATGTGGCACCAGTGCTGCAAAAAATCATTTTAAATGTGCAAATATGATTGTGAAGGAAATAATTGTCTTGACTGAAACGGTTTATGCACAGATTTATTTGTTTCAATTTCAAATGGCTGAGATCCTGAAAGAATTTTCTATTCTGTATACAAGTTGAAGAAACACTTACCTAATAAAGAGATTCTTAACAGATGTGAAACACAGCACAAGTTAAATTATCAGGCAGTCTCTATGGGTAGAAAATAAATGAGGGTCTGTGAGACCATGATATATGATACCCTAAATGCCTGCATTTTGTTCATATTTGAAAGGCAGTTTAGCTTGTCATCATTACTGATGATTTGTGCCTTTATAGTCCTTCTCTTTGTATTTCAGAAATCTTTTGTGCCCGTCTGAATAATAAATCACCTTGTTCAATTTGTTCAGTACGAGCAAATGTAAAACATACTTTATTAAGATATCTTGAAAAGCTGTGAGTATTGTGAAACGTAGTTTTAGGGTGGTGGTTTGTGAACTTTGTTGATATTTTTTGTTGTCTGGTCAGTTTCATCATCCTCTAAGAATCATAGGAATGTATCTAAAGCTATTCTAAGGATAAAGGAAGAAATAGTGTCTTGTAAGAAAATCTCTGATTATGGTTCTGACTGCACTTAGAGAAGTGATGGGCAATCTGTGGCCTGTGGGTCGCACGCGACTCATGAGGGTAATTCGCTGGCAGGCCGCGAGACATTTTGCTGACATTGACCATCTGCAGGCACAGACTCCTGCAGCTCCCAGTGGCCGCGGTTTGTCGTTCCTGGCCAATGGGCGCTGCAGGAAGCAGTGCCCAGTACATCCCTGCAGCCTGCCGCTTCCCACAGCTCCTATCGACCGGGAACAGCAAACCGCAGCCACTAGGAGCTGCAGGGGGCCGTACCTGAAGATGGTCAATGTTAGCAAACTGTCTCGCGGCTGCCAGTGGATTACCCTCACGGGCCGCAGGTTGCCCACCACTGACTTAGAAAATAGTTTGTGATTCATGCACTATTTGAAATTTGGAATGAGTTCCTATTGCCATCTTCGCATTCTAAGATGTTGGTAACTTTTCATATTTTGTTTGTTTGTTAGTAACCTGAATATTTTCACCTGCTTCACACTTTGTCCTTTGGCAGGGCACCATACCTTCATAAAACATTGATTTAATTGGAGAGATAAATTGAGTTGAATTTTCTGTTTAAGAATTATTGAACTTTATAAAGAAGTTCATACACTCTTCACAGCCCCAGTTTAGCTTTTCTTTAATAAAATGTTTGGATTATCTCAAATTCTAATATAAATATAGATGGTTTTTATTTTTAAAATATTATATAACAGTGAGTTTTCATATTTTTACATATTCCCATAGAATGCTGGAAACCCACACCACAGCCTGGTACTAATGCAGAAGATCCTGAAAGGAAAAACAAACCAGGAGTGACGTGAATTAGACCGGTCTAAGATGAATACAATATGTAGTTTTGTGAGATTAGTGAAACAGTAAAAGTAAACTATATAAATGGGGGAAGGTCAATCAAATTTATTAACTTATTTCTGACAATGTGCTGATTTTGAACAAGATAGAAAAATCACAATTAAACATGGTATTGGCCAAAATTCTCAGACCTTACTTCCTGAGGGTAGGCTCCAAAATCATATGTAGGCACATCCGTGGAATTGGCCTGATTTTCAGAAGTGCTGAGCAACCCAACTAGACTTGTACTCTAGTCAGTGGAATGTGCAGGTTGTCAGCACCTTCAAAATCAGAACAGTTCTATTTAGGAGCCTAAATGCTTTCTAATAGTGTCCCTATGAGTGCTGCGCTGTAGGTGTGCCTGCATTCCTGCGCTGATGATCAGAGAATTTTGGTAGCAGTGTCTTTTTGGCCTGCACGTGTGCTATCTCTTCTTGTGCTGTACCACGAAGCTAGCCAGTGTGCGAGGGCTGACCATCCTTAGTTCTTTCTCAGTGGTCCCTGACTAGAGACGGAGCCTTTAGCTGTCCATTAGCTGATAGTTAACTCTCCCTTTCATTTGTTAAATTTGAGTTTTTAGAAACCTTCTAGCTTTTCTTCTGACTCCTATGGCCATGTCTTTAAAAAAAGAGAAAGAAAAGACTTTGTTCTTGCATTGGACAAGGATATGGCTCTCTAGGTTTCAAGAAGTGTCACACTTTCAGCGAGGTGATCCAGGTCGTGGATAAGCAATCTCAGTGCATCTGCTGCCTCGGTGAGGGTCACATAGAACAAAAGTGTTCCCTCTGCCAGCAACTCTGATCAAGATCCTGCAAGGACAGATAGCTCCGCCAGAAAATCATCTTTATGGAGGTGGCTCTCAACTCCAGCCCTCTGGCGGGCAAGAGTCTTCCCCTCAACCTTTGACTTCAAAGGATAGTGGGTCGAAGAAACGGTCAGGGGATTTTTCTCCCAAGTCACAAAAGAGAGTGGGAAGTCCCGTCAGTGAGCCCAGGGATAGTCAAAAGTGACCACCATCTCACTTAGTATCCTTGGCACCACCAGCATCAAGGTAATCTGGCATCCACGCCTCATTGCGACCGTTGGTGTCCTATACCGTCAATACCCACAGATCCTTTGGGCACAGGCACTCAATCTTTGGTACAGAGAGGTAAGGGCAAGTGCCCTAAGATGCTACTGGTACATGAATCAACATCGGTACAACCAGTGACATTGGTCCACCCAGCACCAGAGAGATCAGTACAAGCACGGTTCCTATTTCTCACAGCATTGCTGCCAACACCAGGATGCTCAGTACCAGTGGAATTCCATAAGGTGACCTTAGTATGTTGGTACCACCTGACTCTCCTCCCCTTGGTACTGTGGTCACAGCACCTAGCTAAGGCCAGCCACAATTATGCCATGCCCCTCTGATGTCAAGCGAGGGATCAGATAGCAAGCCAGAACCAGTTTCACAGTACTCCTCCCAAGCTCCATATGGGACTCACTATCAACAGGATCTGGGAATGTTCCACAAGATGACACAACCACCATCTTGGTACAGCCACCTGTAGGCACCTCCATCAGGCCCTATGCCACTGTAGTGGCCATACTGGGACCCCTGAGTAGTGCCCTGCAAGTCTGCCTCAAGGGCACCAAACATTGTCCAAGAGCTTTCCAGGCAGGGTCCCTCCGCTACAGCATCATGGGCCTCAGAACCTCAAGAAATAGAGGACCAGGAGAGGGAGACAGAGGAGGAGGTAACACCTAAGAAAAGAGTGGTGGACACCCTCCACATGCCATAAAGAGCCACATCACAATCTCATCTATATTTTCCATGCTTCATCTGTTTCCAAAATTGCCCTCCCAGTCAACGAGGCTTTCATAGATCCAGGTGTACTCCTCGGCCATCTTACAGGTTTCGAATTGCCAACTACCAGGCACTCACAGCAAAGTACCACTACACAAATTATAATATGTTGAATGACTTTGCTGATTCACTGCCAGAGAGTTCCTGGGACTCCTTCAAGGCCATCATCCAGAAGGAGCAACTGGTGGCAAAAACAACATTGCATTCAGCCCTTGATGCTGTTGACATGGCAGCCAGGACCATCTCCACGGCTGTGGTGATAAGACGGGCATTATGACTTCACCTTTCGGGATTCCCAAAGGAGGTGCAGACCACACTGGAGGGCCTCCCCTTTGAGGATGTGAATCTCTTCACTGAGAAGAATGACACACTTCTCCACTCCTAGAAGGATTCCAGGGCCACCTGTGGAATCTACACACCGGGACAAAAGAGATGTTTTAACCCTCACTATCAACAAAGGCCATATTCATTCCAATTCCTATCACAACGACATTATGAGCCCGTAAAAAAGAAAAAAGGAAATTCTCAAAATGGAAGCCTTCTGGCTTCCAATCCTCGAGCCAGCCACCTGTCCCTAAGCCCCACTTTTGACTGGCAGGTTGAGGCACTGTGAAACCTCTCCCCACTACTACCTGTGCCTATGCACCCATTTGACCAATGTTTGGCAGCATTCTTCAGTGCCTGGGAACGCATAACATTATACAGATTGGTCCTAGAGATCATCGGATCCAGTTAGTCGATCCACTTCACCTCCCTATGCCCTCCACAACACCCTTCCTCGTCTCTCTTCAGGGACCCTACTCAGAAGAGTCTACTACAGAAGGAGTTAGATCAGCTCCTGCAGTTAGGAGCTACAGAACCAGTATCTCAACATCTCTGAGGCAAGGAGTTCTATTCTCATTATTTCCTAATACCCAAAAGGAAGAGAGGTTGGAGACCCATTCTGGACCTCAGAGCTCTCAACAAGTTTGTCAGAGCTCAAAAGTCCAAGGCCAACAATCATTCCATCATTGGAACAGGGAGACTGGTTTTTGGCCGTCCACCTACAGGACGCCTACTTTCACAGTTCAATACTACCAGCTCACAGACATTTCTTAGGTTCACTCTGGGACACGACCACTGCCAATCCAGAGTTCTCCCCTTCAGACTTTTGTCAGCCCCAAGAGTATGTCCCAAAATTCTCTCAGTGGTGGCCACCCATCTACGATCACAAGGGATAATGCTCTACCCTTACCTGGACGATTGTCTCCTCAGAGCCCAATCACTTCAGGAGGCTCATCGAGCCACCCAGGCCACAATACACTTGTTCACGGAACTGGGCATACAGATCAATTCCCAGAAGTTGACCCTCACACCAGTGCAACACCTGGAATTCATGTGGGCCAACACGCTACAAGGCAAAGCCATCCTACCTCAAGACAGGTTTCTATCACTGGTCTCACTTATAGACCCAGCTCAATGCAGCCCTCAAGTGCCAGCCAGAATCTGCCTCCAGCTCCTGGGGCACGTGGCAGTAAGCACAGTAGTGATTCCGCACGCCAGACTCCACATGTGATGTCTACAGCTGTGTTTCAGTTTGGTTTACAGTCCGAACAGAGAGTGTCTGAACGAATCCCTATCACTGCCCATTAAGTTCAAGAACTCCTTGGACTGGTGGAAGAACCTGGCCAATGCATGCAAAGTGATCCTCTTCTTACAGGTGCCACCCTCGTCACTCCTTGCCACTCTAGTGCTGAAAGGGCTGAACAGGCCCCCCTTCGAACATATGGCCACCTGTTCGCTAGCATACCTATTGATGAAAACAATCTTCCTGATTGCAGTTACCTCAGCTAAAAGAATAGGGGAAATAGCAGTTCTGATGGTGCATCCTTCATACACAGTGTTCTTCCCAGATAAGGTTGCACTCAGGTTGCATCCCTAAAGTGATCTCCTCATTTCACATGAATCAGTCTATTCACCTTCCCACTTTTTACCCCAAGCCTCACTGAGACAATAGGGAAGCCATGCTACATATCCTAGACATTAGGAGAGCCCTTGCATTCTACTTCGATAGGACAAAAGCCTTCAGGAAGTTCCCTAGGCTATTCCTCTCTATGGCATAAAGATGTAAGGATTCCACCATTTCATCCTAAAGGCTCTCCAGGTGGGTCTCAAATTGCATCTGACAGTGCCACCAAATTTGTAACATGACCCTCTCCGGACTCGATACACATTCCATGAGATCGATTTCTTCACTCACCGTCTTTAAGTTTGTCCCCATCTCAGTGATCTGCAGAGCGGTGACATGGGCATTAGTCCACACCTTTGCAGAACATTATGTGATCACTGGGGACTCTACCTGAAGTGAGAAGTAGTAGTTACTCACTTTGTGCAGTAATGGTGGTTCTTCGAGATGTGTCCCTATTGGTGTTCCGCTACCCTCCCTCCTCCCCTCTACTCTGGAGTTCTCGCTTATGACTCTGCGGTGAAGAAGGAACTGAGGACTGTTAATTCACACGCTCTGGCTAGCCTCTTGGCACAGCAAGAGGAGAGACAGCGCATTTGCATGCCCAATGGACACTGCTACCTAAGTTCTCTGATCAGCAGCACAGGGATTCAGACATACCTACAGTGGAGCACCCATAGGAATACAACTTAATGCATAGGAAAATACCATAAGTATTTGGTGTGCTGGTGCTCTAGGTGAAATTTTTTTAATACCTCCACGATACTGAAGAGGGAAAAGGGTTCAAACGTAGATATAAAATATGCCAAAACCAAAATCATGCAAAGTTAGGCACTCACAGAACACAAAATACCAAAGGTATGTTTAAACTCACAGCCTTAACTCTCCCGTTTTTTGCCATGTGTTATACACAATTACATATTAGTGCTCAAATATTATAACATTTTTTTTCTCTAGCAAAAAAATCTGGAAATTATAAAGCATAAAATATTCAAATAAGGCAGGTTATGTCGGACAACAATCTAACAATATATGTAACTGGATAACATGGACTTTATGAAATGCAGTAATATCCCAAGTAAATGTACTGTAGCCATTATTAATCTGGGAATGTTTGTTGCTTAAAATATGTCTTTTAGAAATTATTTCCAGGACACTTTATAAAAACTATTTAAAATATCATCATACTTTGGTTTCTTTAAATTTTTAAACTGGGAGCAATTCAGCATTTTAAGTATTAATTGTCAGCAGATTCTTCATTTGTAAAACATAATTATCAAATGGTTGAAACCAAAGAGGTTTCAGTCAGCATTGTGGAGAAGAAGTCTGAATACTGACAATAGTTTATTTTTGTAAATGGGATGAGAAATAAGGATGATATCATTAGAAAGGTAGAGGGGGCCTTAGCAAACACTGTGAACTTAAAATCAACACAGTATTTTACTGGGAGTCAGTGAGAGGAACTGCTACATACTGGGAGAAAAATTGGATCTACTGAGAATTCAGAGTGCTGTTTTTGTATGTTACTTGGAGTCCTTTGGCTAGAACCCTCTGGGATTTCTGCAGATACTATAGTGAGTAATCAAGTGAAGCTGGGAGTTGAGTACAAAAGTTCTTATTAAAGGCAACATTTCCTAACAGTCACAACTCAGTAGTAATCACAGTTTTTCCCAATATGTAACATAGGAGATAGCTAATATATTTCACATTCCACTGTGTGATGTCTGTGGCAATTATATCTCATGTCATATAATATAATTTTAACATAGTAAAAAGATATGTCTATTTCTAGTAATGTAGACCAGAAAGAATGCGTACTTTAGTGTCATATTACTAACATTTTATTTATTTTTTATTATATTTATACAACACCATACAGATCAATGACAAGTCCCTTAAAATAAAAATCTATCTCCAAATGTTCTAGTTATGGTTGAGAAGGTTCCTTAATTTTAAGTCTATGGGATCAGTGGGTCAAGTCCAGGCTCATACATTCCCTGATGCATCCAAGAATACTCTGATTACCACAGTTGGGCCCAAGAATGCAGAGGTGGAGAACAGAGATTTTGTTGCATATAGATAGGTTTTGTTTTCCTTAGTCAACTGTGAATATAATGGAGGATGGGTATCGAGAGAATTTAGTGATTGCTTGGATAACTTTGTGTTCTGTTAATTCCAGGATGTGCAGAAAAATCATATACCCTAAAAGTCAGCAGATATGGATTCAGCATTGACCATGGTTTATATAACACTGTACTGAATTGCTCCCAGAAAGGATCTGTGTTTCCTAGCTTGTTTATAAAATTTTATAATTGTCTTTTAATGCTTCGAGGATATGTGTTCATCTCTGTCCACACCCAGTGCTAGAGTTATCCTGATGTATGTCTGTGCTATGGGAAAATTACCATTTATTGTAAGATAGACTTTCAGTTTCACTGTTTGAATTAGCTGTCATAATATCTGTTCATGAACAGCTATGTCAAGATTCACTTCTAAGACTTGAGGGTTGTACTGTACTTGAAGGCTCTTGGCCTTTGGCACTCTGAGCTTCCAAAGTAGAGTATGCTGTTCCCATGCTTGGGTCATTGGATTGGGAAGAGTCTAACTATTAAGCATATTTTTAATATTGACTTTAATTACTGAGACCAAAGTTATGTAGTATTCTTTTTAATTGAATTGGAGCAGTATGTTTGGAGTTTTCTTTGCACTTTTTACTTCCTTAAGAGAACATCTTATTAATCAAGATAAGATGTCAGTAAAAAGACAACACTGGACAGATAACGCTGGATTTCTTTTTCAGATCTATTTAAGTGTTCTGTGAGAAGGAGTAGAATATTTTTCAATTTTTCTGGTATCACAAGCATACAGTGTTCATTATGTTTTATTTTGTTTTTCATACCAGTTAAAGTATGAGATATGGTGTTTATTGTAACTGTGTTTTGTAGTTATTTTAAAAAATCAATAAATAACAATCTTTTTTCTATACACAAACCATCTTCGTTGATTCAGTAAGGACCACTAAGGGACCTATTGAAAAATAGTATTCTTGGTGCATGTTTGATCTGGTTTAAGACATTTAACATTTGTGGGACAAGAGAGCTTCTGCTTTTCGCCTAGAGATATTTTTTTCGTATCTGACCCTGATAAATAGTGAATGGAATTTCTAATCCAATAGCTTTGGGAAAGGTGCTGATAGTCTCAGTCCAGTATCTAGTAGATGGGTATTAACCTCTCATAAGTTGCCACATACATGTCACTAAATATCCTTGTTGACGGATCCAGTACACAAACCAATGACTGACTAAACTGGCCTCTCCCCCTAGATGTGGTTCCTTTAGAACAAGGTTATGCACAGAATTTGGGAAATATAGGGAAACTTGCTCTACAGCAAACTGTGCTGTACCTGCTCTGAAGATCAGGTGAGAACTGGTCTTTTAAGGCTGTCAGCGTGTCATTTCATTGCCTTGTATGGGTAAAAAAATACACTTTAAAACAACCAAATAAAGGAACAACAACAGGGGCTTGATTGTGTCCCCAGGATCAACATATGGCTAGGAATCATCCCCACCCCCACCCCCTCCTGCTTAGAAGCGGGGCTTCCATAGCAGTTGTCATAAACAGATAGCTAAGGGTTAATGTCTCTTTCACCTGGAAAGGAGTAACCTGAAACACCTGACCAGAGGACCAATCAGGAAACAAGACTTTTTCAAATCTAGGTGGAGGGAAGTTTGTGTGTGAGTCCTTTGTTCTTGTCTTGTGTCTGTCCCTCTCGGCTATGGGAAGGATTTTTCTGTCTCCTGCTTTCTAATCTTCTGTTTCTAAGTTGTAAGTACAGAAAGGATAGTGGTTTATATGTTTTTTTTTTGTATTTACATGTGTGTAGTTGCTGGAGCGTTTTAAATTGTGTTCTTTTTGAATAAGGCTGTTTATTCATATTTCTTTTAAGCAATTGACCCTGTATTTGTCACCTTAATACAGAGAGACCATTTTTATGTACTTTTTCTTCCTTTTTATATAAAGCTTTCTTTTTAAGACCTGTTGGAGTTTTTCTTTAGTGGGGAACTCCAGGGAATTGAGTCTGTAGCTCACCAGGGAATTGGTGGGAGGAAGAAGTCAGGGGGAAATCTGTGTGTGTTAGATTTACTAGCCTGACTTTGCATTCCCTCTGGGTGAAGCTGGGGGGGGGAGCTTGGCTCTCTCTCGGTACTTCTGTTTTCCAGGACTGGAAACGGGGAGGGTGGAGTCCCTCTGTTTAGATTCACGAAGCTTGCTTCTGTGTATCTCTCCAGGAACCCAGGGAGGGAACACCTGGAAGGAGGAGGGGGAAGGGAAATGGTTTATTCCCCTTTGTTGTAAGACTCAAGGAATTTGGGTCTTTGGGGTCCCCAGGGAAGGTTTGGGGGGACCAGAGTGCCCCAAAACACTCTAGTTTTTTGGGTGGTGGCAGCTTTACCAGGTCCAAGCTGGTAACTAAGCTTGGAGGTTTTCATGCTAACCCCCATATTTTGGACGCTAAGGTCCAAATCTGGGAAAAATGTTATGACAGCAGTATTCTCCATTCTCCCCCACTCTCCCTGTCAACTGTGCATGAGGCTAAATGCATGCCCAATGGCAATTCCCTGGAAATGTAGTACAGCAATAGGCTGTATTACTTTGCTGCTTCCCTCCAGGGGAGCCATTCAGACACAGAGCTGCTGTGGAGCCACAGAGCCTTTGTATAGAAGTGCCTGGCTCCTCTCTGAGGGTTCCCTGGTCTTGTGACTAGGTCCTGCTTTGAGGGAACAGATCTGCATGCTTCCCTCTGACAGAAAAATTGTCTTAATCTTTGTTATAAGACCTGCATATAGTTTCTTCCATTTAACCTAGGCCTTTATATTGCCTCCAGGAAGGGGCAATTGGGCCCAAGCCCATTAGTAGAGAGAATTGATTTCTCTCTAAATGTATATACAATTACTCTCTTATAATTAAAAATAAGTGAATCTGTAACAAAACTCTTAATTCTAGATGTGTCTGGCAAATATTGGGTGAGGACTGCTGGCTAGAAAGGCAGAACTAGCAGTGATGGGAAAGAAAGAGGGTAATTGTGCACATTCATTTTCCCATTTAATAGAGGACTGAAAATGTTTTAATAATTCAGGTGGATGCAATGACTTTTTTGCTTTTATTTGTATATATTTATCAGTTTGCTTGCATTGTAGAAGTATTAATTCCCTCTGACAAGCTAATGACTTGATGGGTAATATTTAGGCTGCATTTGTGTAGAAATTGTCCATATACCTGACAATTATTTACCAAGGGAAAGATAATGAAGTCCTGGTAGGTTTATTTGTTTCCCTAACACTGAAAACAACTTTATATCTTCACCTAAGTAGTGTTTTCAGAGGTATTATTTTAAGAAAGTCTCTTTACATTTACCTGCTCAATAGGTAACTCTCAGTCTGCTTTATATACCAATACAGAGTGATTTACTGCTTTATTTTGGCTATCAAGTTGAGAGACTATTGGCATTCAGAGGATTATGTTTAATTTTCCTGTATGCTGAAACTGAAGTCCTGATCTTTGGGTCTGGGCAATGGGTTTTCCTCTAAGGTTCTGTGGGTGCTGAAAGGAAGGGGACTGACGGGGAAGGTGCCTCTATGCTCCTCTGATCTGGGACTAGCTGGAGTACCAGTTTGGATCTGGTGCAATTTTGAGCATCTTCAGGACTGATTTTTGGTAGCTGGCAACAGCTGGGGCCATTCTGCAACCAGGGAATCTCCACAGCTGAACAGCACTACAGCACATCCCTTTCTTCCCAGCCACCTCTCCAACATATTCCCTCCACCAGGAGGTTATTTGGGGTTGGCATATAGCTGGATAATAAGGGGAGATATTAATGGAAGGTTATTAAAATCAGCAGACTTTAAAAAAAATCTTGACTTTATCTTTGTAAGGCTAATAACAAGAGTGTATTTGAAATGTTCCTTCCCTTTTTCGTGGGTGGTTACTTGTACTCTTCTGTGGATTTTTACTTTCTTTACTCTTCATTCTTGAAGTGCCATATTCTGAATACACCTGCATGGTTTTGTATAAGAATCAAGTATATTGGCATTTTGGTTTCTCCATGGTATTATTATTGCATAGCTATTTTTTGAGATTATTACATGTTGAGAATGGGTCATTTTAATATTTTTATTATGGTGAAAGCATAGATGTGATGTGGCCTAGTAGATAATGTGCTAAACTGGGACTCAGGACACAAGTTCTGCCAGGTAACTGTTGGCAAGGCATGTCACCTCCTGTGCCTTGGTTTCCTCATCTGTAAAATGGGCATTATGGTAGTGAGGGATAGCTCAGTGGTTTGAGCAGTGGCCTGTTAAACCCAGGGTTGTGAGTTTGATCCTTGAGAGGGACCATTTAGGGATCTGCAGCAAAAATCTGTCTGGGGATTGGTCTTGCTTTGAGCAGGGGGTTGGACTACATGACCTCCTGAGGTCCCTTCCAACCCTGATATTCTATGACTATTGTAAAGGTTTTTGAGATGTACTAATGGAAAGTGCCGTATAAGAGCTAGGTATTATTATTATTAAACCTACATATTGTTGACTCCCCTGTTGGTAAGAATTCAAATGTTCACACCTAGAAGAAACGGGAAAGACTTTATAAATCATCTTGAAGTGTTTTTTTTTTCAGGAGAGACTTAAAGGAAGAGAAGGTGGAGGTTTATTGTTTTAATGATTTCAGATTTTTAAAAATCTACTTTTAAATACAAAATCCGACTATCTGAGAAAATAAATAAACACTCTTTCCTCTACCCTTCTATATTTTTTCTTTTCCAGATGCATAATCCACGAAATCCAAACATATGATTAAAAATCTGGCCAAAGAAACAACAAAAATACCTTTTTATATCCATTTGAATTTTCTGGGTTGTTCTCCTTAGAGAGGCTTGTGAATTTGTTTGAAGAGTAGTCTTAGCATTATCCAAACATTAAAATAATTAAAACTTTTCTAAATAACCCAGGGTTTGGCTTGGTATAAAATAAGCACATCTGCTGTGATTTGAGAACAGAGCATTTTCAGTATAACAAGCCTTCTCCACATGCCCATACTTGCAAGGGATAGATCTGGTAACAGTATATGCCATTTATTTTTCTCTATTTTTTTGTTTGTTTGACTCTCAAAATGAATGCAGCCTCTTTCTCTGCTAGGACAACAATGAAAGTTTATAACAGTCCTTTCACGTGAATCTGAGGTATAAAAATATGGAAGTGTGCGGAATTTGCTGTGAATTCTTTTTATGCATGCTCTGGAGATTTCTATGGTAATGAGAGAGGCATTTTCTACTTACCCTTTTCCTTTAATTGAGAACCAAATGTTCCAAACCAAGGGTCAATCGCCATTGGACATGTAGGGATCTCAGTGTGAACTGTGCGTGTGCATTTGAACGTAAAATATGTCTCTTCGTTTCCAACGGTTTACATATTGCAGCAATGAAACCCTTTAATTCAGGTCCTTCACTGAACCCTTCCATTTTGACTTTAAGCCTTGTTTTTTTATGTCTCCATTTTGCAGCAGAGAAAGTATTTTCTTACATTTAAAGCCCCAGAGATATTCTTTAAACTTTTCCATTTCAGCATTTACAAGTTGAGTGCTTTTATTCACAGTTTTAGGATTGGGTTTTTTTTTTCCTCCAGAACATCTAATCTGTCTTCATTTCTACTTATCCTTTGGTACAAATGCATCAGTTTTTACTTTTAGTTTTCCCTCCAGGGGCTTAGTAGCTAAAAACACTGGGCCTTATTCACCCCACATGTATGTATTTGTAAACTGGGAGTAACTCCGTTAAAGTTCAGTGGAGTTATATAGGTTTGAGAGAGAGAGGAGAATCAGTCCCACAGTTTTCAATGCAATCTCATGGGTATATTTGAGAAGAAAAATCTAAGCTAAAAGTAACACAAGTCCAAGAATAGAAGTCTCTATCCCATCTCCACCACTTCTTTCATTCCACACGTCCTGAGAGAAATAGATTCTCAGCTGGTGTAAATTATCATAGCTCCATTAACTTCAGTTAAGCTATGAAAATGTACACAAGTTAAGATCTGGTGCACAAAATGAATTTAAGTTTAATATTTTTCTGCCCTCATCTTTGTTGTCATCTTAACATCTGGTGAAAAGGTTTCATATGGGTAAATATGTGGGTTACCATGAAAATTAGATTAAACAAATGTGTGACTGGCCACCAGAGAGAGCAGCGAATATACTCCTATATGAAAACTAATTCCAGACAAACTATATATTAGGATGTTTTGCTTTTCTTTCTTTTTAAAAAGACTACAGATGGGGAATAAATGTTAATGTAGGGAATGTTACAAAAACCCCTCCGAGTGAATGGTTGCTTCTACCCACTCTGTTGATTCAGACTCCCTAGGACACTTAAGTAGTGGAGCCTGCAATCCCAATTCCTTTCTCTTACCTTGAGGCAGGACTACCTGATGAGAGAGCTCAGTACAAACAATTGTTTTACTGGATTTGAGACTAACAAATTACTTTAATAATGCCTTTGCATTGATGGGCACAGAACATACCCCAAAGTTATACCAGTCATTTAAAAACATAAAATCTTCCTTCTAGATCTGATTTTATGCGTACTGCTACTATCACATTAAACAGAAAGATATGCAGAAATAAATGAATATGAAAAAACTGCATATACAATATAAAGAGCCTAATTCTTAATACACAGAGATACATAAAATAAGTCATAAAGGCTCCTTAAAATAATGTCTAATAATAATAGTAATAAGCTTTCTTTTTGCAGCAGGACAAAATATGTGTATAAACATAGTCGTCCCTTTGTCCAGGCAAGGTACATGAAAGTGAATTGGAGATAGGGGACGTGGCCTGCCAGTGGCATTGAGACCGGGGAGTCACCAGAAACACTTGGCTAAATTCTATAAATCTGTAAACTTTTGCATGTTTCTTGCACTCTGCCCTGCCTGCTTTTCAGCCTACACAGCTATTTCCTACCATGCTGTACTACCATTGGCTGGGTTATCACTTACTATGTGTTCTTATCTTGAAGGCCATGAAAAGAGTATGAAGAAACCATGAAGCAATTGTCTGCATTATTCTATTTTTCCATTTACAGAATAAGTGATAGGTTATCATGGGATCATGCTGCTTGAGTCATTACTTTCCTCATCTTCCTCCTAACTAAGCAGAGCCATGCTCCCTCAACCTTCTAGTGCAGCAGCAGAGCAAATGCATGTTGCTATAGTCTCAGCAGTGCACATTTGTTGGGAAGTTTATGTTGCTCAAGGCTTGTCTACATAGCACCAGCAAAGTGCAGTAGACGGGTGTGATTTTGTAGAGCTGTAACCTGCTTTATTCTAATCGCTCTGTGTAAACCCTACTGGTGTGAACTAAAAAGGTATCAAATTTATGCCAGCAGGGTCTACATGGGCAGTTAGAGTGCTGCACGTTAGAGCGCTCTACAAATCACACTTCTCTCGTGTGCTTTACTGTGCCATGTAGACAAGCCCTTAGACTTTGCTTTCTAAGGCACTGTTTCAAGGATGCCATATAATGGAGCATGAGGTTCAAATTCAGCAAAAATTCCCAGCTTACTACTAAATGGTCTGACTCGCTATCTGTCCTATGGGGAGTAATTTGCATCTTTTCTTTGAGCCACACCTTCTGCCAAGTCCAGTTACACTAGCTGTTCTCTTTAGTCTGGAATGTGAAAACTTGAAAAGTTACTTCACGTAGAAAAGTTTGTGTTAGGAAATATTGTATTGAAATATTTGATCATCTGATTTCTTAACTAACTTTGAAAAGGTTTAATGAAGTTATTTTTCCAGTGTGTAAATGTTCAGCTATTTTTATCCATATTTATTACTGTAGATTTACCTCATATTCTTTTCATTGAAATGCACTGTGAGCTTTTGAAGCTCTTCCTGTAACTATGCCTTGTTCAGTAATAGGCTGTCTGAAGTAATCTCTATTAGTATTCTGAGTAGTTCTGTGTTTAATAAGAAATAAAATTCAAATGTAATTGATACTGTTATAGGAAAAGAGTATATCATTCTTGCAGAAACCACCAAATGTCACCACAAATAAATCATTGGGCCAAATCCATCCCAGTTTCAACTGCAATGAATTCGTTCAGTAAATTGCTACTCTCTAGGACACTTTCCATTTAGTTAAATCAGGACTCAGTTATTTGGTCCAGTGTCATTAGTAGGTAACTATAGACAGAGAGCAGCTTAAAATAAATTAAAAATGTAAGTAGTTTCCAGCACTGTCCTGAGGAAAACAGTTAAGTAGGAACACTGTGGTGTTAATTGTCCAAATGGAAATTCCACAGACACGTATCTATAAAATTTTAAGCTCTACTTTGTCTCCAAATTCAGCCTAATATGTCACTTTTTGGAAAAGTAAACCAGGCTGCAGATTCAATATATAAAAATTCAGACCTTGTGCCAAATGCAAAACCAAATAGTAATATCATTACTTGCCAGTTCAGAATTCCCCTCAGAGTGTCAATGAGCCCTCGGTGATCTCTCTGCTTCTTCTACTGCTACAAACATCCATAGGATCTATATCCAGTTTTTTGTTGTCAGGTTACGGTGGTCCAGTCAATACAGTCAGCATGCTGCAGCACATAGGGCACCCAGACTGGAGATCTGGGTTCTGATCCCACATCTGTGATTGACTTACTAAGTGATCTTTTCTTCTCTGTGCCTCAGTTTCTCTGTTGCTGAAATGGAGATTAGGTTTATCCACTGATGTTTGTAAAGCATTTTGTAATTGTGGATGAAAATTACTAGAGAAGTGTTGTTACTAATACTAGCCTCCTCCCAGCCATTAGTTTTAAATATGTCCTGAGGAACATCTGAGTAAAATGGTCACATGGGAGATGAAATACAGTATGGTGCTAAGGAAACTGCTGGGAAGAGAGGAGAATGGAGCCGCCACATTAATGCTGCTCTCCTCTCAGATCATCTGCGGAAGCTAATATTCCTATCACTTCTCTTTGTCTTTTTTGCCATCCTTTCTTATGGCAAATCTAATTTAAATTATAAGATCCTTGAGATACAGATTTGTAATGCTATCTGTCTGTAAAGTACCATGATCACCTGCAGTTCTGTTTAAATAAAAATCATTTACTAACATACTGTGAAACATTATAACAGTGAATTAAAACTAAATTATGCAAGTTAAAATAAATGAACAAAGTACTTTCTATAATGTCTGCATTTTCTTTTGGATTAATTTTCTTAATCAATATTTTTTCAAATCAATATTTTTTCAAATCAATGTCTATCTATAATGGGATTCCTAAGTATTGTTTGTTTTTTATTTTGATATAAAAATATGAAATAGGTGCTCTTTTTTGTACTGTAGGAACCTTTTACAGAATTTTGAAATAGCAATCCAAGTTTTAACTAGCAGCCAACCTCTAACAAAACTGAATCTCAGCCTACAATGAAAAAGAACTTTCCTTTCCAGAGACTGACTTCCCTCATGAAACTTACCACCTCAGGTTTCTCCTTATAAGCCTATGAAAAAGATGGTGCTAACAGCATGCCATGAAGGTATGTAATCCCATGCTTATTTCACCTGCCAATTTGCAATTAGGGCAGGGGATACCTGCACTTTCCTCCCCATGCATGTATTTTGTGGCCTCTGCACCCACTGGCCATATTCCTGTCACTAAATGACCTACTTACAAAATGCCTCCTCTCCTTCATGCCCTCCTGGATGCTTCTGAGGAGTGAGATCCTGGAACACTTTGGCTTTGTGGTGCATAATGTTGTAATCCTATGTAATGCAGAAAAGTATTACAAATCTGTATTTTGGAATTCCTTATAAATGGAAGTATTTTGTTATGTTTGGTGTTAAACCATATAATATAAGAAGATTAAAACCGTTGCAAGGTTTATTTTAGTTTTATGATAGTCCGTAGCTAATTACTAAAATCCATTAACACATTTCTACTGCAGCTTCCGGAATGAAGTTTTTTGTATACTCTGTTTGCTATATGTTTGTGAAATGTGTTGCACTTCTAGAAATGCTAGATTATAAATATAATTTTCATTTTCATCTCAGAGAAAAAGATTCTGCTTTATATTTCTAGTTTTCAAATATTTAATCCTCCTTGGTATATTTCCTTATCTGCCAGGAGAGGAACTCTGAAATAATGGCAAGATCACTTTTGAAAGGTGTAAATGTAATAATGTTTGGAGGTCCAAGTAGGCTACAACATTTTCAGGATACAGTATTCGTATGCCTTTGTAGTTGTTCATCTGATCAGCTACTATTTACACAGCTCTTCCCTGAAAAATAAAAATTTCCAAAGATAATTACTTTGTCTTCATTAAGAAGGATCTCCACGTTTCATTTGAAGACGTGGTTCATTTAAAAAAAAACATAACATCCCTGTGACTTATCATGCTGGTTCAATATGGTTACAACAGAAACAATACTTATAAAATGCGAAGGCCATCACAAACATTAGAGCTACTGAAGTGTAATCCTAACTAACTTGCGGTTTTCGTGTACAATAAATCATTTTATCTTGGTGTTTGTGGTATTCTCTAAATTTTAGATTTAGGCAAATTCTTTATCTGGTTGAGAAGAGTTTAATCTCAGTTAATTGACACAATGCTCAACACTGATCCACACTGATGGTTAAACTGTGTTGAGGATTATGTCAGCTAACATTGCTGTTCACAAGTGTGTTCAGCCACAGGTAAAATTTTGCCATGTAGGTCTAGACCGCAGAAGTTTCACTTTCCCTGTCTTGTTTACAGCCATTAATTGTCATTACTTAATCATGATGCCAGGTTCGTGTACACAGTTTTGACAATCCATTAGTGTAGTAGACATATTTTTTTGTAAACTTACAGCAAGTCTCAAATAAGCTTGAAGCCGCAGATGGATGTTCACTTCAAACAGACACAAAAAAAAAATAGTACCATGTAGTTAATTAACCATACAAGTGCATTACTATGCTACTCTACTTTCTGCTTTCACGCCGACACTTGCATCCCTGAAAAAAAATACCTTACTGAAGGGGAAAGATCTACCTCTGAGATCTTATCTTGTTTCTCTTTTTTGTTTTTTTCTTTTGTGATGATCATGCAACAGATCTTATAGTCAGAGGAAAACAACATGCCAAATTACTGCTAGATCTAGTCTTCTGTTTTCAGAATCAGTGGCCAGTTTCCCAGCATCTCAATGGAGGTGACAGAGGCAGAGAGAGTGAGTTAAAAACAAAACCCACTATGCTATTTAGTTCAGACAGACACTCCTACTTGTTAAAGTCTCAGATGATGTGCCAACAATAAAGTTGCATTTTTAGAAGGTATTTTAAAGACACAATAAGAACATCCAGTACATCTATTAGTGAAAAGCCATGTAAAGAGAGGACACTTGACTGTAGTATTTGTGTATGTGTCTGTCCCTCAGCTGCATTGCATATTTTGTTCCATTTGGATGAGTTTTCAATATCTTTATAAATTGTCTGTAGCAGTTCAGGGAGTTCTATATGCTCTATCCATATTATTTGCTTTAGAGAAAGTTCTGATTTGTTTTCCATACAATGCATGTAAAGATTGAGTGTTAAAATTGAGTTACATTGTGACTTTCATATTCAAAGCACTTCAGATACATGTTCAATTATAATTAATTAATCCTCCTAATGTGAGGTAAGTATTATCATCTGTATTTAGCAATAGGGAATCTGAGGCAAAGAGGGTAAGAGACTTTGCCAGGTCCACAAAGGTCGTGTCATAGGTTTAGAATTTAGGAGTTCCTGTTTCCAAGTCCTATATTCAGACCACTATGAATCTGTCACTCCCCATCCTGTTTATTTCTTTGCACCCAAACCCAAAGTCATCTGTTTACCTATCTACTTCTCATGTGATGGAAAATGTATAAAATCTCCTTAGCAGTCTTCTAAGAACTTACTTCATGAATATACAGTGGGCAGCCTGTTAGATGGAGAGAATTTATTTATGCAAAGCTTTCCAGAGAAATTAACTGCCTTGGTAAAACATTGTTTGTCTGATAAAGACAACCTCAAGTCTCAGTCCATGTGAGTTTCGTTCCTGTTTGCTAAGCATTTCTAGATTTAGACTGTAGCAGCGAATCTAGGGTCAGATTGTCATACCTGACTCCACTAGATTTGTGCTGCCTTAGCAGTGCAATGTAAACAGTAAACTGACCTGAAGGGGCAGCTGAGGATTCCAGCATACTTCAGGGAATGTAGTGCTGGCAAAACTAGCTATAGGCCACCCGCTCTTCCTTCTGCTCCCTACACAGGTGAAGCAGAGAAGTGGTGTGGCAAAGTACTCAACATTTCCTTGGGCTACTCTAAATTACACCAAGGTCCAAACTAGCCCCAAGACAGCCTAGAATCAGGGGAATGCAAAGGTGACTTAGAGCCACCTTCCTCTCCCTTGCCCTCATTCTCTTCAGATGAAATGAATTTACACTCAACTATGCTGAGTGTTTGGCCTCTAACATGTATCTTTAGAGACACTGCCAGTATGTAATGGCTCTGATCTGGGCTAGTCTCAGGGTTAGAGCCCAGATTCAGCAAAGTGCCTAAGCCCATGCTTAAATCCTGTTGTAATCAATGGAACTTGAGCAGGGCCGGCTCTAGCCATTTCGCCGCCACAAGCACGGCGGCATGCCGCGGGGAGCGCTCTGCTGCTCGCCGGTCCCGCGGCTCCGGTATACCTCTCGTAGGCGTGCCTGCGGATGCTCCACCGGAGCCGCGATGGACCTCCTGCAAGCGTGCCTGTGGATGCTCCACTGGAGCCGTGGGACCAGCGGACCCTCCGCAGGCACGCCTGTGGGAGGTCCACTGGAGCTGCCTGCCACCCTCCCGGCAACCGGCAGAGCGCACCCTATGGCATGCCGCCCCGAGCACACGCTTGGCACGCTGGGGCCTGGAGCTGGCCCTGAACTTGAGCATATGCGTCAGTACTTTGTTGAACTGTTGAACAGTTTTAGAGCTGTCCAGAGAATGACAATTCCATTTTGAGGTTTTAAAATTGTTTTTGTTCCATACTGGATTGAATGGAATAATTTTAGTTTGATAGTATTTATTTTCCGTAAGCCCATACTGTTTGTCACTAATTGTATTACCCACCTTTAATTCTATATTTGAGTTCCATGTTAGCTATTCCATTATTTTGCTCAGAATTGACATTAGGCTGCTAGACCTATAATTACCCAGGTCATCCTGTTAACTCCTTTTAAATATTGGCACAACAGTAGCTTTCTTCCAGTTTTCTAGAACCTCCGTGGTGTTCCAAGAGTTACTGAAAATCAAGAATAATGGTCTAGAGAGCTGTTTGGCCAGCTCTTTTAAAATTCTTGGGTGCAAATGATGTGGACCTGCTGATTTAAAAGTGTCAAGCTTTACAAGCTGCTGTTTAACATCCTTTTGAGTTACTGTTGTTTCATTATCACAGGGGTAGGCAACCTATGGCATGCGTACCGAAGGCAGCACACAAGCTGATTTTCAGTGGCACTCACACTGCCCAGGTCACCAGGCCAGGGGGCTCTGCATTTTAATTTAATTTTAAATGAAGCTTCTTAAACATTTTAAAAATCTTATTTACTTAACATACAACAATTGTTTGGTTATATATTATAGACTTATAGAAAGAGACCTTCTAAAAACGTTAAAATGTATTACTGGCATGCCAAACCTTAAATTAGAGTGAATAAATGAAGACTTAGCACACTGCTCTGAAAGGTTCCCGACCCCTGCGTTATCATATGAGATGACAACGTCATCTGTTTTTTCCCAAATATGGAACAGAAATATTTGTTTGACATTTCTGTCTTTTCTGCATTGTTATTGACAATTCTACCATTTCTGTCTAGTAATGAACGCATAATATTGTTAGGATTTTTTTTGTTCCTCATATACTTAAAAAATTCTTATAGCCACCAGAGTCAGGGACAGTAGGATTTCTCCTTGTATACTTTTGCCTCCCATATCAATTTTCTGTAATTCTGAGCTTCTGATTTTATTCTTCATTATCAACTTCCCCTTTCTTCTGTTTGGCCTTTTTTCTGTTTTCAATCAAAAGTTGAGATAATTTCTGACTGAAAACAGGTCTCTTCTCATAAGAACATAACATAAGAACAGCCATACTGGCTCAGACCAAAGGTCCATCTAGCCCAGTATTCTATCTTCTGTTTAGTGACCAATGCCAGGTGCCCCCAGGGGGAATGAACAGATCAAGTGATCCATCCCCTGTCTCGCATTCCCAGTTTTTGGCGGAGGCCTTTTTGATCCTGCCTTGGAGTAAAACCACAAACATTTCTCAATCTGAAATTTTTGTGCAGTTGATTAATTTTAACTTGACAATATGCAGAAGATTTTAATTTGTACATATTAGAAAGCAAAGCCATCCATTTCTTGTAAACGATAGCAAAAACTGAAATGGTTTGGAATTAAATTTAATCTGTGGATTTTTTAGCAATTTTAAAAAAATTATCTATTACTGTTTTTCATTACTTTGAAAAGTTCAGAGTCTGCAAGCTGCTGAACACTTGCTGAGGGTCTTCCATTCTAAGCTGGGAGCACTAAACACCACTCTGAGAGCACTCAGAGCCTTGCAGAATTAGGTCCCATATGATGAACTGTAGCTATTTGGGAAAAGATATATTGTCATCTTCAAATAGGATTGTTTAGCTTTCTGTGAGGAAAATTACTCTAATGGAACTATTCTATATTTTATAAGATACAGACAAAATTATTTTAAACATTATACAGATGCTGTTGTTTTATGAGAAAGCGCTATTATAACTATTACATTTTGCAAACGGGCCACTTTAGTTTAATGGATGTGCCATCAGGAAAACAGTTTTCATATCAACATTCTTTACTTTTTTTGGTGTAATATGTAATTTGTACCACAAAAGTCCATGCTCTGAAACTACCTGGTGCAGTTCTGTAGCATTACATATCGTAAGTTTTACAAGAGTGGAATGTGCCAACCCATATTTGTAATCATATTTTATATTTCAGAGGACTAGGACTTACCAATGAAATGACAAGAATTGTGAATATGCTATCACTTTTACTGTAGTCAATATCTTTTATGCACTCAAACTTTGAAAACATTTTTCACTGCCAGAAACATAACTGTGTCATTACTATTTTAAATCTGTATTTAAAGCAAAATAACGAAACAAAACAAAAAAACCTTAAGGAAAGCACTAGCATCCCCAGAGGACATTGCTTGTAAAAATGCTCTGTCTTTTGCAAAATGCCTGTTACCCGTTCTTGGAACCAGCCAAGAAATAACCACAAACAAAGGTTGAACTAGAGCAGCACTGAGGTTTGATTTATTGATATCCCTTATTTGCGCAGTTATACTCACACACACAACAAATTCATGCTGGCAGGCTGCAGGCACAGATGTTGGTTTCGATTTCGCAGGTGGCTGACGCTGGCCAGCTGACATGTGTCCAGAGATCGGCTGCAAGGCGACGAGAGTCCCTGAAGTCCTTTGGATCTGCAGGAGGGCTCTACTGCTTCCGGTCCTGTCCCAAGTTTAGCGTGCTGTTACATTTCCTTGTTGGTAACCCACCTGGCCACTAATCTCGAGATTTATACCTTCACCAAGATAATAGCATGGTTCCATAAAAGGCAATATTTGCGTTTTTATATTGCCATTGGCTGTCACTCACACTCTCTCACTTATTCCTTACATTCATTGATTACGTATTCATAAGCATGAATACAATTGGTAATATAGAGAAATGCAGCTTTAAGCAAGCATGTAACATCATTGGGGAGCTTCCGCTGCTTGTGGCTTTGTAACAGCATAGCAGGAAACTGTGCGGACTGCACTTGAAAGAGCAAATTGGGAGTGGTCTGCGTCTGGCTACAGTACCTAACACTATACCTAACACTATATTTTTATGTATAACTCATTCATTTTTATATGTATGTTTTGTAGTCTGTGAAATAATAGACTCATAGACTCTAGGACTGGAAGGGACCTCAAGAGGTCATCGAGTCCAGTCCCCTGCCCTCATGGCAGGACCAAATACTGTCTAGACCATCCTTAAAAGACATTTATCTAACCTACTCTTAAATATCTCCAGAGATGGAGATTCCACAACCTTCCTAGGCAATTTATTCCGGTATTTAACTACCCTGACAGTTAGGAACTTTTTCCTAATGTCCAACCTAAATCTCCCTTGCTGCAGTTTAAGCCCATTGCTTGTTCTATCATTAGAGGCTAAGGTGAACAAGTTTTCTCCCTCCTCCTGATGACACCATTTTAGATACCTGAAAACTGCTTCATGTCCCCCTCAGTCTTCTCTTTTCCAAACTAAACCAACCCAATTCCTTCAGCCTTCCTTCATAGGTCATGTTCTCAAGACCTTTAATCATTCTTGTTGCTCTTCTCTGAACCCTCTCCAGTTTCTCCACATCTTTCTTGAAATGCGGTGCCCAGAACTGGACACAATACTCTAGTTGAGGCCTAACCAGCGAGAGTAGAGTGGAAGAATGACTTCTCTGTCTTGTTTACAACACACCTGTTAATGCATCCCAGAATCACGTTTGCTTTTTTTGCAACAGTATCACACTGTTGACTCATATTTAGCTTGTGGTCCACTATGACCCCTAGATCTCTTTCTGCCATACTCCTTTTTTTATAGTTCCTTGTTTTCAATCCTGTAATAAATTTAGTGGCAGCTTTGTTTGCCTGCCCTCTATTTTCCAGGATTTATGTGAATTTCAGTTAAAAAGTTTGAAACTCACTTTAATGGGTTTGATTTTAATTATTTGCAATCTTCTTATTAGCAGTTTCTAATGTATATTTATTCTCATTTTCCAAATAACAAAGTAAAATTGTTAAATGCAATTTGTGGCAGGTTGAAGTAGCTGCTCTTTGATCTGGTGAATATAATGGTAGAAATATACCTCTACCTTGATATAAGGCTGTCCTCGGGAGCCAAAAAATCTTACTGCATCATAGGTGAAACCACGTTATACTGAACTTGCTTTGATACACCGGAGTATGCATCTTTACCGCATTATATTCGAGTTCATGTTATATCGGGTCACGTTATATCAAGGTAGAGGTGTAAAGGCAATGTGGTCAGAATTTTAACAATTCGCTTACATACAGTAGTTTGTTTTTTTCATAATACATTTCAGATTTCACTGCTGATCTCAGGGCTTGAATCACAGTCATTAAAATCAGTCAAAAGACACTCATTGACATCAGTGGGCTTTGGATCAAGCACGGGATTAGATTCTAGTTGAACTGTAAGAGACTACAATATACAGTATTTTTAAAGGATGTGTAAGCAATACAATTTTATGAAGATCTCAAAGAATTTTTTCTTTTTCTGAATGAAAGCATAAACAGTAGTTAGTAGTTGTTTTAGATACCTCTTTTTTCCTGTGATGAAAACTATTCTTATAGACTCATAGACTTTAAGGTCAGAAGGGACCATTATGATCATCTAGTCTGACCTCCTGCACAATGCAGGTCACAGAATCTCACTCACCCACTTCTATAACAAACCCCTAACCTATGTCTGAGTTATTGAATTCCTCAAATTGTGGTTTGAAGACCTCAAGCTGCAGAGAATCCTCCAGCAAGTAACCCGTGCCCCATGCTGCAGAGGAAGGTGAAAAACCTCCAGGGCCTCTGCCAATCTGCCCTGGAGGAAAATTCCTTCCTGACCCCAAATATGGCAAAAAGTTAAACCCTGAGCATGTGGGCAAGACTCATCAGCCAGCACCCAGGAAAGAATTCTCTACAGTAACTCAGATCCCAACCCATCTAACATCCCATCACACACCACTGGGTATACTTACCTGCTGATAACCAGTGTGTGTGGTTCTCCTATGAGAATGTATTGATCAAGCTATAATCAAAGGTTGTTCCTCCTGCTATATGGAGTTGTGTGGAGACCCTTTCCATGACTTGTTGGAAGCAAATGGTACCTGCTGTTCTGCCACTCTGACCATATCTCACTGCATGTCCTGATGTGAGACTTGAGTGGTGTGAAGGCCTTGTATTTCAACCACTTTATAATAATCCTAAATACTGAATAAAAGGACGCTGGAGTTTATCCCAGTTTGATGGAGCTCATTGTTCATATCAAGGTTTAGATGCATGCAAAATTTCATGGCAGTAATCAGATTTTTTTTTCCTTTAATAAAAATTTGAAAAGTTTTCCTATGTTTGTTACCGTCTTATTCATCAATATGTATGTGATATTAGTGTGATTAGATAATTAATTAGACTTAAAAACAACAGCAACAAGCTCTGAAGTTCCAACAGTAGGCTTTGTTCGGGCTGTTCTCTGGGTTGCCCATTAAGTAATAAATACTTCCTCCAAGATTTTTTTAAAATGAGTACGTCAAGTTAGGCCCTATGGTCCATATTTACTTACCTAAATAAATGGCCTGATTTTCAAAGGTGCTGAGGACTGTAATTTCAATAGGAACAGCAAGCTTCTCAGCACTGGTTGGAATTTTTCATATGAAAAGTGTTTTTGTTGTAATAGGCTTTTTGCAACAATGAAACTGTTCATGAAAAAATGTTGACATCAAAAATTTCCTCAACATTTGTTGTTTAAACTTTTTGGACCTTTTCAACAAAATCATTTTTGAAACTATAAGTAAAAAATTTATTCTTCAGAAATCTGGATTTCATTGAGAGTAGTGGTTTTTGGGAAATGAAAAAAAATATAAGTAGTGATTTCATCAAAAATTCAATTAAAATATCCCCCCAAAATGTAAAATTATTCCATTTTGATCCCTGTGAAAAGGAAACAACCTTGAAATTTCATTTTTCCCCCCACAAAATTGTTTTTCCATTTTCCACCACTCTACTCTAGATACGAAAATTAGGGCATGTATTTAGGTGCATAAATGTACATTTAGGACCCTAAATTATGCACTCATTTATTTATTTAGTTTTTAAGAATTGGCCTATGTAGCTATGTAACTATGGTGCCTGCTGTTTAATATGACTCAAGTCACTACTGGGACTCAGATGGGTGCTGTATTGTGCAATTCATAAGGGTCAGATGGTGCAACCCAGCTATTATTCATCCCATAAACAAAAAGCAAGTTAATGGATTTATAAAAAGCATTTGGGGAAAGGAATTCTTTATTCTGTTTCAGCAGTTGGGCATGGAGCAGAAGTGAAATTATTGTGCTCTCAGTACTATAATCAATGAGGCTGCAGCAGCAGCAGCATCTGGAGCCCCAGCACGTTGACTTTCCAAGGCAGGTGTTTTAGGCTTCTGGATCTGTATAACGGCTGATCTCCTGGCCTCTAAATAGCCTGCCTTCACAGCAACCGCCATACTATGAGGATGGCTTTCTGTGGACTGCCGTCCCCTCCCAGTACAGAACCAGAGGTTCCTCTGCATTTAAGATTTTCTGTGTCCACCTGGGCAAAGTGAGATGTGTCTCTAAAAGAATCAGTTAATGGACCAGTTGTATTGTTTACTCCTCCTTTATAATGCATTCATACCATTATAAATACTAATGAGCTTTTAACTTGAACGTGTTGTATCTGATTTAAAAATAAATATTGATTCAATCTGTAAATTATATGTAATGGGCCTGAATCTCAGTGGTGTAAATGTGCTTCAGTAGAGCTATACTGATTTGCAGCAACAGAAGGTCTGACTCATTGTATTTGTTTCTCACATGCTTTGCATAGTGCACACTCCTCTTGTCTATGTAGAGTGGTTCTGAAGACACATGCTTTGTAATTTTATTCTTTCTATTTACATCACGCACCTATCCATTTCTCAACACACTTATAAATAAATAAATAATCAGACAGGTCATTAAAATGAGAATAATTTATCAGTTTATGTAAGAATCATAAACTGCTTTTTCTCTCAAATATTGTCAGGTATCATATCTATGATGATAGATTTAAAAAAAAGATGTCTTTCGCATGACTAACAGTGCACTTCCCTAGCACTCACTGCTTATTTTCCTAATGTGACACTTCAAAGTTTTGGCATCTGTCTGACCCTAGAAGTTCCGTGCTTTATGGTCAGCATTACGTCAACAGAGTTAAAGCAGTAAATGTGTATTCTTTAGTTTCTTCAGCTAGTAGAATGTTCACTAAATATACTTACATCAAGATGCAGGGTTAATAGACAGTAAACTATTGAAGCAAGATAAAAAAATATTCATGTTATGCTCAAATCAGAGACATATGTCAGTTCAAAATAATTCTGTCTCTTAGAAGGGAAAATAAAGTTTGTTGCTTGCAGTTCAAGAAGGCAGAAGTGTGCCTGAAGCTTGTACTGGAAATGTGATCTCAGTGGGCAAAGGGGAGGCATCAGAGCCAGTCACAGATCTTGTACAGCAGTAGGCAGATGAGTGGAGCTGGTTGAGTATCTTTACCTTTATCTGACTTGTTGGGGAGGGATTGGAATCTGTCAGTTTTTCTTTCCACAGACAGACTAAATGGGAGCAGACTGTCAGGGAAATCAGGTGGAAAGTGGTCATGGATTTTGGTCCTTGCCAGCAGAAATGACCTCTGAATGACAAGTCTTCTACTGTGAAATGCAATAGAAGATGCTGTTTCTTTTGGTAGGCTACGTGCTTTTATTCAGATTATCAGTACATTAGCAATTAAAACACCTGAGTATTTTTTTTTACTATTGTAAATTTCTTTTATACAGCAGTTCTTTCAACTATTAACAATATACAGAAATGGAACACTATTCTGACATCATGATGACCCTAAAATACTATAAGCAACCCTCTTTCATGTCTTGGATATGCCTAATCTCATGCATGTAAACTTGGTATAGTTGGCAATTGTGACAGCAGCATCACAAACCATGGAATCAAGCAGTGTAGGTGTTGTAATTGCTCAAGCTGTATGGGCAGCTAACACTCAAATGGTTCATCCATGAACAGAACACCTGTGAGGTCATAACAAATAAATGAAGCTTTACTCTGGGTTTGCTAGAAATAAAGTTGGGTAGGAACGTATTTTAACAAGAATTACATTAAACACTTTTGACGTTGATCTCTCGCAAAATAGTTCAACAGCTGTTACAGTCCTCAATAAAAAAAACTAAAGGGGGTAAAAGCCATCAACATAAGTTTATGAAAAATAGATCCTGTCAAATTAACTTGTATGTTTTTTGATGAGATTACAAGTTTAGTGGATAAATGTAATAGTGTTGATGTAATAGACTTCTTTAAGGCATTTGGCTGGGTACCACATGACATTTTGATGAAGAAACTAGAACAATACAAAATTAATATTTTACACAGAGAGAGACAGAGGGGGTTAAAAGAGGGTTAAAAGCTGCCTAATTGTTCTCAAAATGTAATTGCAAATGGGAATCCTAGAGAGAGCCACTCGATTTCTAGTGGAGTCTCAGAAGGATTGGTTCTTGGTCCTGTGCCATTTCACATTTTCATCAATGAATATATAACGTTGTTATTGATAATGCTTACAGATGATATAAAAATTGGGAGACTGGTAAACAATAAAGAGGACAGGTCAGTGATACAGGTACAAAACGATCTGGATTACTTGGCAACTGGGCTTTGGCAAACAGCAAGCATTTTACTAAGGCCAAATGTAAAGACATACATTTAGGAACAAAGAAGGTAGACTATATTTACAGGATGGGGAAACGCTATCCTTGGAAGCAATGCAAACAACTTGGGGGGTGTGGTGGATAATCAGCTGAACTTGAGAGCTTCCAGTGTGAAGCTTTGGCCAAAAGGGCTAATGTAACCATTGAATATATAAATAGGGGAATTTTGAGTAGGAGTAAGAAGGTTATACTCCCTCTGTATTTGGCAGTGGTGTGACCAGTACAGAAATACTGTGTTCCCATTCTGGGGTCCACAATTCAAGAAGGATTTTGATAAATTGGAGAGGTTCAGAGAAGAGCTTTGAGAGTGATTTACAGGGATGGAAAACATTCTTTATAGTGATAGTCTCCCGAAGCTCAATCTGTTTACTTTAACCAAGAGCAGAGTGAGGGTGGACTAGATCAGTCTATAAGAACATATATGGGGAACAAAACTTTAACTATGAGCTCTTCAGTCTTGCAGACAAAGGTATATCAAGATCTAATAGCTGAAAGTGGAAGCTGGATGAATTGGGTGTGGTCACACTGCAGCTGGGAGAGTGTCTCCCAGCTTGAGTAGACAGATTTGTGCTATAAATAGCAGTGTGAACGATGTGGCACGAGCAGTGGCTCCGGCTAGCCTCCAGAGTACGGACTCGAGGTTGGGTGGTAGCCCAAGCCACTGCCTATATCTGTGTCCAAACTAGTTTTGCATGCTAGCTTGAGCTGGCGTGTGTCTGTCTAACAAGCTGAGAGGCACACTCTCAGCTGCAGTGTAGGCATTCCCATTCAGGCTGGAAATAAGGGGGCAAATTTTTAACAGTGACAGTAATTAACCATTGGAACCATTTATCAAGGTTTGTGGTGGACTCTGTCACTGGCAATTTTTAAATCAAGGATGTAATTTATTTTTTTAAAGATATGCTGTAGTTCACACAGGAATTAAGGGAAATCCAATGATCTGTGCTATATGGAAGGTCAAACTAGAGGGCCACAGTGATGTCTTCTGGCCTTATAAACTATGACTCTGTGAATAACATTAAGACAGGACATAATTATAGCAGTTCTAATAAGTAGTTCATAACAATGCCATGTTTTCATGCAAACTAGTTTGAAAACATATTGGCCCAGACACTCCTTAAAAGAGAACACAAATGGATAATTAAAATCTTTCCCAATTATGGATTCTATTTTTTTTCCTAATAATAGTACTTAGCTCCTGTACAGCACTTTTTATTTGTGGATCTCAACACATTATACAAAAGAGGGTAAGTATCACTATACATACAATACAAATGAGGAAACAGAGAAACATATATGTGATATGTCTTTGCAACCATTTTCTTTGGTTTGGATCCATATACGTTCTCTTGTTACTAGTGATGCTTCAATTTACAATAAATGCTGCTTATGATGATCCTTTTTTATTCTTTTATTTAGTTAGGGAGATCTTCCCAGAGTGGCACTGCTGATCTGCCTGATTTAAGAGCCACAGTGAATAGTTCCCACAAAGGTCCTTCCATTTTAACTTTGAACAAAACACTTAATTTAACATTTGTTTAAATGTGCTTCTAGGATATAAATGTCACTATAGTCTACATAGACAGACACCAACACCAAAAATATAGTCTCGATCTTCTACAGCACAACATATGGAAATGAAAATATATTTAATTTATTGTTATATCAGATTATATGTTTGTTGTATATCAGATGATATATTTATTGTTAGATTATATATTTGTCTTTTTACAAAATCAGCTAACTTGGTTTCACAAAACGTAAAATACTGCAATATTGTCTACTGGTCAGAGGACAGGGCTAGATGTGTGAAGTCCAGGATACATAAGGAGCTTTCTTTCTAAACATATTTCAACTAGCTCAGAGATCCAGCACCCACAGACCAAATGTGGATTTGTGAGTCATCTTTGTAAAATGGAGTGTATACATCACTGAATCAATGAATTACTCCTCTATAAACACCTTCCCCACCAGTCTTCAGAAACCTGACTGCTTCATATGCTTTTTCTAATTGAGGCAGACAGGGTTGTTACCTTAGAACCAATGGTGAGACATCTGTTTCAGGTTAATATACAAAAGGAAGAAAGTATATATTGTCCAGGGAAATTGTAAAGGAGAATGATATGTAAATTCAAACAATTTTGGAACACTTAACATTATTGGATCTGGATGGGCAATCACGTGAGGGGAAGAAGTGTTCTCATAATTACGTCTGCAGCCACAGAAAAACCACACATTTGTCATTTAAATTCTTATAAATGCTGCTACATTTATTTCATAGAGAGAAACTCAACTGTTGTATTGGTTCTGTTTGTTTTTATTCAGGATGGCAGGATTGGGTCCTAAGAATAGGAGAGCAGCATATAACAAGTAAAAAGATGACAAATATTAACATTTTGTTCTTGTTTAAATTCTGCTGCTATTTCCCTAAAATACTTTTTCTTTTGAAGATACCATTGAATTTACTCTCAGATTTCATATTTTGGGGATAGCTAGCTTTGTTTTCATACTGAGAGCATGTATGTATTTTTACCTCAATCCCCCATTATATTATAATATAGATTGATATCTTGCTACTAGAAGCTGAGGGAAGTTCTGTCACAAACATTTTAAATGCTGCACAGACACTGATATGACAAAATAATAGCATTGATTCTAATCTACTGCGCACTGACCAGTGGAGAGTACTTGAGCATAATGGTCTCTCAAATGCTATGAAAAGCCTGTTAGCAGAAATGAGTTTTTATGCTTCTAGGGACCTGAATTATGTGCATACAGATTGATTTCAGTGCCTGCTTTTTTGGCATATTTTGCAGTTTTGGCTTAACCTTTGCAACATATTTTGATGGATGATTACAGGAATCTGTTATTACTTGAAATCCATGCTAATATATTTTTACCATGATTTAGTGATATATACCATATATGCATTTATTAAATTAATCAGAATAGTGCATGCTAACCAAAAAATGGCATTATTTGTCTTGCAAAAAACAGCTTGCTATTTCTTTGTATGTGTTTTAGCACTTGCTTTGCACCAGTGGTTCTCAAACAGCGGTTACTGGACCCCTTCCTGGGAGTATGCAAAATGAAGCACTTTGAGGCCAAGCAGGAGAATGGTTGCAGGCAGGAAGATGAAAGATTGTTTCTCTTAGAAAGTAGTCCACAGAATGCAAAATGCTGGAAATCCTCTGCTTTATACCACATTTGGTTGCCACTTTGTTTGCTTAAGTAAAATGATGTGTAAACGTATTTATCAGCATTATATTGAATAGACAAATTGTCTTTTAATTCAGGTTTACATACTGGCCAGGTTTTCAAAAGTGGCTAGTGATTGTTGGGCGCTAAATGTGATACTTGAACACTGAACTTTAAAGGAGATTTGCAGTGCCTGCAAATCAATCCCCTTCCAGGTATCTCAACTTGGATGCCAAAACTTGAGAGAGACAATTTCACTACTTACTTTCGAAAAGCAGGGTCACTGCTTTCTAATATATGGATTTATTATTTAGAAGCATCTTATATCTACTTTTCACTCATTTTGCACAGATGTAAATAAAAGCATCAATTAGAAAATAGTATTATAGTAACAACACTATAATTTAAACTCATATGGCCCTTTAATTCTAGTTTCATATTTTAATTTGTTTATAGATTTCTGCCCAAATGATAACTTACAGAGAAACTTATCATAGTGGTTTGAGTCAAGTGGTAAATGTTTGGGAGAGTCTGAGGAAAATCAGATGTGTTTTTAAAACCTAATTAGGGCCTTTGGTAGCTACTGTAATACAAGTCGTAATAATAATAATGGAGCATCCCTTCATTCTGTTCCATTTCTTTCAAATAGGTTTTCGTATTGCAGATGAATAGTTTAATGATTCCAGCTTGAGGTTTTTCTGGGAATGGCTAGAGGCTATTTAAGGCAGAGTATCTTGGCACAAGAAAAAAATTAAAAGAATGTCCTGCTTCTCTCTCTTTGGGTGGGACCCAGTTTAGTAGCTGATTTGGTAGGTGTTCCAGGTTGATGGATAAACTTCATGTGAGACACCAGTTTAGAGGTGCAATACACATAATGGCCTATTTGTTTCCCACTTCATGTGTTTCTCCTGGTACTCTAAGCAAAGAAAACTCTTCCTGTCCCTTGGGAAATTGACTTTCATTTTGCAATCTTCTAGTGACATTGGTGAAGGGAAGAGTTTTTAAATTAAAATGGAATTTCCACTTTTAACAATAGTTTGACTATCGAGTTCTTAAAGAAAATGTAATATTTGCTTCATTCTGTTGATTCATTAAGTCCATATGCAATAGCCACCTTTTTTTTTTTCTAATTTTAAAAAAGTAGAAATTTTAACAAGTTATGAATTAGGTACTGGAATTGCATTCTAAAAAAAAAAGAAGACAACAATCACTCTCAGATAAAATACGTAATCCAAGTAATAATGGGATCCTTTATCAAAAGAAGTCAACAGTATTTTTTTTAAATGGGCTGAGTTATTGATCCTTTGCCAGTGAGAGCTTAAGAGTAAATTACTCTTGCTTATATTAGGATGTGATTGCAGACATAGCACATCACAGAATACTGTTTTGGGAATCATAAACTCTCTCTTGCCTCAGTGTACCTGGTTTATTGATAAGAAAAAAAGGATTAAGTTAGCAGCTCTGCTGGTTGGTGATTTTGTGCTAGAAAGAAATTAGTTATATTAAGAAACATAAAAAAATACATGAAGTACACTTTTCTTATATTGTATGGTGTGATTACATTTGTGAGTATTTCATTTATAATGTTTGTTTTCCTGCTTTGTAAATATGAAAGTGTGTGAAGGGCTTGCAGTGAAAACCTTGGCACTGAATGAATAGCTAATAATTGCAAAGGGCAACAGTAAGGCCCATTTATTGCCCTTTGCTGTACTAGTTACATAAATATAGGTCTGCAATTACTCCTACAATAAAATTGAAATTGATTTTTTAGAAAATTAGATTTTTTGCTTTGTATTGCCTGGAGTGATCTGCTATGTGAGATTATAGTATTTTCTGAATACAACTAAACATTAAAGAAATCAACTTAAGACAAGTATTTAATATTACTAGTTATTGCTATATAGCAAATAGGCCATATGAAATAAGCTTAACTATTAGAAAATTATGTTTGTAGTATTGTAGCCATGTTGGTCCCAGGATATTAGAGGGACAATTTATACCAATAAAAGATATTACCTCACCCACATTGTGTCTGTTATAAACTTACAGTTTTAGACAGCTTGGTAATTAAGAGCACACTGTGTTGGCTGGAAATGGAAGAAAATCTTAAAATTACTAAATCTGAAGACACATGAAAAGAGAAACTAAGTTTAACGAGTTTTTTTAAATATGAAGCATTTTATAGGGATAGTCAAACAGCATAGTCAAATATAGTTGGAACACACATGCTCCTTGGGTTTTAAAATAAATGGAAATTGATGAAGCTTTGTAGTGTATTTTTAACTTTTGTATGGTTTTCTTTATATATATTTTAAGATGGCGTTAATAGACTTAAGATGAAATAGTGCAAAGGCCCCTCTCCCCAAAACTCCCACTCCCTCAGAATTAGGATAAAGATGAACTCCTCTGTCTCTTTTTGACCTTACATTCAGGAGAAAGTGGTCTAATGGAAACACACACTGGTCAGATGGTATGACACAACGAGTGTCATTCAGATGATTTGATTACTGTCACTTGTATTTATTTTACGAGCATCTAGTTTTTGCCCTATACAAGTTCTTTATGGATGAACAGATTTTTAGATGGCTAAGGGACTCTGTGTTCCTCATAGGGTTGCCAATTTTGGTTGGATATATTCCTGGAGGTTTCATCACAAGACATAATCTTTGATTAAAGATTAATCTTTCATTCCTGGGGACTCCATAACCATCCTCAAGGGTTTGCAACCCTGGTTCCTTCCTAGTGGAAATGTAGTCCCCTCTAACATTGCCAGCTGTTATCAGGCATCCCATTTCCTCTTTTTGACTTTGAGGTTTTGTGTGTGAAAAATATTTTATGGGACTTTTGCTTTTTTCATTTTGGGTATATTGTTTAATTGTGTGTTGTTTGTGTATACTGTGGATGAGTTACTTTAATTCCTTAAGGAGACATTTCCCTATTTCCATGGATTTATCTGTATTGATATTTAAATTGTGCTTAGCTGGATAAAGGCCTATACCCTAGTCTTATGGATCATTGCTGACCTGGGTGTACACTTTGACATATTTCATTCTTTACTTTGCATTATGCTGAGTTCATATGCAGTGTGTTTGTTCCTGTGTTTTTCTTTATCTAATAAACATTAGTTTAAAAAAGGAAACAGTTTATGGTTCATATGGAAACACAACATTTAAGTATAAAGTATTAACCTCTCATATATCTTGTCTAACTCTTACCATGCTAATTAATAAGATATTTTTATGTAATGATCTTTCTCTCCAATGACTCATCTTCTTTTCTTGCTTATCAGCATGATTGTAGTAATTCCCACAGATAAACACTGTGCTGTTACAAAGAGAGGATTATGATCTCTTGGCAAGGGCTAGAGGTACTGGAATATGAAGGAGAGAGCTCATGTTTGCAAACATTAAACGTCAATAATTAGCCATTTAATGGGGAAAGGGCTACAAATATACATAAAAGATAAATTAATATAAGCTGAACTTCATTTCTAAATGTTTATGCATCTGAAAAGTGCATGTTTAAATCCATACGGTTTAACCGTTTTCCCAAGTTAGTCTTCCATTCAAATACAAAGTTAGCATTATCTGTTCCCTTGGTACAAAATTCATCTCTCAGTTGTTGCCATTGTTCATAATAATTTAAATTTCTAAACAAACAGAATGAGATTAGCATAACTATGTGAACAAAGCTCTTAACCAGGTAGAGAAAATATGCTATGTTTAAAAAAAAAAAAGTCATCTGTGTACTGATGAATTAACCATTAAGGTCCTGATTCAGTAGAGAAATAATATACATGTTTAACTTTAATTACATGAGTAAAATTAATCATGTACATAAGTGTTTGAAGGACTAAGGTCAAAAGAGTGGAGTTTTAAAAGATAAGATATTTAAATGGTCAAACACAGGAGATTTTCTATCTAATCTCCTTTCTCTTCTTCACCTTTCCTGAATTTATATGAACCAGGAATTTGTGGGGGAGGTAGGACCTACTGTTATCTTGAATCTAGCCCTAACTGGGCAGTTTAAGAAAACAGAACACTCTCCCTCCTTCCCCCCCACCCCCATCCCCAAACTGTGGCCTTTGTGGCTCAGAACCACCACATTATATAATTATTATATCGGACCCTTAAGGGAGATGGACTGAATATTATTTGGATTTGGCCTCTAAGTAGCAAACTCTTTTTCTGTGTCCTTATGTACATATTATACAGTCTCTTTTGACAATTAACGATTTCCTTTCCTGTTTCCATTAATAAGGTTCCCTATTATGTAAATTTCCTATTAGCATAATTTTATATCCCCATCTCTTGCTATGGATAAGAGAGAGTAACCATAAAGGTCTTTGACATAGCAAAACACCCAATCAGCTGGTCACTCCCTTTTCTTATTTACACTTTTTTCACCTCTTAATATTTCTAATCTATATTTGTGTAGTATAGAAAAATTAGTAAGGGAAAAGGCATGCCTTCCAACAGAAACAAAGCCAGCTAAGCAGAAGAACAAGTACCAGATCTGCTGCCCTGGAGAAAGGATATGCAGAAACCCAATGCAAGGAATCTGTCAGTTGCATATGTTAGAAAGTTTGGGGACAGGGTGAGTGTGTGGTGAATTAACACAGATTATTACACAGATGTACAAGTCAAACCTCTTTCATGGCCTGATATTTGACCTCAGTTACTTGAGATTTATGTAGCAAAGAGATTGAAGTGCTAAGTATTGAAGGCCTTAAATGGCAAGAATTTATCAACATCCTGCTTAGAAAGAAAGTGTTTCATCAAAAACTATTTTCTCATGTGTTCTGTTACCACTCCAATTGAATTTATATCACACTATGCCTGGAGTAGGAAAAAAAAATTAATTTGAAATGTTGTGTAGGGGAGTATACAAATCCAAGAGCATTGCCTATTTTTTCTCTAACTTCCCTTTAAATTTTGAGAATTTCCTAAAAATCAGACTTATTTGTTGATTTATTAAGAATAATTCCAAAGGTTTGTGTTCTATTGGGTCATGAGCAGTCCACTTAACATATTCTTAACAGGGATATTAGAATAAGTTTACTAAACAGGTAGAACTGTCACTGATTATACCTTATATATGCTAGTACCAGTCAGGCTTTTCCTTAGCAGAATGTAGTTTGGGGTTATGAATTTTCAGTGCATGAAAATCTAAATATTGGGATTTTTAAAAAATAATACTTTCAAAACCTTTTTAATGGGTTTAGAGATATGGTGTGTCAGACAATATTTTTGATGTTAGTATAGTGTTTTTTCATAAATCTGGTCATTCTTGCGATATCCATTGTAATGATTTTTAAAGCGATGTCTTCATTGCATGCTATACTGACTTGCCCAAATGTGGATACTAAAATTGGTAATGTGTTTATTAGATTTTAAAGTCTGTAATGCAGACAAGGTTTATATCTCCAAATAGTTTTTGTATCAAAATATAGTCCAAAATCAGGCCTGAAATGCCTGATCAAGTATGAAACAAATACATTTAAATTTTACATTTTCATGCACTTGTATATTAGGTATGTTTGAGTGCCAATTCACTAGCAGCAGACTGTGCATGGATTTCTTTCCATTCATGACATGTTAATGATAAAGTTTTACTTTGACTAGTCCATTTTATTGACATACCAAAAGAAATTGTTAGAGCCTAGTGACACAACATTTTGATATTGGGTACTGTTTAGCTCCATCTCTTAAACCATTGTTATCATTATTATTTTAAATAGGGGAACTTCGTTGCAAGCATGACAGCCATTTTAAGGCAAATGGAAGACTATCATTATGCTCATTTAATCAAGACTTTTGGAAAGATGAGGTCAGATGTTGTGGTAAGTTTAACATTGGCATCTTTACCCTATGTAGCATTTGTCTTACTTTCTGTTTCCGTTAGTATTTGATAAATACAATTACAGATTTTAAAAAAAGATATTTGATTCATATGACCTAACATAAAAACATGATCAATGAAGCATCATCTTCTGAATCCAGAAATGGCATGTGAAACTTTATTATTATACCAAATAATAAAGTAATTGATCTCTCAAGCAATGTTGAAATTTGATGAACATGCTTCTAGAATATTGGATTTAGGGTAAATAACTCAAATTAAATCTTAGGAGACAACACAGCCATGGTATTCCTAAAGATCTATTTTATGAAAGGATGTTTTCTTAATGAGTGAATTTTTACACTTCTGTTTATAAATAATTGTATCCCCTAAATGATCCAACTTTCTCTCTACCTTGACTTTAATTTTATTTATAGAACTGCCATTTTTAAGCTTTATCTAGAACATTTTAAGTTTAAAGATGCACTCATTTAATAATCAGCAATAATGATTGAAGCGCATCAATTTTTGTTTGTAATCGTTCTTTAAGTCCACCTATGACACAACAAAATTAGAGCATAACAGAAAGGAATTTATTGCTAAGCAGATAACTCTAATGACCTGGAACTATCTTTGACATGTGGCAACCAAACTTATTGGCTGAGATCCATCAAGCAGCAGACAAGCTGAGCTCTGATCTGCTGTTACATTACAAATTCTGTTACTTAGGAACAATGGGTTCCCATGGTAGACCATTTTAAGCAGTTTTTTGATGTATTTTAATTTCAGAACAGACTTTATTCACTGTCTGCAGTGGCTTCAGAGGTGTTAATGGGCCACTCTGCCTTGAATGATCTCTTACAATTTGTGCTAACTACTTATGCTAAACAATCTGTTCCTCCTTCATGTTACTGTGATCCTGGGATTACCTTTCCCTGACCAGAAGAGTATGGCTGGAAAGTTTCTCTCTCTCACCAACAGAAGTTGGGTCCAATAAAAGATATTACCTCACCCACCTTGTCTCTTTATTCACTATAGTGAGTTAGATACAAAAAAAGAAAAAATAGGTTTCCTGATTTGTGGCAACCTCAACATTGTGTAATTTAATATTCTTGCCTGAAGTTTTATTGTAGCTTGACAGGAACAATATTGGTGCTTTTCTTGATATAACAATTCACTCATCCCTGCTGCAACATAAATCATTTTAGTGTGTGTTAATTTTTTTTTAAAGAAGAAAAAAGAGAGAGTAAAAGAAATAGCTCAGCATAACAACAAGCTACTCAATAGTTACATGTTGTCACGGAGTGTGGGGGAGTCAGGGCCCTGCACCCCCCACTTCCTGTGATTCACCGTGACTCTCAACCAGCCAGTAAAACAGAAGACGACAGGAACATGGTCCCAAGCAGGGCTTGTAGGTACAACCAGGACCCCCCAGCCAGGTCCCTCTGGGGAGCAAGGATCTTAGACCCTAGACTTGGGGTTCCCTGCCTCTTCCCAGCCAGCCCAAAACTGAAACCAAAACCCCTCCAGCAGGCTCTCTCCCCCTCTTTCTCTCCCCCTCTCCCTTTGGGTATGGCTACACTTGAAATTTCAAAGCGCTGCCGCGGCAGCACTTTGAAGTGTGAGTGTGGTCGGAGCGCCAGCGCTGAGAGAGAGCTCTCCCAGCGCTGCACGAAAACCACATCCTCTACGGGTGTAGCTTGCAGTGCTGGGAGCCGCGCTCCCAGCGCTGCGGCACTGCTTACACTGAGGCTTTACAGCGCTGTATCTTGCAGCGCTCAGGGGGGTGTTTTTTCACACCCCTGAGCGCGAAAGTTGCGGCGCTGTAAAGTGCCAGTGTAGCCAAGGCCTTTGTCCAGTTTCCCAGGCAAAGGTGTCGACTCGCCCCACCCCCCTTCCTGGCTCAGGTTACAGGCTCAATTACTGTCCCTCACCTAAAGTCATCCCCTGCTCTTCCATCCTCCATGCAGACAGTCCCAGTAAAACTAAAGATATTCCCAGGTCATTCCACCCCGTCGCACATGTGTCTGATTCTTCTTTGAGCATTTTCCCTCTGACTGATCCATTTTCAGGATGTGTGCTCACCTGTGCCCACTTGATTGGAGATCTTCGTCATCAGTGGCTAGGCAGTCTCATGCTGTGACAGGTGGCCATACTTACTGGCCCTCCAAGCTGCATACAACAATTTTCAGAAGTATGAGAGCCAGGGCACACCTGCAAGGGGCCAGGATTTGGGGCTTCAGCCTGCCCACCCAGCCACCCCAGTCTAATAGGTGGAGAAAGGAGGAGGCTGGGGGGCTCCTTGAGTCATACTTTAAGGGTAAAAGAGCCACGTTTTTTGTTTGTTCTTGTTATTTAGCACAGTTGTTGCTTTTGGAGAGGCAGATTTCCCCCTTTCGCTTGTTTGGTCAACTGGGGCTTTTGTGTTTTCTCGGGTCTCGATCCATGGCCATGAGTGTGGGTTATGCTCAAGAACCTGGGCTTCAGACCCTGTCAGATCTGCCACATGTCCTTTCCATACAGTGACGAACATTCAAACTGCCTCTGCTGTCTGGGAGAGACTCACATCCCCACCAAATGTAAGATCTGTTCAGGATTTAAAAGCAGATACAAAACATTGAGGGAGGACAGACTCTGCTTATGGAGTGCTCCTTGAGACCGTGTGTGTGTGCATCTCCTGGTCACCCCCTGTACATCGGATCCACAGACCACTTACTCTTCAGAGATAAGTAAAGACTCTGAAGGCTCTGTGGTGCTTCCCAGACCCTCTAAGAAGAAAAGACCCCTTCTCTGGTACAAGAGAAGAAAAGGGAAAAGTCACCTCCTTGATCTAGGTCTCAGGACACTGCTTGTCCCAATATGGGACAGGTACAGCTGAGGTTCCTACTCCCTCTGGTACTGCAATCATGGTACCAGCTAAGAAGACCATGTCACATAGCAAAAAACTGTTTAGAGTTACTCTGGCACCAGGCTTAGTCTCCAAAATCCAGAGCTACGATGAAATCCTCATTGGTATCGTCTTCTGTAGCCAGAAGAGAAAGGCACACTGATCTCACTTTGGAACAGTCTCCACTGACACCAGAGGAGCCCCATGCATAGTTCCCCATACCATCTAGACTCCTTTCTCACAATGACTTGGGAATCCTTGAAAAGCCCAAATTACTAATGTTGAGAGGTATTGAGACATAATCTGCACTGGTTCCAACTCACCTCTCAGAGCCTACTTACCCTCTGCCATGTCTTCGACTGTGACCTGCCTTCCAAAACCGACACAGTTTCTACACAGACGCTTTGAAGGTGCTGAGAAGTATTTCCAGCTGGTACCGATTTAACATTTTCTGATACTGCCTCTCCCACTGCCCTTTCTAATTTTGATACTAGTGCAAGTACAGGTCTGTTCCTGGGGACTGGTACCAACTTGATCACTGGTACTGGCGCCCTTGCCCCTCATGGCTACGGGGGATTATGCATCATCTGAGTTCGAGGTTTCTGTACAAGGTTAATCCACCTTCCAACCTCCCTATTTTGAGTTTCACATTGAAGGGGAAGCTGCTACTAGGAAGCACGCCCAGCTGTCTTGGCAAGGACAACCTTGGTATCCTGCCCCTTTCCTTTATGCCCCACCACAGTGGGTTTACTGGAACCTGGGGACTTCCTATTATGATCTTTTCTATAGGGTAACATTTCTAAAGAGGACTCATCAGGAGCATCAACCAACTCCTTCAGGCTCAGTTCATAGGTAATCTCTCAGAGTAGGAACAGTGGAACAGGAAGAAACACTGCCCTCCCAGAAGTCCTCTTCCTTACTAGATGAGACTGACATGCCTCCTCCCACTATCTTACCCCTGATGATTTTAAGACCTTTCAAGACTTTATAAAAAGAGTAGCAGGCACCTTACCAATCCTGCTGGAGAAGCCCAACATTCCTTATTAGATATCCTTCATACACCTACTCAGGGCAAGATCGACTTGCCCATCAGCAATGCTCTGCTAACCCAAGTATGCATAGTATGGCAAACTCCAGCTGCTATCCCATCCACACGTAAATGAGCCAGCAAAAAAAAAAAAGAAAAAAAATACATTCAACCCAGAGATCTGGAGCATTTTTCTCCTACCCTGTTCTCAACTCTCTGGTTGTTGAGGCTGTTAAGGAATGGAACATGCAACATCAGTGTCCCATTCAACACCATCCAACAAGAAGCTAAAACAGTTGGACTTTTGGGTTTCAAGAGCTACTCCTCAGACTCCTTGCAGTTCAGAATAGCCAGTTCTGAAGTGATTTCACAGTCTGTTCAAAATTCTCATTATTCATTGAACACCTGCCTCCGGATCAGAAAGAGAAAATTTAGGGCTTCATTACAGAAGGTTAGACAGTTGCCAGAACATCTCTCTGGGCTTTGCTTGGTGCTGATGACACAGCTGCACTTATTCCCTTGCTCTTCCAACCTTAGGGGTCTTATCTATCCCCTTTCCCACCTGCCTGGAACACAGCCTCAGACAGATGGATTCTGGAAGTGATTTCTACAAGCTATTCCATCCAATTCAGCTTCTTACCACCCCGCCCACCTGTCCCTCTTCAGGGACCCTTCTCAAACCTCTTAAATCAGGAGGCACAATTCCTCTTAGCTCTGGCAGCAATCAAACATGTTCCACTGGACTAGTTGGAAAAGGCTTCTATTCTTGGTAGAATCCTTGAGAAAAAATGGGGATGGATGCCAGTTCTGGACCTCAGGACTTCAAACACCTTTGTCCATTCCAAATGGTTCAAAATGGGGACCATAGCAATGATTATTCCCACCAAAAAGATTGGTTTGTGTCCCTCAACCTTAGGATGCCTATTTTCATGTCACCATTCATTCCTTGCACAAACAATTCCTATGTTTTGGGGTAGGCAGGGACCACTACTAGTATCTTTGTCTTTTACACTGCCCCAAGGTGTTCGCTAAAGTTGTATCAGCCTCAGCAGCCTGTCTTCAACAAATGGGCATAATTGCTTTCCCCTAACTGGATGATTGGCTCCTGAAAGGTTGCTCACAGCAACCAGAAAAGGCCTGTCTCCATTTCACTTACTGGACCTCCGCCGCAATGTGGCAAAGCCTACCCTCACATCCATTCAACATATGGAGTTAATCAGAGACACTCTGGACTCTTCTTCTGATAGAGCATATCTGTCTAAGGACAGATTCGCCACAATGTCCAATCTTGTTTCAACAATTCAGCAGAGCCCGTAAACCACAGGTTGCCTGCAACTTCTGGGCCATATGGTTGCCTCTACATTCATGACTTCCTTAGCAAGACTACATTCTCAGTGTCTTCAGGCCTGGTTGAGAACTGTCTACACCCCCAACAACACAGTCTATCCAACGTCCTCAATTCTCTACATTGGTAGAAGGACCCACAAAAGTTGTGTGTGGGAGTTCTGTTCCTACAACCTCCTCCCACGAGGATTATCACCACAGACACTTCCCTGATAGGTTAGGGCGCACACTCCCAGAACCTCAGAGCTCAGGGTGAATGGAGAATGGACCCTTCCTGTGGTGACCCTCCATATCAACATAATGAAGCTCAGAGCAGTTCCTTATTCTTGCCAACACTTCCCAATCCATATCAAGGACCATCCAATCCGAAGAAATGCTGGACAACAAGGCAGCAATTTATTATATCAATTGACAAGAAGGAGCAAGATCCCAGTCCTTATGTGTTGAATCCATAAAATTATGGAACAGGTGCATATCACTCGGCAAACACATTTCCGTGGTTTATCTGCCTGGTCTAGAGAATGCTGGTGAACTCCCTCAGCAGAAATTTCAGGATCGACCATGAATGGGAACTGAACAATGAGATATTCTGGAAGATATGTCTTACTTGGGTCATTGGGACATAGATCTCATCACAATGCCATCCAATGCAAAGTGCAAACATTTCTGTTCAAGGAAGGGTGCAGCCACTATTCGACTTGAGATGCCCTAGTCACTCCTTGGCCTCGTGTCCTGCTATATGCTGACCACCAATGCCTCTATTACTCAAGTTCCTAAACAATTTGGGTTCCTAAACAAAGGGTTCTCAGTCTTCACCCACCCCACTACTGCAAAATTTATCAAGAGTTCAATCTCTTCTCTCCTGCCCAAGAGCCAGCTCCACTGTGGACTTCAACTTAATTCTCAGTACTCTACAGAAACCCCCATTTGAACCTATGGAGAGTTGTTTCCTCTGTCATTTTTCCCTCAGTACCTTGTTCTTCACCCAGCTTCCTATATATCCTCACACCAGCGTATGGGAATATGTAGGGTACAGACACGAATCTGCAAACACTACTAACTAAAAATCTCCCATCAAGAGTGCATGCGCATCCCAGAGGTGGAGCACATATAGGGACAAAGCATTTCAGTGAACTCCAGGTACTGTACAGGTAAGTAGCCTCTCTTTATCTAATTCATACAATGGTAGCTCTTAATTGCTTGCCACTTTTACCTATGATACATAGTTACAGTTATCTCAGGATCCACCTATAAACACAAAGTGCTTTCGAAATCAAGATCAACATCATCAGTTACATCCAAAAACATAACGCTTCCTCTGAGGAGCTTTGTTGAGTTATCAGGGCAGTCTTGTTCTATGCTACCTAGAGTTTCTGAGTGGCCTTCAGATGTAGTCCCAAATAAAGTGTGTTACAATAATCCAAGTTCCACCTCTCAAAGAAAATAGAAAATCACAGCCTCTTAGCCAAACAATTATGGGAAAACATTCTAGTCTACTGCTGCTACAGGACACCAGGAAGCAATCTAGGATCCAACAAAAGCAGCAAAGAATCCTGTGGCACCTTATAGACTAACAGACGTTTTGGAGCATGAGCTTTCGTGGGTGAATACGAATATGTATATACCTGCCCCTGGATATTTCCACTACATGCATCTGAGGAAGTGGGTATTCACCCACGAAAGCTCATGCTCCAAAATGTCTGTTAGTCTATAAGGTGCCACAGGATTCTTTGCTGCTTTTGCAGATCCAGACTAACACGGCTACCCCTCTGATACTAGGATCCAACAGGATCTCCAAATTGCAATTCTGAGCAACAAAAAGCAGATATCTTGAATCAAAGGAACAAGTATTACATCCCTTTGATTATTCTAGTGCATTAATGAGGATTTGTCAAAGTTTGATATGAATATCCGCCCATTGTTGTTTTATTTTTTTCACTTCCTCGGCAGGTCTGAAAATCAGTTTAGTAGACCAGTTTGGTCTCCTTTTGGAAAAAGAGTGCTTATTGTTTTGAAGTTTGTTAAATCATCAAATTGTAATCACTAGTTAGAAGAATTAGTGAGTTGTCTGCTTTTACCACTGCTCTGTTACTTACTAACCATCCCCTTCTTTTTCCTTTTTCTCTCTTGTGTCTTGACCTCATACATACAATGTTGTGATATGATTGTTCTGTAAATGATCATTTATGCTACATGGGAGTAATATATATGATAATATAGTAACAAATGTTAAATGTGTAATAAGTTAATGGTAAATAATTATATCTTAAATTAACATTAGAACATAAATTATACAATTGGATGTGTAATGGTAATGGATTGTAATTCTCTGGTGAAAAGAAAAAATAGCAAACTAATGGCATGGTAATGACAATGAATAAACTGATTAGTATTTTAATGTGCACAGTACCTAATAGAGTTATCAGTTCAAATTACTGGCATGAAATTACAGTATGTAACTCAGTGTGTAATAATAAATCAGTACTTTTCCTTTTTGACATAGCTAGTAGTATTTTATTATTTAAATTGTGTAGCTTTCTGTTCAAAGGAAAACAGTCGTGTTGCTTGTTAGTAAGAGGGAAAAGTTAAGTTGCTCTTATTAAAAATAGTATTTGTATTGGTTGTGTTCAGAATGGACTCTTGAGTACCTCTTGACATCTAACTCTGAAATATCATTTATTCTTTTAAAACACCGTGTCATTTTAAGATACATCATACAATAATGAATATTGAAATCAAGGGTTATATTTCATATGAAGAGAATCCCCTGTCATTGCATCATCAGTGTTGAATGCTCTTTTGCCTTTCCCATGTTTCAGATTCGTAGAACTCCTGGTTCATTTCCTTCCTCTTTGATTAGTATAGGACCTTCAGTGCAACTCCTGGAGCATATAATATAGCGTGTACCCTTCTGATGAAGGCTCATGGAGTCCTGGCCTGAGGCTCTTTTACCCAAGGTTTTGTCAGCCTTTCTGCCAGGGTTTTTGCGCTCACCCCTTGGAGTTTGGGGGACACAAAAGATGAAGAGGTGACTTCATCACAGTCCATAAGCTTCTACATACAAAAATAATTTCTTATAGTACATGGCTCTTTAATCTAACATACTTAGGCATAATGAAGTCCTGAAGATGGAAGTTAAAGCAAGACAAATTCAGACAAGAAAAAATGTACAACTTTTTAAGTGAGGGTGATTTATCATCAGAACAGCTTACCTTAGGCTATAATTGAGGCTCCATCATTTGAAGTCTTTAAAATCAGATATCTTTCTAAAATGCATACTCTACCTCAATTCAGCTTGATGTTAAATGAAATTTTATGGCCTATGTTATGCAAAAAGTCTGAGTCAGATGATCATAGTGGTCCCTTCTGGTCTTAAAATCTATGAATAGATGAGCTAGGGAAAGGCAAGATCCATTTTTAGACCTGCCCAAAGGATGTCCTTCAGAGGAGTGCTCCTGATCTCTGCTTACGGTAGTGAGCTGAGATGGCTTGGGCTGCATGGCCCTTTTATAGTGTCAACTTTGAACCTTGAGTGTCATGAGAGGGTGTTTGTGCAGCCCTAGTGAGCATGACTTTCTAGAATGTAATAGAAGCTCCTCAGAGCTGGGGCATAACTCCAGGTGTGAACATGGAGAGGTAACACTGCCAAAGAACCATAGATACTGTTATAACTGTTTTTTTTCCCCTCTTGGGATATCTCATATACGCCAGTATTCTTAGAGATTTGTGGTCATCTCATTTGAATGACAAAGAAGTAAAAACTACATAGAATCATGACAGACTTATCTGAATATGGCACCAAACAGTCATCCTGTCATAAATTGGACTGTGCTCACTATTTGATTTCTCATATCATTTGGGCAATACAAAATAGGTATTTAGCAATGGGTGATGCTAGCACTTTCACCTGCTTCCTGAAAATCTGGTTTATAGAGTTGATTTTTCTGGTGACCAAACATAGGTAGAGAGTATGTACAGGTCAGTAGTCCTAAGCCCAAAACAGGAAAGTAACTGGAACAAAGATTAACTTGATGTAGAATGTTTGCGTTTTCAAAAGATAAGAACTGTCTATGGATTCACACTTCCCAATCGTGTGGAGCATCAGTGAAGTATATTCATAGCTCTATGAATTTTAACTTTTTATTAGGAAGAACTCCCCAAGGATATTTGGCCATATACTATATTGTGTCACTTTCTCCTTCAGCATAAGGGAGCTTTTCACATCACTGAATCATAGAAATGTAGGGCTGGACGTGACCTTAAGAAATCATCAAGTCCACCCACTGTGCTGAGACAGGACAAAATAAACCTAGACTCTCCCTGACAGGTGTTTGTCTAATCCGGGGGCGAGGAGGGAAGTGTGCAAACTTTTTGGCCTGAGGACCACATCATGTTTCCAAAATTGTATGGAGGGCTGGTTAGGGAGGCTGTGCCTCTCCAAACAGCCAGGCTTGGCCTGGCTCTCACCCCCAATCTGACCCCCCCCCGCCTCCGCCCCGCTTCTTGCCCCCTCATGCCTCCACCCAGGACTCCTGCCCCAGCCAACCCCGCCCCCCGGTTACTTGTCCCCTGACGGCCCCCGGGGACTCCTGCCCCATCCACCACCCCCTGCTCCCTGTCCCCTGACTGCCCCCAGACCTCCCGCCCCTGACTGCCCCCCACTGTCTCATCCAATACCCCTCTCCTTCCTGACTGCCACCCCAGAACCCCTGCCCGCATTCAACCCCTCTGTTCCCCGCCCTCTAACTGCCCCACCCTGACCACCACCCTGAACTCCCCTGCCCTCTATCCAACGCTCCCCCGTTCCCTGCCCCCTTACCATGCTGCCTGGAGTGCTGCCTGGTGGCGCTACAGTCGCACTGCCCAGAGCACCAGGACAGGCAGCCGTGCCGCCCGGCTGGAGCCAGCCATGCCACCACGCAGTACAGAGCACCAGCTCAGGCTGCAGCTCTGCAGCCGCAGGGCCCGGCTGCTCAGAGCACTGTGCCGGCTGTGCGGTGAGCTGAGGCTGCGGGAGAGGGGGAACAGCAGGGGAGGGGCCGGGGGCTAGCCTCCAGGGCCAGGAGCTCAGGGGCTGGGCAGAAGGGTCCTGTGGGCCGGATGTGGCCCGTGGGCCATAGTTTGCCCACCTCTGGTCTAATCCGTTCTTAAAAGCCTCCAATGATGGGGATTCCACAACCTCCCTTGGAGCCCTATTCTAGAGCTTACCTACTCTAATAGATGCAGAGTTTTTACTAATATCTTGCTTCTTTGGTGGAGACAGAGAACAATTGATCCCTACGCTCTCTATAATAGCCTTTAATCTATTTGAAGACTGTTATCAGGACCCCACTCAGTCTTCTTTTCTCAAGACTAAACATACCCAGTTTTTCTTCTTCGAGTGATTGCTCACATCCATTCCAGTTAGGTGTGCGCGCCGCGCGTGCACGTTCGTCGGAAACTTTTTACCCTAGCAACTCCAGTGGGCCGGCAGGTCGCCCCCTGGAGTGGCGCCGCCATGGCGCCCAATATATATCCCTGCCGGCCCACCCGCTCCTCAGTTCCTTCTTACCGCCGTGTCGGTCGTTGGAACTGTGGAGCGCGGCATAGCTGTCCTCCACGTCCCTAGCTCTCCTTGTTCTCTATCGTTATCTCTATTGTAGTTGTTAGTTAGATTGTTAAGTAGATAGTAGTAGTTAACTGATAAGTAGTTGTAAATAGTTTTTCGCCGGGGGCTTAGCCCTTCCCGGCACCCGGCACCGGGCTCATGCCTGGTTCGCCGGGCTTCAAGCAGTGTGCGGCCTGCAAGAAGCCGATGCCTACCAGCGATCCCCACGACGCGTGCCTGAAGTGCCTGGGGGAATCGCACAGATCCGACAAGTGCCGCATCTGCAAGGCTTTTAAGCCAAGGACTAAGAAGGAGAGGGATCAAAGGCTCCGGACTCTCCTTATGGAGGCGGCACTTGACCCGGCGGCTTCGCAGGCCGTGATGTCGGCGCCGGCACCGGATCGCACCGGCACCGAGAAGACTCCCCGGCACCGACCTTCTCCGGCACCGGGGGCAGAGCCTAGGCCGTTGAAGTCCATTACTCCGGCCAGGCAGACCCGAGTGGAGCGCCCGGCCTCAACATCGGCCGCGGCGCCGCCGGCACCGTCGACTCCGGGCCCGGCGGGTCCGTCGAGTCCGGTGCCGCCAAGCTCCCCCATGACATCTGGGGTCGAGATAGTGGTGCCATCCACACCAGAGACCTTCGCCTCGGCACGGGACCTTATAGCCATGACCGAGCCCACTCAGCTACCACCCCCGGTACCTCCGGTGCGGGTCGTGTCCAGAGGCAAGCCTATGATGTCGGCACCGTCTCGGGACTCACGGTCTCGATCCAGGTCCCGACGGCATGGTCGCTCCAGATCCCGCCGCCGCTCGCAGTCCCGGCGCCGCTCCCCTCAGCGGTACCGGTCGCACTCGCGGCACCGGTCGACATCACGACGATCGCGGTCAGACTCCAGCCGCCGTTACCGGCACCGCGACTCCAGGAGCCGATCCAGGCATTCGCCGCACCGGTCGACCTCCCGGCGCCGAGCTGGTGGCAGGTCCCGGTCCCGGTCGACCTCCCGGCACCGAACCGGTGGCAGGTCCCGGTCCCGGCACCGAAGCGGCGCTCGGTACCGGTCCAGATCCCGGCACCGTGACAGAACCCGGTCCCGGTCCCGGCACCGATACGACTCCCGGCACCGGTCCCCGGCACCGAGAAGATTGCCCGTGCCGGCCCGCGCGGACCCTTACCATCCAGGGTCCGCCCCGCCATGGCCCTCTAGACAGCCGTCCGTGTGTTCATTAACGGACAGTGGCTACGCGCTCGGCACCGACCGGCAGGCGGCGCTCTTCAGTGAGCCTCCACAGCAGGACCAAGGCCCGCAGCAATGGGGTTTCTGGACACCCTGGGCATACCATCAGGCCCAGGGCCCCCAACAGCTCCCTGCTAGGCCGGTGACTGCGGAGCGCAGGGCACCTGAAGCCTCCTTGTCTCGCCCCCCTCCCTCCCCGGATGGGGAGGAAGGGTCCAAGCATCAGGACTCCGCTTTGGCTCCTGAGGCAGAGGCGAGGGCCGAGGGAGACCCCCCATTAGACACTCTCTTGCCGGGGGTCTCCTCATCCTCCTCCCCTGACGAAGCGGTGGCTGGGACCTCCTCCAACAGCCCCCCCCCGCTAGACCTCAGGGCGCACCAGGACCTCCTCAGGCGAGTAGCCCAAAATCTGAGTCTGCAAGCCGAGGAGGTCTCGGAGGTAGAGGACCCTATTGTGACCATCCTCTCGGCAGACGCTCCCACCAGGGTCGCCCTGCCGTTCATACGGACCATTCAGGCCAACGCCAACACCATCTGGCAGTCTCCGGCCTCCATTCCTCCCACTGCGAAGGGCGTCGAGAGGAAGTACATGGCTCCTTCTAAGGGCTACGAGTACCTCCACGTACACCCGACTCCGTGTTCCCTGGTGGTCCAGTCCGTCAACGATAAAGAGCGTCACGGCCAGGAGGCTCCGGCCCCCAAATCCAGGGAGGCCAGGCGGATGGATCTCCTCGGCCGTAAGGTGTACTCGGCTGGGGCGCTGCAGCTCAGGGTCTCCAACCAACAGGCCCTGTTAAGCAGATACGCATTCAACTCCTGGGTGGCAGCAGATAAATTCAAGGAGCTGCTGCCACAAGATGCTCGTCAGGAGTTTACGGCCATCTTAGAGGAAGGCAAGAAGGTCGCACGCACGTCCTTGCAAGCCTCTTTGGACGCTGCGGATTCGGCTGCCCGTACCCTCGCGTCGGGTGTAACTATGCGTCGCCTCTCCTGGCTCCAGGTTTCCGGCCTTCCGCCGGAGCTCCAGCATACTATTCAGGACCTTCCTTTCGAAGGCCAAGGATTATTTTCAGACAAGACAGATCCCAGACTCAAGAGTCTGAAAGATAACCGAGTTATCATGCGGTCACTAGGGATGCACACACCAGTGACGCAACGTAGACCCTTCCGGCCGCAGCAACAACAACAACAGCGCAGGCCGTATTCCCAGTTCCGCCAGCGGCAGGACCTTAACAGGCGCCGCGGCAGGAACGGAAGGCGCAGGCACTCGGGGAACCAAGGGGGGCAAAACCAAGGCTCCTCTAAGCCCCCGCCTGGACCCAAGCCTTCATTTTGAAGGTGCGCCCGAGGGCGCAGTAACAGTTTCCCCAATGGATCCTTTCCCCCCGTTTTCCAACCGCCTTTCGTTTTTCCTCCCGGCGTGGTCCCTAATAACATCAGACCGCTGGGTCTTACGCACGGTGCAGTCGGGATACCGCCTGCAGTTTGTTTCATTTCCTCCTCCCCGCCCCCCTTCCTCGTCCCTCTTCAGGGACCCCTCTCACGAGCAATTCCTTCGGCAGGAGGTGCAGACGCTCCTCGGCAAAGGAGCTATAGAGGCGGTGCCGGAGAACGAGAAAGGCAAGGGGTTTTATTCCCGCTACTTTCTGATCCCCAAGGCCAAGGGAGGCCTCAGGCCTATCCTCGACCTGCGAGAGCTCAACAAGTACCTGGTGAAGTTGAAGTTCCGCATGGTTTCCTTGGGGACCATTATCCCATCCCTGGATCCGGGAGACTGGTACGCCGCCCTCGACATGCAGGACGCGTATTTTCACATTGCTATCTGGCCACCCCACAGACGTTTCCTTCGCTTCCTTGTGGGGTCTCTGCATTACCAATTTGCAGTCCTCCCATTTGGCTTGTCCACGGCCCCGAGAGTGTTTACGAAATGCATGGCAGTTGTTGTGGCGCAGCTTCGGCGCAGTCGTATCCACGCGTTCCCGTATCTGGACGATTGATTGATTCGAGGCACGTCGCACCAACAAGTCTGCAGCCATGTCCGTGTGATCACCGACATGTTCGCCACTCTGGGCCTCTTGGTGAACACAGACAAGTCCACCCTGGCCCCCACACAAAGGGTGGAATTCATCGGGGACGTCCTGGACGCCACTGTGGGCAGGGCCTTGCTGCCATTGCAGCGGTTCCAGGCCTTGTCGGCCATCGTGCAACGGCTACAGACAGCCCCCTTGACGTCAGTGAGGACGTGTCTAACCCTGTTAGGCCACATGGCGGCCTGTACTTTCGTGACCAATTACGCTCGGCTCCGCATGAGGCCACTCCAGCTGTGGCTCATCGGTCATTACAGGCCGACAAGACAGCCACTAGATATGTTAATCACGATCCCCCAGGGGGTCTTAGATTCTCTCGGCTGGTGGCTGGACCAGTCAGTGTTGTGTGCGGGTCTCCCCTTCCACCCATCTCAGCCCTCGGTGTCCCTAACAACAGATGCCTCAGATCTCGGCTGGGGGGCCCACGCAGGGACCCTGAGGACGCAGGGCCTGTGGTCCCAGGAGGAGGTGGGGCTACACATCAACATGCGGGAGTTGAGAGCGGTCCGTCTTGCTTGTCAAACGTTCTGTCATCAGCTCCAGGGTCGTTGTGTCGCGGTGTTCACCGACAACACGACGACCATGTATTATATCAACAAGCAGGGCGGCACCAGATCCTCCTCCCTGTGCCACGAGGCGATACGACTCTGGGACTTTTGTGTAGCCCACTCCATTCACCTCATGGCTTCCTTCCTCCCCGGAGTACGGAACACGCTGGCGGATCGATTGAGCAGATCCTTCCTGTCACACGAGTGGTCCCTCCGCCCAGACGTCGCCCTCTCCATCTTCCGGAGGTGGGGTTATCCCCGGGTGGACCTCTTCGCGTCCAAGGGGAACAGGAAGTGCCAAGCGTTCTGCTCCTTTCAGGGCAGGGAGCCCGGGTCGATAGCGGATGCCTTCCTCATCCAGTGGTCGACCCACCTGTACTATGCGTTTCCCCCATTGCCGTTGGTCCACAGGGTCCTTCTGAAGGTGCGCAGGGACAGGGCTCACGTGATCATGGTAGCCCCGGCATGGCCCAGACAGCACTGGTACCCCATGCTGCTGGACCTGACCATAGCCGACCCAGTTCCCCTGCCCCTTCATCCGGACCTGATTACCCAGGAGCACGGGACCCTCTGTCACCCGGACCTGCAGTCGCTGCACCTAGCGGCGTGGCTCCTGCGTGGCTGACGGGCTCTGAGCTGCGCTGTTCCACGCCGGTGAGGGAGGTGCTCTTGGGCAGCAGGAAGCCGTCCACAAGAGCGACGTATTTGGCCAAATGGAAGCGCTTCTCCTATTGGTGCGTGGAGAGAAATCTCCGCCCTATGGAAGTTTCAGTAGCCGACATCTTAGACTACATTTGGTCCCTCAAAGGGCAAGGTCTGGCCATATCGTCGTTACGAGTCCACCTAGCAGCTATCTCCACCTTTCACCCGGGTGCGGATGGTCGCTCTGTTTTTTCCCACCCGACGGTGTCTAGATTCCTTAAGGGGCTGGAACGTTTATACCCTAACGTCCGTCCCCCTGCTCCAACCTGGGATCTTAACCTGGTGTTGTCCCGGCTCATGGGGCCCCCCTTTGAGCCGTTAGCTACTTGCTCCCTGCTTTACCTCTCTTGGAAGACGGCCTTTCTAGTAGCTATCACCTCAGCTAGACGGGTGTCGGAACTCCGGGCTCTTGTGGTAGACCCCCCATATACGGTCTTCCACAAGGACAAGGTGCAGCTGAGACCACACCCTGCTTTTCTCCCCAAGGTGGTCTCAGCCTTCCACGTCAACCAAGAGATATTCCTCCCGGTTTTTTTTCCCGAAACCTCACTCCTCAGGCAGGGAGCAGCAGCTCCACTCGCTTGATGTCCGTAGGGCTCTCGCGTTCTACGTGGAGAGGACTAAGCCCTTCCGCAAATCCCCCCAGCTTTTCGTGGCAGTAGCGGACCGCATGAAAGGGCTTCCTATCTCCTCCCAGAGGTTATCCTCTTGGGTAACGTCCTGCATCAGGACCTGCTATGACTTGGCCCACGTCCCTACGGGCCGTGTGACTGCGCATTCTACCAGGGCGCAGGCGTCGTCGCTGGCTTTCCTTGCCCGTGTGCCCATCCAGGAAATCTGTCTGACAGCGACCTGGTCATCGGTCCACACCTTTGCTTCCCACTACGCCCTGGTCCAGCAGTCTAGAGAGGATGCGGCCTTCGGATCTGCTGTGCTCCATGCCGCGACTTCTCGCTCCGACCCCACCGCCTAGGTATGGCTTGGGATTCACCTAACTGGAATGGATGTGAGCAATCACTCGAAGAAGAAAAGACGGTTACTCACCTTTGTAACTGTTGTTCTTCGAGATGTGTTGCTCACATCCATTCCACACCCGCCCTCCTTCCCCACTGTCGGAGTCGCCGGCAAGAAGGAACTGAGGAGCGGGTGGGCCGGCAGGGATATATATTGGGCGCCATGGCGGCGCCACTCCAGGGGGCGACCTGCCGGCCCACTGGAGTTGCTAGGGTAAAAAGTTTCCGACGAACGTGCACGCGCGGCGCGCACACCTAACTGGAATGGATGTGAGCAACACATCTCGAAGAACAACAGTTACAAAGGTGAGTAACCGTCTTTTTTAATCTTTCCTTTTGTCAGGTTATGTCTAAACCTTTTTTCTCGTTTTTGTTGCTCTCCTCTGGACTCTCTCCAGTTTGTCCATATATTTCCTAAAGTGTGGCACCCAGTACTCCAACTGTAGTCTCACCAGTGCCGAATAGAGGAAGGCTATTATCCCTCATGTCTTCCGTATGGCACTCCTGTTAATACAACCCAGACTATTAGCCTACTTTGCAAATGTATCACATAGTTCATTGGATTCATTTTGTGATCCACTATAACCTCCCAGATCTTTTTCAGCAGTACTACCACCTAGCCAGTTATTGCACATTTTGTAGATGTACATTTGATTTTTCCTTCCTAAGTGAAGTACTTTGCACTGACCACCTTTATTGGATTTCATCTTGTTGATTTTAGACCAGGGGTCAGCAACCTTTCAGAAGTGCTGTGCTGAGTCTTCATTTATTCACTCTAATTTAAGGTTTTGTGTGCCAGTAATACATTCTAATGATTTTAGAAAATCTCTTTTTATAAGTCTATAATATATAACTAAACTATTGCTGTATGTAAAGTAAATAAGGTTTTTAAAATGTTTAAGAAACTTCATTTAAAATTAAATTAAAGTGCAGAGCCCCCCAGACCAGTGGCCAGGACCCGGGCAGTGTGAGTGCCACTAAAAATCAGCTCGCGTGCCACCGGATGCCTACCCCTGTTTTAGACCATGGTTTCATTTTACTACTTCACCGTAATTTTGTAAATCTGACAATAATTTATGAACTATTACTCTTACTATGCCATGAGATCTATATTCCAGTTTTTTATTGCTTCTTTAAAAAAAGGTTAAACTTGTTTTGTTTTATACTGACTCTGTATTGTCATAATAAGGAGTTTTTTTAATAGATGACATTTTGGATTTTGCTCTTTGTACAGAAACTGTTTTTTGTTCATTGACACTATTCAAGGTGTTGAGAAGAGGCCGCACATTGGCTTAGGACTGCCTTGTAGGCACTAAGGATTTGACCATAACAAACTATACTATTCTGATTTAGGAATAACTAGTGATACCAGATTTGCTATATGATATGTGAGTTATCAGCTCTTTGTAAAAATGACTAATGCATCATCACCCAAAATTCATAAACTTAACTCTCTGGGACAAGCATCTCTCTCCTTATCAGTTTGAGATTAGTCAGCACTACTTCAGTGTGGTTCAAAATTCTTTCACTTTGAGGTTATCACTCTTTGCTTGTTCAGGGAGGTTATCATATAATTAGTTAACATCATCGATTATTGCTAGAGCTCTGAAGGTGGTACCCTGCCAGCAGCAGCACAGAAGTGAGGGTGGCAATACCATACCATGTCACCTTTACTTCTGTGCTGCTGCCTTCAGAATTGGGCAGCTGGAGAGTGGTGGCTGCTGACTGAGGGCCCAGCTCTGCAGGCTGCAGTACAGAAGTAAGGGTGGCAATACCACGCTGCTGCTGGCGTCGACTCTGCCTTCCTAGCTGGGCTCCCAGCCAGTAGCTGGTGCTCTCCAGCTGCCCAGCCCTGAAGGGAGTGCCGCCACCAGCAGCAGTGCAGAAGTAAGAGTAGCATTACCACAACCCCCCCCCCCACAATAAACTCACGATCCCTCCCCACAACTCCTTTTTGGGTCAGGACGCCTACATTTACAACACCATGAAATTTCAGGTTTAAACTGCTGAAATTATGAAATTTACAATTTTTAAAATCCTGTGACTGTGAAATTGACCAAAATGGACAGTGAATTTGTTAGGGCCCTAATAATTGCAGTTCAGACTCGTCTTTGCACATTACTCCACTCAATCCATGGTTTAGGATGCTGACTGAATCACTGTGGAACTTGTTTTGCCTTTTCCACGGTATGTCTCAAACTACTGCAATAGTAAATACATAGAAGGCATCAGAACCAACTGACGTTTCTTTAGGAACTAGTCAGTCTTCTTACATCTTGGATTTGTAAAATGAATGTTTTCCTGTTCTAGAGTAGAGTGATCTGACTCACAAAGATGCTTTCAAGCATACACTGTAGATATAGGTTGCCTTAGGGTTTCTGCAACAGACATATACATGTGGCAGAGCCTGTGACAGTGAAAGAGGATTCAAAAATGAAATTTTAGTTCCAGATAATGTTAGACCTCAAATGCCCTTCATGCTTTCTACTAAACAGATGTGTAAAATAGGTTCTTACAAGTCTCTTCTCTGCTTTAGGCCTAAGATGGTAGCGATCATTCACCTTAGTTTGGGAATCTGTATGAAGGGGATGTATTAGAAGAGGAACATGCATTCATTTTATACAACTTTGAAAATATTAGCTGTCAGTGGTTAGACTCTAAATGAGGTGGGATCTCACCTTCATTTTTTCAGGCTAGCAAAAGGTTCTGTGTTAGTATTTGGCTATGAGAGTTGCTATTTTCATAATATCCTTTCACTTCACCCAGGAGATCTTAGTGATTTAAACTGCTGTCAGTAGGCCAAGCACGCTGGCTCTTGATTATAGGAGGTCATGCATTGCTAGGTAAACAAGGGCAAAGGATACATTTCCTTTACATAGTCAATTTGTGCATATTTTGGCTGACTGATACATAGCCTGGAATATATTATTGACCTTATACTTTGCTTTATTATAGACTTTTTAAACAATACTTTATTAAATAATAATCCACTAAAGACAGTAGTTCCATTGTAAAGGTGTTCACTAGATATGATACAGCTAGAGACTATAGAATATCTGTGAAGTCCTGAATGCCTTGGAGAGAGTTTTAAAAGGCTGATTTTCTATTGCTAGTGTCTGTTTTTCAGTGTTAAGTGCATTATGTTTGTGTATCAAGGACACATATTATACGTGTGTGTGTGTGTGTAAGTGAGAGGTATGTATATGTAAAATCTGTTAATCCATATCCATCCAGTTTCTTCACCTTTACCCCCCTCCCCCACTGCCTTCCTTTTGCTAGCTTATGGCAAGGCTTCAAAAGAGAAGCTGCTGCTGCTGTCAGTCCTGCTCTGCTCAACTGTATATAGGTGGTATGCACTTTGCTATTTGTTCTTTATACCCCTATAACAGCCAAACAGCTGAATGTGGTATAGCCAGCAGCAGCTTTTCCTCTGAAACCCAGTACAGCCCAGCTAAAAGCAGACAGATGGAAGAAGCAGAGACAGGAAGAAGCACTGAATGTGGGAAGGGAGCAAAAGAGAGGGAAGCAAAAGTTTAAAGGAAGAGAGGAAGAACGTGGGAAGAAAGCAAGGTGAGTAGGAGAGTGAAGGGCAGGACCACATGAGAGAGGAAAGGAAATGTCATTTTTTGAGGCAAACCCGCAAGCAGACCGGGGCTGCTTACTCAGCTGCACTGTGACTCAGTCCCCCAACAGACTGAGTGATTCAGCCCTCAGGCATGCTGCGATGGCCTCTCCCTGATCAGGGCCTGGGTCAAATGACCCCCAGGCACAGGTATTTCACTGACCCTGCCAGCGCTGCAGATTAGTCTGTGCAACAACACAGGAATCCTCTTGCTGCCTCGCAGACTCTCTAGGCTTACAGCCGGCCCTTGATCTGGTTCTAGTTCCTGCCCCAGCCTTGCCCGAGTCTTGTTCCAGTGTGCTCCAGCACTGTTCATACTGAAATCTGACCTTGCTCCAGCCCTGTTACTGACCTGCTCCAGCCCTGTATCCACCTCGTGACCTCCAGACATTTGGACTGACTCCAGCCCAGTTTCAACGCTTGGCCTACGACTCGACTACATCAATGATACTGATTTGTCTTGTCTGCTGACTCTGGCTCTGACCCACGGCCTGTCCCCGGACCCCAGTTTTAGTGCTGCCCTGAGCCTGGGCCCGACCCTACATCTGGCTTTGACCACCACTCTAACCGCCAGGCCTGACTTCCTGGAACCAGAGCCTGACGCACCTCATGCCACTACAGTGTACATTATTTGATACAAACACAACATAGGAAAAGACTTGCGCTTAAAATAAACACACACACACACACACACACACAATTCTGTATCGCCAGAAGTATATATAAATATGATTTAATATAAGAATATATTTTGATAATACAATGCACTCTTATGGGGCTATGTACAAATGTGAAATAAACAACTGTGTAGTTGTGATTTATCAGGAGGCCGTATAGTTTTGACGTGCAATTCATTGAAAGCCTCTTCCTTCAGTCAGCTACCAGCTAACATTCAGACTATTTGATAAGCATAGCTTTAGCACTTACGCCAAGAAGCAGGATCTCAAAAACTTTCTGCCAAAAGAATAAGCAGAAGAGCTTTCATAAACAGATCCGTGAGCTCATAGAGAAGTAATTCCTGGTCTACACTAAGAATTTATTTCAATATAGCTACATCTCTCAGGAGTGTAAAAAGTCCCCAACCTCAGAGATGCAGCTTTACCCATCCAACCCCTGTGTAGACAAGCACAATGGGGTCAATGAGAGAATTCTGCCATCAACCTAGCTACTGCCTCTCAGTGAGGTAGATTACCTGCACCAACGGGAAAAGCCCACCCATCGGCATAGGTAATGTCTTCACTGAAGCATTACAGCAACACAGTTGCGCCACTTCAGCGTTTTAAGTGTAGACAAGCCCTAAGTCATAGCAGGTTTTGTTTTGTACCCCTCTGCATTATGGGTTGGTGCTGTTGGGATCTATTCAGTATGAAGTTCAGAAGCATCTCTATGATTTTGCCATGCCTAGCAGGAAATCTGAGCAATAATGCTACCTAAAATTCCTTCAGGTCACTCTACTAACAATCAGCTGCTCCATTCCTGAAAAAGTCTTAGTAGACTAACTATGAAAGAGTGGCTGTAAAGTCATCGACAAAGTCTGTAACTTCTCATCAGTGTACATATTTTAGTATTTACATACTTTATAATCAATTTGTGAAGTTCTCTAATCTAGCATTCAGAATAAATGTGATTCAAATGAAAGTAACAGTCTACATTATGTTTAGAATATTAATTAAAAAAAACACCGCCACCTTTTTTACAAACATTGAATCTACTGGTTTGGGTTGCTTGTTTCAGCTCTCCCTAAAATTAGTAAGAGAGAAGCTGAATCTTGCTTGCTCTTATACAAATAAATGTACAGGCAAGACTCATCTTACATGGGGGTTCTGTTCCAAAAACCACGTTTAGTGAAACAGTCATTGAGTTGAATGGCGGGTGGAATCGCCCGCACTACAGATGCAGTGTTTATATTGTTGTTTTTCTCTTTTTTTCCCTGTTTTTGCCGACTGCACAAAGCTGAATTTGTGCATGTTAAATGCACCTAAGATGCGACTTGCCTGTAATCAGTAGTTACATTTTCGACCAAATCCACTGCTCACAACCTCTGCTAACTGAAGTCCTCCCCTTGGTCAGGTTGCCACAGCACTTCTTCATCTTGATCTATTATATATGCTGCCTTTGACATGATCATTCATTCCCTCTTTGAAACTCCTCAACTTCAGAGACACTGAGCTCAAACTCTCTCTCCTGATTTGTGTCCTGTGCTCCTCCACTTCCCCCTGTTTCTGTCTCTGTTTGGGGACCTAGGTCGAAGGGGTTGGGAGGCACTTCTGGTGCTGCTAACTGCTTCCCACTATTTTGGAGGGCTATTAAATTTTGTGAAGATTCTTGTTGATTATGTCTGGAGAACACAATGTAAGATTCATGGTTCCATTCCAGGAAGTTTAATTGTCTACTAAGTTAGGGGTTCTCAACCTTTTTCTTGTTGAGCCTCCCCCACCCTCCTCCAATATGTATAAAAACTCCAGGGCCCAGTTGGGGCTGGAGGAGGATTCAGGGCTATGGGCTCGGGGGGGACCCTTGGGTATAGGCATAATTTAACTTCTACTGGGGGGGGGCAAGGGCTGGCAGGGCCCAAAGAGGGAGCGCCACCTCCACCCCCAGACTCACCTAAGCAGACAACCCAACCTATCTGGGTTGTGGGAGGCTGCAACCAAAACATATAACTCAAAGTGGGGACTCAGCTCAAAAAGTTTGAAAACCGCTCAGGGTGCAGGCAGGAGGATAGCTGGGGGCTGTGTACAGGCAGAGGGGTAGCTAGGGGCTGTGTGCAATGAGGGAAGTAGCTCAGGGGGTAGCTAGGGGCAGTGTACAGGCAGAGGTAGCTCAGGGTGCAGGCGGGAGGTAGCTAGGGACTGTGTACAGGCAGGGGAGTAGCTCAGGGTGCAAGCAGGGGGGTAGCTAGGGGCTGTGTGCAATGAGGGGAGTAGCTCAGGGGGTAGCTAGGGGCTGTGTACAGGCAGAGGGGGTAGCTAAGGTTGCAGGCAGGGGGTAACTAGGAGCTTTGTGCAGTGAGGGGAGTAGCTCAGGTTGTAAGCAGGGGGTAGCTAGGGAATGCGAGGGCAGGGAGGGGGTAGCTTAGGGTGTCGGCTGAGGATATCTAGAGGCTGTGTGCAGTGAGGAGAGTAGTTCAGTGCAGTCAGGGGGTAGTTAGGAGCTGTGTGCAGTGAGGGATGTAGCTCTGGGTGCAGGCAAGGGGTAGCTAGGGGATGCATGGGCAGGGAGGGGGTAGCTTAGGGTGCAGGCAGGGGGTAGCTAAGGGTTGTGTGTGGGTGTAGGGGGTAGCTTAGCTTTCAGGGAGAAGGATAGTTAGGGGCTATATGACAGAAGGGCTTCCCTGCGGTGACTGCTCCCCGAGAACTGTGCTGGCCCTCCCAGGTGGCTCTTACTGGCTGCGTGAGCCGTCAAAGAGGGCTGGGAGCTGAGGAGCAGCCACAACCCCTGGCACCAGCAGCAGCTGAGGAATGTCACAGCTGTCCACTCCATGGCACCAGCAGGCAGAGGAGCAGCTGCCCCACACTGCCTGGCTCTGGCGTCCCATCTACAACCTGGCCAGAGGGCTGGATCTGAGGAGGGCTCGGAGAGAGGAGGAAGTAGGGGAGGCGGAGCTGCCCCACTCTGGGTAAGGCACTGTAGTTTGAGGACCAACACCCTTGATCCCCCACCCCCATCTCTGCCCATGGGCTCAGGGCTTCTGCCTGTGGTGGGGAGATGGAACTCTGGGCCTGCCAACTTCAGCCCTGGGCTGCTTCAGGGAGTCTGCTGGCTTCAGCCCCTCGCTGCTCCGAGCTTTAGCCCCACGGAGGGCGCCAGAGGTTGGGGCACCGGGTTTCAGACACGGGGCCACACAGACCCCCTGAAAGGAGTCATGGACCCCCCAGGGGACTGCAGACCCCCAGTTGAGAACCACTGTACTAAGTATTTCATCTGAAGTCAGATTTTGAACTGGCACTACTGGGAGTGTGGGAGATTACTTTCATGGCTGCTTTATAGTTTAAAGCAATTTCTTTTTGGCTTGCTTTCCCTGCCACTTTTACTTGCTACTTCAGAAAAACCACAGTAATTTGAAGATTTTACTCTTTTTTAAAAAAAAAAAAAAAAATTCGCAAGCTATATGAAAACATCCCCCCTTACTAAAGCCCTAGCATATCTGCCTACACTTCAAGTGCCCCTGTCCCTATAAATGGGCTGTGTGGAGTCCGCCTGCCATCTGCTTTATATAGTGGTGCCCTGGGGAGGCCTGGCTGCCAATACATGTCACTGGTAGGCAGGGATCGACTTATCACAGGGGATGCTTTACAAGGGAGTTGCTTGTCCCCTAAAATCCTCTTTATATGGAGTTCCCATGTTTCTTATGTGCTCTGTAGAGAGCTTCAAATGATCTTACTAAACCTTGGGATTTATTGGAGAACTCCTGGAAAATCACAACTATATGAACAGTAGAGCTTATGAAACATACATGGTGTGTGATGTCTGGAGGCCTGAAGGATGGAAAGGGGCATTCTCTTCTCCGTTCTGCACCCAACTACAAGGCAAAGGGTCAGGCTTATTGGGAGGGAGGGAGAATACAGCAGGGCAGCCCCAGCCCCATTCTTTCCAGTGTTCATGAAAAAACATAATTTGCCTGATATGAACAGTCAGGTGAGGCAGGGAAAGAGGCCATCACACAGCAGACAGACAATGTCCTATCTCCTTTATTCTCTCTGTGCTCAGAAACTCTCACTCTGAAATCCTATAATCCACTTTTCTAGAGGTCTTTGTATATTGAGCTTGCTGGATAGTCAGCTGAAACAAGGAAAATTGCATTCTTTGTTTTTTCACGCCAATCTTAGCTAAACACTGTGTTTAAAAGACGGAGAACTAAAGTAAATGGCTCTCCATTCCCTTTCCTCACCCTGATCTCTTTGCAAGTCCTGTTTGTCTACACGCTGTCCATCTTCCTCTCCCTTTCCCTTAGTTAAAAAACCAGAAAGATTGCAAATGGAACCCATCTGTCTCGGAGCTCAGCTGGTTGCCCCTTCTCTGTCAGCAGTGCGAAGCTCACTGGTGCAGCAGCTGAGAGGGCTTCAGACCTTTCTTGTCCTCAGTGACATATCAAGTGGGCATCTCAGATGGGCAGAAGGCAGAAGCTGTGCTATTATGAAGGAAGAGTTGCATGGTTTGCTCCTACAATTTGATTCTGTATCCTTACTTTACAATTAGAGCAGTTCGTATTGGTTCAAAGTAGCACTAAAAGTTTCTCCTTAAAAATTGCTGAGGAAACATAGCATGAGCTGATGATTAAAAATAAAATCCAGATTTTTGCTCATAATGCGAGCCGTACTGGCACAAAATCAACTACTTTTCATATAGGACGCATAGAATCTAAACTGCCAAGAGAGCACTGATATAAATACATAATGAATAAGTAAACTTCAGAGGGTATAAATTCTATTCAATAAACTTTACAAGCTGATTATTAAAGTACCTTTGTGAAAATGGGATTATTAAAGTGTAAATGTCAGTAGATTAAATACGTGGCTGAATCAGCAAATTAGCACAAATCAGACATTACAGCTCCTTCATGGTCAGTAAAGTATGCAAGTTGATCAGCAAAATGCATGAAAATTCATTTGCCACCACATGCAGCTTGATCAGCAATGTGTGCAAAAACTCCACAGCTGAAACATCCAGCAGAACTAATAAAGTACAAAATGAAATCTGCTATAAGAAACCAGGAAAGTATGTATCTGCATTCATAAAATATTCAGAAAGATAAACTCTGTGGGCCCAAATTTGCCCTCATTCACATGAGTACAACTCCCACTGACATCTCAGTTATTAAGCTAGGAAGCAGGATCAACAAGGGAATCAACCATTTCATGTAGTAGAAACATAGTTTAATGAAAGAAATACTGCATGATTCCAGTCAGCAAAATATGCAATATGATCATTAAAAATTTGTAACTTATATATGAAAAGCTAGCTGTGAAGTATGCAGTTTGATCACTAAACTGAGAACACATTTACTGAACTAGTGAAGTATTTGCCTGGAATGAATTTTGACTTATGCAACAGTAACATCTCATATTAACTATTAGCAGTTGCAAACTCTGCAAGTCTGGGAAGTCAATTCTTTTAATGTCAGAATGTCTTCTTTTACTGATGTGCTATGGAGAGTAATTTTACCATTAGCTGTTTTACTCACCTAGTGGTGTTTCTTTAAAATACATATTCTGTGCCATCTGATGTTTTGTGGGCCTCTTTGGCTGTATAGCCACTGCACCTAAATACGATTAAACAGATACAAATATGTGAAATATTTCCTCCTTTAGTTGCTGCAGAATGCTGCATGAGACATTCTAAATCAGTCATCCTTTTTCTCACTCCCATCTCACTGTACAACTGCTAAGCATGCTTAGGAACTCCTTGGTTCTTGGAGGTAAGAAATTCCCTGGCTGGTCAATGGCAGTATTCATAATATTGACCAGGGAGATGTGTATATCCTGGAAATATGCACCTCTTCTGGTATTCTAGGGAAAGCAATAACACATTCCCAGGGTATATTCAATACCGGGACTCATATCAGTGTTTAAAAGAACAATGAGCAAGAAAGATTAACTTAAACAAGCATGGAGTTCATTAAGACTGTGGATGGACAGACGAATGGGAGAACACTGTCTTGCATGAAAAGCCAGATGGGTGTCATTTTTCTGCGTTGGAGAAATCTGACATTTTGAAGAAATGATGTTGAACAAGGTTCCATGTAAGCTCCAGCACAGGAAATAGCCTTGGACTAGAATAACTGAGACAATTGTATCAAGAATAAAAAGTTCAGCGGGACTAGCTGGTACATTCTGTGGGATGAGGAGCTGTTGCATAAGCTCTTTGCATATTTTCTGTGGTTTTGATGCTCTGTAAAGTGTTACATGTTAATACGCGTTATTATTTTTACAGCACCACAAATTGTGCTAGGTGCTTCACAGCACATGTAAATTGCACAAGTTTCTTTCTCCAGAGAGGAGTTTGTTCATGACAGGTTTCAGAGTAGCAGCCATGTTAGTCTGTATCCCCAAAAAGAACAGGAGTACTTGTGGCACTTTAGAGACTAACAAATTTATTTGAGCATAAGCTTTCATGGACTACATCCCATTTCATCGGATGCATAGAATGGAACATATAGTGAGGAGATATATAAATACAGAGAACATGAAAAGGTGGGAGTTGCCCAACCAACTCTAAGGGTATGTCTACATCTACAATTTTGCAGCGCTGGTTGTTACAGCTGTATTAGTACAGCTGTATAGGGCCAGCGCTGCAGAGTGGCCACACTTACAGCAACCAGCGCTGCAAGTGGTGTTAGATGTGGCCACACTGCAGCGCTGTTGGGCGGCTTCAAGGGGGGTTCGGGGAACGCGAGAGCAAACCGGGAAAGGAGACCAGCTTCGCCGTGGTTTGCTCTCGCGTTCCCCGAACCACCCTGCAAACCGCAGGGAAGGAGACCTGCTTGCTCGGGGGTTCGGGGAACGCGAGAGCAAACCGGGGAAGGAGACCAGCTTCGCCGCGGTTTGCTCTCGCGTTCCCCGAACCACGCTGCAAGCCGCAGGGAAGGAGACCTGCTTGTTCGGGGAACGCGAGAGCAAACCGCGGCGAAGCTGGTCTCCTTTCCCGGTTTGCTCTCGCGTTCCCCGAACCACCCAGCAAACCGCAGGGAAGGAGACCTGCTTGCTCGGGGGTTCGGGGAACGCGAGAGCAAACCGGGGAAGGAGACCAGCTTCGCCGCGGTTTGCTCTCGCGTTCCCGGAACCACCCAGCAAACCTCAGGGAAGGAGACCTGCTTGTTCGGGGAACGCGAGAGCAAACCGGGGAAGGAGACCAGCTTCGCCGCGGTTTGCTCTCGCGTTCCCCGAACCACCCTGCAAACCGTAGGGAAGGAGACCTGCTTGTTCGGGGAACGCGAGAGCAAGCCGGGGAAGGAGACCAGCTTGATTACCAGAGGCTTCCTCAGGTATGCTGGGATACCTGCTTATTCCACGGAGGTCAAGAAAAGCGCTGGTAAGTGTCTATACTTGATTACCAGCGCTGGATCACCAGCGCTGGATCCTCTACACCCGAGACAAAACGGGAGTACGGCCAGCGCTGCAAACAGGGAGTTGCAGCGCTGGTGGTGCCCTGCAGATGTGTACACCTCCTAAGTTGCAGCGCTGTAACCCCCTCACCAGCGCTGCAACTTTGTGATGTAGACAAGCCCTAAAAGGCTAATAGATTAAGATGAATTGTTGTCAGCAAAAAAACTCCAATGAGAAACTGCTGAACTTGAATTGATATGCAAACTAGTTACAATCAATTTAGGCTTAAATAGAGACTGGGAGTGGCTGAGCCATTACACACATTGAATCTGTTTCCCCATGTTAAGTATCCTCACAGCTTCTTGTCAAACTGTCTTAAATGGGCCATCTTGATTATCACTACAAAAGTTTTTTTGCTGACAATAATTCATCTTAATTAATTAGCCTCTTAGAGTTGGTTGGGCAACTCCCACCTTTTCATGTTCTCTGTATGTCTATATATATCACCTCACTATATGGTCCATTCTATGCATCCGATGAAGTGGGCTGTAGCCCACGAAAGCTTATGCTCAAATAAATTTGTTAGTCTCTAAGGTGCCACAAGTATTCCTGTTCTTTTTGTTTGTTCATGTCTATACAAAAATCAGTTGGCTTATGCCACCAAGCTTATTTTGTGCAGCATCAGTTTTTCTCTTGCAGAACCAATTTGTGTCTCTTTTCAGAGGGAGCCTAAAATGATCATCTACTCTGTTCTCCCATATAACACAGGCATAGGAGTTAATTCTAATTCAAACCAGAGCATAACTTTTAAAACTAGTCTACGCTGGAGAATCGACCTACTCACCAATGAATACTTCTGTATAATTGGATCCTTATTTGATTAACGTAGGAAATATTTTTAAAACCTTCTTCTTCCCTCTTTTTACATATACAAATAGTTTGTTTTAACATTTATATTCAAAACAGGATTGACAGATCTCAATTCTATATATCTGTTCTTCTTTGACTGGTGTGTTATGTTGTCATGTACTATGAAGTCCATTTTGTAAGACTTCATGCTTATCCTTAACCACATATTTATCAATGAGCGCTGGAACCACCTTCAGCAAAATTTCAGTTTGATGAATTTTTTGTCATTTGTTCTTTTTCATGGAATTATACAATGAATTGGTCGATTACAATATAGAACTATTTAGTTTAAAAAAAGAAATAACCCTATACTTGTTACAGATATCATCTGAAAGAGATAAATAATATAATTATCATAGAATTAATATAAAGTTTACCTGAACAGTAGTTTGTATTTTTTTCATTCAACAAAGCAAGAGATACCTTTTTGAATTTAGTCATTAATCAAGTGAGTTTTCATCAGCCATATGGTATCATATTTGATCTGAAAGAGTGGCCTTTTTCAAATGTTTTCCCTCTTATTTTAGGACTTTCTGATGGAAACATTCATCATGTTCAAGAATCTCATTGGGAAGAATGTCTATCCCTTCGACTGGGTTATAATGAACATGATGCAGAATAAGTAAGTACAGAGAAAAAGCGCTGAACCCTTACTGAGGTGACTATTTCATGTTTGATCTGAAACAAGTGTTGCTTGGAAACAGTAACACACACAATGCAGCAGAGAGGTTTTTTTTTTCTGTGATGCAAATAATTGTTTGAAAAATTGGCTCTAGAGATTGCAGTAGACCTATTATTGAAACAGAAGCAGTAAACCATGGCCTCTTCAAGTCCATCACAAGTCAAGGGAGGATGTCATTTAAAAAAAAACATCAACCATTTTAGAACAGATTGTGGAAGAGGAAAAGTAAACCAATATTTTTAATATTATTATTGGTTAATTGAATTTCCAATACTATTCCAGTCAGGATACATGTGTTTGTACATCATATATTTCAGAAATAAATGGCTACTGTGCAGGGTTGAGCATCTGCTGTGAGAGTGTTTTGATGTTGTTAACATGTAGATGATGCATTTTCATACATCCTAATTGAAAGGGCAGGGATTTAAAAACTGTCCCCATCAGCTTGATAATGAAGTGACAGGTTGTGAATCTTTCAAATCTTGTTTTTTGGTTTGTCACTGCTTCTCTGGTTATTATTATTTAACAGGATTCAGTGGAATATTTTGCATTTGCTATTTTGGTAAATATCTCCCACACATTTTTGTGCACTTTGATGCAAGTTTTAAAAAAAAAGCATCTTGTTTCCATGTTGCTTGGAGAAATATCTTGTGCTTACTGTTAGCTATCATGGCTAAAAAGTTGTCAGTTTTTACCCTATTAACCCATAAAATGGGGGCTATACTTTTGCCATAAAAATCCAGTGTATCTTGAAACTTGGCATATGATAACTCCTCTCAAGAATGAATTTTATAATGGGTAATAAATTGGATTAAAATTAATTCAGCCATCCTTGAATTTGTGTTTAGTGGCTATGGTCAAACATGTTTGTTCTGCTGTAACTCAAAAAACACTGTGTTTTGAATAAAATAACTTTTTCAAATTAGTTGATAATGTGGACTTAAACCTACTGGGTTTTTTGTTCAGGTCTTAAATGGGCCCCCTGTTCATAAACTCCAGCTACTTTGAGGATTTTACTGCAGATTTATAATACGCAGTGATCTCTGTGGGAGCCTTCACCGCATATGTTATCCCACAGCCCTTGCTGAAATCCTGAAAATATCTCTTCCCCCCTCTATTTTTCTCGGTGCACCATCATTTTCAGAAGAGTTGAGACAGCACTGGAAAGAATTCTGTTTACAGCCTATTGGCCCCACTTACTAGTCATGCAGCGGTTATCTTTAAGAGACTGATATGCTTCTTTCCCCAAACTTGGCAATGATGAGTGTGATGCTTTCCCAGGATTCTGCCACTGCTGTGAATGAAATACTTGTCCTGGAATTGAACCCAAATTTCCCAAGTGGCAGGGTCAAGTGCCTTGTGAATGTTTGTTTGGAGGTTTTTTTTTTATTTTGTTTTTGTTTTTTGTTTTTGTCTATGTGCTACCAATTTGAAAATATAGTAGCCAAAAAGTTCCTTTTTTAGGAAGGTGGGGGGTTTTAATGTATAGTTCCTGCCTGATTTAGCAAATATAGCAGTATTTTCAAGCATGATAATTTTAGTCTCGGACTATGGCAAGTAACTTTAATACAGTACAACTCAATAAAGGTCTGCAACAGCTTACTGTAGAGGTGAAAATAAGACAGTATCTGAACTAGAATAACTTTGGAGACAGGAGTCTGCAGAGGCCTGCAAGTAGGTAATGTATTTTGATTCTTGCCTGATCATCTGGTACCTGCAAAATGTGGCTTACGTGTATTTTCCCATACTGGACATTACTTCCTGAAAAAGCAGGAAAACCAGCTGTATTGTCACAATGTTAGGGTCTTCTGTGCTATCACTCCTATACTTTTAGAGACAGTATTTGAAGAAGGTACAGGCTAAAAGAATGTTGTATCCACAAGCTTGTTTGTATTGACAGTTATCCAGAGAAAGATGTATAGAGACTTATTCATCTCTAAGTTAAACTTCTTTACCTAAATTTAATGGGAATGTGAGCATTTTAATTAAGTGCATCTTTGTGTGTGTTTCTGAAATTAATTGAACTCTTTAACTTCTGAAGTAGGGTGGGCCTTCCAAAAATAGAAAACTACATTTTGAAAATATCTTCCCCTGTCTAGTTTGTTTGTTTTCAACCTATTATTGGAAAAGAGTCACTAAAACATCCTGTAACATGTAACAAATCTGTCTGCCAGAAATTGCTTCCTGTCGTCAGTAGAAATTGAATTTGAGTACATAGTGCCACACCACTATTAAAAAAAAAATTAAAAAGTGTGTACTAGTTCATTAATTTATTTCAGTAGATTTAATACTGTTGTGATCTGGCAGTTGTGGGGCAACCCCTCAAATGACATATTTTAATTGTGCCCAGAGTATTTGCAAGCACATCTGTTTCCATGCATGGAAAATCTTACAGTTAGAGACACAATTACCCATTTTGCACATTGGAATACCCTTGTGTACAGATGAATATTGCATATATGAAGAAGAACCCTTGCAAATATTTGGGTAAAATTAAGGAGAACTTTTGAAAATTTGTATCTAGAAATTTAGTAATGTACCTACTTCAGAATCATTTTACTTGTGTAATTCTGTGTAGAAAACTATATGCAGAACTCAAGAATTAATCTCCTATCTGCTAGTAGCCTCTCAGCTATTTGTAGTCTCTCAATGGAAAAAAGAAGAAAAACAGCCCAACCATTGAGGAATGGTTCAAAAATATGGAAGATTGTGATTCTAGAAAAATTAAGACACTAATTATGTACCCAGCAAAACAGACAGAGGACAGATAGATGCTTGATATTTGGTTACCTTTTATTCCTTACTCAGAAAAAGTACATTCACCTGCAAAAAAACCAAAACAAAACAAAAAAACACCCATCTAATTTTTTTTGAATAGTAATATTTGATAGATGATACATGGTCTGTTAAATATGTGGATATAGAGGTTTAACTCAATTTAATAAAATCACTAAAAATGTCATAGGTGTTGTAATGATGCTTACTCTGTAACATGGTGACAACCTGTTAAATAGAAAGATCTGATGGCTATATTCCTGTATAATGTCTCTTTAAACAAAAGAGAAGAGTTGTAATGGTTGTTTTGTTCCTGATATTTACATGGCAAGGTTTAATAGACATGTTAAAACTTTCTAAATAATTAAAAAAGAAAAGAAAAAAAGAGAGAAATATGTACATACACATACCTGACTATTAATTATTTTCTCTTGGTGCCCAGGCACACAGGATCCCTTCTGTTCCTTTGTACTGTCATTGTTCGGCGTATGCTGTCAGCTGTTACTCTGTGAACATATGGCTAGTGATTTTTGCTGGTTAGTGGCACTTGTTTTGGGGTCCTCAAACCTCCTTTTTCGTTCTGTCTTTCACTAAGGTTTCACAAATCAAGAATGTAAGAGAAGAATGCCTTTGCCCATCATCCTTGATCAGATAGAGGGAGTTCCTCTTAATCCTGAAGTGCTTCCTGTCCTTACCAGAAAGCAGATAAAGGTGTTCCTCTTTGTCAGAGTTCTCCTTGAAGAGACATAAATGCTCAGAGCCCCCTGAGCCTTCAAAACGAAAGAAAGGGATGGCTTCACATTGTTGAAGTCCTTGGTGGGGGATTCTTTGGCTGCAGAGGCTAACTATTCCAGTACTGAAGGTAGAGCATACCCTTTGGCTGTTGTTCCTCAATATCACTCCCTAGTGGCTTGATCAGGACAGAGCTGTTGACTCTGGTTCCTGAGCTGGGACAGTTGAGGCTGGCTGCTTTCTTAGAGCAGACACTGAAGCCATCATCCTTGATCATAATGGAGCAAAGGTCTATTTTGGTACCAACCACCCTGGAACCCTATGCAGCTGCAAAAGATCTCCTAAGCTTCTTAATACCACCTTGGCAGATTACTCAGACTGATAGTGTCTTGCCCGAGTGCATACCTTGCTTTCCATGTTGCTGACCCATTGATCATGAAGCCAGTTCCAAGACCAATGGTAGCCACTTTGCATCAGCACACGGTACCAATAGCCAGGAAGCACCCAATGCCAGTACTGCAGTCTAGCCATCATGGTCCCAATCTCTGATGACACCACCAATTACTACATGTCCCCAGCTCAACTGTAAATTAAGATTGTCCTCCCCCGAACAGCTTCTGCAATTGGCCCTGACATCAACCTCTCAACAATCTGTAGTAGAGGAGGAACAAAGAGTCAGTGGGCATGATTTCTCCACTAAACACCAATAGCCACTGCCCCTTTGATGAAATGACCAACCCTCCATCCGCACCCCTTTCAGATGAGTTGAACGTCTCAGGACTGGATGAGGCATCTCTAGATTTTTCACTTGGCATCAGACAAGAAAAGCCTCACAATGTGCTGGGTGTTCTCCGGCTCTCTCAATCGGGTAGAATGGTCCTACCAATCAATGAGGTACTGCTAGAACCAGCTAAAACTGTATGGCATGCTCCTGCATCAGTCCCTGCCAACTTCCATGTATGCAGATAGGAGATATAAGGCACTCGGAAAAGGATTTGAGTACTCCTTCCAGCCCCCCACCTTGAGGTCTCTGATCATCCAAGCTCCACAAGAAAGGTCTGAACAACAAACTAGGTCAATTCCCACAGAAAAAGATCCTAAAAAACTGGACCTTTTCGGACATAAAGTGTACACCTTAGGAAGTCTTCAGGCTAGAATTACTAATTATCAGGCATCCTTCGCAAGTACCGTTTTCTGCTATGGAATCAACCCTCCTCTTTAATGGACAAGCCCCCCAATGAATATTAGAAGGAGTTAAGATCCACCATGTCAAAGGGGCAGGTCACCTCTAGAATGGCACTCCAAACAGCAGTGGACTTGTCACATCGTTGCCAGGACCAAGATGAAATTCCTTAAAGGACTGATCCAGGCCTTTCCACCAACTAAGGAACACTCTCCTGCTTGGGATCTTAGCATAGTGCTGGCTGGATTAATTGGGCCTCAGTTCAAGCCCCTGGCTACCTGCTCAATCCAGCAACTTTCTGTAAAGACAGCCTTCCGAGTGGTCATAACATTTGCCAGGACAAATGGGGAAATTCAGGTCCTCGTGGCAGGTCTCCTCTCTATTATCTTCCACAAAGACAAGGTCACCCTGAGACCTCACCCTAAGTTCTTGCCTATGATTATTTTGAGTAGTAATAATAATCTCTTCACCCCATGTTGTGTTTTCTAAACCTCATTCTTCAGCAGCCAAAGTGAAGCTTCACACCCTAGAAATGGGTAGGACATTTGTCCTTTTACCTGGATAGAACCAGAACGGTTAGAACCTCTCTGAGACTATTCATGGCGTTTGCAGGATGGATAAGAGGGCAGCCAGTATCCTAACAAAAACTATCCAAGTGGGTTTTGGACTGCATACCTACTTGCTATATTCTTGCGAAGAAGATTCACCTGGATGTTAGATCCCATTCAACTCAAACTCAGGCAACCTCCACAGCCTCTTTGAACAATATCCCTTTGACGAGATTTGTAGGGCAGCTAGGTGGAGTTCAGCTCACACATTCAGTACTTACCTATGCATTGGGGCAGGCCTCTAGGTCAGGTGCAAGCTTTGGCGGAGTGGTACTACAGTCATTATTCCAGTAGGAGGAGGACTACCCAGATTTAAAATCAGGATACTGCTTGCTAGACGCCAACTGTCAAATCTGTCAACAGTCACAAGAATAAAGTTTAGTTACTTCTAGTTTAGTTTAGTTAATAAAGTTTAGTTAACTTCTAGCCACTCGATCTTGTTACACCTTTGTCTGCTAGATTGAAGAGCCCATTATCAAAATTTTGTTCCCAATATAGGAACTTATATAGATTGTGATCATATAGCCCCTCAACTCTGTCTTTGTTTAGCTAAACAGATTGAGCTCCTGGAGTCTATTCAGTATAAGACATGTTTTATGATCTTTATCATTCGTGTGGCTCTTCTCTGAAGCCTCTTCATCTTTCTTGAATTATGGGCACCAGATTGGGACACAGTATTCCAATAGTAGTCACTCCAGTGCCAAATATGGAAGTCGTATAACCTCTTTCCTCCTACTTGACATTCCTGTTGATACATCCAAGGATCATTTTAGCTCTTCTGGCTACAGCGTTGCACTGGGAGTTCATGTTCAGCTGATTACTAATTATGACCACAAGTCTTTTAAAGAGTCCCTGCTCCCCAGGATAGTGTCCCCAATCTTGTAAGTATGGCCTACATTCTTTGTTTCTAGAGGTACAAGTTAAAATGCATATCGTTTGCTTCAGCCCCACTTACCACGCGATCCAGAGGGTATTATATTAGTATCTGTATTGGTGATCTGTCCTCTTCATCGTTTACCATTTCCCCAATCTTTGTGTCATCTGCAAAGTTTCCCAGTAATGACACACTATTTGTAATGAAATGCTACCTATTTGGAATCTGGTAAGGACACCAGAGTAAATGTTTTACTTCTATGTGTGGGATTTCTAATGAGCAAGTTGTCCAGACTTTCTTTTAACCAAAAAGCAGAACACCCAACAGCATGATGCTTACCTACACCATGCTTAGAGCAAAGTTGGTTGTTGACTAAGAAGAATATTACAATAGTACCTTTTGTTTTTCTTGAAGGGATCTCATCCAATCAGTTACCAGAGGCAATCGTTCCTAGCATGTGAGTCTGATGCAATCATGGTCTGAGATGGAATGATTGCAAATAGCAGAAGACTGCAGGTTTTTTGAATCAGTTAGGCTACAGTCCTGCAGAGATTTATTTTTGTGCACTCTGAGAAGTCCCACTGAAGTCAGCAGTGCTATTCAGTGTGTGTTAAGCAAATGCATAAGTCCATGCAGGATCAGGGCCTTACCATTTTTTTTTCTTCAGCATATGCCTTCATAATACTTTTATTAGATATCTTCCAGTTAATTTCTTGATCTCAGTACATACCGAGTTAGAATTGTATCTAGCTAAATTTACATTAGTCAGCTTTTCATGTGAGGAAGTTTCTGTGCAAGACACTTGCTTTATATGACAGATAATTCTGCACTTGGCTCTGAACATTTGTTACTAAATATGTTCCTTTTAAAATTGCTTAGAAAATAAAGATGAAACAAAATAACTTTAAAGAAAACATTTCTTGGAATTCTGCCATTTTTATCAGAAGTTGATTTAGAATTATGCTCTTTAAGATACTATAGATGCTTTTAAGTTATGTTTATTTTAAGGTTTATGTATGTGGATGTTTTGACAGAATGTAGTAGTCATGCAAGTAAGGATCTAATATTACTAGTGTGAGCCCCAGTTTAAGCATAGTGTTAGTTATAGAGCAATTGTAGTACTAGCTTCCTTCCAGTACACTACCAGTGAATTCTAGGTTTCAGACATGAGACTCCCTGAGAGAGACTGCTAATTATATTGAATAAGGCTAAATTGTTGGGTGGCTTTCCTGTGATGTTCAGAAATGGGGACTAGGAGATAAAAACATAAAAATGGCTATACTGAGACAGACCAATGGTCCCTCTAGCCCGCTATCCTGTCTTATGACAGTCACCAATGCCTGGTGCTTCAGAGGGAGTGAACAGAACAGGGCAATTATCTAGTGATCCATCCCCTCTCGTCCACTCCCTGCTTCTGGCAGTCAGAGGCTAGGGGCACCTAGAGTATGGGGTTGCATCACTGACCATTCTTGGCTAATAGCCATTGATGAACCTGTCCTCCATGAACTTGCCCAGTTCTTTTTTTAACCCAGTTTTAGTTTTCGCTTCACAGCATCCCCTGGCAACGAGTTCCAGGTAGACTGTGTGTTATGTTAAGAAGAAGGGCTTTGGAGCTGTGCTCCAGCTCTGCTCCAGCTCCAGGCAAAAACCTGCAGCTCCACTGCTCTGGAGCTGCTCCAGGCTCCAGCTCCGGGCTCTACTCCAAAGCCCTGTTAAAAAGTGCTTCCTTTTGTTTGTTTTAAACAAGTGCTGCCTATTAAACTTCCTTTTGTTCCTTGATCACCAAAGTCACTTGTGCTCTGGGACAGATTTGAACTTGGATTTTTCACTCCAAAAGTCAGAGGCTAGTGATCTAATCTACAGTGTTTGTGATAAGTGCACAGCTGATAGCCCTAGAAACTGAAGTCCATTTTCCACAAAACAGGCATTGTATTGTCATTTCTAGTGCCAGTTTTCCTACATTAGTCTATACACAAATCACAACTGTCAGGATCTTCTTTCCCACTTTGAACTTTAGCGTCCAAAAAGTGGGGACCTGCATGTACCCCTCTAAACTTAATTCCTAGCTTAGATCTTATCACACTGCCACCAACCCAAAATATAGCGTTTGGGTACACTCCCTGTCCCCCAAAACCTTCCCTGGGGAACGCAAGACCCAAACCCCTTAGATCTTAAAACAAAGGGAAATAAACCATTCCCCTCTCCTTCCTTCCTCCCAGATTTTCCCCTCCCTGGGTTACACTGGGAGATCACTGTGATTCAAACTCCTTGAATCTTAAAACAGAGAGGAAATTCACCTCCCCCCCCACCCCCTCCCAGACTCTCCCTGAGAGAGAGACACCGATCCCAACTCCTTGGATCCTAACACAGAGAGAAATTAACCTTTCCCTCCCCCTTCTCTCCTTTCCCCCACCAATTCCTAGGTGAGTTCAGACCCAGTCCCCTTGGGTCTTACACAGGAATAAAAACATCATTCAGGTTCTTAAAAGAAAAGCTTTTAATTAAAGAAAGAAAAAAATAAAAATTATCTCTGTAAAATCAAGATGGAAAAATGTTTACAGGGTCTTCAGCTATATAGACTAGAGGGACTCCCACCCCCTAGCATAAAATACAAGTTACAGCAAACTGAAGTAAAATCCTTCCAGCAAAATACACATTTGCAAATAAAGAAAACAAACATAAGTCTAATCCGCTTTCTATCTATTATTTACTATCTGGAACCTGAGAGTCTGTTTCAGTAAGATTGGAGAAATCTGGTACGTGTCTGGCTTCTCTTAATCCTAAGAGAGAACAGAGAACAAAGAAAACAGCACAAAACAAAGGCTTCCCTCCACCCAGATTTGAAAGTATCTTGTCTCCCAATTGGTCCTTTGGTCAGGTGTCAGCCAGGTTCACTGAGCTTGTTAACCCTTTACAGGTAAAAGAGACATTAACCCTTAACTATCTGTTTATGACAACAACCCTGACCGGGAAGGACCATTTCTGTAGACGAAAGGATGGTTCAATCTCAGTACTCATTTAATGCTTGAACTTTCTGTTGGCAGTGGTGGGACCCAGTTGTGATGACAGATCTTGTGATAAATTCATCTCTACTAAGAATTTGGTCCACACTAATAGTCTTGCAGGTTTAGTTGCCCATGTAAAATAAGTTTGGTGGTGTGAATCCTACTTCTTGCGGGCAGATGTCCACATCATAAAAACCACCACCACAGTTGGAATCAATTGTATCCCTGTTGGCAGTCTTACCACTGAGAAAAAAGGTAGGGATGAATCAGGAAGACTGAAGCCTCTCATGCTTACACATTATTCCTATATGTGAGGTCACATTGGCAAGATGATGTGCAGAAAGTTTCCCTGCAGCTGCCAGTGCAGTATCTGTTCTGCAGATAAATGGAGTTGTTCATTTGCCCATTGCTGACAGTGCAGCACGTTCATGAGCTTTTTGTTCTGGTTTAAAAAAGCAAAACCCCACAAAAATAGGGAGAGAAGAGTCTGCTAAACATATACAACTCTTGCTCTAGAGCTTGAGAGCTGTCTTGGGGAGCATTCAACATACTGATACTTCATTTTGTTGTTAAATGGTACTTCATCTCTATAAGAAATGTAATCAAATGTCCTCTCTATTTTACACACACAACCAAAAATCTATAAACATTCTACAAAACTGAATGAATAAATTACCTCCAAGATCATTGTCAAGGTCTCCTGTGCAGTCTGCATTTTATCCTACCTTCTTCATGTCCTCTTCCACTCTCCTCATCTAAAAGAAATCAAACTACGGAAAGAAATACCCTTGAAAAATACAGTTCAACAGCAATCTACAGTAGTACCATCAACAAATGCACCCATTTCAGAAATTAATTTTTTTCTCTGGTATTTTGTAGTAGCAGGCATAGTTTGTACATATTTCTTTATTTTGGTTGTTTGAAACTGTCAGTGAAATAAAGGGTGTGTGTTACTACACGGTTGTCATATCAGCATCTGTCAAACTGTAATGTAATTTGAGAGCAATGTCTACTGTGTGTGTATCTGTCATCGTTGTAGGAACTTTGCAACACAATGTCTCATTCTAAACAAAACAAGCTTATCTATAACCTTAAAGCTTGTAGTACAGTACTCACTTAAATTGCTTTAGTGAATTATGCCTGTTGACAACCCAAAGCCAAATGAAAACGATGTTTAAAATATTAAACATTTGCTTTATTGTTAAACATTTGCTGTGCAATGTTTTGAATACATCTGATTTTCTATGAATGAATGAAAATAACCTTCTGAAATTATAAATAGTTGCAAATTCTAACATAGTGTATCAAATTGGTTTTCAGTGTAAAGTTCAGTTCTAACTCTCATCTTTTGGGAGATCTGCTTTGTCTGTTTCAGTTAGGTTTCTAGATCTCAGCTATCATATTTTATAATCATATAGGCAGAGTTAGGGAAGACTGTCTGAGTCATGAACTGGTTATCGATGGATCAGTAGTTGTCAGAATAGTGGAAATTCATGCAGGGTGTGTGGATATTTTTGGAAAGGAAACTGCCAGAAATTCAGAGTCAACAAGTAATTTCCGATTTATTTATACATGCACCGCATGCATGCATGCTATAAAAGGGAGAGACTTCAAAATTAGCAGCCACTTTACCAAGAATTTTTGATAATGCACTATTCAAGGAGATAATTGGGTGTTAAGACAACATGAAAGCTTAAATAGATAACTGAGGTACATTTCATTTACAATATATAGTCTACCTGTTGATGTGAAGTAGTAATACTTATTAGATTAGTTTTGAGTCTGGACAGTAGAGCAGCTTTGGCTAAAGGAAAGTGACATCAGTGTTGCTGTCTTGTTATATGTCTTACACCATACTATGTTTACTCCTTTGCGAAGGCTGTCCTGTTAAGAGACTGTGCATACTGAAAGGTATGGATTCATTTTGAAGTGAGAATGAGATAGGACATATCAATGTTGGCCATTCCATATTTTTCCTGAATGTTATTTTTTTCCATATGTTCAAAGGGAGAAACTCTAATTATTTACAGATTAGGATGTAATTTTCAGAAGGGCATAAGTGAGTTGGGAGACACTTTTCAAAAATGACTTAGGCACTTAGAACCTTGATTTTCTCTTATTATACAAAGCATGAACGGATATTGATAAGCTACATTAAGTATCAAAGGGCTACATTTCTGTAAATGGAAGGGAGTTCTGTTGTCCTTTGAAGCTAGTTGTATAGTGCTTTGACCTTTTCAATAAAGGCCTTGCAGGATGTTTTTACTTGATACAGTACCTGTCAAATTAACTAGAACTTAAATTAAATTGGACATTCCAGTTATGTTTTAAAATGCAATTATTTTTCTTACTCTGTAGTCTGTACCTGTACCTCACAGGACAATACTTTGACAGAATGCTCTTTTCAGTTGGATATATTTCCTCAGTAAGAGAGAAACAGTACATCTTACACGGTGGGTTATTTTATCTGAACCATTCTGTATTAGAGCTGGTTTGTGCTTGACCTTGGTATCATATTGATAATGATATTGTATGAGAGTATTTAGGGACAAGTGCTTTTCTTGGCATCCTTGGAAACCATTAGGTGTAATGGATCTGTTTTCCATCTTATTTGTTTCCCAGTTCTCTGATTTACTACAGAAGTTCTACAATGATCTCTTGAATCAGTGAAGTTGAGCTTGCCAGTACAGATGAGATTTAAAAAAAAAAAGTACTATTGCTTTACTGATTAATCCTGACCATATTACCTTGTTTCTTGCTTCATTGCTTCTAGTGGGTAAACATAAAGGTGATAACTAATTTTGTAAGACTTGAAGTTGCCAAATTTAATTATTATACAGTACTGGTGCCACCGTGTATTTTGGAAAGCGTTGTGGGTTTTTTAATGGCAGGTGCTTGGGGACACATGGAGAAAGAGGCTGGACCCACTGACTCCTATCTGATGGAGGAAGTCTCAGAAATTTGTGTTTCTCAAAAATATCAGTGTAGAGCACTATCATTAGACTAATATGCATAGCTTCACCATTCATTAGTAATTAATGCTTCCTGAATGCGCATGTATTGTTTTTAGCTATTTCAACCTATTGTATGCCATGGGATTACTTTTAATTGATAAATTGGATATTATTTTGAAATAGAATTTTAAAAGAATATTGGACATTGAGAAGCATCTCTCTTCTTTTCTGGTAGTAAAGACAGGGGTGCTGGAACAATTTGTGTAGTGGGGGTTCTGAGAGCCATTGAACCCAGTGTATAATGAAAACCACTTCAAGATAGGTTGTGTGGCAGCACGCTTAGTTCCAGCACCAATGAGTAAAGGCATAACAAGAATCCAACTTGCTATCCTTTATAAAAGTTTCCAAAATTTTTGAAACCAAATAAATAACATGAAATAAATAAATAAATAAAAATCAGATTGTATTTCTAATCCACACAAGCTGGTGTTTTTTGTCGTCTTGAAAAGCGTTAACTAACCAGGACAATCTAAGAGTTGAAGCTGGAAATGTACTTGTTCGTTCATTAGCTGGTTATCTTCCTGCAAGAGTGATGGAAGAGCCAATGTCTTCAGGACATTTTTAATACTAAATGCATCCTCTGAAACATGACAATTGTAAAGAGATTTATAAGATTGTAGTATTGTTCAGTCCTGGGAACTTCCCATGCAGCCCCCCCCCTTTATTAATTCACATGGTAGTTCTTGTGACTTCACTGCTGGGAGAGCTCCAGTGCTAACAGTGTGCACTGCTGTTTGCCTTCTTCAATACATTTTACTGGCTCTGTAATGCTTATTCTGCCAAAATGATAATGAGCAAATTAAGAGCCAGCTCACAGTTTGTAAACTGAAGAACAAGAAAAATCTTCAAGGAAATATTTGCCCTCCATTCTTAATTTTTTTTTGTAGTTCAGAAATAATTTTTAAGAGAAAAATATGACATACTGGTTATGCAGAGTCAACTTAAAAATAGCTACTAACTTCAGTCAGGACAGATATATTCAGCAAAAGTAAGATTAGATCACATTATTATACGTCTGTTATTTTTACTTTGAGTTCTTCTCTAAGATGACTTTTTGAGTCATCATCCAAAGAGTCTTGTCTTCACTGATTCTTTTAACAGGATCCTAAGTGAAATAAAACTAAATACAACATTTTGTACATTTCTGCTGGGTTTTTTTTTCAAACTTCCGTATATACACTGGTGCTAGAACTAAGGGTGCTGGGGGTGCTACTGCACCCCCTGGCTTGAAGTAGTAGTAAGAAACACCAAATACATGGTTTCCATCATCAGTACCTCCACTATAAAAATTGTTTCAGCACCCCTGTCAAGGTTCCTTTCCCACTCTGAACTTTAGGGTACAAACGTGGGGACCTGCATGGACACTTCTGAGCTTAATTACTAGCTTAGATCTGGTAACTCTGCCACCGTCCAGAAATTTCAGTGTCTGGATCACTTCTTGTCCCCCCCCAAAACCTTCCCCTCCCTGGGCAGCCTTGAGAGGCGTCACCAATTCCTTGGTGAACACAGTTCCAAACCCCTTGGATCTTAAAACAAGGAAAAACTAACCATTCCCCCTTCTTTCCCCCCACCAATCCCTGGTGAGTTCAGATCCAATCCCCTTGGATCTTAAAACAAGGAAAAATCAATCGGGTTATTAAAAAGAAAGCTTTTAATTAAAGAAAGAAAAGTAAAAAATTCATTTCTGTACAATCAGGATGGAAAATACTTCACAGGGTAATTAGGTTTCTTCTTCGAGTGATTGCTCACATCCATTCCAGTTAGGTGTGCGCGCTCGTCGGAAACTTTTTACCCTAGCAACTCCAGTGGGCCGGCAGGTCGCCCCCTAGAGTGGCGCCGCCATGGCGCTCGATATATACCCCTGCCGGCCCACCCGCTCCTCAGTTCCTTCTTACCGCCGTGTCGGTCGTTGGAACTGTGGAGCGCGGCATTGCTGTCCTCCACGTCCCTAGCTCTCCTTGTTACTACCGTTGTTACTACCGTTGTTAGTTAGTGGTTAAGTATAGTTAGTTAATTAGTTTGTAGTGTAAATAATATTGTACATAGTTGTTAGCCGGTCTGGGCTGTAGCCCTTCCCGGCACCCGGCACCGGGCTCATGCCTGGTTCGCCGGGCTTTAAGCAATGTGCGGCCTGTAAGAAGCCTATGCCAACCAGCGACCCCCACGACGCGTGTCTAAAGTGCCTGGGGGAATCGCACAGATCGGACAAGTGCCGCATTTGCAAGGCTTTTAAGCCCAGAACAAAGAAGGAGAGAGACCAGAGACTCAGGACTCTCCTAATGGAAGCGGCACTTGACCCAGCAGCTTCGCAAGCCGTGATCTCTACACCGGCACCGGATCGCACCGGCACCGGAAAGACTCCCCGGCACCGACCTTCCCCGGCACCGGGTGCAGAAACAAGACCATCGAAGTCTGCAACTCCAGCCAGGCAGACTCGAATGGAGCGCCCGGCATCGACATCTGCCGCGGCGCTACCGGCACCGTCGACTCCGGGCCCGGTGGGTCCGTCGAGTCCGGTACCGCCGAGCTCCCCCATAAGGTCTGGGGTTGAGCTATTGGTCCCATCCACTCCAGAGACCTTCGCCTCGGCACGGGACCTCATTGCCCTGACTGAGTCAACTCAGCCGCCACCCCCGGTACCTCCGGTGCTGGTAGCGTCCAGGGGCAAGCCCATGATGACGGCGCTGTCTCGGGACTCACGCTCGCGATCGAGGTCCCGTCGCCACGGTCGCTCGAGATCCCGACGCCGCTCGCAGTCCCGGCACCGCTCCCCTCGGCGGTACCGGTCGTACTCGCGGCACCGATCGACCTCCAGACGGTTACGGTCTGGTTCCAGCCACCGATACCGACACCGTGACTCGAGGAGCCAGTCTCGCCGTCGTTCAGCGCACCGGTCGACCTCCCGGCACCGAGCTGGTGGCAGGTCCCGGTCCCGGTCGACCTCCCGGCACCGCGTCGGTGGCAGGTCCCGGTCCCGATCCCGGCACAGAAGCAGCGGCCGGTACCGGTCCAGATCCCGGCACCGAGACAGAACTCAGTCCCGATCCCGGCGCCGGTATGACTCCCGGTACCGATCCCCGGCACCGAGAACATCTTCGGTGCCGGACCACGGAGACTCTTACCAGCCGCAGTCGGCCCCGCCATGGCCTTCCAGACAGCCGTCGGTGTCATCACAGGCGGACAGCGTATATGCGCTGGGCACCAACAGACAAGCGGCTCTATTCCAGGACCCTCCGCAACAGGACCAGGGTCCGCAGCAGTGGGGGTTTTGGACACCGTGGGCGTACCATCAAGCCCAGGGCCCCCAACAGCTTCCTCCTAGGCCTGCAACGGCGGAGCACAGGGTGCCGGAGGCGTCATTGTCTCGCCCCCCTCCCTCCCCGGATGGAGAGGAAGGATCGAAGCAGCAAGACCCTGGTCTTGCTCCTGAGCCAGAGGCGAGGGCTGAGGCGGACCCCCCGTTGGACACTTTCTTGCCAGGGGTCTCCTCATCCTCCTCTCCTGACGAAGCGGTGGCTGGCACTTCCTCCAATAGCCCTCCTCCGCTAGATCTCAGGGCACATCAGGACCTCCTTAGGCGAGTAGCACAGAATCTGAGCCTGCAAGCCGAGAAGGTCTCTGAGATCGAGGACCCCGTCGTCAGCATCCTCTCCTCCGATGCTCCCACCAGGGTCACCCTACCCTTCATTAGGACGATCCAGGCCAACGCCAATACAATCTGCCAGTCACCGGCCTCCATCCCCCCTACGGCGAGGGGCGTCGAAAGGAAGTACATGGCCCCCTCCAAGGGCTATGAGTACCTCCACGTTCACCCGACACCATGTTCCGTGGTGGTGCAGTCGGTGAACGAGGGAGCGTCACGGACAGGAAGCCCCAGTCCCCAAATCCAAGGAGGCCAGGCATATGGACCTCCTCGGCCGCAAGGTCTATTCGGCTGGGGCCCTTCAGCTCAGGGTTTCAAATCAGCAAGCCCTTCTTAGCCGCTACGCTTTTAACTCATGGGTGGCAGCGGACAAGTTTAAAGAGCTGCTGCCACAAGAGGCTCGTCAAGAATTCGCAGCGATTCTTGACGAGGGCAAGAAGGTTGCACGAACCTCGTTACAGGCCTCTTTGGACGCTGCAGACTCGGCTGCCCATACCCTCGCCTCGGGGGTAACGATGCGCCGCATCTCCTGGCTTCAGGTTTCTGGCCTTCCACCGGAGCTCCAATACACCATCCAGGACCTCCCGTTCGAAGGCCAGGGCCTGTTCTCAGAAAAGACAGACCCCAGACTGAAAAGTCTTAAGGACAATCGGGTCATTATGCGCTCCCTCGGGATGCACACGCCGGGGACGCAGCGCAGACCCTTCCGGCCGCAACAACAGCAGCAGCGTCGGCCATACCCCCAGTTCCGCCAGCGGCAGGACCTTAATAGGCTCCGCGGCAGGAATGGAAGGCGTAGACAGTCGGGGAACCAAGGGGGCCAGAATCAAAGCTCCTCCAAGCCCCCGCCTGGGCCCAAACCTTCGTTTTGAAGGTGCGCCCGAGGGCGCAATACCAGTGTCCCCCACGGATCCTTCCCCCCCGTTTTCCAACCGCCTTTCGTTTTTCCTCCAGGCGTGGACCCAAATAACATCCGATCGCTGGGTCTTACGCACGGTGCAGACGGGATACCGCCTGCAGTTTGTATCATTTCCTCCCTCCCGCCCCCCTTCCTCGTCCCTCTTCAGGGACCCCTCTCACAAGCAATTCCTTCGGCAGGAGGTACAGACGCTCCTTGACAAAGGAGCTATAGAGGCGTTTCCGGAAAACGAGAAAGGCAAGGGGTTTTATTCCCGCTACTTTCTGATCCCCAAGGCCAAGGGAGGCCTCAGGCCTATCCTCGACCTGCGAGAGCTCAACAAGTACCTAGCGAAGTTGAAGTTCCGCATGGTATCCCTGGGGACCATTATTCCATCCCTGGATCCGGGAGACTGGTATGCCGCCCTCGACATGCAGGACGCTTATTTTCATATTGCCATATGGCCACACCACAGACGATTCCTTCGATTCGTGGTAGGCCGCCGTCACTACCAATTTGCAGTCCTCCCATTTGGCCTTTCTACGGCTCCGAGAGTATTCACAAAATGCATGGCCGTCGTTGTGGCACATCTTCGGCGCAGTCGTATCCACGTGTTCCCTTACCTAGACGATTGGTTAATTCGGAGCACGTCAGAGCTACAGGTTTGCAGCCACGTCCGCAGGATCACCGGCCTGTTTGCTACCTTGGGCCTCATGATCAACATGGGCAAGTCCACCCTGCTCCCCTCGCAGAGGGTGGAGTTCATTGGGGCCGTCCTGGACTCCACCGTGGCCAGGGCCCTTCTGCCGTTGCCAAGGTTCCAGGCGTTGTCGGCGATCGTTCAGCGCTTGCGGGCAGCCCTCTTGACATCGATACGGACATGTCTAACCCTGTTAGGCCACATGGCAGCATGCACATTTGTGACCGGTTACGCTCGGCTCCGCATGAGGCCCCTCCAGTCATGGCTCATCGCACATTACCGGCCGGCAAGGCAACCACTAGACATGCTGATCACAATCCCCCAGGGGGTGTTGGATTCTCTCAGCTGGTGGCTAGACCAGTCCGTAGTGTGTGCGGGGCTCCCATTCCACCCGCCCCAGCCCTCGGTGTCCCTAACGACGGATGCCTCAGATCTCGGCTGGGGGGCCCACCTGGGAACCCTGAGAACACAGGGCCTGTGGTCCCCACAGGAGGTGAAGCTGCACATCAACATGCGGGAGTTGAGAGTGGTCCGCCTTGCTTGTCAAACGTTCTATCACCAGCTTCAGGGCCGTTGTGTCGCGGTATTTACTGACAACACGACGACCATGTACTATATCAACAAGCAGGGCGGCACCAGATCCTCTCTCCTATGTCACGAGGCGATGCGACTCTGGGACTTTTGTATAGCCCACTCCATTCACCTCACGGCTTCCTTCCTCCCCGGAGTGCGGAACACGCTGGCGGACCGCCTGAGCAGATCCTTCCTCTCACACGAGTGGTCCCTTCGCCCGGACGTCGCCCTCTCGATCTTCCAGAGGTGGGGTTGTCCCCGTGTGGACCTCTTCGCGTCCGGGGAGAACAGGAAATGCCAGGCGTTCTGCTCTTTTCAGGGCCGGGAACCCGGGTCTATAGCGGACGCCTTCCTTATTCCGTGGACGACCCACTTGTTCTACGCGTTCCCCCCGTTCCCACTGGTCCACAGGGTCCTTCTGAAGGTGCGCAGGGACAGGACCCGCGTGATCATGGTAGCCCCGCCGTGGCCCAGACAGCATTGGTACCCCATGTTGCTGGACCTGGCCATAGCTGACCCAGTTCCCCTGCCCCTTCACCCGGACCTGATCACCCAGGAACACGGAACTCTCTGTCACCCGGACCTCCAGTTGCTGCACCTAGCAGCGTGGCTCCTGCGTGGCTGACCAGTTCTGAGTTGCGCTGCTCCACCCCGGTACGGGAGGTACTCTTGGGCAGCAGGAAGCCTTCCACTAGAGCGACATACTCGGCCAAGTGGAAGCGTTTCTCCTGTTGGTGCGTGGAGAAAGGTCTCCGCCCAATGGAAGTTTCAGTGGCCAATATTTTGGACTATATTTGGTCCCTCAAACAACAGGGCCTGGCGATCTCATCCCTGCGGGTCCACCTGGCGGCTATCTCCACCTTTCACCCGGGTGGGGATGGCCGCTCCGTTTTTTCTCACCCGACGGTGACTAGATTCCTGAAGGGGCTGGAACGTCTATACCCTAACGTCCGACTGCCTGCCCCAACCTGGGATCTTAACCTGGTGTTGTCTCGGCTCATGGGGCCCCCCTTCGAGCCGTTAGCTACTTGCTCCCTACTCTATCTTTCTTGGAAGACTGCCTTTCTAGTAGCTATCACCTCAGCTAGACGGGTGTCGGAACTCCGGGCTCTCACGGTAGACCCCCCGTATACAGTCTTCCATAAAGGTAAGGTGCAGCTGAGGCCACACCCTGCCTTTCTCCCCAAGGTGGTCTCAGCCTTCCACGTCAACCAAGAGATATTCCTCCCGGTTTTTTTCCCGAAACCTCACTCTTCAGGCAGGGAGCAACAGCTCCACTCGCTTGATGTCCGTAGGGCTCTCGCGTTCTATGTGGAGAGGACCAAACCATTCCGCAAATCCTCCCAGCTTTTCGTGGCAGTAGCGGACCGCATGAAGGGGCTTCCCCTTTCTTCGCAGAGGTTATCCTCATGGGTAACTTCCTGTATCAGGACCTGCTATGAGCTGGCCCATGTTCCTACGGGCCGTGTGACTGCGCATTCTACCAGGGCGCAGGCGTCGTCGCTGGCTTTCCTCGCCCGTGTGCCCATCCAGGAAATCTGTCGGGCAGCGACCTGGTCATCGGTCCACACCTTTGCTTCCCACTACGCCCTGGTCCAGCAGTCAAGAGAGGACGCGGCCTTCGGATCTGCAGTGCTCCATGCCGCGACTTCTCACTCCGACCCCACCGCCTAGGTATGGCTTGGGATTCACCTAACTGGAATGGATGTGAGCAATCAGTCGAAGAAGAAAAGACGGTTACTCACCTTTGTAACTGTTGTTCTTCGAGATGTGTTGCTCACATCCATTCCACACCCGCCCTCCTTCCCCACTGTCGGAGTAGCCGGCAAGAAGGAACTGAGGAGCGGGTGGGCCGGCAGGGGTATATATCGAGTGCCATGGCGGCGCCACTCTAGGGGGCGACCTGCCGGCCCACTGGAGTTGCTAGGGTAAAAAGTTTCCGACGAGCGTGCACGCGCGGCGCACACACCTAACTGGAATGGATGTGAGCAACACATCTCGAAGAACAACAGTTACAAAGGTGAGTAACCGTCTTTTATATAGCCCAGAGGAACCCCCTCTAGCCTTAGGTTCAGAGTTACAGCAAGGTAAAATCCTCTCAGCAAAAAAAGAACATTTACAAGTTGAGAAAACAAAAATAAAACTAAACCGCCTTGCCTGGCTGTTACTTAGAATTTTGAAACATGAGAGACTGATTCAGAAAGATTTGGAGAGCCAGGATTGACGTCTGGTCCCTCTTAGTCCCAAGAGCGAACAACCCCCAAAACAAAGAGCACAAACAAAAGACTTTCCTCTGCCAAGATTTGAAAGTATCTTGTCCCTGTATTGGTCCTCTGGTCAGGAGTCAGCCAGGTTTACTGAGCTTCTTAACCCTTTACAGGTAAAAGAGACCTTAACCCTTAACTATCTGTTTATGACAACCTCTGTATTCAGTTGAGAACACAACTGTTTTTAGAAAGAAAATTCAGAAATGTCTCTCTCAAAGCTATAGGACAAATCTGAAATGTTATTTGAGTATCCAGTAAGCTTTCCATGTGCTATTACATTATATGGATAAAGCTAATTAATTGACATCGGAATGATTACTGAAAAATCAAATTAAATTAATTTTTTTTGGAGATGTTATTTTTTCCAGTATGAAAATATTAATATTAAAATAATATGTGACTAATTGCACCAGAGGAAGTAGCACAAGACAAACCAACACATTTGTTGTTCATCTTTATGCAATTTTTTTTGGGTGACACATGGTCTAACTGAAAAAGAAGCCCAGATATTCTAGATAGAGTAGAAGGATTGAACTATTTTTCTTTATTTTTGTCCCTCTTTGATTCACATTATATTTAATATTATTATAAGTGAGAGGTGCCCTTAGCATATGACATTTAGGTAAAAATGGATTCTTTAGTGGAAGATTCACTTCCAACTTTATGTTCTCTAATTCTCAGAGCTCCCTCTGTTTCCGAGATTCAGAACTAGATTGTGCATCCCTAATGTTTGCTTTGGATGTTACACAACAGAATACCAGGTCATCTGCAGGGAATCCTGAAGCTCAGATCTCACTTCCTGTGAGTTTGAGGGAAAATCCTTCTGCTGAGTTAGCTGTATTTGATTTCAGTTTTATTAAAATACAAAATGTTGGGTGTGTTTAAGAGTCTGATCCTCCATTTCTTAAGTGAAAGTTTTAAGCTTCATAGCTGTGTGTAAAATAGAGACAGATCCAAACTGTAACAATGTGAATGCACATTTTTTTAATGTTATATATATTTGAGATGAAGCAAAGTGTGTATATTTCATTAAGGCACTTCAGGGCATGTGTCATCCATACGATGCTGTCATACTTCTGTCATCTTAAAGGCACTCATGCTCCATAATGCACCTGAGGTGTGGTGATATCCTACTGTGACATATGCTCTTGCTTAATTTCATTTTGCTTGGCTCCTCCTATCCAATGTCAGACCAATTGCTCTGCCTGGACCACCACATTCCTTGAGAGTGCCCTGAAGGGCTTTTGTTCTCTTCCAGCAGCTGCTGATATGGTGAAACAAGTGTATTACACTGAAGAACAGAAAGCTCCCTACTATGCTGCCAGCAAATGAAAATGACTAATAGCACAATCTTCGCAAGAATTGGCAGACTGTGCTTGTAGAGATTACTGTCTTAAATTTTGAAGGATTCCCAAATTAGCATTATGTGTGCTTATCTGTTTATACTATACTCCATGTCAGAGTAGGTGGTAATATGTTACAGGTACAAAACCAATCTCATAAATTTAATCAGAAAAATAAATGATACCTATAGTACTTTACACAGCACTCTTCTCCAGTTAGTATTTTAACAGATTCTTTTACTTTCTTGCTCCTGTTTTTCACCATCAGATCCATGTATTTCCAGAATACCTTTTTCAAACTTGTTGCCTTTCTTGTGTCCTTGTTGGCATATACCCAAGAGTTCATTGTTAGAAAGCACTTTAAGTAATTAGAAATGAACATGAACATTTCTTTCGTATTTAGGAGTGTTCATGCTCTTAGGTTTGATGCCACTTAAGTCTTAGTCCACTTAGTCCATCACTAATAAATAAAATGATTTGGAATGTACACATACTCCATTTTTAAAAAGACCTACAACAGTAAGAAAAGACTGAGCACTCGGAAGTCGGGCAAAGCCAAAGTTAGGGCTGTGTATTGCCTTACAATTATTATTTATATTATGGGAGTGCCCAAAGACCCAGGTAGACCTGGGCCTCATTGTGCTAAGTGCTGTACAAACAGGCTTGAAGAGCAGACAATCTTGCTATGTGGAAAAAACGAGCGTAAAACTTAGTCATGTAGTGACATAAGCTAGCTGTGTGCAAAATTGGATCGGCTTACTGTAAACACTTGTAAATTTTAATTTCAGATACTCTCTGTGTAACTACATAACCCTTCATGCTCACTAACACTTTCCATTGGCCTCAGCCCACCCCCAAAGTGATCCTGAACTCACTGCCTGTTTTCCCGTAATTCTGTTTAAATAATCCCCAATGATCTCTCTTCCTAGCAGTGCTAGTTCCCTTAAAAAACAAACCAAAAAACCGTTTGTTCTCCAATGGTTCCTCTTCCTTATGGACAGCTGCCCCACATAGAGATGGGAGTCTCCCAGAACCCACTCAGAACATCCTTGTTTAAACAGAGACTTGAATATCCTGATGTCATGGTGTTTTGCAGTTGTGAAGGACACTGCAGGGGTGTCTCGGGGGCTCCACTTGCACTCTTCACCCTCTCTGCTTGCTGCCATTTGTACAGGTGTTGGGAATCGCTATGGCTGTTCCTGTGCTCTTCATCCATATGATACTTTAGCAAAACTTTGCTCTCAAGTTGCTGAAATAATGAGTCTTTCCCAGGGCCGTCCTTAGGATTTATGGTGCCCTAGGCGGGATTATTAAACTGGTGCCCCTGTGCCTGTCTTGCTCTTAGCAGCACAAACATAAGCTTACAGTACTGGAAAACTTTCCACAGGCATGTTACTAAAACCAGTTTAACTTAATTAAGCACACTGTAATGCTGATGAACTAGCACTAAAATGTAGCACTATAGAAAAAATTCTGATTTGACAGAATGATGCAAATAATATAATTTTTTAAATTTCTCAACATTTTTTTGGAAATTTATATGAAGAGGTATTGAAACAAGGATTAGTTTTTAATTAAAGGCAATCTTTCTGGCTTTTTTGGCTGCAAAATCAGTAACAATGTCATCGTATGACAAAGACAAAGTGATGTCTTGTTCGACTGTAAGAATAGCAAGACCAGTCAAGTGTTCCTGACTCATTGTAGAGCGGAGATAGTTTTTAATGAGCTTTAGTTTTGAGAAACTCCGTTTTCCTGATGCTGCTTCTACAGGAATTGTCAGTAGAATATGAGTGGCAAGTTTGCTGGTATGAATAAACTGTACAATGTCCATCATTGATTTTGCATGTGGCAACAACTCAATTCTTCTTACAGTTCAAGTCCATTTAAATCAAAATGATCACCATGCTTCAGGAGGCTCTCTAGGTCAGGGGTCTACAACGTGGTGCCCGTGGGCCCCATGGCGCCCACAGGGGCTTCTCAATGCACCTGCTTACTGGCTGGAGGACGAGCATCTGCCGAAATGTCGCCGAAATTTGGCGGCATTTTGGCGCCAACGCCTCTGGATGACTCTGCTTGCCGCCAAATTTCGGCAGCATTTCGGCGGATGCTCGTCCGCCACCACGGTCCTTCGTCTGGCACCCGCCAGATGAAAAAGGTTGGGGACCACTGCTCTAGGTTCTTGCACTTTGTCATTAGTTGCTCTTGTTTTCCTATTTCGTTGAATTTAGTCCTGCTCAGCCCGTTGCCAGCTGAGTGAATGGAACCCCAGGCCGACAGCGGGTTGAGTGGCTCAGCTGGGGTCTCAGCTGCCGGCCTGCTCAGCCTGCTGCCAGCCTGGGGTTCCTTGGGGGTCTCCAGGTCAGCAGTGGGTGCTGAGTGGGGCTGGCAGCCGGGACCCCGAGTGGCAGTGGGGCAGCAGCCAGAATCCCAGAGCAGCGGTGGGCTGAGCCATTCAGCCCACCACTGCGTGTCATCAAAAATCAGCTCGCGTGCCACCTTTGGCACATGTGCCCATAGATTGCCGACCCCTGCTCTATACACTAGTAAGGAGATGAGCACATTACAGTTGTTGGAGGGCTCTATTTAGCAGTAACAGGGCCATAGGAAAGTCAGTCAACATTTTTTGTTTTATCTGATGAAAACTGGCCCATTCCCTTCCCCATACCAAACTTGTCACAAGTAATTGTCAACAACTTAATTTTCTGTTTTTGGCTAAGATATTGATTTTTTAAAAAAATATATATTGAAATTGAATTCAGGATTCTTAGCAAGCATTTTTGGCAAACAAATTTGCTCAATGACAATCAAAATGGCAACACAGTACTGCTTTCAGGCTTGGCTCACCCCCCCAGCCTGCTGGTTCAACAGCTGCAGTAGAAGAGGAGATAGGTGGAAAACTGCAGGACCCCAAAATCCACATCTTGAGGTGCAGAGTGACAACAGCAGCAGCAAACCCTCAGGTCCGATCATACACCAATGGGCACCACCGCCAGCTCAATGGACCATGGTGAAGTTAGTACAGCATCTGATCTCAGGGACGGGGCACCCATGGAGCCACAGCAGCTCATCCTGTCCTGTGCAGCTCCCCCCGGATGAGATGGATCACTGCCAGTCCGGGGGAGAGAGGCGCTCCCCAGCTAGGGTGACCAGATCCAGATGTCCTGATTTTATAGGGCCAGTCTCGATATTTGGGTCTTTGTCTTATATAGGCACCAATTACCCCCACCTAGGGTGACCAGACAGCAAGTGTGAAAAATCAGGATGGGAGTTGGGGGGCAATAGGAGCCTATATAAGAAAAAGACCCAAATATTGGGACTGTCCCTATAAAAGTGGGACATCTGCTCACCCTACCCCAACCCCCTGTCCTGATTTTTCGCACATGCTATCTGGCGCTCCCCAGCCCAGCTATGTGTGACCATTCCAATCCTGGCTGCCTGCGAGGAAGTGAGTTACTTTCACTGTCATTCCTCAGCAGGTAGGCAGCCAACCTCACCTTGCCCCAGCACCTCACCCAACACAGCCCTGACAGCCCTCACACTGGGGGAAAGAGAGTCACACTCGCAGGTGAGTTCCTTCCCCTGCCCCTTCCCAGAGACTTCCCAGCTGCCAATCCCCTCCCTCAGACTGTGCTGCATTCGGCTGTCTCTAGGACCCAGCAGCCCTGCTCTTACATTCTCCACTGCTTCCCGTCTGTTCGGGCTCCTGGCAGAGTGGTGCCCCCAGACCTTTTGGTGCCCTAGGCTGCTGCCTATTCTGCCTATGGCTAAGGACGGCCCTGGTCTTTCCTCCTTCCAGGTAGGCAAATGTAGTCAGACTATTTCTTGCTCAGCTCTGGGATGCTCTTAGCATATTGCCCTGTATGTGTGGCTCCCTCCTCTCTCTACTGCACATATTTCACAAGCGAACAATTGTGAAAATACTAATGCAAAGAAAGTTGGTGTTTGTGAGTGGAAGGAACACAAATATGGTTGTGTTAGTTAACATTGTGAGTTTGCTGTGGAGTAAGCTGTAGCTGACTGAGGTGTTTTGAATGGTGACTAAAGAGGTGATGGTGACTTGTTGTGTGCATGGAGGTCTCTTATCTTGCAGCACTTAACTGTTAATTTCCTTACTGTTATAGGTTTGTGCCAGAAGGCATAGCATGGAAACAAACTTAACCTTTTTGACAGTGTTTTCTGTGGCAGTTCAAAATTATATATAGAAATAACTATGGACAAGCAATAGGAAAAAAAAATTGAACAAAGACAAAGCCCTAGATTTCTTTATCACTTGGACCTGTCAACAACTATCCTTACCAATCTCACATTTCTCACTTGCACGTCTGTGTTTTCCTTTAGATGAGAGAAATCCACTCTTGTGTCATATGAAGTTATCGGGTGCTGTCAATAATCTTACAAATAAGGGGCCAGACCCAGGCCACCACTCAATTCAGAATAAAGGGGTTGGGAAGCTAGCTTAACAGAACAGATGACAATTCTGTTGGCATGGGAATCAACTCTGACTCAACCTTCAGGTTAACAACTGACACACGTTTCACCCAATGTGATTTTTTTCTAGAAAGGAGTTCACTATGGGAACACTGGGAAGCTCCAAATGATAGTTGTTGTCTGAGGTCTTGGCTACACTGGCACTTTACAGCGCTGCAACTTTCGCGCTCAGGGGTGTGAAAAAACACCCCACCGAGCTCTGCAAGATACAGCGCTGTAAAGCCTCAGTGTAATCAGTGCCGCAGCTTCGGGAGCATGGCTCCCAGCGCTGCAAGCTACACCCGTAGAAGATGTGGTTTACGTGCTGTGCTGGGAGAGCTCTCTCTCAGCGCTGGCGCTCCGACCACACTCACACTTCAGAGCACTGTGAAATTTCAAGTGTAGCCATACCCTAAGTAACTATATATTTATATTTAATTTGAACTGTTCTTACTCTTTACTCATATTTCTGCAGATGAAATAATTGTGTGATGCAGAGTGGTTTTGAAATAAAAAGTAGCAAATGTAAATATATGTAGTAGGTAAAGTTTGAATGGGCCACAGAGGTGACCAGCTTAACATTCTTAGGGGCTGTTCCCGTCCTTACACAAAGGCTGAGGGCAATTGAATTCCCAATGCTTGCAGGAGAGCAGGGACTGGTCCCTCCATGCACTTCTTGGAATGCAGATCTCTCCAAATGGCTTGAGTAGAACCAAGTACTTGGTCCAGTCCCTTCCTCACGTAGCTGGTAGAGTGCAGAGAGGGGATAGCACTCTACCATGTGCGCTGCCCCTGCTCCAGGCGGTATTTTGCATCCTGAGGCAAAGTCAGTCCCAGAGATCTCCTAGGGATGTGCAGCTCAACAGTGCCCACTTCTGAGGACTAGCTACATACCAGAATCTAGCTCTAAATAAATACTGATATGAAAAAGTTTTTGCACAAAACTTGTTTCGAAAATATGAATGTTACACAGAAAGTTGAGATTATAAATGTGCCCAGCAACATAGTAAAACACAATAATTGGGGGGAAAAGACCCTGCCCTCCATAAATACATTGTTTCATGTAATGATTACAATTTTGGTGTCCCCATAGTGCAAGTATTCAGGTGACTTGTCCCATTTTGTTACTTGTGAGAGTAAGACTTGCAGGATCAGGCCCTTTATTAAAAGCAATCCTATGAAATGTTGTTAGCATCCTATATCAAAATACCAAGTTTCATTATTTTTCTCTTTGATGCAGTATGTGTTAGGAACAAGAATGTGTGGATATTTGTTTCTTATAAAAGCAAGAGTGTGAAGTAGGTAATTAAACAAGTTGGAGGTGTTAAATTAAAAAGAATACTTTAGCAGCATTCCTTTTTATTACCGTAAAAAGCTGTTATATCATGTGATAGCTATTTTTGAACAGAAGATATTGTATTTTATTTAAAATGGTGTTTTTTTCCTTTGGCTATTTAATTTAAAATAATGCTCTTACCTAGGTTTATAAAATATACCTAGTGGATGACAGATATTTTGCTTTTTCACATTTGTAAATGTAGCCTTATTCATCTCACCTATTTTTCAAAGAATCTGGCTAGCCTTTTCCACATTCATAAATACCAGAAATTCTTCAGTGTACTATGTAAGTGGTACTTCAGACTTTGTCGCAGGTTACAGGCTTAGAGAAGCATTAAAGATTTCTGTAATCAGTTTTGAAACTGGACTGTAGATTCTTTGGCTTTGGCCATCAAGGGCTTTAATGTCTCTTTATTCATCTCCCTTTCTTGTATCTTCAAACATGAAAAAGAGAAAAATGGTGTTTTAGGCTGCTCGCCATTTTGAGGAAACATTTTACTTACTGTTTCTGCAAAATGTTATCTGTGGACTGTATTTCTATCTCTCTGCTTGAAAAAAACTTCTAGATTAGGTATTACTGAATTTCAGGTAAGAGGAAAGTATTGTTATTTAAAGGGACTCGTATAAGACACTTGAATGAAAGAGCCTTAACAAAGGAGAGTCATGTATATCTGAGTTCTGCTCTGTGATGAAATACCCTAGGATATCCTTCCCTCTCAAAAAACCCACATAACCAGCAGCAAAGTCAAACAAAAAACCATTGCACTTCCCCTAAGGTTAGGTTTTTCTCTGAAGGAAAGTTGTTGTAGTACATTGGTGAATGTAAATGACTATATGAAGCCTGTCTGTCATGACCCATGATCCACAAGTGCAGCCACACTTCAACCCTGCACTTAGCAGTCTGCTGACAACTGCTGATCCAAGACCCATGAAGCCCAGCCCTGATTAGAGGCTACTCCCCTGACATCCTATTGGTGGAGTCACAGAGCAGCTGATTGGCCCAGTGGCCATACTTAAGCCAGCAACAGGAACAGAAAACTATCTGAACAACTGGGAACCACTCTGCTCTGGACTATGTGCCTTGTGCTTCCTGCTCCACCTTAACTTCCTGGCATCCTGACCTGGCTTAGCACCTAACCTCTGATTTGTGGTTCTGATCTCTGGTTTGTCTCCTGCCTCTCCTGTGGAATACTAACCCAGCCTGACTCTGGTTACTGAATTGTGGTTCTGGTCTCCAGTTTATCTCCTGCTTGTGATCTCCCAGTATCCTAATCCAGGTGACTCTCAACACCTGACTGTGGACTCTGGCTCTGACCACTAGGTCTGGCTGCCTATGACCCGGCCTTGACATGGTCATGAAAAATAAAAGATAATTCTTCTCATTTTCCTTATGTCCATGTGACCACTATAGGAAATATTTATTTATTATTTATATTTGTATTCGTATGTCTATATGCTCCAGCAACAAAGTGATGTTCTTGATCCTTCAGTGCTATACTTTTGGCAAACCACCATACTGAGTACTTTTTTGTTGATCAGGGAATGAAAATGATTGGGAATTATTTTTTTTAAAGTTATCATCCTTTTTGCAGACCAATACAAAAGAACCAGCACCAGCAAATTCCAACAAATGATTTTCCTGAGGCTAGTACTAAGTCAGAAGGTTTTAGACCTGTTTTATGTAGCAGAGGAGAAAAGAAAAGTCAGAATACTCTTGTTGAGATTTATCCTTCCCATACTAAATCAGAGAGGCTGGTTGTGTATGTCTAGACCTCAGGAATACATCAGGTTAGCAGACAGTCTCTGATTATTGAATGTTGCACTTCTTGTCTAGAATGTGGCTTTTAGGACTGTCATTGCTCCCATAACTATATCTTCTTGTTTTTATTGTATCCTGGTGCAGAGTTTTAGAAACAACAAAATGTGATTATTTTACCCAGGTATTGGGTGAAACCTGGAAGCTGATTAACACATGGAGAAATATTACACAACAGTTAGGGTTGAGTTATGGTCCTTTAAAAGTTTGTGTTGGAAATACCAATACAACATTGCAACAATTTGGGGAATCTAGGGCCTGGGCTACCGTAGGAATTTACTTTAGCATAGCTATGTCTTTCAAGGGTGTGAAAGTGAGACATTCCATGGTTTGGAGGAGAATCCAGAAGCTTCAGAAGAGGACTCTGACCAAATCCCAAAGAGTGCTCAAGAGTGATGGGAAAGGAATATTCTATAGATATTATTGCTTTACCCAGATCTACATATCTCTTTTACAATTTAAAGTACAGAGTACTTGTTTTAGAAATACTTTTAGAAAAGCCTAGGTTAGTTTGCTTCAACTATCATGTGTCTCTGAAGAGGCAAAACTGTAAACAAGAGTACCCTCAAGGTTGTAACTCTGAGAAGGGGAGTCGGCACTAGTCTGAGGATCTAGGTACTTAGACTACAAAGTTTCAGTTCTTAGAAGGGGGTACTTGAAAGAAAATCTGCACCCTGAGAGTGTGCTAGAAACCTAGAGCTGAAGGCAGGACCTAGACTCTGCTCAGACTCAGGAAATCTTAAAAGCACCTGTGGGACCCAAACACAATGACCTGGTGTGTGATCAGCAAGGGAGCTAGAGTAGGGCTGTAACTTACTAGGTCTACTCCTGGGGGAATTCTGCATCACTGCACTTGTGTAGAATTCATGCCCCCCGCAGATATCTTTGCTTCCCTGCAGAAAAATGACTTCTGACAGGGAAGCAAAGGGAAGCCGCAAAAGATGCCATGTGCCCCATCCCCTGCGGTGCAGGCAGGTTGGTTTGGTCACCCAGAGCAGCCGGTAGAGACATAAATCACTGCTGGGGGTGTGGGGTGGGCAGTCGTGCAGGTGAGAGAGAGAGACACTCTGTCCCTGTCGCTCGCTATTGTGGCACACTCGGCATGGAGGGGCAGAGCTTTGGGGTGTTTCTGAAGAGGTAGATGTGGGGCAGGCTCTGTCCCCTCAGGCAGAACAAAATGTAGCAGCCTGCCTGCTTAGTGAATTGTTCCTGTTGTTCTTAGTGAATTCCCCCAGGAGTATAAAACAGGTGTAAAAATTTTAAGGATCCTTTATATTGCTAGAGTGATGTGAAGGAGCTTTATTCATAAAGGACAGTGTGGCCTTATAAATGCTTATGGTGCTTTAGTGATTGGAACTGGTCTAAATGTTTGGACTAAAAAAATTTCTTATCAAAATGTGCTCCATGAACTATTTGCTACTGACCTTTTTCTGGAGATGATCAGTAGCCAGTATAAATATTGCATAAGCAGCAATAACATCATGTCATTTTGTTCTTCATTTTATCAATGTAATGGCATTTTGATAAAAAGTACTAATGTTTTGACAAACATAGCAGTGCTATTTTTATTTCTTTATACCTAATATTTCATTAGGTTTAGCCATTTTCTATAGTTCTGGGGCTTGTTTTTTCCTTTTTGAGGCAATACTGAGATCCTTCGGACATTGAACTGTGTAGATAAAGGGTACACCTATCCCACCCTCCCCCTGACCTCCAGCAATGGGTCGGAGTCTGGGTCAACTAGCTCCAGTCCAAGTGGGAACATATATACTGCTATTTTTTGCCCCATAGTGCAAGACCCGTGAACCTGAGTCAGTTGATCCAGGTTCTGATGCTCACTACGGCAGGGTTTTTTGGCAGTATAAATGTACCAAAACTAAAGAGAGAAGCAGATTCCTTGGACATTTTTAAGCCATTCTAGGTGATGGTACCTCGTGGCTCACAAACATCATGTTGCTTCTAAAAATCTGGTAGTTGGCTCTCCTATCAACCTGAAGCTAAACAAAACTCTCTTAGAGAGCAGCTAGAAATTTTGAACCAGAAAATCGACAGGATGCTGTTAATCCTAGAAAGAGGATTAAGTTACAGTGAACTACAATTTACTTTGGAATGAGAGCGTCCCCATAGGCATTTAATGCATTTTAACTTACTCACATTAACTTCACACCTTAGGTAATTTGTCTTCATTTTCCTGAGTGTCCTTGTGTAGACATGACCTAAAGATGCTATAATGTACTTTTCTGAGGCCTTGGCTACACTCACACTTTACAGCGCTGCAACTGGGGTGTGAAAAAACACCCCCCTGAGCGCTGCAAGATACAGCGCTGTAAATCGTCAGTGTAATCAGGGCAGCAGCGCTGGGAGCGCGGCTCCCAGCGCTTCATGCTACACCCGTAAGGGATGTGGTTTACATGCAGCGCTGGGAGAGCTCTCTCCCAGCGCTGCCGCTCTGACTACACTCACACTTCAAAGCGCTGCCAGGGCAGCGCTTTGAAATTCCAAATGTAGCCATACCCTTAGTTAAGTCCAGTAATTCAGGGGAGATTAAAGGAATTGGTTCCCCTGTGTAGCATATTGGTAGAAGAGGGCAACCCGGAAGTAAATGAAGACTTGTGAAATCGTTTGTCTAAGTCTAGTAAGTATAAAAACTGTCTCCCTGATATCTATGCCAGGTTTTAACTTAATGACAGACTTCTGTTTCTGGGCTGTGTCTGTTTTTTAAATAGCTGTCAATTTTATAAACATGTAGCACTTCTTTGGTTTGTGAGGAAGAGTATTCTTTATGCACAAAGTGAAAAGTAAGCCCCTTGCTGGGTATTAAAACCAGGATTCAGTCCTTGCCATTTAAACTGTAGTATACTGCAAGTATTTTGCAAAACATGCTCCTTAAAGTTGTAAACATCAGAAAGTACTGCCAGAGTAATAATAAACAAAGATACAAAAACAGAAATTAGGTAGGTCATGACATTAATAGATTCATAGATTTTAAGGCCAGAAGGGTCCTTTGTGATCCTTTAGTTTGGCCTCCTGCATAACATAGACCATAGGACTTCCCTGCGTTAATTGTTGCTTCAGTTCCAAAAGCTGTGCCTGAACTACAACATATATTTTTGAAAAACATCCGTTCTTGATTAAAAGATTTCTAGAAATGGAGAATTCACCAGAAACCTTGGTAAATTGGTCCAATGGCTGATTACTCTCACTGTTAAAAATGTGCCTTACTTCTAGACTGAATTTGTCTAGCTTCAACTTCCAGACACTGGATCTTATTTTTTGTTTGCTAGGCTGAAGAGCCCCCAATTATGAAATTTCTTTCTCATATAGGTACATATAGACTGTGATCAAATCACCCAATAAGCTTCTCTTTAATAAGCTAATGAATAGATTGAGTTCCTTAAGTCTTTCGCTATAAGGCATATTTTCCAATCCTTTCATTTTCTGAACCCTCTTCAATTTTTCAAAACCCTTTGTAGACACCAGAACTGGACACAGTATGCCTGTAGCAGTTCACTGGTGCCAGTATAAGTGCCTTCCTACTCCTACTTGATATTTCCCTGTTTATACATCCAAGGATTGCATTTGTCTTTGTCATCGGATGACACTAGCTCTTTAAGAGGGAAGAGTCCAATGCACCTGTGACTGGCTAGCTGATCCCCAGCTGGGATTGAAAGAGGGCAGGTGGGCCCTAGAGAGGGAGAGAGTCAGAGCCTGAAAGGAGCAAAATACAGGAAGGGCAGGTGAGAGCTGCCTGAGGAGGAAAAGGGTGACCCAGGGCCAGTAGAGCAGCAGAGACTTGGCATGAGGTGCTTGGAAGAAAGCTACCAGGGACCTGGGAGAGAGAGCTGAGTTCTGATGAAAGCTGAAAGAGAACTGTTGACTGGGAACACTGCCAAGGTCTTGGGTTTTTAGAAAAAGGGAAAGATTCAGCTTGGTCAGGGGTAACCCAGCCCAGAAACAAGAGAGTTGTTGGAGGGTGGATCCACAGGTGTAGAACACTCAGGCAGGAGGATGACAAGGGCCAGGGCTGCAGTAGAACCAGGAACAAGGGATTGATCCCAACGAGACATTCTTTGAGCAGGGATTGGACTCACAGGCAGGAAGGCTGTGGTAATGGAACATCGTGGGGTGTTCTGTTATGGGAGACTTGACTTGAGGCATAAGACTGGTCACTCTCTTGTGGAGGCCTGGAGAGTGGGCCCTGAGCAAAAGGAACAGGGGACAGAGTGCAGGTGAACTCTACAGTGGGTGAAAAGAAAGTGCTGTCCCTGGAGAGAGGAATGGAAAACCACTGGACTGTTTATGTGTGATAACTTGAGAATGGCTTTCCTACAATAGTTTTGAGGAATTACTGCAATGGTTTATATGAATAAATTATGCCTGAATGTCAGAGTTTGTACCAGACACTGAGATTGTCCGGGCTCCTTTTTATGGATGAGTGAAGGGGAAACTGAGACTGGTTGTCATCTGACGCGCCACAAGAGGGCACTTGAGAAGGGACAGCCTCCTACAGCCCTTTTGGTGACAGCATCACACTGGGAGCTCACAGTGACCTGCTTGTCTACCATGAGCCCAAAGTTTTTTTTCAAAGTCATTGCTTCCCAGGATAGAGTTCTCCATCTTGTAAGTGTGGCCTAAGTTCTTTGTTCCTAGATGTATGACCTTATACGTGGCTATACTGAAAGCCTATCCCAGCGATCCAGATCACTCTGCATCGGCGACCTGTCCTCTTCAGTATTTGCCATTCTCCCAATCTTTGTGTGCTCTGCAAACTTTGAGTAACAATTTTCATTTTTTGCCAAGTTATTAATAAAAATGCTAAATAGTGCAGGAGCAAGAAGCGATCCCTGCGGGACCCCACTAGAATCACATCTTGACGATTCTCCATTTATAATTACATTTTGAGACATATCATTTAACCAGTTTTGATTCCATTTAATGAGTGCCATGTTGATTTTTTATCATTCTAGTTTATTAATCAAGATGTCATGCAGTAGCAAGTCAAATGCCTTACTGAAGTCTTAAGTATATTACATCAACATTACTACCGTTATCAACCCAACTTGAAATCTTATCAAAAAATATCATTAGTTTAAAAAGACATGTCGAGAAACACATATTGATTGACGTTAATTATATTATCTTCTCTTTAATATTTATTAATCAAATCCTCTATTATCCATTCCATTATTTTGCCCTAAATTATTACGGAATGTTACATTTTAAAAAAAGTAGCATTTAAATTGCTGTCACCATTGACATTTTTAGAAGTTGATATTTACAGTGTCATACGAGCACATTTAATAGCCTCAAATCAGCCATTATGGATAGTAAAGAGATCATTTTAATAACCCAGTAACTAGAGAATTCCATGATGCCAGGTAAATATTGGAACAGACATTTTTAAAAAATCCTATCAAAGTTATAGCAACTTGTTTGTGTTTTCATTTTTAATATTGTCAGATATTCATAAAGAGCCACCCACTGTCCTCATATACTTTAATACAGGTCCCAGTGAAGTTGATAGGTGCTGGATTGGGGTACTTGAGGGAAGAATTGGCTCCAACATTAATTTTTTCTGGATTTTTAATCATTATTTGTATGCACTATGATAAAATGTCATTGTTTTCCTTACTGATATAACTTAATTATTTGTGTATTAAATTTGTGTAATAAAGTGTCAATCTGCGCCTCCAAGTTCTAGTACAAATGCTAACGATATATGCACCAAAGGATAATCATCCCTAGTATAAAGACCCTCACCTTCACTCTGCTAGTGACACTGGCTTCAATCATCCACTTGTCCACTTGTGCTACCAACACCTTTACACTTTCTCTCATGTAATGCCTTAGACCTGGGAAGAATGTTTCAGCAAAATTTACAAAGCCAGCAACATTTCCACTTTTAAATCCCTGTATGAAGGCTACCTCTGTTGTGCTCCCTACAAATCACAGCCATCTGGAAGTGATTAAGCTAGTGAACACTATTCTGACCACTGAGAGTAGTAGCCTATGCAGACAACTTTACTGTTCCTTATCTGACCCTACCCTATCCCCATTTGTCTGCCTGCACTTCACATCTTTTAAAATCCTAGACTTTGAGCTGTGGGGCAGCATTAAAATCCATCCTCTGTGGGTGTTGTGTTTTGATAGTTCAAAATTTCAGTAACCTATTGAAATGCAGTGAAATAAGTGATTGCTCTAAAAGAGGATCTAAAGCAGCTTCTTTTCTTGCAGCCACGACAGCCTCCTGGGCGGTATTGGGGTGTGGGGGAGAGGAGCAGCAACCCCTCTGTTCCCTATTGATCCTGGATGTGCCACCTTAGTGTTGTTTTGTGGGGCTGTCAGCACAGGTCAGCTCCTTGCCCCACCTCTGGAGACGCGTGGGCACATTGGCAGAGGAACAGGTGGCTGGTGAGTTCCTGACCCACCTTCCCGGGGACAGTGGGGCTTGGGCTCTGGCTCCGGCCACAGTACAGTGAGGCTTTCGGCTCTGGCCACAGGACTGGGGCTCTTTGGACTCTGGCCACAGGCCGAGGAGGCTTCTGGTTTCGGCCTCATGCTCCAGCCATGGGGCGAGGAGGCTTTGGGCTCCTGCCCCGGCTGTGGGGTGGCAAGGCTTTGGGCTGCGGCCCTGACTGTGGGGTGGCGAGGCTTCAGGCTCTGGTCGCAGGGCAGTAAGGTTTCTGGCTCCACTCTGTAGTCATCACTCTGAGGCCACCAAAAAATGTGTCTTGAGAACCCCGATCTGAAGAGCCATTATCAAGTTTTGTTTCTCCACTGCCTTCCAAAAGCTTTAGTTAATCTAGCTCAGAAGTCTTAGTTTCTGAATCTGGGAGCCTGTGATCTCAGGAAAGATGATGGTAGGAAGGGTCTTACTTGTTGCTTCTCAGCTTTAATGCTGTAACCCTCAACTGAGGTACTTTTTAAAGCCAGTATGAACAATGACAATCCAAAGTAGGTGCTCACACACTACAATGAGGAGGGTGAGGTAAGAAACTATATAGACTAGAATAGAAAGTCACACAGAAAGTCTTTGCTCACAATTCTTCCTTAAATGATGACATTGTACTTCAATATTATTTGTAGTACACATGGGACACGCATCATGTTCTGAGACTGCAATACTTAAATACATAGAATGCATCTACACAAGCTGGGAATCACAACCCCCTGCTCCAATGAAGATGTACTCTATGCATCTACACACTGTGCCTGTGCACTCACACTTCCTCTGCTCAAGCTAGCGCCCTGAAAATAAGCAATGTAGCCAGGGTGGCACAGACAGTGGACTAGGCTCCCTGCTCAAGTATGTACCAAGGGGCTCTGGGCAAGTGCATACCTGTCAGCCTAGTTTTTTTTACTTAATTTAGTTTCTTGCTCTTATGGGTCCTGATCAAATCCTAAACATTGCTGTAAAGTACTTTTCAAAAAAAATTCAACGACTAACCAATTTAATTCTGTTAAGAGACTTGGATTCAAGGGGCAGTTATAGTTACAAGAGAATGCATAGGACAATGAAAAGTTCCTTGCTAATGCTTGTACATTAGCATGCATTGCAGCATGCTGCAAGTTAACTTATTCTCAAAAACATTCAGAATTTAGTCCACCAGATGGTGTTATGCATAGTGATGAATGCCTATCATACTCTTCACTTGCAAAGATGAATTAAATGTAGATTAGATGGAGTAGTGCTCACAAGATGAATGTGGGAATCCTACCTACTCTCCCGTCTCTTTACTTATCTGCTCCCTTTGTTGCCATTCCCTCCTGGTTGTGTGTGTCTCTGTCTATTTGCTACTGTTTTTGTAAGTATGAAAAGACTTCTTACATTATCCCTACAGCAAAACTACTTCACCTGCTGTCTCACATTACAGGCAATCCTGTTCTCACTGGGGTCATTCCAGGATACCTCTTTGGTAGTAGCAGGAGGGTCTGGTGGTGGCAGCAGAAAATAAAAACAATTTCTGTCTGGTATTATTTATATCCTGTCAGACTCAAAGTACTCCTACAGTCGGTCAGATATTTTGTCAGCAGGATGTCTACTCCTTCCCCACATCATGTTCAAGTGATCAGAAGTATTGTAATTATTATTTTATTTATATTCCCAATGGTGTCCACAATGTGTTAAGCATACAAAAAGTATTAATAATGTTAGTCTGAAGACTGATGAAGTATTAAGAAAGGTAGTGAATGATGTTCCAACACTTTGTTTACAAAGATGATAAAACAAAAACAAAAATACAAGCACTGCTGAGTGTTTATTTTACACAGAGAAGCAACAAATTATTAATATTCTTCTCATGGACACACATGAAAGAAGTGCTTCACTCTTACAAATAACCCTCTCATCATGGCTTTTCCCATATGATCTGTGTTCGGTTTTCTTGTAGTTTGTCAGCCGGAGGCAGCACCAGTGAGGCAGAATCAGATTTAAATAAAAACAAAAGAGGAAAAAAGTGAAGAGTATCTGAACTCCCCAAAATGTTTGACGTCATTCCTCCTTGCCCATCAAACATGTTCCCACTCTTCAGTCAAATCACTCTGACAGTATAGTTCTTCCACAAACCCCTACAATGATACTTCTCCAAAAAAGAAGCAGTTCTTAGGGGGAATCTGTATCATTTTGAGATTTGATCTCCATTTGCTCATCCAGTGTATTGCCTCTGCGATTTGGATTGTAAATTCTGCGGGACTCAGTTGCCCTCTTTGCTTTGTACAGCAGAGCACACTGGTGATGCACAATGGATACTAGACTCTTTCACCACTGCTATTGTATGGTATTTTACTTTCCCTTATAGAATCAAAGGAATCAGTGATGGGGAAGGCATTCCAGGTCATCCTCCTGACAGCAAAAGACCCTTTTCTCTACAATACATGTTTTTAATGTTTGCCTGGTCTAGTTTAAATAAACCTGCAGCTCCCACCACTTTGTTTAGGAGACTATTCCACAGGTGGTTTTTTTTTTTCTGGTTTTTTTTTCTTTTCAGTTTGTTCATATCTTTCTGCTATAGCAGTGCTCAGAACTGAATGCCATTGTTCAGGTGCAGTCTCATCAGAGCTGTATAGTGAGGGATTATTGCCTCCCGTTACCATGCCAAATTCAGTGCTGGGATTAGCGGGTATAAATCTATTAAAATCAGTATGTTTCATATGCTCACACCTAGGCTGGATTTGGCTATTACTGATTTGACACCTCTGCATATGCAGACCAAAATTCATTGCTGATTTTTCCCCCATAACTTGTTTTTGTTATGTTCACAATGATGTGAAAGGAAACAGTTGGACTCTAATTTAAATAAGAGCTCTTCTTCTCATCACTAATTTAATGTCTCTTCAAGGGTTGCAAATCAGCCTTTTCTACTCAGCTCAACCACAGGAGCTTCAGTGGGCTTTTTCATTGCAAGGCCAGGGAAGTTGAGAGAGCATGAATCTTTCCCGTCTTGCATGGCTCTCTGCCTGGTTTGTCTAGGCTCGAGAGCCCCAGTGCATTGTGGATGAATTTAAGAAAGTAGCAACTAAAGCTGTATCTACACTGCCACTTTCAGCACTAAATCTTTTGTTGTTCCAGGGTGTGAAAAAACACACCCCTGAGCGACAAAATTTTACTGCTGAAAAGTGCCAGTATAGACTGCGCTTTATGACCGGGAGCCTGGCATTAAAGCTACCACCACTTGTTCAGGGTGGTTATTTTTTATCACTGGGAGAGCTTTCCCCTGGCGATAAAGCGTGACTACACTGCCCATGTCACAGTGTGGCCGGGCTGTAATGTGGGCAGTGTAGACATACCTAAGTAAAAATGAAATGTCATTTCTCATAATGGTCAAATTTATTTTGAAAAATCCTTAGTGGCAGGGTTTTAGTCACAATCTCCAGGCCATTCCTCCTCAGAATAAAAGCATGCTCTAGTCTCTGCCCATAGTCAAAAAATCCAGCCTTTTGCTCTGTTTGCTGCTTCAGCTCCCACCCTTTCTCATCTTCCTTTCATTTCTAGCCTTACTGAATGCACAGTTTACACCTGTTGTCTTAAGTTTGTCTCCAGCTCAGTCATGGATCCCCTCTAGTTGTTTCTGCACCTTCTCCACTCCATTGAAAGTATTCTCACCAAGGTTTCTAATGACCATTTTCTTAAGGCTTCTACTCAGTCTTCATCCACTTTGGCCTCGGCTCTTGACACTCTCAATCATAGCCACCATTAGTTAAATCTTATCCTTTCTTACTTTGGATGACTCAGTCATCTCCTGCTTTTCCTACTATTTCTGTAATAAATCATTTAGCATCCTGTTCAGTGGGTCTTTCCCTCGTAGAGTTGAAGTAGCAATGGATCTTTAGAGGTGGGGCAAATGGTGGCTGGAGTATCTTGGCTGGATGACAGCAGCTAGGTCCTAGCTGCTGTCATCCAGCCAAGATACTGTTGGGGAGAAGAACAGTTAGGAAATTGGAAGATGGAGAGTTTTAGGATTGAGAATGAAGCCTATGGGAATGAAAATGAAGCCTGATTCACTTGTGGGTGGAGCAGGAAGATGGTATCTCTTATCTTTCAATAGACTTGATTTCAGTACAAGGCAGAATTTCAGATTGATTTTTTTTTAAAAGAATTGTCTTTTTCCAGTAATATACTTTATTTACTATATAAATTTAAGAGGGTGAAAAGCTCAAATATTTCCCATTCTGTGCAGAAGTGAAACAAAATGCAGCTCGTAAATAGGTTTGAGTTTATAAACAGATAGATATAGAATATAAAGACCTAAAGGAATCATGAGATGAAAATGAGTGATGGAAAGAACAGTGCTCAGAGTGTGAAGAAAAGAAAATTGTTAACTGGCAATTCACAGCAGTGAATCTGAATTTTGAAGTATGCTTATTTACAAAAGCATTGTTACATACTTCTTTGTGTGACTACACATGCATATGGCTGATAAACACACATCATATCTGCTGGTCTTAGTATTGTTGAATGCAGATGTTATTGGTCCCTGCCAAGAAGACACTGGACAATGTGAAATGAGGCTTTTCCCATGAAGAATTTGTACCAGCATGTGTGATTAACTTATCCAACTGGAAAATGAAATTCCAACTTCTCAGATTCATAGCTGGTAATATGAACTGCTAGAACATAAAAAGTAGGACTGTTGGTTATGTGGGTTAGCATAAACATTGGACACTAGGTTGAGATCCTGCAAGGTGCTTCACGCTTAATTCACAATAACATGAGTAGCAGTTTAGAGCCACCGCCCCTCTCAGGAGATTCATAGTGCCTTGTTGAAACAGGCATTAACCAAAGAGGGACAGTGACATTTGTAGCAGAAAACTAAAATGCCACCGGTGACACATTTCAAGGATATCATTCTGTATCCATCTCTCAGAAAAAGGAATAGTCTAGAATGTGTCTCAGAAACGCAAGTGTTGCTTTTATATCACATGGAACCATGTGTCTTAGGAGGAAAGAGTGAACCTTCGAGATGCCTCAAACAGGATAATGCAAAGAGATACAAATGTAATTCATAGTCAGCCCTTGTGTTTCAGATGAAGGATACAGTGATCAGGAAACAATGTGAATCCAGGGGCGCTGGAACAATGTGTATAGTGGGGGTGCTGAGAGCCACTGAACCAGACTATAAACCCCCTATAATGGAAACTACTTCAAGCCAGGGGGTGCGGCTGCACTCACACCCTCAGCATTACTAGTTCCAGCACCTACGTGTGAATCTCCAAAAGAACAGAAGTTCTTATTATGATGCTTCTCGGGGCACGTTGTTACCACCTGCCTCCAGCACAAGGGAGTCTCATCTGTGACAGCTCCATAACACAATCAGCCTGTCAGCCACCTAAGTATTCTCCTCTGGGCTATACCAGCCCTGCCTTTGCTCTTCTGCTTAACAACAGATGCACCCCAACACCCAAAGAGTTCCCCTGAATATTCAGTCCCCGATCACCAGATACCCACAGAAATCCCAGATCATCTGTTCCCCAAGGAACATTTTACTCCAGTTTTCAAGTTTTTCCTTAGATCACCACTTCAGTATCACATACAACACTTGAGTTTGATTACAGTAAAACAAAAGGAAATTTATTTAAGAAAAGTGTGAGTGATGGAAACAAATGGTTATGTATAAAATAAAATCATAAAATGTTAACTAGTGTCTACACTTATGAATAGTTACCTTTCCTATCTAATAAAGTGGAGTCTCACTCCAAAGTTCAGGTCTTTTGCAGTGCTCACTAGCTCTATGGAATTAGGACTCAGTCTTTCATGAAGCAGTCCGGCTCATCAAGATGCCTACTCTGTGAATAGATCTAGAGCATCTTTCTCTGTGATATACTGAATTAGTCTGTTGTGTTCATTCACAGATAGGGCCATCCTGTCACTGTCCTTTCATTCGTTTTCACTGCCAGGTGGTTTCAATATTTATAGTTTGTCTTTGAGAGTTTTCTGGAGACTTTCCTGTGTTTTCTTTTTGCCTGGTAAGCCATGGCTACACTTACAGTTCTGCAGCGCTGGTAGTTACAGCTGTGTTCATACAGCTGTGTAGGGCCAGCGCTGCAGTGTGGCCACACTGACAGCTACCAGCGCTATAGTTTGGCCACATTTGCAGCATTTGCAGCGCTGTTGGGAGTGGTGCATTGTGGGCAGCTATCCCAGCATTCAAGTGGCTGCAACGTGCTTTTCAAAAGGGGGGTGGGGTGGAATGTGACAGGGAGCGTGGAGGAGACAGACAGAATGGATTTTTGGAGTTGACACTGTGTCAGCTCCCTGCCTTGCAAGTTCTAAGGACTGGAAGACACTGAACAGTGCCTACCTTCAATCATTTTAAAAGTTCTGACCCCCTTCCCCCACTCCTCTCTCATTCACTAAATGCAAATTATGCACTCCTAAATAGCCACCAGATAAGCATCTGCTCAACACGGACTTCCCCCTCCCCCTCTGCCATGTGAGCGTGCTGTTTCTCTCTTCAAGCAAACAGCTGTGAACATTCCAAAGTAATTCCCCTGCCTGCCTCCGCTCGCTCAGCAAACAGGAGCTGTGTTTGTTTTTTAAATAAGCAGTTTGGCTGAACTCCGAGCTCTCCCTTTCTTCCGGTTTGTTGTGGACAGGAATTCTGGGATGCCTCCTTATACCCCGGAGGTCAATAAAAGCGCTGGTGGGGTCCACACTTGCTGACCAGCGCTGGATCACCAGCGCTGGAATCGCTACACCCGAGGCTCGACCGGGTGTACAGCCAGCGCTGCAACCAGGGAGTTGCAGCGCTGGCCGTGCTTTGCAAGTGTGGCCACATCCTAAGTTGCAGCGCTGTAACCCCCTCACCAGCGCTGCAACTCTCTAGTGTAGCCATGGCAGCAGTCCGGCTCATCAAGATGCCTACTCTGTGAATAGATCTAGAGCATCTTTCTCTGTGATATACTGAATTAGTCTGTTGTGTTCATTCACAGATAGGGCCATCCTGTCACTGTCCTTTCATTCATTTTCACTGCCAGATGGTTTCAATATTTATAGTTTGTCTTTGAGAGTTTTCTGGAGACTTTCCTGTGTTTTCTTTTTGCCTGGTAGACTGTTGAGCAATGTATTACATAATCAACTAGCCAGAGAGGGGTGGCAACTCGTTCCCACTTGAATGGACCATCAGCGAGTCATATTACCCCTTGTGACTCACTTTCATGCCAAAAGCATAGGGTCATAATTTTCAGTATAGTTACATTACTCCTTAAATATTACTTGTACACACATCTCGCAATGATTACGAGTGTTGATAAGTAACAAGCTTTCAGCAGAGATGTCACATACTATCCTTTATGGATAAATACAATGAAAGTAGTGTATTAAAAGTAGTGAGTTTGTCAGTCTGAGACAGGAATTGTTTGTAAAGAACAGTGAGCCCTTTGCCAGTTCGCACCAATGGGCCTCTGTGTCATACATCTGTTAAAAAGAAATTAGAGTATATACTGGAAGATCTGAATATCATGCACACAAAACAGAAATACATACTGGACAGAATCCATGGAATCATCTATCAAGAGAAATAAAAAACATTTGCTTGTTTAAATTCCATTGTTTTCTGGTTAGATTACCACATTAAATTGTCTTTATCTCTTATGGTATCTGCAGTTTTGTTTAATTTGATTACTCTGAAGATTACGGGTGAAAACCATTGCCCATTGAAGTTTGTGGCAAAACTCCCATTTACTTCAGCAAGGCTTTCACCTTAAATTTTCCCTCCACCATCTCCACTTCCCATTCACTTTTTCCTTTACAAATTCTTAATTGTATCCAGGCTAAAGTTCACAATGCTACGCATGCTGTTCTCTCTCGTGTAAAATATGGAATCCTATCTTGCTTATACATTTTTGCTAAGATGACGTTCTTGTTCTGGCATACAAATTTTATCTGGACATAGCTCCCCTTCTGACAAAGGACCAGTCGATGAACTTCATCTTATTGATGCCATATAGTTTACTAAAACAGGTGAAATACAATGGTTGTCTTTCTTTAATATAGGTATTGTAATAGGTTTATCAAACAAAGTAAACAATGTGAAATATTCATACTATGTATGTTACACAGTTATAGTGCGTATAGAGTAGTGTAGGGTACCGAAGAAAGTTATGATGTACAGTATAGCACTATGCAAGACTAAATGATTATAATGATCCCTTCTGGCTTTAAAATCTATGAATTTATGAAAGTAGTGTTTTCCCAACTGATAATGGAGTGGTGAGAGATATCTCCCTCAGAAAGCTTTATTGAATATGATATTTATAGCAATCATAACCAACCTAAATTATTTTATTTATTGTAAGGCTAGGTTTTTGTGCTATGCTATTCTATTTTTAAGATGATGAAATGTAAACATTAAAAGGATTCGATTACACTGAAGTGTTTGAAATTACTGATTTTTCTTTAAGAAAAGATTATTTAGAAATGATATTCCCCGAAATGGAGTTTAAGTAAATCCAGCTTCCTGCAATATAATTCATGAAGGTCTGTTTCCATTATAGTAAAGAGTTTTAGGGCCAAATTGCCTCAAGGAGCACCCTGGCTCTCTGCTCTTGGATACACATGGAACATGACATGAATTAAAACACAGATGCATGGAAGAGAAATGTGGCATGTGATATTTTGATGGGGTGTCCACCCCGTACAAGGCCTGAAGGGGTTAAGCTGGCTGAAGGGGTTAAGGACCAGATAACTGCCTAGGCTGCACCTGGAGGAGGAGCCAGGGAGCAAGGATTTAGCACTCAGCTAGACAGAAACGGGGGGGCTTGTATAAAGCCCACTAGCTGCGAGTAGAAGGGGGCTGCAGAAAGAGGAGCTACAGTCACACTCAGAGGTAGGTAGGAAGGTAAAGTAGGAAGTAGCCCAAGGATACAGCAGTAATTAAGGACTGTGCAGACCTTGGACTGCTTGTTGTAGGGTCCCTGGACTTAGTGCTTAATTTGAATGAAAGAGATGCTGGGGCTGAAGCAATTTTTTTACTGTCATAACTGACACGGCAAGCGCCAAGGTGCCAGGGCTATGAACTGCCAAGCCTGCAGGTGCTCAGGCTCAGCCCTGGCTGGCAAGCCCTGGCACAAATTAAGTACTGCTGGAACCCAGTCTAGAGGATGGGCCTGGGTTCCCCTACCAGCCATTGGAGAAGTGACACCATTAAAGGGGCAAAGAAAGAGAAGACTTCCTGGGACACAGGGTCTGGCGAGACTTATGTGCACATGATTTCTCTGGAAGGGTTAACCACATCCCCTGGCTGAAGGGCCAAGCCATGAAATGGGAACAGTTGAGTCCTGAGCGTGTGAGACAGAGAGAGTGAGGAGACACCCCCCTCTTCCGCACCCTCGTTTGAGGAGAGGCCGATGGGGCTGGAGAATACCAATAGCTCTCTACCAGCTGTAATGGGGTGTGCGGGCTCTCCACCAGGGGGTGCAGATTACAAAGGGAGGATGACACATACTACATGAGTTATTGCCAGATCGTTCCCAGATGCATTCCTTAATAAAGTTGCGGCCTACTTAAGCCACAGTCTTGGTGTCTTGTCTTTCTTTCTGGGACAATGAATAATCTCATTTTCTCTCTCTCTCTATGTAATATAGTAACTCACCTTGTCTTTGTAGACCCCTAGGGACTGTAAGGTAGGTAAAGGACAAATATTTTTAAAAATCAGGTTTTTGTATATTGATACTCACACAAGCACCATCTAGAGGCCAGACCTTATTCACTGCATTAACTGGAAACTTGAGGCTTTAAAATGAAAAAGCTTTGCATAGAAATTCATCTGTAGCAGAAAATATGTTCTATAAAATTTGTGTACAAAAATATATGTTTAATGGAGTTCTAGAAGCGACTCTCTTAATTTTGATGCTCTGTATCTGAAACTACAGTCTAATTCAGTGGCTTGTAAAAGTAAACAGTACAAACTTCACCCAGCATCAAATTATTGAATAATTTCTGCACCCTCTGTATAGAATCTGCCACTGAGGCATTTTGGGGTCTTGGCATAAGGGAAAGAAACATCAGGGAAAAAACCCCTCTAAGTGTATCGTTGTGCACCCTACCTGTAGCTTAACGTTTTGACTATTAAGAAAGAACTGATTTGAATATCACACATTAGGATTCATCCTGCTCCCTCTGTAGACAAAGGCAAAATTGACTTCAGTAAAAGCAGGATTTGGGCCCATTGTTAATTGTGGTCTAATTTCTTTGTAACAATTCAAAGCACTGTATGTTGTAGAATACATGAACATATTGCTAGTTATACGGTATTCTTAGTCTTTTGTGTATTCACAGTAATATCAATAAGCTATGCACTGATTTTCCTGGAATTGTAAAATACAGAAATCTGTTAGGAGTTAAAAATTAATCAATCTTTTTTTTTTTTCTTTTTTGGAAGCACTTGGTTAGTTGCTCACTTGCTTAAAAGTCAAATGTTAATTTGTTAAAGATTCTTATCAGTATCTGTGGGTCCATTGTTTTGTAAATGCTTTGTAAAAACTCATGTTTACTAAAATGACAATTTTTTTTAGATGGTACATTTTGTAATTCAATTAATGAGTTTCCTTTCATTTCTAAATGTACTTTAGTATCCTTCAGTTCTCCTTGACTGCACCAAGCAATTGCTTTGACCATTGTCAACCTATAAAGCAGTTCCCTTAAGCATTTCCTTTTTTCACTGGAACATAAATCGTCGGGCTGCTAAGGTTGCTGTCTGGGACCAGGAAGTGGAAAGGTTGATGATCTGCCTCAAAGCTGAGCATTTTTAAACTATATGAAGAGTCATAGAAAGTGTTACCCATTGATTTAAAGGAAAAAATATTGGACATAGGTATTTTTATTTATACTTTATCCAGGATTGTTCATGTATTTTGAAAACCAAGACAGAAAAACCAAAACCCCCAACCAAGAGAAGGCCTACACTATCAAAAGTGCACAATTACTGTGTATAGGCATTTTTGCACACCACACCACTGAGGGGGAAAATGAAGTTTCTGACCGTTTTGGTGGGATGTCAATGTTCTGCTATCCTTGACTATTGATACAGTGTCTCATAAATGTCCTTTATTTTAGCTTCCTCCTCACAGGTCACCCTGATATTCAGATAGCCTGTGACTGATCATTTGGGAGGGAAGAGGGCCAGACCTCAGGTGGTAGAAGTCCTGTCCAAATCAGAGAAGTTGCAGCATAGAGTTTTTGAAGTTTTATGGTCTTAGAGCTTTTTAGTGCACTACAGAAAATGTATCAATTACCATCTATTTTTTCTATGCTGATTTAGAGAATAAATGTATGGGATATAAAAAAAGAGAGAGAGAATCGACCTCTAGTTAATCTGTTTGTTTCCCCATACCGTGCACAACTTTGCTAGTGTAAACGTTTATTTCCTCTTTTTTATAACTAATTTTGTAAGACTTGTATACAACATGTGAAAGTAGGAGAGTTGCCAAAGTAGTATTTTAAAGGTAGGGAGCAAACCTAAGGAAACAATTTTTATACAACTTTTATCCATCTATTTAATGTAAGGCATTCTCAGTTGCCCCACTGAAGTATAATGTAACATGTAAAACAATGGGACTACTAGGAATGTGGTAAATTAAGCACATATGGTTCCCACCTGAAGCCAGTGGACCTACTCTATTTGGTGTGTGGGACCCAAGAAACTGGATGCCAACTGACAGAGGGCACAGGAATACAAAGGGGCACAGGGATCACCTGAGTTCACCAAAGTAATGTCATGTGAGGTGGTTAATGAAAGCCTGTGTCACACTGGTCATCATCATAATCATTGCAAAACGTGTATGAATGTTGTATAAGACGTTATATACTGAAAATTATGTTAACATCTGTGATTAGTGGCTGGTCACCAGAAAGGTGAAAAACAGGTTTTCTTTCAGGCAAGAAATGTTTATCCATCTGTCTGTTTACATGTAAATTAAGTGTTGTATGGTTCTCAATGGGCATCCATTGACGGTCTGATCTGAATGCTAATGAAGGATTGGGAAATCTTTAGAGAGAGAACATTTACAGGAAAAAGTGAACCAGCAGTCAGGGAGGACAAGCTGCCAGCAGGCTTGATCTTATGAGAAGGAATCTGAGCCAAACTGGTAGAAAATACTGGGGAAAGCACTTGGGGCAAGCCATCTTGCAGAAGATAGGGGAATGCCTTGTTAGATAAGTTTAGGCTTTAGAAAACATATTATGATTTTGTTTTATATGTATCCACTTGTTTTCAATATTCTAACTACCACTTGAATCTCTGTTCTGGATGATAAACGTATTCTTTTTTTTTCACTTGTATATATGTAAGTGCTGTGTGCTTGCTAAGTTAAGTGGTGATCCTGAGTTGAATCATGCAAGTTGGGTTGTGCTATTCCTTTGGGAGTAGCAAATCTGAGATTTTTGTGAGTGCTCAGTGAAGCAGGAACTGGGCACTCCAGAGGGATGGTCAGAGGAATTGGTGTTTGGTGTGTACTTATTGTTAACCTGTACAGAGAGAGTGAGACCTGCAGAGTCCTCGAAGGCTGTGCAGAGGCTGGTGATTTAAGTGCGTTGATCCACAACAAGCACAGGCAAGACTCAAGGGCAGGTAGTGACAAGGTCCACAACTCTGAGTCCTGGAGAGTGTGCTAAGTTACATACAGCGCACTAAGTGTGTATACATTTTTTTAGGATCAGGGTCTACGTCTATATTGGTATAATGGGGTTTGAATACATAGTTTAAAAAATGAGATCTACAGTAGAAGGAACAACATTTGTATTTCAAGACACCAATTTTTTAAAAAATTAATTGAAATTGAATGGTGAACATGTATGTGGGCAATAGAGTATTTTACATAAAGGAGACAGACTTTTTCTAAATGAAGTGCAATTCATTTCTGAAAGTGCTGAAGCACTTAGAGATGCTTCAAAATAATGTGCATAAATTGAAGGGACTGTGTCCTTTGGGAACAGGTGTTGGTATAATAGCATGTACTGTATGATATATCAAACAGGTGTGGTGTTGTAGAATACTTTGAAAGGATTGCCCAGTAGGAAGACTGAAGAATTTTTCTTAACATGTTTGTCACCACTTCTCATTGTTTTTGTAGTTAAATAAAAGCACAGAATTTTGTAATGTACAAAACTGCAATTTGTTTCACATCTCCACAAAACCATATTGCATTTTGCTGCTCTATATAGTCTTAATAAATCACCCTAAATTCAATTGTAGCATCACAGCTGTTAAATTTTAATTTTCAGAAAATTCTGTTGGTCCTGATTTTCATTTACAGTAAAGTCATTTGACACTATTCCAAGATTTATACTTACTGTAAAGTCTCTTTACACTGTGAGACTAGTGTGAATAGGCCGTTGTGTAAATGAAAATCAGGCCCTTTTGTTTGTAGTTGTAGTATTGTTGTTATACATTTCCAAAAATAAATTGCGGGGGGGGGGGAGAAAGAGCAGTAGCAAAGATCAGTTTTCTACAGCCTATCACTTCTGTGCTGGGAGTAATACATAGCATATATTTTATTATGCTTTGTATAAATTTGAATCTAAAAATATGCCAGTGGCCTTGACAAAGGTAAAATTGTGTCTGTTATTATATATCGATTATAGTGGGAAATAATATGTTCATAAATGTAAAAAATTCACTAATCCCATAAATTCAAAGTTAAAATATACTTTCCATCTTTCATTCACCAAAACACAAATCTGTTTACCTAAAACCAATAATCAAACTTAACTTTGCATTTATTTGAGTCTGTAAATTCTTTAGCTTCTGGTTTAATCATCTTGATATAACTGTATTTACTTTCCTTTATGTGTTTTCAAGAAACGGAATAAAATAGCTCCTCTATGACAAGTACACTGTAATATTTGCATAATTTGCCTGATATAGTAAAATTATCATCAGACAGACTAAGTAGTAATAATGGTGTATATTTATCTGCTAAATCATAATAATTTACAAAACATACTCAAATCTCTCATGCGAACACTTGGACATTGCTTATGGTAAGAAAATTGCCAATTGCTGACAATTGGTGTTTGCAATAGATGCAAGTGATAGTTGCTAAAATGCTGCCTTTTTTAAAAGGGCTATAACTTTATTCTCTTTTTGCAGAGTGGAAAATTCATATGTAATAAGAATAATAACTACGTCTTGTACTTACAGAAACAGCGAGGAGTACTTGTGGCACCTTAGAGACTAACAAATTTATTTGGGCATGAGCTTTCGTGAGCCAAAATCCACTTCATCAGATGCATGGAGTGGAAAATATCATAGGAAGATATATCTACACAGTACATGAAAAGATGGGAGTTGCATTCTGTTACTTTATTTGTTGGGCTTGTCCTTTAGTAGGTGACTTCTGGATACCCTTCTGGCTCTGTCAGTCTGTTTCTTCACTTCAGCAGGTGGCTATTGTAGTTTTAAGAACGCTTGATAGAGATCCTGTAGGTGTTTGTCTCTATCTGAGGGGATTGGAGCAAATGCGGTTGTATCTTAGAGCTTGGGTTTCCTACTGTTACTCACACCTTCTTGTCAACTGTTTGAAATGGGCCACCCTGGTTATCGCTACAAAAGTGATTTTTCCTCCTGTTGATTATAGCCCACTTTAATTGAATTGTCTGGTTAGAACTGACCCCCCACTCGGTAAGGCAACTCTCATCTTTTCACGCACTGTGTATATATATCTTCCTACTGTGTTTTCCACTCCATGCATCTGATGAAGTGGGTTTTAGCACATTATTTATTATGCCTAAATGAATTTGTTAGTCTCTAAGGTGCCACAAGTACTCCTCGTTGGTTTTGCTGATCCAGACTAACATGGTTACCACTCTGAAACTTTTTATACTTAGGCTTTCATCCACAGATCTCAAAGCACTTTAGGAAGATGTGTGGCATTATGCCCTTAAACAAATGGGGAAGTGAAGCACAGAGAAGTGAAGTCATTTCCTTATGTTCATACAGTGAGTTAGTGATAGTCCAGAATAGAACTCAGGTTTATTGTCTTCTTCCCTAATCGGTGCCACTTCCCTGTGTAGTGGTTGTGCATATGAACAACAGACCCTTACTGTAGTTGAAAGGAGCATACATCTTATTTTCACTGAATAACTGGAGAAATTATTCAAGGTTATAAAGCAAAAAAAGCTTTCGTCTACTGAAGTACTTGAATTTCATTCAGCTCAGTTTTAAAACCTTGACTGTTATGAAAATTAGTTATAATTTATATGAAAAAGTTATAATTATATCTAATTTGTAGGTTTATAGGGACTCTTAAGAGCAAATGAACCTAATTAACTAATAGCATTTTAACAGCTTATAGCTTTTAGAGCATGGAGTATAGAGAAGGTGTATAATATGCCAAAAATATTTTGTGTCAAGTGTATTCAGACTTTTATTAATAATAATTATAATTGGAACATAAATACTTTGATCAAAGTTGAATAATGATTTTTGATGTTAGCAAGGATGTTTGTTCCACCTTTTTAATAGAAAAAGATGGATTAGGCAACACGTACTGCATTAGCAAATTACACTGAAATATTTGAGTGAATTGCATTTAAAGCTTCACCTCTAATAACATTGTGCCAAATTAGCAGGAATGAATAGATGCTGAGTAAATATTCCTGTTATGTTGCTAGTTTATAATGGATTTGTTGATAGGAAACAACTTTCCTATCTGTTTACATCATGGTAATTTGATAACCCATTTGTATTACTTAAACAGCATATTTTGTAACTGTTGTCAAAGCAAAGTAATTTGTAACAGAAGCAATATGTAGAAACTGCTGTGATAAAAATGTTCTCTAAATTGCTTTGCTTGGAGCTACGTCTTGCCATAAAGAATGATTTCTCATACTCAATTTTCAAAGCCACGGGAGTGGCCACAGAGCAGAAAAGGGGACAGCCTTTTGATTTAAAACTATTTAATGCCCCAGTTGTGAAACAGAATGATATAAACTACAGTGGGTTAGCAGAACATATCACTACAATCTCCTAATGCCCAAAACTAGAAAACTGATTTGTCACCTGTTAGGTCTTATTCAGAGGAGGGGAAAATAAGAACTACTAAAGCTGGATGGCAGAAAATTAATTTGAGATAAAATAATATAGGTCAAGCATCTTTTGTTCTTTTATCCAATCCATTTTTTAGTTTTAAAGCTTGTTTTATTGTTTTGATTGGGTTTGTTATAGTGAGATAATACTGTACATGTAGACTAGTATATGGAGATTATATAAAATTATCTATTCAAGAGAGATGGAACTCTGATGTGATGGCTTCACGCATTTAGTATCTAGAACAAATAAACACAATAAATGCCACTCTTTATCTAACTCTTTCCCTGTTATGAATATTGTGTTACAGAGGAGTAGTTGGCAAGGAAAGGGATAGCTCTCAAACTGTCGTGTTCTATTTAGGATATCTCATCATGTGGGTTTTTCTCAAGTGTATATTTTTATTCCAGTAGATTGCATTCACATGTGCTCCAAAAAGAACATTTTAAGAAAGCAAGGTAGATGCTAATTTTGTTTCTTTAAAAAAATGTTTAGAAGCAGCAATTGTTCGGCAGCATATAGATCAGTGTTTTTATTTGAAAGAATTTCGTTATTTTATGAAGTAGTGTTAACACACTCCAACTTACTATTATTTCACTAGCATCATCATTCACATATTATGCTTTGCAAATAGTTCCAATGTACAGCAAAAGTGTGAATTATAGACCACTTTTCTAACAGCCGCAGAAGGTTATTTTCAGCCAATCAATCTGTGTTTAACAATTCTAAGTCAATATTACTGCCAGCAGATGTGCCTTGTCCTTAGAGGGTGTGTCTTCACTTGGAAAAAATATGTGCTCTGACCTGATAACAACACAAAGTAAAATCCAACTGAAGACAAGGTAGTCTGCTGGGTTTTTTACATGTTAGCAGGTCAAGGTAAAGACTTTGGGGGAGCCTAGAGTTTTACTTTGACTTACTAACTTGTGTTAAAACTATATGTGGAAAGACCAACTTAATATATAGATTCCTTGAAAAAAAGGGGCTTTTGAATCTTTTTAATTAAAAAATAAAATAAAAAGGGATGTGGGGGTGAGAAACACTCTTTCCACTCTCCTTTCTTCCTTGCTCCTCTTTCTCCCACCCCTTTCTTTTCTCCGTTCCTTTTCTTTTTACCACTGTTACTTCCAATGAAAACAGAGACTTCCTTGAATGCAATGTAAGGGGATACGTCTCAAGTAAAAAAAAAATGTAATTGCTAATATCATCTAGGTTTACCACACAGTATCTGCCTTTAAAAAAAAGGGGGGGGGGCATTGCTGTTGGCAACCTCAGCTAACAAGCCAGTACAGAATATCAGTGCCCTCCAGGATCTCTGATGGCTTTTGAATTTAGGGCTGGTGAAAGTACCAAAATGCCAGTCCTAGAGAGATGCTCCATCTACAAAGAAGATCCAGCACAAGTGTAGCCCACACTGCCCTTCCAGTCACATTCCCTCCTAACTAGAGAGATAACATCTAGCAGTCAGAAGGATTTTTTAAAAATTTCCCTCTAATTTGGAGTTTATTGCCAAGCAGGGCCGGCTTTAGGAAGCGCGGGGCCCAATTCGAACATTTTCGGTGGGGCCCTGGCAGGGATGACTTAAAAAAAAAAAGTGGAAAAAAAAGCCTTTCATTTCTTTCATGTATTATTTACTTTCCATAACTATCTAAATAATAAAATTATATATTGTGTACATTGCATCATATATGCTGTTGATTGGTTATTAATGACTGCCGTTTCACATGTGTGGGTCCCAGCTGCTCTCTGCCCCCCTCATTGAAGCAGGTGTGCAAGGTTACTGCCCTGGGAACTGCAGGGCACAAGTGAACATGGGGCTGGCTGGAGCTAGGGTCTGGCTGCAGCCAGGGCAAGGCGTGCGGGGCTGGTTGGAGATAAGGGGTGTGAGGCGAGCTGGCTTCAGGCAGGGCTGCGGGGGGATGCAACAGGGGTTGGCAGGGCTGGAGACAGAGGAGTGTGAGACTAGCTGGCTTCAGGCAGGGGGGTACAGCAGGGGTTGGCTGGAGACAGGGCAGGGTGTGCAGGGCTGGTGCGGGCAGCAGTGTGTGTGGGGCTGGCTGGCTTTGGGCAGGGCCACGGGTGTGTGGCAGGGGTTGACTGGAGACATAGCAGGGGGTTTGACAGGGACTGGCTGTGGGCACAGGGTGCAGAGCTGGCTGCAGGCAGGTGGAGCGGGGCTGGTGTGGGCAGGGCAGGGGGTTCAGCAGAGGCAGCTGGAGCCTCGCCCTTTAAATAACCCCCAAGCTCCCTGCTATCCCAGGGCTTTGGGGGCTATTTAAAGGGCCCGGGGCTCCCCAGCTTCTACCCCACCCTGGACCTTTTAAATAGCTGTGGGAGCCCTGGGGAATGCATGGGGGTGCCAGGGCTCTGGTGGCTGTTTAAAGGACCGGGGCAGGCAGCTGGAGCCCTGACCCTTTAAATAGCCCCCGAGTCCCTCACTACCCCAGGGCTCTGGAGGCTATATAAAGGCCCGGAGCTCCAGCTGGGAGAGCAGGGCTACGGGGCTTGCCGCGCTCTGGCTGGAGCTCCAGCCGGGAGAGCGGGGCTTTCCGCACTCCGGCCGGGGCTCCAGCCAGGAGAGCGGAGCCTCGGGACCTGCCGCGCTCCGGCCGGAGTTCCAGCCGGGAGAGCGGGGCCTTAGGGCTTGCCGCGCTCTGGCCAGGGCTCCAGCCGGGGCCACGGGGCTTGCCGCGCTCCCGCCTGCGCTTCGCTCAAGGGAGCAGGACCACGGACGACCCCTGAGCAGATCGCAGCCAGGGACCCAGGGTAAGTTTAAAAAAAAAAAAAAAAAAGGGTCTAAGGTGTGGGGCCCAATTCCTCGGAATCGGGCGAATCGGCCTAAAGCCGGCCCTGTTGCCAAGGTAGTGTGGGCTGTGCTTGTTCTGTAGACGGGGGACATTGCTAAGATTGTCATTTTAGTATTTTTCACTAGACCTAAATTCAAAAACCACCTGGAAGGCGGGCATTGTACCTGCCTTGACCCTGCCAGATTTGAGCAGTCCATCATACAATACATTTATTATTAAATACTCATAAACCCCTATTGAAATGAAAGAAGGAAACACTGAGTTCAGCTGAGGATGAAGAAACATGGAGAGACAGCTTTGCTTAATTATTCAAACAGATCCCCATGTTATGAGGACTGGATTTGTTCAAAAAACAGACCTGTGTTGTTTTCAATGGCAGTACCAACGATTAGATTTTCAATTACTGTGGGTAAATGGAGATTATTTTGTGTTTTGTATTACTAAACAAAGGATAAAAAGCTTAAACATTTTCTCTGTCAGATGTACATCATCGTGTTTCATATACAGCTGGATGAATTTATGCTATGGTTGTTTGCCAGGTTTCGGTTTCTGTGATCTACAAGTTTCACCTAAGGGCAGATTGTCTTTATCAAGTAGTGAAACCAAACTTTTGACTCAGAGTAAAACTCAGGTCTCTTTAAGATGGAAAGTCATTTGATTCTCATCGGGGTCCGTGGTGAGCAAATCAGCTCTCTGATACCCTGTTTTATGTTGCAAAGAAATGCAGCATGGTATTTCCACAGCCGCAAATCATCCTCCCTCCCTCAAGCCTATATCCTGAATTGTGATGTGCTAGGACAAACCCATACACCTACTCAGGATTGGGACCTAATATTTATATTGAGAAGCTTTGCTCATAACTAAAATGGTTTCTGCAAACACCTGGCTTTTCAGTTTTAGTTGGCTGACGAGACCATTTGTGACATGTAACTCCCAAATGTCTTGAGGTTATCATAGCAGTGATGTCTATTTATAGTATAGCCTTGAAATGTAAAGGGCAAAATATGTAAATTACTGTTCTTTAGAATGTAAACTAGTTAATGTTGACTAATGGGTTTTTTAAAAATATTTTTGATATATTTTTCTTTACAAACAAACTGAAGCAAGCAAATAGGGCTCAAGAAAACAAATAATTCTCAAAGACGACTATATTTATTTGAGTAGCTGGAGCAGACATATACTGTGTACACAGTGTGATCTTGTCTCACATAACCAACACATTGATATTATTAGAGGGAAAAATAGTAAGGCATCTGAAGGTGAACTTACCAATCATGTTGTCATTTTTTTTGGTAGTGTAACTTATGTTTCCTTAGTCTTTCCTTAGTCTTCCTTAGTCTCCCTCATACATCAGTAGCAAATCTAAGGGAGGGCATTGATGTAATGTACATGAAGAGGACCCAGAAAAAAATATATATATTCAAGTAAGGGTGACCTTTAACTTTCTGTTTGTTATTCCACTTCTGGCTACATTCATCTCATCTGCCCTTGTATACAAATTTAGATTAGTTCATGCCTTTAAGGTGCAACCCTGGATTGTGGTAATGCAGTGCTGCACTGCCTGGGGAAAATTCAGAAAGGGTTTTTGTCTTAGGCCTGGTCTACCCTGAGGGGGGGGGGCGGAAATCGATCTAAGATACACAACTTCAGCTATGGGAATAGCGTAGCTGAAGTCAACGTATCTTAGATCGACTTAGAATCACTTACTTTGCATCCTCGTGGTGCGGGATTGATGGCCGCTGCTCCCCTGTCGACTTTGCTTCTGCCTCTCGCCAAGCTGGAGTTCAGCAGTCAATGGGAGAGTGATCAGGGATCCATTTATCTCATCTACACTACATGCGATAAATCGATCCCCAATAGATTGATCGCTACCCACCGATCTGGTTTGTAGTATAGATGTACCGTCAGGGACACATAAATCCTCCTTAAGGTCACTGGTATGCAAAAAGGTTCCCTGACCTATCCAGGCATCTATCCTGACCCCTCTATTTACATCAGTCTGGGAAAGGAAAAAAGTGCCAGATGAGTAGACCAGTGGGGTTATAGTGAATATACCTAAGAAAGGAACTCTCAGTGATTGTAATAACTGGCGTTATTACACTGATATCACACTTTTATCTGTGCCACGCAAGGTAGTGTGTAAGATCGTAGTCCAGTGTAAATCAGAGGCAGTTGATAGTGTTCTCAGAAAAGAGCAAGCCGGTTTTCGGAAAGGGCATGGATGCACACACCAGATCTTCACTCTACAAAATATAATAGTGCAATGTTTAGAATGGCAATGGCAACTCTACATAAACTTCATAGAGTTTTGAGAAGGCTTTTGATAGAATTCACAAGACCAGCCTATGGCGCGTTCTGCGGGCATATGGAATCCCTCTCCATAAAATCAACATAATCAAAAGCTTCTATTCCAACTTTACATGCAGTGTTGATCACAGTGAGCTCAATTTTGAAGTCAAAACAGGCGTACTTCAGGGCTGTGTCATATCTGCAATCCTCTTCAACATTCCCATTGACTGGGTAATGCAGCATACAACAGAAAACATGCCAAGAGGCATTAAGCGGTCATTCTTCTTATCACTTGAAGACCTGGACTTCGCAGATGATCTTGCTCTCCTATCACATATCCAACACCATACAGAATCAAAAACACTTGACTCCAGCAAATTGGACTGAAAATCAATCTCAATAAGACAGATATCATGACCTTTAATATTGTCTCACCATCGCTAGTATGGATAGAGCAGAGGTCGGCAACCTCTGGCACATGGCTCACCAGGGTAAGCACCCTGGCGGGCTGGGCCATTTTTTTACCTGCCACATCGGCAGGTTCAGCGAACCGCAGCTCCCACTAGCCTTGGTTCACCGTCCCATTGGCCTGGGATGGCGAACCACAGCCAGTGGGAGCTGCGGTCCACCGAACCTGCCGATGCAGCAGGGTGCTTACACTGGTGAGTCGCATGCCAGAGGTTGCCGACCCCTGGGATAGAGGATCATCTTCTCACCCATGTAGAAACATTCACATACTTGGACAGCACCGTCAGTCAGGACAGTGGAACAAGCCAGAATATCTGGAACAGAATCAGTACAACTAGGAACACTTTCACGGGTTTAAATAGTCTGGAAATCATCAAAATATAACACCAAAATCAAACTCAAGATTTATGAGAGCTGTATACTTTCAACACTACTTTATAGGTCAGATTGCTGGGGAATGAGAAAGAATGACATGTCCAAACTGTCTTCATTCCATATACAATCTGCCTCAGAAAAATTCTCCATATCTTTTGGCCCAGAACAATCTCAAACCAAGATCTATTGACACAGTGCAGCCAAGAAGTTATGAGCACTCTTACTACCAGAAGGCGCTGGAGATGGATTGGCCATGTGCTTCGAATGGAAACTGATTCCATCACCAGAATAGCAATAAGATGGACACCTGAAGGCAAGCGGAAACAAGGCTGCCCAAAAACAACATGGTGACGAGCTGTGGAAGGCAAGCTGAAAAACCTGGGGCACAGCTGGGGAACCATAGAAAGACTTGCCAGAAACAGACAGGAGTGGACGAGCTTCGTCGCTGCCCTAAATGCCAGAGGTGTAATGGGAACCACCAGTTCTCCCAGGAAAGGGCCAACTATAATCTGGCTGTTACACTTCTTACACTTAGATTCAGCAGACCAAATTCAAAGGCTATGTGTCAGTGAAAGTGGATTACACTTTCCTGAATGTCTAAATAAGTAATCCTGAATGAAGCAAACTGAAGCCCTATCAACTGTTTGTGATACAATGCAACCTTTTTCTGAACATGAACACACAGCTATATTTACAACTGAAATCAACTTAGAAATTAACACATTTATTTATACAGCTAAATGATCTCCCAGTAATAACTTGTCACAGATTAATGTTCACTTTTTTGACTAATTTAAGAGACTTACTCACTACATCGTATACAAATTAATAACAAAGTACTTGTATACAAATTAATAACAAACTTCTGTATTGCTATTTGAATGCTTATTGCACTCATGATACTGTATTACAGAGGTGATATGTGTAGGTTTGATTTGGACTCAGGTTTTTTTGTTCTGTTTTGTGCAATTAAATTAGTTTTCTGTGCTATGGAAAAATAATTGAGCACAGTAAATTGACTTTGTTCTGGGTTGTCACTTAATATTTTTAATGGAATGGAAAAAGTACCCTCAGCAAAACCTGGGTATTGTTACAAAAACAGTCTGTATTTATGCTATGCAGATATTTGGAATTTCTAGTGGTTGAGAGGGTAGGTAGATAGATAAAAATGCCCCTAGAAATATATTTTCATTTTGTGCTTTAGGGATATAGCTGGCATGCAGCGCCCTGTACATCACTCTCAGACTTGTAAAAATGTTGTATGTATTGACTCTGTGAATAATATATTATGGTAAAGTTTGTACATGTCTGTAAACATTCTATGAAATTCAGTGACTAGTTCAAACCTTCACATGCATACATACATTTTAGCATGCAGTAAGACTTGGATGATTATTCACAATTTTAATCAGTTTTATAAGTCCCACTATCCTGCAAACAGTGTGTTAGCATGGACCTCACTTAAGCCCTGCACCACTCCCAACACTTGTTGCACCAGGTTTCAGCCACAGGGGCCCCCTGAAAGTGGGGGCTGCGGACTCCTGGTTGAGAACCGCTGAACTAGAAGATCTTGTTAATCCTGCCCTCCTTTTCTAAACAGTCAGAAACTGTCTAATAAAAATATCTGGATATATAATACACTGTCAAAATACCATTTTACAAGGTGCCTAGTAGGGCTAGTTAAAATTTGTCCCTCAAAACTGGTTTTCAATGGATAATTGGGTTTTCAACTAAGCTATATTTTGTATCTGCTTTCTGTGGATATTTTTTTGTTTTTTTTATGAAGAAACTAAGCACCTAAACTGCCAGTTTGTTTAGTTTTGTCTGAAAACTGAAGTGTTTTGATTTTTGATATGCCAGCCTGGGTGCCTCATTGGAGTTGCTTCTTGTTCTTCTCCTGCAATCGGGGCATCCCAGTTGGTCCCTATGATGCCTTGTATCCCACCATCAAGAGCGGAAACCAGGGTGCACCCTGGGCGATATAACTGAAATTTTCCACGGAGGGAAAAATGTATTTTCTGACTAGCATTAGTGGCAAGAATCTTCTGTTGACCCATCCTGTTAATAAGTGTTGAAACCCTGCAGTGAGCTGCTGCTCATTTTCTGATGACTTGTGGCATATATGTGGCATATTAATTCCACCCTGCATATGAGGGAGGTCGGAGTAGGTCTTTGTCAGGTAGAAGTGGACTCTATGATAGAGAAGTTTGTGGCCCCAATTGTCAGTGCTCCGCCCTTCTGAAATAAGGAATTCTCTCAAGAAAGGTTGAGTGAATCCTAAACACTTTCAAAGCTGTAATTACTTGAGGCCTCTATTGAATCCCGTGTCATCTTTTTGTGACTTTTGAGGGAGTCCTAAATACTTAATGTTTTCTGTTTAATCAGACTATTATTTGTTTACAGTCACATACAAATCTGAAGAAATGTTGTATTAATGTACGTATACACCAATTACAGCAGTAATATTTGAATGGCACAATTGCTGTTTAAGTGTTTAAGGCTTACTATTCATTTAATCACTTCATAACCTGTTAGGCTCATTGTCACCTTAACTTATTATGTAGGAGTGCATAAGAAATGCGTAGGTAGACTTTTGTTGTTAGCTTCACAGTTGTAATGTAGCAGATTAAGTATTAAGGTAAGTAGATTTAAAAAAACTTGACTATTTGCCCGTAGGTAACCTTTAAATTACCTAAATAACAACGTGTTCGATACTTTAAAAATAAAGTTAGAACATAGGAAAAGATCCTGAAGGTGTGAATAAATCTTTATCTTCAAGTTGAGATTTTGTAAAGATAGCATTGTTGTGAGTTGTTACAAAAATAATGCAAGTATCAAAGACCTTTTAAAAATGTTTAGTTCTTAAAAGCATTATTTTTCCAAGTTAGACAGGTATAAAGTCAGGGAAGCTAAAACAGTACATGTATTCAGTTTTAGCATTCCCATTATGGCATTCAGTGCAGCATTTTATAGAGCATATTTAAAAACTTGAAAACTGAAATTATTTAAAATGTTAACAACCACATGTGCTGTTCTGTTTCTAACTTTTTATTTGCTAATCTTGTACCTAGTGACACCAAATATGTTGTCATCTAGCTTATAGAAAACCTTGGTCAAGGTCTGGTGTTGCATTGTGTGATCCTCCCAATAGCCTCTTATTTTCATCATACTTTCCATAATGTCCAGTGCATGAGAGTTTGGGCATCCTGGCAAGTCCTCTCTATTTAAGCATAAATATCTTCTCCAAGAGAAGTGTTTTCACTGCCCTTCATAAACTACTTGACAATATCAGGATCTCACTGTTCACCAAGAGGCTCCTATTGTTAGTCACTGCAAAATGCTCTAATTATTTCTAGCGTGTTGGTCCTGGCACTTGAGTAGGGTTGTAACAGTAGCTTAATTACTGAGTCAGGGAAAATCCAGCTGCTTCAAATCAATTCTTCATCCTCACATGATGTGTCTGTCCCTCTCCAGTCTTGGACCTCCTACGTCAGGTGTTTGTTATTGCTACAAGCTTGGAATGTTCAAAGACAAGGCCACTAGAGTCAGAAATGTATCTTCTGACATGAAATTGATGCTTACGCCTTGATGCAGTGGTTGGATGAAATAAATTCTTGTATGGGTTGCTTGTGAAGTCATGATACAGTTGTCTAGGAGCAATAAAATTTATATTATTTTGGTTCTCATCTGGCTAATTGTGTGTGATTGCTCTTTGAAGGGAGATGTCATTCAGTTTGCTTTATAGAATTCTATAGCTAAGTTTTCTATCCTTCTGGTCTTTAGGTCTTTATACCAACTAACCATAGTCAGCCATTTGTAACACTTTTGGGAATGCTTATCCCTGCTATAATCATGCTTTCTAACTAAACGTTCACACCATTGCTAAGGCTAAGATTTTGTCATGGATATGTTTAGTAAAAGTCATGGATAGGTCACGGGCAATAAAAGAAAATTCATGGAAGCCGTGACATGTCTGTGACTTTTGCTGCTGCAGCTCCATGGTTTCCCCCACCACTATGGTAACTGGGAGCTGTGGGGTTCCCCCTCCACCCATGGTGCCCAGGAGCTGCAGGATGACCATATTTCCCAAAGAGAAAATAGGACACCCCAGCTGCTTGCCCATGGTGTCCCTACCCCGCCCACTCCCTGTGAGGCTGCCACCCATCACTGGAACCCTGGGGAGGGTCACTTCAGGAGTCTGTAACCTCTCCCTGGAACTTTGCAGGGGGCCCTTTGTCACTTGTCACTGCTGTCACCAGAACCCTGCCAGGGCCTCACTGGCTGTCCGCTCCAGAGTCCTGCAGCCCCTGGGGCTGAAACAGAAATTGTCAGGGAGGTCTCTGGCAGTCACTGATTCCGTGACTTCCATGTCCTTGGTGACATAAATGTATCCTGAACCACTGCCACCACTCAGCTTTTGCTTCCTAAGGCGATAAGTCAGTGTCCTTTCTTTGGGAACGCTCCCTGCCCCACATACTCCCCATTAGCAAGCACTGTAATCCAAATTTAGTGTATTATAAATTAAAAACAGTTTCATATGAGCAATTAGTGAGAATATAATAAAATAAAAGATAAAAAAAAAACTAAACACATCTCAGGCTGATGAGTGAAGAATATCTTTAAGTGAGTTAGAAATTTTCCTAGAAATATGGTTGTACCTTGAGCAACTGCAAAAACTCATCTCTTATCCCCTTGGAGTCTAAAAATTGCCTCTTTTTCAGTGATCCCTCGCTGTCTCGTTGGGTCTGTCTATACCCCATCTGGGAATAAACCTCCAGGCCCAGGTCCACAGGCTCAAACTGCTGTGCTAAAAATAACTGTGTAGATGTTGCCTCATCTCCACTATCCCAGCTTGAGTGCCTGAACTCCAGCCTGAGTCGTCGTGCCAAAGCTATATCTACATGGCTATTTTTAGCATGCTAGCGCAAGCCCTGCTAACACAAGTCTGTCAACCAAGGCTGGGAGGCTCATTCCCAAATGCACTGTAGACACACCCTACGAGTCCTGGCAAGGATAAGCAAGAGTCTCCTTGGATAGGCAAGCTCACCTCTTTTCTGGATCGCACTGCCCTTCATTATCCCAGAGCAAATCTCTTTTCCTGATTGGCTAGTTTTCTACCCCAGTTTTCAATAAGCGTTTGAACCTTGCAAGCCATAGGATGGTTTAACTGTAGTTTAAGTGACTGGTTTGCTTTGTCCTTTTCATGCTCTGGCTCTTAGGGTTGGAACATCCCTTGCAGAATAATCTAAATAAATAGTGTGGATTCTTTTTGCTTCCTGATGCCAGATGGTTCAGACATATGGAAATTACATAAAGGTTTATATCCTAAAATTCATACAGAAGCTAACTACACTGTAACTTGGCATTATAAACCAGCTGTCTAGATGTGGCCATCAAGGGTGAAATTCAGATCACGAAGGGTCAAAAGGGACTTCAGTGGTGCATACTCTTTGTGCAGGCCCTTTTCCCAGGGCGAATGTCATCCTAAGCAAATGCATTGCTCCAATGTCACTGGTTGCATGAAATTATTGGCTGTCTCATTTGTCCTTGCAGTGGTTTAGTACCTTCATTTACTCGTGTGGGAATTCAGCGCCACTCCGCAATGCAGAATTTTGCAGAAATTAATGGGTTTTGCGCAGAATTTCCTTTTCCCCACAGAAATGGGCTGCAATGCTGCTGGACCCAGCAGAGCCCAGCTTGCATGTAGAAGACACTGTTGGGGGAAGAGGAAAGGAGCTAGAGGGTTCCTGGCAGTTGGAGTTCCCCATATGCCCTGAGAGAAGGAGTGGGTGGTGCGCAGGAAACCCAATGCAAGCCTAGGACCAAGCGTCAAGCTCTGAGGGGTAGTGGGTGGGTGTCTGGGCTGGGTGGGAGACAGGGGGTGCAGGTATCTGGGCTAGGGACCCCCACAGCTGGATAGGATTGCCAGGCATCTGGTTTTCAACTGGAATGCCTGGTTGAAAAGGGACCCTGGTACTCCAGTCAGCACCACTGACTGGGCCTCTAAAAGTCCGGTCGGCAGGGCTAAGGCAGGCTCTCTGCCAACCTGGCTCTGTGCGGCTCCTGGAAGCTGTAGGCATGGCCAGCTCCTAGGCACAAGGGGAGTCATGGGGGCTCTGCGCACTGCCCCTGCCCTGAGCACCGGCTTCATAGCTCCCATTGGGTGGGGACCGTGGCCAATGTGAGCTGCTGGGGTGGCGTCTGCAGGCGTGGGCAGTGCACAGAGCCCCCGGGCCTCTCTGCCTAGGAGCCGGACATGCCAGTGGCTTCCGGGAGCCATGTGGAGCTAGGGTAGGCAGGGAGCCTGCCTTAGCCCTGCTACGCTGCTTACCAGGCGCCTCCTGTGTTAAGCGCCGGCCAGCCGAAGCCCTCACCCTGAACACCCTCCTCTACTCAACCCCTTGTCCCAGGTTGGAATCCCCTCCTGCACCCAAATCCCTTCCCAGAGTCCTCACCCCTACCCCAGCCCTGAGCCCCCTCCTGGAGCGCACACCCCATATTCCCTCCCACACTCCAGCCCCCTGCCCCAACTCTGAGCTGTTTCTACACACAAACTCCCTCCCAGAGCCCACATCCCCTCCTGCAGTCCAACCCCCAGCCCGGAGCCTGCTCCAGCACCCTGTAGCCCTAATTTCTGGCACCACCCCGGAGCCTGCACCCCCATCTAGAGCCCTTACTCCCTCCTGCAGCCCAATCCCCTTCCCCAGCCCAGTGAAAGTGAGTAAGGGTGGGGCACAGTGAGCAATGGAGGGAGGGAGGATGGAGTGAATGGGGACAGGGCCTCGGAGAAGGGTCAGGTCAGGTGTGGGGCCTTGGAAAAGAGGCTGGGGGTGATGTAAGGGTGTTCAGTTTTGTGTGATTACAAAGTTGGCAACCCTACAGCTGGACTCTGGGAGGGTGGAAGGGGCATATATGTGGGCAGGGAGGGCCTCCATGGCTGAGCCCTGAGGGGAAGGGGGTTTGAGTGTCTGGCCCCCCAGCTGGGCTCTGGGGGGGAAGGGGCAGAGAAGCAAGAACTGGGTTGTCGTAGGGGTTTCTCTAATTCTCTGTTCCTGGGAGAATTTTTGAGTGTGTCTGAATTGTTACAGACATACTTGCTGACAAGTATTTTGAAATAAATTACCAAAATAATTGAAACTGGTATGATTATGTAGTGTTATTTTGACAACATTTGCAGAATTTTAAAATACTGTGTGCAGACTTTTTAATTTTTTGGCACAGAATTCCCCCAGGAGTAATTCACAGAGCAGAACTGATTCTGATACAACATTTTTGTCACTTTCTCTTAGTGTGTCTTTCATCTTCTGTGTCAGTGCATTGTGGGATTTCACCTGAGCAAGGAGGGAAATAGACTTCTAGGATAGAGGATCACCGACCTGATTAAGAGAGCTTTAAACTAGAAATTTGGGGGAGAAGGTTGGGAGATGTTCGGGAGATCTCCACGCCGGAATTTAACCTTGAGAGGGAAGTAAACAAAGTAAGAGGAGATACAGCCGTGGACAGAAGAATTGGCGTAAGGAGGAAGGGTAGTGTAAATAACAGACTAACAGGTGATGTTGGTGGTAGAATGTCTGTGCCTAACAGGGTACAGAATGTGAGTGAAGCCAAACGGCAAAAATTAAGATGTCTGTACACTAATGCGAGGAGCCTAGGGAACAAAATGGAGGAACTAGAGCTACTGGTGCAGGAAGTGAAACCAGATATTATAGGGATAACAGAAACGTGGTGGAATAGTAGTCATGACTGGAGTACAGGTATTGAAGGCTATGTGCTGTTTAGGAAAGATAGAAATAAAGGCAAAGGTGGTGGAGTAGCATTGTACATCAATGAGAAGGTTAACTGTAAAGAAATAAGAAGTGATGGAATGGACAAGGCAGAGTCTGTCTGGGCAAAAATCACATGGGGAAAGAAAGCTACTAGAGCCTCCCCTGAGATAGTGCTTGGGGTGTGCTACAGACCGCCGGGATCTGATTTGGATATGGATAGAGACCTTTTTAATGTTTTTAAGGAAGTAAACACTAATGGGAAATGTGTGATCATGGGAGACTTTAACTTCCCAGATATAGATTGGAGTACAAGTGCTAGCAAGAATAGTAGGGCTCAGATTTTTCTGGATGTGATAGCTGATGGATTCCTTCACCAAGTAGTTGAAGAACCGACAAGAGGGGATGTCATTTTAGATTTGGTTTTGGTGAGCAATGAGGACCTCATAGAAGAAATAGTTGTATGGGACAACCTTGGTTCGAGTGATCATGAGCTAATTCAGTTCAAACTAGATGGAAGGATAAACAAAAATAGATCTGGGACTAGGGTTTTTGATTTCAAAAGGGCTAACTTTAAAGAATTAAGGAAATTAGTTAGGGAAGTGGATTGGACTGAAGAACTTATGGATCTAAATGCGGAAGAGGCCTGAAATTACTTTAAGACGCAGCTGCAGAAACTATCGGAAGCCTGCATCCCAAGAAAGGGGAAAAAAACCATAGGCAGGAGTTGTAGACCAAGCTGGATGAGCAAGTGTCATAACCTTAGTCCCAGATTTGGACCTTAGCGTCCAAAATATGGGGGTTAGCGTGAAAACCTCCAAGCTTAGTTACCTGCTTGGACCTGGTACCTGCTGCCACCACCCAAAAAATTAGAGTGTTCTGGGGCACTCTGGTCCCTCTGGAAAAACCTTCCCTGGGGACCCCAAGACCCAAATCCCTTGAGTCTCACAACAAAGGGAAATAATCCTTTTTCCCTTCCCCCCTCCAGGTGCTCCTGGAGAGATACACAGACACAAGCTCTGTGAATCCAAACAGAGTGAATCTCCCTCTCTGTTCCCAATCCTGGAAACAAAAAGTACTTTCCTATTCCCCCAGAGGGAATACAAAATCAGGCTAGCAATCCAACACACAGATCTCCCCTTGATTTCTTCCTCCCACCAATTCCCTGGTGAGTACAGACTCAATTTCCCTGAAGTAAAGAAAAACTCCAACAGGTCTTAAAAGAAAGCTTTATATAAAAAGAAAGAAAAATACATACAAATTCTCTCTGTATTTAGATGATACAATACAGGGTCGATTGCTTAAAAGAATATTGACTAAACAGCCTTATTCAAAAAGAATACAAATCAAAGCACTCCAGCACTTATATTCATGCAAATACCAAAGAAAAGAAACCATATAACTTACTATCTGATCTCTTTGTCCTTACACTTAGAAACAGAAGATTAGAAAACAGAACTACTTCTCCAAAGCTCAGAGAAAACAGGCAGACAGAAAAACAAAGACTCAGACACACAATTCCCTCCACCCAAAGTTGAAAAAATCCGGTTTCCTGATTGGTCCTCTGGTCAGGTGCTTCAGGTGAAAGAGACATTAACCCTTAGCTATCTGTTTATGACACGCCCCCCAAATTGCAGACAGTGGGGAAGCTCACTGGCGGCGATTTCCTTCTAGAACTTGAAAATAAACAGATTAATACAACACATGCACCTTTACATATACTACTAAGTATATAACTAACAGACTTCTACATTTTAAGAACACTTTTTAACTACTGAATTCTGGGAAACTCTCACGGGAGAGTGCATCAGCAACTTTATTAGAAGCTCCTGTGATGTGTTGAATTTCAAAATCAAAATCTTGGAGAGCTAAACTCCAACGAAGAAGTTTCTTGTTGTTCCCCTTGGCAGTATGAAGCCACTTTAGTGCAGCATGGTCAGTTTGTAGTTGGAACCGCGGTCCCCAAACATATGGGCGTAGCTTTTCCAGGGCGTACACAATGGCATAGCATTCCTTTTCACTGACTGACCAGTGACTTTCCCTCTCAGACAGTTTCTTGCTGAGAAACACGACAGGATGGAAGTTGTGATCTGTTGCTTCCTGCATGAGCACTGCTCCTATACCACGCTCAGATGCATCCGTGGTTACTAGGAATGGCTTGTCAAAGTCCGGGGCCCTGAGCACAGGGTCAGACATGAGCATCGCCTTAAGCTGGGTAAAGGCCTTTTGACACTCGTCAGTACACTTAACGGCATTTGGCTGGGTCTTTTTGGTCAGGTCGGTCAATGGGGCAGCGATTTGGCTGTAGTGTGGTACAAATCGCCTGTAGTATCCGGCCAAGCCTAAGAAGGATTGGACCTGCTTCTTGGACCGTGGGACAGGCCACTTTTGGATAGCATCCACCTTGGCCTGTAGGGGGTTTATGGTTCCTCGACCCACCTGGTGCCCCAGGTAAGTCACTCTGTTTTGGCCTATTTGACACTTTTTGGCCTTAACAGTTAGTTCTGCCTGCCTGATGCGCTCAAAGACCTTTTCCAGGTGTAGTAGGTGTTCAGGCCAGGAGTCTGAAAAAATGGCCACATCATCGAGGTAGGCAACTGCAAATTCTCCCAGTCCAGCTAGTAGACCATCTACCAGCCTCTGGAAGGTGGCGGGTGCATTTCGAAGGCCGAAAGGAAGGACATTGAATTCATACACCCCCGCATGGGTGACGAATGCTGACCTCTCCTTGGCAGGTTCATCTAGCGGTACTTGCCAGTACCCCTTGGTTAAGTCTATTGTAGAGATGAACTGGGCACGTCCCAACTTCTCCAATAGCTCATCGGTACGTGGCATTGGATAGTTGTCCGGACGAGTTACAGCATTTAGCTTACGGTAGTCCACGCAAAAGCGTATTTCCCCATCTGGTTTGGGTACCAGAACCACTGGAGATGCCCATGCACTGGTAGATGGGCGGATTATACCCATCTGTAGCATGTTGTGGATCTCCCGTTCTATAGCAGCTTGGGCATGAGGAGACACCCGGTAGGGTGGGGTTCTGATTGGGTGAGCATTACCTGTATCAATGGAGTGGTATGCCCGTTCAGTCCGTCCTGGGGTGGCTGAGAACAATGGGGCGAAGCTAGTGCACAGCTCCTTGATTTGTTGCCGCTGCAGATGTTCCAGGGTGGTTGAGAGGTTCACCTCTTCCACGCCACCGTCTTTTTTCCCGTCGTAGTAGACACCGTCAGGCCACTCAGCATCATCTCCCTGGACTGTAAACTGACAAACCTGTAAATCTCTGGAATAGAAAGGCTTGAGAGAATTAACATGGTACACTTTAGGCTTTAGTGAGGAATTGGGAAATGCTATGAGGTAGTTTACAGCTCCCAGGCGCTCTTGGACCGTGAATGGCCCTTCCCATGATGCTTCCATCTTATGGGCCTGTTGCGCCTTCAAGACCATAACCTGGTCTCCTACCTTGAAAGAACGTTCTCTGGCATGTCTGTCATACCAGGCCTTTTGCTCTTCTTGAGCATCCTTTAGGTTCTCTTTAGCAAGGGCTAAAGAGTGTCGGAGGGTGCTTTGTAGGTTGCTTACAAAGTCCAGAATGTTAGTTCCTGGAGAAGGCGTAAACCCCTCCCATTGCTGCTTCACCAACTGTAATGGCCCCTTAACCTCGTGACCATACACAAGTTCAAATGGTGAAAACCCTAAACTGGGATGTGGTACAGCCCTGTAGGCAAACAGCAACTGCTGCAACACTAGGTCCCAATTATTGGAGAATTCGTTGATGAATTTTCGTATCATGGCCCCCAAAGTTCCATTGAACCTTTCCACCAGGCCATTGGTTTGATGGTGGTACGGGGTGGCAACCAAGTGATTCACCCCATGAGTTTCCCACAGTTTTTCCATGGTCCCTGCCAGGAAATTAGACCCTGAATCTGTAAGGATGTCGGAGGGCCAACCTACCCTGGCAAAGATGTCTGTTAGGGCCAGGCACACAGTGTTAGCCCTGGTGTTGCCTAGAGCTACTGCTTCTGGCCATGGGGTAGCAAAGTCCACTAAAGTCAGTACGTACTGCTTTCCTCTGGGCGTCTTTTTTGGGAAAGGGCCCAGAATATCCACAGCTACTCGCTGAAATGGGACCTCAATTATGGGGAGTGGCTGGAGAGGGGCCTTGACCTGGTCTTGAGGCTTTCCCACTCTTTGGCATACCTCACAAGACCGGACATACTTGGCAACATCCTTGCCCATCCCCTCCCAGTGGAAGGACTTCCCCAACCGGTCCTTGGTTCTGTTCACCCCAGCATAGCCACTGGGATGATCATGGGCTAAGCTTAAGAGCTTCCCCTAGTACTTAGTTGGAACCACCAACTGTTTTTGCGGCTGCCATTCTTCCCGGTGTCCACCAGAAAGAATTTCCTTGTATAAAAGTCCTTGGTCTATAACAAACCGGGATCGATTAGAAGAGCTGAGAGGCGGTGGGGTGCTCCGTGCCGCCGCCCAAGCTTTCTGAAGGCTGTCATCCGCTTCCTGCTCAGCCTGGAACTGTTCCCTTGAGGCTGGGGTCACCAGTTCTTCCTCAGACTGTGGACTTGGGCTTGGTCCCTCTGGAAGCGATGTAGGTGATGGGGTTGTTTCCGTTGCTGGTGAACCGCTCTCCGCTGGTGCACCTGAGGGTATTTCGGGCTCTGGCTGAGCCTTTTGGGTATGGCTGTATGTTGCTTTTGCCAGTTCTGGCTCGCTGGCGCCCTCTGGCTTTGAGTTTGAAGATGTGGTTGCACTTGCTGGTGCTGGTTGCTGTTCCAGTTCCGGGCCTGGGACTGGAGATGCTGTGGCTGTTTCAGTGGTAGGCATGGAATCCGGGTCCACTACCTCTGTCTGGGTCTCTGGTAACACAGACGGGGCCTCTGTGGACGGCTCAGGATCAGGAATGGGTCTGGAAGCTTGCCTGGTTTGGCTACGTGTAACCATTCCCACTCTCTTGGCCCGCCTCACCTGGTTGGCCAAGTCTTCCCCCAGTAGCATGGGGATAGGATAATTGTCATAGACTGCAAAAGTCCACATTCCTGACCAGCCTTTGTACTGGACAGGCAGTTGAGCTGTAGGCAAGTCTACAGCTTGTGACATGAAGGGGTAAATTGTAACTTTGGCCTTTGGGTTGATGAATTTGGGGTCAACGAAGGATTGGTGGATAGCTGACACTTGTGCCCCCGTGTCTCTCCGCGCAGTAACCTTCTTTCCGCCCACTCTCAAATTTTCCCTTCGCTCCAAGGGTATTTGAGAGGCATCCGGGCCTGGGGATCTTTGGTGTGATGGTGGTGTAATGAATTGCACTCGCATGGTGTTCTTGGGACAGTTGGCCTTGATATGTCCCAGTTCATTACACTTAAAGCATCTTCCATCTGATGGGTCACTGGGCCGAAGTGAGTTACTGGAGACTGGTGAGGTGGAAGAGTAGGGCGTCTGTGGCTTGACTTGGGTTGTATGTGGGGTCTTTGGCTGTCCTCGGTTGTAGGGTTTATGGTCTGTGTGCCCCCTGGGGTAATCGTTCCCCTTGACAGTAGCTTTCTTGCTTTCTGCCAGTTCCATCCATTTGGCTCCAATCTCCCCCGCCTCAGCGATATCTTTGGGATTTCCATCTTGTATGTACCGTGTGATGTCTTCAGGAACACCATCCAAGAACTGCTCCATTTGTATGAGGAGGTTTAGTTCTTCCAAGGTTTGAATGTTGTTTCCTGTTATCCAGGCCTCATAGTTTTTTGCAATGTAGTAGGCGTGTTTGGGAAATGACACCTCTGGTTTCCACTTTTGGGTTCTGAAACGCCGACGGGCATGGTCTGGGGTTATCCCCATTCTGTATCTGGCCTTGGTTTGAAAAAGTTTATAGTCATTCATTTGCTGCTTAGGCATTTCAGCTGCCACCTCTGCTAAAGGTCCACTGAGCTGTGACCTCAATTCTACCATGTACTGGTCTTCGGGAATGCTGTACCCAAGACAGGCTCTTTCAAAATTTTCCAAGAAGGCCTCGGTGTCATCACCTGCCTTGTAGGTGGGAAATTTCCTGTGCTGTGGAGCAATAATTGGCGCCGGGTTGTTAGGGTTGGCTGGCACATGCAGCCCAGCTTTTGCCAACTCCAGTTCATGTTTTCTCTGTTTTTCCTTCTCTTCATTCTCTTTTTGTTGTTTTTCCATTTCTCGGCGGTGGGCCAACTCTTCTTCTTCTTGTTTCCTTCGGTGGGTGAACTCTTCTTCTTCTAGTTTCCTTTTGTGTGCTGCCTGTTTGATTTGTTCTTCTCTTTCTTTCATCTCCATCTCTTTTTGTTTTATTTCCAGTTGTCGCCTGTGTTCAGCTTCTTTGATTTGCTCTTCGACCTCAATTTTTGCCTTAGAAGTCATGATTCCTGTTTTCTTGTGTTGGGGTGCCCTCCGGTGTTTATCTTCTGCACTGCAGGCTCTGTTGCCTCCTGAAGTCTGCCTAGCAACAGTGCCTTTAGCTAATCTTCAATGTTAAGTAAACCTGAAAAACCACTTTATTTGCATGCCTATAGTGCTGGACTTGCCTCCTAATGGGAGGGCTATTGCATGACAAAAGACCCTTAACAGTTTGGTAATGGCTTCTCGCTTAACATGCAAGCCACAAACTGCCAGAGAGAGCAGAAAAAAAAATTCTCTCTGGTTCCCTTTTAAAACCAACTGTTTCTCTCTGCTAAAAAGCCCTTAGCAGAGAAAAGAAAAATATAATATTTCTACTGGCTTCTGGATTCTGTCTATATCCCACCACTGCTACACCATGTCATAACCTTAGTCCCATATTTGGACCTTAGCGTCCAAAATATGGGGGTTAGCATGAAAACCTCCAAGCTTAGTTACCTGCTTGGACCTGGTACCTGCTGCCACCACCCAAAAAATTAGAGTGTTCTGGGGCACTCTGGTCCCTCTGGAAAAACCTTCCCTGGGGACCCCAAGACCCAAATCCCTTGAGTCTCACAACAAAGGGAAATAATCCTTTTTCCCTTCCCCCCTCCAGGTGCTCCTGGAGAGATACACAGACACAAGCTCTGTGAATCCAAACAGAGTGAATCTCCCTCTCTGTTCCCAATCCTGGAAACAAAAAGTACTTTCCTATTCCCCCAGAGGGAATACAAAATCAGGCTAGCAATTCAACACACAGATCTCCCCTTGATTTCTTCCTCCCACCAATTCCCTGGTGAGTACAGACTCAATTTCCCTGAAGTAAAGAAAAAACTCCAACAGGTCTTAAAAGAAAGCTTTATATAAAAAGAAAGAAAAATACATACAAATTCTCTCTGTATTTAGATGATACAATACAGGGTCGATTGCTTAAAAGAATATTGACTAAACAGCCTTATTCAAAAAGAATACAAATCAAAGCACTCCAGCACTTATATTCATGCAAATACCAAAGAAAAGAAACCATATAACTTACTATCTGATCTCTTTGTCCTTACACTTAGAAACAGAAGATTAGAAAACAGAACTACTTCTCCAAAGCTCAGAGAAAACAGGCAGACAGAAAAACAAAGACTCAGACACACAATTCCCTCCACCCAAAGTTGAAAAAATCCGGTTTCCTGATTGGTCCTCTGGTCAGGTGCTTCAGGTGAAAGAGACATTAACCCTTAGCTATCTGTTTATGACAGCAAGCATCTCAGAGAGGTGATTAAGAAAAAGCAGAAAGCCTACAAGGAGTGGAAGAAGCTATCTTAGTGAGGTCAGAACATGTCGGGATAAAGTGAGAAAGGCTAAAAGCCAAGTAGAATTGAACCTTGCAAAGGGAATTAAAACCAATAGTAAAAGGTTCTATAACCATATAAATAAGAAGAAAACAAAGAAAGAAGAAGTGGGACCGCTACACACTGAGGATGGAAAGGAGGTTAAGGATAACCTAGGTATGGCCCAATATCTAAATAAGTACTTTGCCTCAGTCTTTAATAAGGCTAATGGGGAGCGTAGGGGTAATGGAAGGATGACAAACGGGAATGAGGATATGGAGGTGGATATTACCACATCTGAGGTAGAAGCCATACTTGAACAGCTTAATGGGACAAAATCGGAGGGCCCAGACAATCTTCATCCGAGAATATTAAAGGAACTGGCGCATGAAATTGCAAGCCCATTAGCAAGAATTTTTAATGAATCAGTAAACTCAGGGGTTGTACCGTACGACTGGAGAATTGCTAACGTAGTTCCTATCTTTAAGAAAGGGAGAAAGAGTGATCCGAGTAACTATAGGCCTGTTAGTTTGACATCTGTAGTATGTAAGGTCTTGGAAAAAATTTTGAAGGAGAAAGTAGTTAAGGACATTGAGGTCAATGGTAATTGGGACAAAGTACAACATGGTTTTACTAAAGGTAGATCGTGCCAAACCAACCTGATCTCCTTCTTTGAGGAGGTGACAGACTATTTAGACAAAGGAAATGCGGTAGACCTAATTTACCTCAATTTCAGTAAGGCATTTGACACGGTTCCACATGCGGAATTATTAGTCAAATTGGAAAAGATGGGGATCAATATGAGAATTTAAAGGTGGATAAGGAACTGGTTAAAGGGGAGACTACAACGGGTCATACTGAAGGGTGAACTGTCAGGCTGGAAAGAGGTTACTAGTGGAGTTCCTCAAGGATCGGTTCTGGGACCAATCTTATTTAACCTTTTTATTACCGACCTTGGCACAAAAAGCGGGAATGTGCTAATAAAGTTCGCGGATGACTCAAAGCTGGGGGGTATTGCTAACACGGAGAAGGACCGGGATATCATACAAGAAATCCGGATGACCTTGTAAACTGGAGTAATAGTAATAGGATGAAATTTAATAGTGAAAAGTGAAAGGTCATGCACTTAGGGATTAATAATAAGAACTTTAGATATAGATTGGGGACGCATCAGTTGGAAGCAACAGAGGAGGAGAAGGACCTTGGGGTATTGGTAGATCACAGGATGACTATGAGCCGCCAATGTGATATGGCCGTTAAAAAAGCTAATGCGGTTTTAGGATGCATCAGGCGAGGTATTTCCAGCAAAGATAAGGAGGTGTTAGTACCGTTATATAAGACGCTGGTGAGACCCCACCTGGAATACTGTGTGCAGTTCTGGTCTCCCATGTTTAAGAAGGGTGAATTCAAACTGGAACAGGTTCAGAGACGGGCTACTAGGATGATCCGAGGAATGGAAAACCTGTCATATGAAAGGAGACTCAAAGAGCTTGGCTTGTTTAGTCTAGCCAAAAGAAGGCTGAGGGGGGATAAATATCTCAGAGGGATTAGTATTAGGGAGGGAGAGGAATTATTTAAGCTTAGTACCAATGTAGATACAAGAACGAATGGGTATAAACTGGACACTAGGAAGTTTAGACTTGAAATTAGACGAAGGTTTCTAACCATTAGAGGAGTGAAGTTCTGGAACAGCCTTCCAAGGGGAGTAGTGGGGGCAAAAGACATATCTGGCTTTAAGATTAAGCTTGATAAATTTATGGAAGGGATGGTATGATGGGAGAGCCTAATTTTGGCAATTGATCTTTGATTATCAGCAGATAAGTATGCCCAGTGGTTGGTGATGGGATATTGGATTGGATGGGATCTGAGTTACTGGAGAGAATTCTTTTCTGAGTGCTGGCTGGTGAGTCTTGCCCACATGCTCAGGGTTTAGCTGATCGCCATATTTGGGGTCGGGGGGGAATTTTCCTCCGGGGCAGATTGGCAGAGGCCCTGGAGGTTTTTCGCCTTCCCCTGCAGCATGGGGCATGGGTCTCTTGCTGGTGGATTCTCTGCAGCTTGAGGTCTTCAAACCACAATTTGAAGACTTCAGTAATTCAGGCATAGGTTAGGGGTTTGTTATAGAAGTGGATGGGTAGGGTTCTGTGGCCTGCTTTGTGCAGGGGGTCGGACTAGATGATCACATTGGTCCCTTCTGACCCTAGAATCTATGAATCTATGAATCTAAATCCCAATCCTACAGTTCCTAGCACTGTTGGAGTTTTTTGGGTAGTTTCCAAATGCATGGTGCTGCATGTTGGATGGCATTAGGAGAACCAGTGCAGCTGACAAGCTTGTTTCCTCATGTCCACATTTAACAGAAAACATTCTAGATGTCTGTGGTTTAGTAGGACCTAAGATTAAAACTTATTCCAAAATGCTGCAGCCACCCATTACAACCATTTATAACAGTCTTGCAAGCTCAGCCACCTGGAGCAAAATTTCAAGCTCAAGGTGTTCCAAGAAATGGTTTCTTGCAGATCATATCTACACTGCAGAAGCCAGGTAATTTCCAATACTCTTCAAAATGTTTGTTTTAATCAATTTATATTATATTGGGGGGGGCAGCAATTAACAATAAAAGGAGAAATATTAAGAGTGCTGCATATGCGTGAGAGATCTTACAGGACCAAGTTTCATGCTACTGGATTTGGCAGTAAGATTTATCAATCCAAGTAACTTGCTTAAAGAAATTGCCCATCACACCCATTTGGAGACAATATTTTCTCAACTTCAACAAGGAAACCCACCGTCCACTAGAAAATGACTGTGTTACCAGCTGGCACTTTGTAGCTTTGCACTTCAGAAGGCTCTGGAGAGAGATTAGAAAGCTTTAGGGATAAATCTTTTTTGCATGTGTTTCTTCTTTTGTAGAACGGTTTTTATGTGCCGTATACATTTTCAGATATGACAGTCAAAATCTGGAAATAGAATGGAATTTAATATCTTCCAGCATAACGCCTCGAAAATTAATTTAAACGTCTTAACCAAATGAAAGTCAGATGTGACATACCCATAATCAAATTTTCACAACTCTATTGGGGACACTCATATAATGACATCTAAATTCCCCCTCCAATTATTTCCCTTTCAAAATATATTGCATCACCCCGAAGGGCTTGTCTTCACTTAGAACAAAGGCGTGTTCATAATTCAAGTTAGCTAATATGTGGTAACTAACATGAGGTAAAATCCTAGTGAAGACGAGGCAGTTCGTAGTTTTAACATGAGTTAGCAGGTCACGATAAATACTAAACTCCCCTATAGTCTTTAACTCAACCTCCCGACAAATTAAAACTACAGATTGCCTTGTCTTCACTAGGATATTACCTTGGGTTAGCTAATTGACGAACACATCATTTTTAATAGGGAAGATGTTCTTTCTAAATCTAGAGCCTCAGAAACATGTCTAGACTTCTGGGAAAATTCCATTTAAATATAGAATGGTATGTGAAATAACAAACAAATATTCTCATTTAATCAGTTTCATTACACTCTCCTATAACTGTAGGATAGATCATTTTTATCTGGAACACCGAAGGAAACAAAATGGACACCATGTGGACTCAAGCACATGGGTTTAGTACACACAGTACTGGGTTTAGTACACACCCTTCCATAACAGCTTGCTTATGGAAATAAAGTCATTCCCTGTAACCAACCAACCCACCCTCCCACTTGCTTTGAATAGCATGTAATTATAAGAAGAGTAAGAGAAATAAAAAGGTACCCCGGGAGTGGTTTGGGAGGAGTATAGGAGGGAAGAAAAAGGCCATTAAGGACATTTCAATGTAATGACAGCCTTTTGGTTGGACTGTCAACGGGGGTGGAGTGGGCAGGTGCAGAAAGCCTTCCCCCACGCGTTCTTACACGTCTGGGTGTGGAAGATATGGAACACGGTGAGTACTGAGGGAGGTTAAACATGGGCTGGAGTGGCACTCTGTGACCCCGCAGCTCTTCCACCAGACTTCGGAGGATGTCAGTTTGATTGCGCAGCAGCTCCAGCGTTGCATCCCGCCACCGCTGATCTTCCTGCCTACACCTCTGATCTTCCTGCCGCCACATCTCATCTCGAGCGTCCCTCCTGTCCTCACGTTGGTCCCTCCTGTCCTCACGTTCACTGGCATCTTTCCTGTACTTTGCTACCACGTCTTTCCACTCCCCCAGATGAGCTCTTTCATTGCGGGTTACTGCCATGATTTCTGTGAACATCTCATCCCGTGTCGTCGTCTTCCTCCTCCTTATCTGAGCTAGCCTTCGGGCTGGAGTAGGGAGGCTTGAAAACTTTGCAGCTGAATGAGTGGGGGAAAAGAGTGGATCATAGAGAAGGATCATAAGAGATACATTTCACAGAACAATGGTTATACTCTTTCACAGTGAACTACACTATTCACCGTACGTAGCACATGTCACTTCACTACAAGGTCGCCTTTGGATTCTTTTAGTATTTAGTGCCTGCGGCTGTGGTGTAACAGATCGACACAGACACAGGTCCGGGGATTACAATTCAGCTTGCAGGCGGTCATGGTAAGGCCTACATCTAATGGCAGATCACCTTACCCCCTCACCGTTCTCCCCACCCCCCGCTATTAGCAGGTAAAATTCCTGCTGGGCAGCCAAATGCTAAAAAGCACATCTTTTGCTTTTTTTCTTATGCCTTCAGAAAGGTTAAGCACTAGAGGAAATTGTGAATTGTGTTCCCCCCCCACTCTGCATGTCTGCTGTAATGGCAGGTCACTGAAACCCTACCCCCTCTCCCTTCCCCCCCCCTTGGCTATTAGCAGGGAAAATTCCTGCTGCCCAAATACTAAAAAGCTCAGCGTCATTAAAGACACCTCCCCGTAGGAATGGGCAGCTTTTTCCCTTCCCCCCACATGGCTAACTGCAAGGGAAGGATTTCTTTTAAGCCACAGGAAAGCATCACTGTAGGAATGGTCATCTCTGTCCCCTTAATAAAATACATTAATTTTTACCAGGTGACCGTAAACGATATCACTCTCCTGAGGATTACAGACAGAGAAAAAGAAATTATGTTTCTTGAATGCCAGCAGTCCCCGGGACCATACGCAGCTAGGCTTTGTCATGCAATGATACCCGATTACGTGCTCCAGGCATGGCGTGGTAAAGTGTCGTACCATGGTGGACGGAATGGCTGCCCTGCCCAGAAACCTTCTGAAAAGGCTTTTGGGGTACCTCCAGGACTGCTTCATAGAGATGTCCCTGGAGGATTTCCGCTCCATCCCCAGACATGTTAACAAACTGTTCCAGTAACTTTAATGCCAGCTAATGCATGCAAGCCCTCATGGCAAATCAATCATTAAAAAATGCTTGCTTTTAAACTATGTTTTATATTTACAAAGGTACACTCACCAGAGGTCGCTTCCATGGCTTCACTGGCTGGGCTAGTGGCTTGGGAGGGCTGGGAGTTTAATTCTGTCTGGGTCACGAAAAGCTCCTGGCTGTTGGGGAGAATGGAGTGCTGTGTGCTTTCAGCAAGGTCTTCCTCCTGTTCCTCCTCGTAATCTTCCCCCTCCGCTGAATCCTCAGCCATGGGTGAGATTATTACCCCCACCTCGGAATCCACAGACAAGGGGGGGCTTGTCGTGGTGCAGCCCCCTAAAATTGCATGCAGCTCCGCCTAGAAGCGGCATGTGTTTGGCCCAGATCCGGATCTGCCATTTGCTGCTTTTGCTTTCTGGTACGCTTGTCTGAGCTCCTTCACTTTAACTCTGCAATGCACCGAGTCCCTGGTATGTCCTCTCTGCCTCATGGCATTAGAAATTTTTTCAAAAGTTTTTTCATTTCGTCTACTGGAACGCAGCTCTGATAGCACAGAATCTTCTCCCCATACAGCAGATCCAATAACTCCTATGTGGTCCATGCTGGAGCTCTTTTCCTATTCTCAGGAGACTGCATTGTTACCTGTGCTGCTGAGAGCTCCACGCTGGCCAAACAGGAAATGCAATTCAAAAGTTCCTGGGGCTTTTCCTGTATAACTGGCCAGTGCAGTAGAGTTCATTTACCTGTTCAGAGCGGCCACTGGTGCACTGTGGGATATCTCCCGGAGGCCATTAACTTCTATTTCCGTCCACACTAACCCTAAATCGATTTAGTAATATCGATTTTAGGGTTACTCCTCTCGTTGAGCAGGAGTACAGAAATCGATTTTAAGACCCCTTAAAATCGATTTTAAGTGCCTTGTAGTGTGGACGGGTACAGCGTTAAATCGATTTAACGCTGTTTAAATCGATTTAACGCTGTAGTGTGGACCAGGCCTTAGTAAAAAGCAAGGTTGTCTTTTGCTTGCTCTGCTTCTCTTAGCTAATATTGTTCACTGTTTACTCGGCCTCTGACCTCTTGACCATACTCTGGACTTGGTGCCTGTAAAATGAGCTGACACAGCCTTTATCAGGTTTTTACATAACAGCACATGGATTTTGGCCCTTCAGACACCATTTGCCTTTCTGAACTAAGTAAAATAAATATCAAGGATTGAAATGATTGCTTAAGGAATCTGCCTGTCAAAGGAATGCTGATTTCCTTAATCTCAAATTAAGGGAGCAGTAACAAAGTTATATGAAGTATTTGAGATACTAGGAGAAAATGCAAGAGGAAGAACTTTATTGTAGCACCTGGTAATTACTCGCCTGAAATATCTAGTGATTAACTGGCAGTAGGATTCAGTTCAAATCTTACACAAGGAGATGAAAAATCTGAAGCTTCTCTTCATTTCCTCATGGGAGGAGATGATTCTTCCAAATATTAAGACTTAAGCTATCATTTTATCACGGGGTATGTGAGATTAACTCAACTGGCCAACACCTGCTTGAAAATGGAATTTTTGATCAAAACGGCACAATTACATTCGGCAGTCTTAGGATATATGTACACTGCAATATAATACCAATGACTGGTGCTGGTCAGCTGACTCGGGCTTGCAAGGTTTGGGCTGTAGAGCTTTAATATTGTAGTGAAAAGCCTGGTCTCTGAGACGCGGTAAAGGGGGAGGATCCCAGAGCCTGGGCTCCAGTCTGAGCCCGAACTTCTACACTACAATTTTGTAGTCCTGCCACCCGGGCCAACCATGGGTGTTTCATTATAGTGTAGATGTATCCTTAGGGTCCAAATATGCAAATGCTCAGTGCCAGGCCCAATGACTTGCTACCAAATATTAAGAATATTGAACTACTCATGGTAGTAAAGAAGTCCTCTTGGTAGTATGCGTTTGCAAGGTCAGGCCCATAATTAGAATGCAACCTTGAGCTTTTTTTCCCAATAAGATACTTTTACCTTCTATTCCGAGGTTCACATCCAACAAAGAAGAACAGTAATCACTGGACACAAACTGGATTATGCTATCAACAAAATCAGTGACAAGTATTTCTTTTCCTTGACAAATAGTTTCATTCTGTTTTCTCCATGTTGCAATATTTTGAGTGATTTTGCTAATATGATAATAAAACCAAACATTTTTTAAAAACTGTTCTTTAAATTGGAATATTAGCAATTACTTAGCTTTTATGCTCCTTGCAAACTCCTTTTCAAAATAAAAATACATTACTTATAGGAAAAAAACCACCCAAAATGTAGATTCATCACAATTTGTACGTTTCTGATAGGGTATGGCTTCAGAATCCTTAGCACTGAGGACAAACGGGTACATTTGTTTTTGGTAAATGCTTCTCAGTTTCTCAACCCTCTTTCTACCTTATATCATCCCAACCTTCAAAGGCACTCTGATCTCTTGCAGCAACCTGATTCCCCCTGCTCAAACACTTCCTTCTCCCTAACATTACCACAACTACCCCTCCTGCTCACAAGACAGGTCCTTTCCTTTACCACCCTTCCCCTCCACCCCCACCTATCCCCTGTTGCTTGATGTCCTTTGCCCCCAAGGGTTTGTACCAGGACCAGTGCTGTTCAACATATTCATAAATGATCTAGAAGAAGGGGTAAACAGTGAAGTGGCAAAGTTTGCAGACCATGCTAAATTTCTCAAGGTAGTAAAGTCCAAAATTGACTGTAAAGAGTCACAAAGGGATCTCACAAAACTGAGTGACTGAGCAACAAAATGGCAGATGAAATTCATTGTTGATAAATGTGAAGTAATGTACATATAAAAAGATGGGGCCTAAATTAGCTGTTATCTCTCAAGAAAGAGATCTTGAAGTCATCATGGATTGTTCTCTGAAAACATCTGCTCAATGTGCAGTGATAGTCAAAAAACTAACAGAATGCTAGGAACTATTAGGAAAGGGATAGATAATAAGGCAGAAAATATAATGCCACTATATAAATCACTGGTTCACCTTGAATACTGCATGCAGTTCTGATTGTCCTGTCTCAAGAAAGATATGTTTGAATTAGGGGATATGGAACAGCTTTTACAAGAGGAAAGATAAAAAAGACTGGGACTGTTGAGCTTGGAAAAGACACAGCTGAGGGGAGATATGATGGAGGTCTGTAAAATCATAAATGATGTGGAGAAAGTGGATAAGGAAGTGTTGTTTAGTCCTTCACATCACACAAGAACCAGAGGTCACCCAATGAAAATGATAGGCAGCAGATTTAAAACAAACATAAGGAAATACTTCTTCATAGAATACACAGTCAGCCTGTGGAACTTATTGCCGTGGGATGTTGTGAAGGCCAAAAGTGTAACTGGATTTAAAAAAGAATTAGATCAGTTCATGTAGTATATTAACCAAGATGGTCAGGGATGCAAGCCCATACTCTGGGTCTCTCTAAACCTCTGAATGCCAGAGGCTTGGACTAGATGGCTCTTATTCTTGCCAAGAAACGTAGCCTGGCCTGCCTCTTTGCTACAGGCTAGCACCAACACTGGTGTTAGCCCCAGGTTAACAGTTCAAATTAAACCATGTGCAACCAATGCTCTCTGCATGCTAACCAGTATTTCCTCCTCCCCCATGTCTCCTCTTCCTCTCTCTCCACACACCAGTGCCTTTTAAAAGTGTAATGTTTCGTGTTAAAATATGACAACCTGCCACTGTTTAGATCAAAACAAGCTTATCTAAAGCTGCAGTAAGGTTTTCCACTTTACCAACATTAGTGATCCATTTAAAGAGCAAGCATTATCAGACCAACAAAACAGAACATTTTGTATGTTTGTATGTATGAACAATTGTATCATTCTCTTCCATTATATTGGAGCTTAAATCTTTATACCACTTGAGGGGATTTCTTTGTGTATGTATGTGTCTCTCTGGCTGTTTGTCAGAACTGGGCTGAATTTTTCAGGGATGATTGTCTACATTTCTCAGATGGAGACACTGACATATGGCTGCGGAAAGTGAAGGAATGAATGGGGCAGGAGTTGTGATATCAGGCAGCATTGCTGAGTGGGCTGTGACCAAGCTCGTCACTGGTGTCCCATGGCTGCTTTCCAGTGTTATTAAAAGTATAAAATGAATGGTACCCAATGATAAAAAGGCCTGGGATTTTGCTGGTGGCCCTTGGGCTCATGGGATATGATGAGACCTTGTGGGCCAAGGTCCCTACTCTTGTGCACCCTCTGTCCCCCACCTCCAGCCTGAGTCCTGCGAGGTAGGCTGAGGAGAGCCTACCCCACATTATGGGTTGTCTGGTAGGAGCTCTGGACCCCTGTATTGGAACCACCTAAATGCCTGGTATAAGAGAATCTGGGTGATGGGCAGGTAGCTCTCCTTCTGTGTGTTTAAGTTTAGTAAATTCTCTGTCCTCATTTCCCTGCTGTTTGCATCAAAGATCTGGGGCTGAGAACAAAATGATTTTTAGCTAGCTTTCATTGCGAAACTTTTTGCCCATCTGACATCATGATTAGCTTTACTGTCTTGCATCTGATGAAGTGGGTATTCATCCACGAAAGCCCATGCTCCAAAAAGTCTGTTAGTCTATAAGGTGCCACAGGATTCTTTGCTGCTTTTACTGTCTTGGTAACAGAGAGAGAAAGAGACCTTTCCAGGGAATTAAATTGCTGCTGAGGCATACCTAATTTATGTCTAATAACATTGAAGTGGTGTTAAACTGACCTTTTGACACCTCCTTCATCTGCAGATTATTCTGTTGCACCTTATTAGCACTTTATGATGGACATCTGACAAGGTATTTGAATGCTTGAAAGAATAAAGAATGACTTTTTCCAGTTATATTACATGTTTTATTCAGTCATCAGCAATTGCCTTAACAGCTGATTGTAACATTGATGGAAATATCAAATAATTTGGGACATGGAGAAATGATTTCATTAAACGTGTTATATTTATCCATAATTATCTTGAGTAAACTTTACATTTATTCAAGTCTGTGTATCATCAGAAATTTTAAAGTTACAAAATACTGTGCTGTCAGCAGAAAACCAAGGGGATAGTCTATGAATTACAGCAACGTATTTGAAAACTTCTTGCCAAGTTCCTAGTTAGAACTCTTATGCGTTGTTGAGAAATTTGCCTATAGTTCACATTCCTGCAATGTGCATGAGTTCATTCATTTTTTTTCAGTTAAGTCTCTTTTTAGAACTTAATGTTTCCTCCCAAAGCAGGACACTAGTAAAAAGCATCTTTTGCCTTACTGATTCTAACACTGCAATAAGTAGCTGAATTGTACTTTAATACGCAACCTTTGGAATGGTAGTAATTTCTAATAGGTGTGATAGAACACAAATCCAGCAACTCTTAGTATCTTCTTGAAATATATCTACCTGAATATCCAGCAGACTTTTGCATTTTGATATAGCTCCGTACATTGTACACAACCTTTTTCTTACTTTTATTTTACTCTATTACTGTGAAATATAAGACAGCTGAACTGAATTCCACTACATTTGACAATTTTGTGGTGATAAATTTTACTGATAAATAATAAAATCTGAATCAAACAGCTGAGATAGAAGGCACTGGTGGTGGGATTTTTGTTTTGTGTGACAGAGCACCATATTGTAATTTTCTTCTTTAAAATTTCTTTTTATAGCATCTGTCTTTAAATAAAAAATTGGGTACAGTGTAATCACAAACTGTTAATAAAGTGTTGCTAAGTTCTGTACCTCTGCTAAAGTCAAGGCTTGGTCTACACTACAGAGTTAGGTCAATGTAAGGCATCTTATGTCACCTTAATTATGTCAGCATCTATACTACAATGCTGCTTCTGCCAAAATAAGACTATGTCTCCACTGCACTTTTGTTGGTAAAACTTCTGTCAGTCAGGGGTGTAAAAAAAACACACCCCTGACTGACAAAATTTTACTAATGAAAAGCGCTGGTGTTGACAGCACTTTGTCAACTGGACAGCATCTCCCACCAACAAAGCTACCGCCACTCCCATTGAGGGAGGTTTTATTTCGTTAGCTGAGCCTTAATCAGTGGGTGGGGCGAGGCCAGGGCTTTATAAAGCCGCGCACAAGCGACCAGGGAGCTTGCAACAAGGGAGTTTGGAAGGGGAGTGGGAATGGAGAGGGGGCTCTTGTCAGTCCTACCTGTTTCCCTGTAGTCCCCTGAAAACCTGTAATCCAAACCATATTCCAAACCCCTTTCTTTAAACCACCCTTTCACTAACTAGGAGACAATGCAGGCAGAAGCCCAGCAGCAGAGTGGGGGCTATCCAGTTTATTGCACTGAGTGTAGCATGTATGATTACCTGCCTTATGGGCGGGTGGCATATGTGTGCTGTCGGTGCAAGGAGCTCCTGGCCCTCAGAGACCACATACAGACTTTGAAGGCCAGGGTGGCGGAACTGGAGGAGCTAAGAGAGACAGAGAGGTATGTTGATGAGGCTTTCCGGGACACTGTAGAATAGTCCCACCTCCGCTCAGACAGCCTCTGTGTGCTGTTGAGGAGGAAGAAAGGACCAGGGAAGCAGAGCAGTCAATGGGAGCAGAGGGAAACCTTCCCATAGTTGGTACCCTCCTTCCAGATGGTGCTGGGGTTGCCTTTCGCACTGAGGTTACCTCTCCGGGGGAGGGAATTCCAGTTGCTAGGAAAAGGCAGGTGTTAGTAATGGGAGATTCAGTCATTAGAAACATAGATAGCTGGGTTTGTGATGACCGGGAAAACCGTATGGTGACTTGCCTGCCTGGTGTGAAGGTTGTGGTTCTCTCGAGGCATCTAGACAGACTTATGTGTAGTGCTGGGGAGGAGCCGGTGGTCGTGGTACATGTAGGTACCAATGACATAGGGAAGGGTAGGAGAGATGTCCTGGAAGCCAAATTTAGGCTGCTAGGGAAGAGACTGAAATCCAGGACCTCTATGGTGGCATTCTCAGAAATGTTTCCAGTTCCACACGCAGGGCCAGGTGGGCAGGCAGAGCTTCAGAGTCTCAATGCATGGATGAGACGATGGTGTAGAGAAGGAGGGGTTTACGTTCATTAGGAACTGGGGAAACTTTGGGAATGGGGGGAGCCTATACAGGAGAGATGGGCTCCACCTAAACCAAAGTGGAACCAGACTGCTGTCACTAAACATTAAAAAGGTTGCAGAGCAGTTTTTAAACTAGGAGATGGGGGAAAGCCTACTGCTGCAGAGAAGCATGTGGATCGGACACAGACTTCTCTTAGGGGAGAGTCAGATGATAGGGAATCTCCAGGTTATAGTCAGGAACAGAGGACGGAAGAGGATAATGTAAGGCCCGGATCAGATGATAAACAGTCACATAAAAAAGAATCTGGCACATCAGAAAAGGGCAGACAAATAAACAGGGACAAGTTTTTAAAGTGCTTGTACACAAATGCTAGAAGTCTAAATAAGAAGATGAGTGAACTAGAGTGCCTTGTGATAAAGGAGGATATTGATATAATAGGCATCACAGAAACCTGGTGGACTGAGACACAATCATTCCGGGGTACAAAATATATCGGAAGGACAGAACAGGTCATGCAGGGAGAGGAGTGGCACTATATGTGAAAGAAAATGTAGATTCAAATGAAGTAAAAATCTTAAGCGAATCCACATGTTCCACAGAATCACTGTGGATAGAAATTTCATGCTCTAATAAAAATATAACATTAGGGATCCATTATCGACCACCTGATCAGGACAGTAATAGTGATGATGAAATGCTAAGGGAGATTAGAGATGCTATCAAAATTAAGAACCCAATAATAGTGGGGGATTTCAATTATCCCCATATTGACTGGGAACATTTCACTTCAGGACGAAATGCAGAGATAAAATTTCTCGATACTTTAAATGACTGCTTCATGGAGCAACTGGTACGGGAACCCACAAAGGGAGAGGCAACTCTAGATTTAATCCTGAGTGGAGCGCAGGAGCTGGTCGAAGAGGTAACTATAGCAGGACCACTTGGAAATTGTGACCATAATACAATAGCATTCAACATCCCTGTGGGGGGTAGAACACCTCAACAGCCCAACACTCTGGCATTTAATTTCAAAAGAGGGAACTATACAAAAATGAGGGGGTTAGTTAAACAAAAGTTAAAAGGTACAGTGACTAAAGTGAAATCCCTGCAAGTTGCATGGGCCCTTTTTAAAGACACCATAATAGAGGCCCAACTTCAATGTATATCCCAAATTAAGAAACACTGTAAAAGAACTAAAAAAGAGCCACCGTGGCTTAACAACCATGTAAAAGAAGCAGTGAGAGATAAAAAGACTTCCTTTAAAAAGTGGAAGTCAAATCCTAGTGAGGCAAATAGAAAGGAGCACAAACACTGCCAGCTTAAGTGCAAGAGTGTAATAAGAAAAGCCAAAGAGGAGTTTGAAGAACGGCTAGAAAAAAGCTCCAAAGGTAATAACAAAATGTTTTTTAAGTAACATCAGAAGCAGGCAGCCTGCTAAACAACCAGTGGGGCCCCTTGATGATCGAAATACAAAAGGAGTGCTTAAAGATGATAAAGTCATTGCGGAGAAGCTAAATGGATTCTTTGCTTCAGTCTTCACGGCTGAGGATGTTAGGGAGATTCCCAAACCTGAGCCGGCTTTTGTAGGTGACAAATCTGAGGAACTGTCACAGATTGAAGTGTCACTAGAGGAGGTTTTGGAATTAATTGATTAGCTCAACATTAACAAGTCACCGGGACCAGATGGCATTCACCCAAGAGTTCTGAAAGAACTCAAATGTGAAGTTGCGGAACTATTAACTATGGTTTGTAACCTGTCCTTTAAATCGGCTTCCGTACCCATGACTGGAAGTTAGCTAATGTAACGCCAGTATTTAAAAAGGGCTCTAGAAGTGATCCCGGCAATTACAGACCGGTAAGTCTAACGTCACTACCGGGCAAATTAGTCGAAACAATAGTTAAGAATAAAATTGTCAGGCACGTAGAAAAACATAAACTGTTGAGCAATAGTCTACATGGTTTCTGTAAAGGGAAATTGTGTCTTACTAATCTATTAGAGTTCTTTGAAGGGGACAACAAACATGTGGACAAGGGGGATCCAGTGGACATAGTGTGCTTAGATTTCCAGAAAGCCTTTGACAAGGTCCCTCACCAAAGGCTCTTATGTAAATTAAGCTGTCATGGGATAAAAGGGAAGGTCCTTTCATGGACTGAGAGCTGATTAAAAGACAGGGAACAAAGGGTAGGAATTAAAGGTAAATTCTCAAAATGGAGAGGGGTAACTAATGGTGTTCCCCAAGGGTCACACCTAGGACCAGTCCTATTCAATTTATTCATAAATGATCTGGAGAAAGGGGTAAACAGTGAGGTGGCAAAGTTTGCAGATGATACTAAACTATTCAAGATAGTTAAGGCCAAAGCAGATTGTGAAGAACTTCAAAAAGATCTCGCAAAACTAAGTGATTGGGCAACAATATGGCAAATGAAATTTAATGTGGATAAATGTAAAGTAATGCACATTGGAAAAAATAACCCCAATTATACATACAATATGATGGGGGCTAATTTAGCTACAACGAGTCAGGAAAAAGATCTTGGCGTCATCGTGGATAGTTCTCTGAAGATGTCCATGCAGTGCACAGAGGCGGTCAAAAAAGCAAACGGGATGTTAGGAATCATTAAAAAGGGGATAGAGAATAAGACAGATAATATCTTATTGCCCTTATATAAATCCATGGTACGCCCACATCTCGAATACTGTGTACAGATGTGGTCTCCTCACCTCAAAAAAGATATTATAGCACTAGAAAATGTTCAGAAAAGGGCAATTAAAATGATTAGGGGTTTGGAGAGGGTCCCATATGAGGAAAGATTAAAGAGGGTAGGCCTCTTCAGCTTGGAAAAGAGGAGACTAAGGGGGGATATGATAGAGGTATATAAAATCATGAGTGATGTGGAGAAAGTGGATAAGGAAAAGTTATTTATTTATTCCCATAATACAAGAGCTAGGGGTCACCAAATGAAATTAATAGGTAGTAGGTTTAAAACAAATAAAAGTAAGTTCTTCTTCACACAGCGCACAGTCAACTTGTGGAACTCCTTACCTGAGGAGGTTGTGAAGGCTGGGACTATAACCATGTTTAAAAGGGAATTGGATAAATTCATGGTGGCTAAGTCCATAAATGGCTATTAGCCAGGAAGGGTAAAGAATGGTGTCCCTAGCCTCTGTTCATCAGAGGATGGAGATGGATGGCAGGAGAGAGATCACTTGATCATTGCCTGTTAGCTTCACTCTCTCTGGGGCACCTGGCATTGGCCACTGTCGGTAGACAGATACTGGACTAGATTGACCTATGGTCTGACCCGATATGGCCGTTCTTATGTTCTTATGTTGACAGTTGTGCCGCTGTAGGGTACACAGTGCAGACATAGCCTACACCAACATAATAACTCCACCTCCATGAGAGAGACATAGTGCTTATGTCAGTGTAGTTACTTACATCGGCTGTTGGCTGTCAGCCCTACAGGGGCTAACAGCTGAAGCCCTTCCCCCCGCAACCCCTGGGCAATGACAACCCGAAGCCCCACTACTGCCTCTCGGTGAGGGACTGGGGGAGAGGAGAGTCGAGTCCAAGCCCAACTGTCATAGAATCATAGAATATCAGGGTTGGAAGGGACCTCAGGAGGTCATCTAGTCCAGCCCCCTGCTCAAAGCAGGACCAATTCCCAACTAAATCAACTAAATATTTGTCCTTCCTCCCCACCCTCCATCTCTCACCAGGTGGCAACAGTGGAGCTCCTGGCTGTCAGCTCTGGCAGCAGGGCTCACAGTGGGAGTGCTCCTTTCCCCCAGGACTGACAGCCTAAACTGTAATCCCGGTGCAGAGCTCCCAACTGTGAGCCCCACATCAGGACAGGGGTCAGAGGGTCAACTGTGAGCCCCCCATGGGATGATAGCCAGAACCTGATCTGAAAAGTGAAATAACGTAGTCATGAAACTGACAAGAATGTCAGTTTCACTGCTGGTAGGTTCCCTGCTGTGAAATTGAGCTCCACCACTTGGCTGACAGTTGGGCTGTAAGGTTGTTGAGGGGCCAGGTCTGAGCTGGCACCCACCTGACAGCTGGATGGGGCCATCTTTGAGCCCTGTGCCTACAAGCTTAGCTTAGTTTTGTAGAATATGAATTTGTTGAAAAAATGTTGGAAAGCCAAACTTACAGTTTCACCTTAAAGTGATCCCAGTTTCCTAATATCATGGCCTTGGCTTACAATTCTTTAAAAGTCGCATTTCCATTATAAAACCCTATTTCCAAGCTTCTATGACTCAGTCAGAAAAATTCTCTCTGGAGTGAAATTTACCATGTCAGGTCACAGTCTGCGCCATGAGGACAGGAGGTAAGTCGAAATAAGATATGTCGACTTCATCTACGCTTTTCCCTACGCTAATCTTCGAATGCCGAAGGCCTTATTGAAGCTCATTTCCATTGACTTCATTAGGCTTTGGGTCAGACCTATGTAGGGAAAGCGTGAATCAGTTATAGCATTCTCTTCCTGGAGTGTAGTTTTAAACAGAAGAGATATGTATGATTTTTCACATTTTCCCTAGCTCAGATTCACAGACCCACAGCCAGGTTCTGAAACTTGTTTTAGGTTTTAAGCAAGTAAATTCTGCCTTTGACTTGATGTCCCTTGTCCAGTTGTCTTTGTGTAAAAATTATAAGAGTTTACATTTTTAATAAGCATCTATTTGTATATGTTACAACTGGCATATTTGCGAATTGTTGAAGGTGGTTTTCTGCTAATATATGCATGGGAATAAGCTATACTATTATAAACACCCGAATACTGGTATAACAGCATCCGCACTATGGGGTTGTACTGCTTTTTAATTGGTTTCTAAACTGATACAGTTAAAGTGGTCCAATCACATGAGGGTTGTGTTAGTCCCCAGCACTCCCCAGAGCCAGAGGGACCATCATACCTATCACTCTGCTCTATCCTCCACCACCTGAATAACAGCAGCAGAGGAGATAGGAATTTCCAATTCCTACAACTTTCCCCCCACCAACCCAGAAGGACCCAGCCTAGGCACCAAGCTAAGGGTTTGTCTACATACAGTTTTTGCACCACTTGAACTGTATCAGTTTAGAAACTGATTAAAAAGCAGTACAACCCCATATTGCGGATGCTGTTATACCAGTATACGGGTGTTTATAATGGTATAACTTATTCCTATGCATTTATCAGCAGAAAACCACCTTCAACAATTTGCAAATATGCCAGTTGTAACATATACAAATGGATGCTTATTAAAAATGTAAACTCTTACAATTTTTACACAAAGACAACAGGACAGAAAACGTACGTAGACAAACCCTTAGCTTGGTGCCTAGGCTGGGTCCTTCTGGGTTGGTGGGGGGAAAGTTGTAGGAATTGGAAATTCCTATCTCCTCTGCTGCTGTTATTCAGGTGGTGGGGGATAGAACAGAGTGATAGGTATGATGGTCCCTCTGGCTCTGGGGAGTGCTGGGGACTGACACAACCCTCATGTGGTTGCTTCTACAAAAGCAGAGATTCTTCCATGTGGTGTCCCACTTTCCATGGTTTCCCATTCTCCAACCTATGACAATAAAGATATCAGTGAGCAACTTTTTATCATAAAACTTGGATACTGCTAATACATGTAAATATTTAATACCGCATCAGATCACTACATCTTTTGTCCACATTGATGGCAAAGTAAACAGAGAATCAATGTACTGTGTACATTGTCATGACTAAAACCATTATGCAGTAGTTTATTAAAATATGCGTTTTAATAGAGCTTTTTATATGTGAAGTAAAAAATTGCTCAAAATTAAGTGTACTTCATAAAGTCGATTGCATTGTTCACACTTTATTGATTTTTAGAATTTCTAAGCTTACTGAAAAGAAAAAAATTATTGAAATTAAAAACAGGGCCACCCAGAGGATTCAGGGGGCCTGGGGCAAAGCAGGGGAGCTGCAGCACCTGTACTCACCCAGCGGCAGTCCGGGTCTTCGGCGGCGTTTCAGCGGTGGGGGGGGGCCTTCAGTTGCTCCACATCTTCAGCAGCACTGAAGGGCCCCCCGCCACCAAAATGCCGCCAAAGACCCGGACCACCGCAAGGCCAGGGCTTGTGGGGCCCTGCAGAGCCTGGGGCAAATTGCATCACTTGCTCCCTCGTCCCCTCCCCCTCCAGCAGCCCTGATTAAAAACAATAGTTTTTACTTGTATTTATATGCGATTGTAGCCTTTAAAGGAAAAGAGAATGCTATGCTTTAGTGAGGTTCTGGTCACTCTTATTTATTTTGCTCTAGTTTCATCTCAAATGTACCAAGAAAGGAGGTATCTGACTCTTAGGACTTGTCTACATTATCTGCTGGATCGACGGGCAGCAATCGATCCAGCAGGGGTCGATTTATTGCATCTAGTCTAGATGCGATAAATAGACCACTGAGCACTCTCCCGTCGACTCTGGTACTCCACTAGGGCAAGAGGCACAGGCAGAGTCGACAGGAAAGCATCAGCCCATCAACTTACCGCACTGAAGAGACTGCGGTAAGTAGATCTAAGTACGTCAACTTCAGCTACCTTAGTCACGTCATCCCCTCCCCCCCCCCACTGTAGACCAGGCCTTATCTATTGGATCATCTGACTTCCAAAGATGCGAAAGCTCAAAAGGCAAAGGTTGATGATGAACTGGAAGTTGGTCAGCTGAAATAAAGCATTCATTATCCTTCCATCTGACTTAATTGGTGACCTCATAACAATGCCTTTTGTAACCTGACTTTAAACTCCCTCTCATTCACAGAATTCTCAAGTAGACCCAAATAGTAAAAAGACTGAGTCCATGTATGGTTATTTGGATAATTGTGCTCTGGTGATTGAATCTGTCACTCTTTTTTTCACTCTCTAGAAAAGGTGGTATCATTTTGGGTAACGCATTTGTTGAGAGAGGAGTATTTGCAGCTTGAATTGTTTTAATATCAGAAATACTGCAATATGTTGGGCTTTCCAATTTAATTGTGAATCCCAAACTATATCTAACTAAATAATCTGCAGTGACTAATGTCCTCTACGAATTAGCTTTGTTCTTTTTATGAAATGTCTGTATGAGGATTATGATTTGCTCACATACATCCTTTCTTCACAATTACTTGTTGGATTTTTGGTAGGTTTGACGTGTGTAACAGAGAGTGTTGCTCAGAGAGTGAATTAGATGTTTTACACTCTTACGACATTATGTGATTTACACTCTTTCCCCCTACACTTGTGCAAACCCCCATGCGATAAAAGGGAGCGAGTGAAGAGAAGGCAGAGCATAAGGACTTTTAAAAACCTTGGTGATTAAGCAAGTCAGGGCACCCTGAATGAATGTAAAAGAAAATAGGAGAAGAGAAGGATGACATTACTAAATAACGAAAAAAAACCACACAGAGATGAATTGTGTGCCAAACCTCCAATCACTTTTCTTGGAAGCTGCATCTTTTTACCTATCCTTCATCTATATTTTTGTCTTTTAAGCAGATTTTGCATTCTGATACACGTAGGCATCCCCCTGGGATCCATGGAACTGTATATGGGTGCAAAGGTCTTTCCACATGCATCTAGCGATAAATTCATTTTAAAGTTCTTTGGGGCTGGGACCTCTCTTAGTTTATATCCGTAAACCACCTAACACACTTTGGACACAATAAATGATGAATAACTACATAAAAACATAAGAGCTGCTGTACTGGTTCTGAGCGTGGTCCATCTTCTCCTGTATCCTGTCTCTGACAGTGGCCCGTATCATAGCTTTAAGGAGAATATACAGAACAGGGAAATTATGGAGTGATCTACTCTGTCTTCCATTCCTGGCTTCTGGTAGCCAAAGATTTAGGCTTGCATCCCTGGCTGCCTTGGCTACCAGCCATTGATGGGATTTATCTGCCATGAACATATTCAGTTCTTTTTTGAGCTCAATTATACTTTTGTCCATCACAACGTTCCATGGCAATGAATTCCACAGGTTATCTTTGGGTGAAAAAGTGCTTCCTCTTGTTTGTATTAAACCTGCTGCCTATTCATTTCATTGAGTGACCCGATGAATCATAGAATCTAGCTCACATAGACTCTACCTGAGACATCAACCCTAGAAGAATTAGACTACTGTAAAAAAGCACTGTCTTGGTGCAGAATTGCAAGTTAATTTTCCACATCACATTCACACAAAGTAATTGCATGTGTATTCATGGTCCTAGCTGTGACATCGGTGGTCAGATCCTTGCCTGGCTTACTTAATTGCCTCTCTACTAAGGCAATCTTCAGGGGTTTTGGAGAATGCAGTCCTAATATACCATTGCAATTTTATGACCTGTATTTATGTAAGTCTATTGCAAAATCGATTTACACCTAGGTAAAACAGAAGTAATGCAGTGGTGAATAAGGCCCTCAGTGACCTTGCTGTACCAAATAGCATTCCATCCTATACAATAGATCACTTCTGTTTTGAACACTTTCACTTTCTTGAGCATTCATGCAAGTATCATATGCATTGATGAATGCATTGTGAAAAACAAACACATATGTGAGTATGACTGAAGCAAATTCATTTTATAGTCAGCCAAAATACACCTGGAAATATCTGGCAGAATTTTACTGTCCTCTAACTCATACCAAGTTTAATAAGAAACAAAATTTACCTTTGGTTTCATATTTCTGCTCAAAGTTAGATCTTTTCCTCCTTTTATAAGATAATGTATCATCAAAAATTTTGTATTTTATTGGCACCAGTGAGTAACAGACATGCTAGAAAGTGCTGTGGGCTTGATTGTAACAAATGTCATTTTAGTAACTTTAATTGTGCCAGGAGGCTATAGCAGTTAAATTGGTTTCTGATTATTTCCCTTTCTAACTTCCCCTTTGCTCAATTAACTTGTAATTATTCAGGGTGGATGTTCCTTTTATTGCAATGCAGATATTGCTTTTCATTATGCAGTACTGTATTCTGGAATAGCTTTATGCTAAATATCTGCTGCCATCATCCTTCAACTATACCGCAGTAAAGGTTCAGTCAGTATTTCCGTCTTGAATCGAAGAGCTCCAGTTTTGATCCAAAAACAGACATTTTGACACAATTCCATTTAATGAATGAATGCTCTAGAAGTTTTGGTTTTGTTCCAATGTGAAACAAAAACAAATTTTGAAATCTTGTAAGTTGCCTTGAAATGGAATTGTCATTTTCCAGACAGCTCTAGTCCTTTAATAGCAGCTCTCTTTTGCAGCTCCATGGCAGCTCCATGGCAGGCATCCTAAGATCTCTGGGCTTTGTCTGACATCCACCGAAGAAATCCTACTTCCAAAAAGGATGTTGGCATAGCAGAAAATGGCAACACTTTTTAATAAATAAATAAGGAGGTGGCTGAGGAGAAAGAAGTTAAGATGGTAACAGGATCAAAGGCTAAAACAATCCAATTGAGACACGACAGCAAGAAGATTAGTCAATTTTGAACTGGTCAATACTTGGCGTCAGGGGATGGGACACAAAACAAAATGCCAGATACAAGGGTAGTAGGCCTCAATTATGTACAGTACTTGCTTACATGCAGCTTGTTCCAGTTGAATTACAGAGGTCCTCTGTGTGGACACAGTTACTGTTTTACAACTGCCTGCCCTTACGGCAAGCTAGACCAATATAAACCAAGTTTAAATAGACTTAAGTGTGTCTAAACACAAAGTTGTACCAATTTAACTAACTTGATTAAAAATAACACTGGTGTAACTCTGTGGGTAAGCCAGGTCTTAATTTACTTCTCTCTCTCCCTCCCTCCTTCTCTCTCAGTTGGCTGGTATTTTGGCCAAGATGATTTTATATATGTATAAAGTCTGTGTATACCCACATTTGATAAAGATACACAGTTACATATAGTGTGAAGCTTAACTTTCACATTTTGTCTCTTATTTTATATTTGCTACCTTAATGGAAAAAGTAACCTTAAATTTCCTATTTTTAGCTTAAAACTTAACATTTTTGTTTACTGCCAGCCATTTTTATGTTTGTGTACAAAGACATTTGTCAGCAAACAAAAGCAAACTCATTTACAATTTTACAAAAAAGCAAGAGTGGTATCTAAGAGACAGGCTGGAGCAAGCAGTATGGTTAAGGTTGCAACTTGATTTCATTATAGCCGCTATTTTCATTTGCTTCTAAGTTTTTTTAAAAAGTTTCCTTTTTTCTTTTTCCTCAGTCCAAAGGCTGATTTATTTTTGAAAAGTTTGAAATAAATTCATTCTATTATTTGTGAACAGGACACGCTTGAATGTCCTGTAGAAGAAAAGTTGGAGCCAGTGAAGAGAATCAGTAATTGGGAGACATGGGATGCAGTCCTGGTCCATTAACGCTAATGGAAAAACTCCAGTTGATTTCAGAGAGGCCAGAAAGTCAGTCAGGGTCATAAAAAAAGGTCTTTTGTACGTGTTTTGGATCAGCTGAAATGGGAAAGGAATAGGAATGAGGAAAGACGGAGGGGAGTGGTTTGCATTAATCTCAATTACAGATTACCAGAGCTTTGGCCATAGTGATGAGGGAGAGGCAGGGTTAATAGTTTTGTTGTTTCTTTTTTTTTAAAGTCACACCAAAAAAAAAAAAATCCTTTCACATTCTGAAGGTAATAGTCAAAGCCACAAAAGCAAGGAAACATTCAAGTTCTTGCCTTGTCCTCCCCTTTGGTCCCTTCATTAGCTTCCCATTACGTACCAGGACAAGTTTACACTGCTGTACTACCTTGCCACTTCACCCACACACACATATACCTGTTTCCATCCATGACCATTCCCTCTGACCAAACCACCTGATGAACTCCCCCTTTGTGTCCTCTCTTCACTCACTTCTTCTGGCCTGCTTCTATGATGCTCCTCCCTGATCCTCTCTGCTGTGGCTCCATCCTCCTCTTCTTGTCCCTCTTGAAACACACTTCTTCCAGGATAGCTTTACCCTATGTGATGGAACTACATGGAGTGTGCCCCATTCCACTGATGAGTCACGCTGCCTTATATTGTTCCCCTCTTTGTCTGCACGTTGTAATGTGCCCAGGAAGAACCTAATCTTATTTTTCTGTCTAAAATGCCTAATGCATTTTGAGCTCTCTACAAATTAGAAATAATAATAAGTTCAGAGTTAAGAGCAAAGCTTGAACTCCTGGAGATCACAAGGATGTCTTTGACATTAGAGAGCAGAATTTCGGGCCTTTGCTGTTTTTGTAACATTATCGTTAGAGACCAGCCTGATTAAGAATCCAGATCCAAATACTCCATATTTAGCTTATGCAAGTGATCTTGTTTCTATAATGGAGTGAATTAAATTCCAAGATCTGAACTCAACCCCACTGCACCCTTCCACTCAACACAGTATTAATCACAATCCAGTTCTGAATTGTGGAGCTTGGACTCACGTAACTGATGTCACGTAACTCACTCTGATAATGTCCAGACCATTGGTTTATGTAGCAAAGGTATTTTAACATTTCTTTGCAACCTCATACACAGCTCTACAAAAGCTTTTCCTCTAAAGTGTTTTCCTTTCAATTTTTATCAGGTTTGACATCTGTTGGGAACTAAAGGGTGAATTATAACTTATAATAAATTAGTTTTACCAAAAAGGCTGTCTCTACACAAGTTGCACCTTCATACAGAAAAACCCTTTTTTTCTAGTAGGATTACCGATTAATGTTAAATAGTTCTGACACCATAAGTGAATGTTTACTTTGGTATGAATGAACTATAGGAAGTAATTTATGTGTATTATTGTGCTTTGCAAACAGACCTGTTTGCTACATAGATTATGCTGTTCTTTTGAGCCATGATCCTGCAAGTTATATTGAATTCAGTGAGGCTCTTCATATGGGTTCATTTGCACATTGTTACTTGTAAGTTTGGGGCCTTGATTTTTCCCATCACCTAATTCATTTGGTAGTTTATTCATAAATACATGTATAGACAATATTTGTTATCCTTACAGCTTCAATACACAAACAATAATACAAAATCACAACTTTCTAATTTAAAGTTTATATACAGTCAAGTGTGTGTGTGTGTGTGTGTATATATATATATATATATAAATATATATATAAAATAATTTGTTGCTTTTCAGTAGTCAATTTGTTCATTATTTATTATTGTTATGTACTAGAATTATCAGAGAGTAAAATATGAACCTTAAATTTTTAAGAAAATATTTGCCTATAAAGTCCTGAAATTCTTCCAAAGCTTAATTAGATGGATCACATTGAATCCATTATGGCAATATATTGAGGCAACATAATTAAATTATTTGGAAAGGTAATCAGTCTTTGCATATATCACAGCAGAGTAATTGAATCACTGTAAGATCTAAATACATATTATGTGTCTCCCTGGTTTTCTTTTCAATATACATTAAATTCATCTCACTTGTAAAATCCATTAAATAAATTGATCCCAAAATGTATATGCTGACAAAGATAGCTAATGCAGACATACATGTTTGTGCAAACCCTCCAGTGCATTTGTGCATGCTAGGGATGCACATACATATATTTGTTTGTTTTTTTGAGAAATGCTAGGGTCATACTGCAAAATGTGTACATATAAAAAGGGGAGAAGAAAAGTTTAGTGCAGGCCTGCACAGCTCGTAAAGCGGCAAGGGCCACATTACTCCAAAGAAAACAGCTGAGGGCCGAAACCCCCCGGCCCTGCGGAAACACGCCCCCTACCCCCAGGACCTCCCGGCCCAGCGAAAACACCCCACCCCAGCACCGCCCAGCCCTGCAGAAACAAACCCTCCTTCCCCAGCGCTGCCCCACCAAAACAACTGTGGGCCAAAAAGGAAGGTTGGGGGTCGGGAGGTGATACTTGATTTTAAATCAACCAGGGACTCCCAGCTGAAGAGGTGGCTGGGAGCCCTCAGGGTCAAATTAAAGGGCCTGGGCCTCCGGCGGCTGGGGGAACCCGGAGCTTTGCTGGGCTGGGGCAGGGATTTAAAGGGACCAGAACTCCTGCTGCTGAGGGGAGCCCGAGCCCTTTAAATTCCAGCCCCAGCCCATCCGCTGAGGGGAGTCCAGAGCCCTTTGAATCTCAGCGGCTGCCAGGATTCAAAAGGCTTTGCGCTGCCAGCAGCGACGAGGAGCCCTGAGCCCTTTAAATCTCAGCCGCGGCCGGGATTAAAAAGGCTCTGGGCTGTCCACAGAAGCAGGGAGCCCAGAGCCATTTAAATCCCAGCCACCAGGGCCGGCTTTAGGCCAATTCAACCAATTCCCCTGAATTGGGCCCCGCCCCTAAGAGGGCCGCACGCCCAAGCCCCAGTATGGTGTACCGGCAAAAGCCAGTGCGCTGTACCGGGGTGGCCCAGCTTCCCCAGGGGGCAATTTAAAAGGCCTGGGGCTCCCAGCAGGGGCTGGAGTCCCAGGCCCTTTAAATTGACACCAGAGCACCACTGCTGGAGCCCTGGAGTAGCGTTGTGGGGCTCTGGGGGCTTTTTAAAAAGTCCGGGGAGCCCATCGCTTCTACCACCCTGATCCTTTAAATACCCACTGGAGCCCCACCGCTTCCCCAGGGCTCCCGCAGCTATTTACAGGGCTGGGGCAGTGGAAGCAGGAAAGCCCCGGGCTGCTGCTGCTACCCTGGTGGGGGAGGGAGGAGGAGGGGACACTCACCATACAGGATGGGCTGTACCCCCTGTACCTGCACCAGCTGCCTGCAGCCAACCCTTGCTGCACCCCCTGCCCGCACCAACCCCGCACCTCGTGCCCTGCCTGCACCAGCTCCCGTCTGCAGCCCGCCCTGCACCCGCTGCCCGCAGCCAGCCCACCTCCAGCCAGCCCCGCACGCCCTGCCTTGTCTCCAGCCCTGCACCAACGTCTGTCTCCAACCAGCCCTGCACCCCCTGCCCTGTCTCCAGCCAACAGGCAGCCCAGAGCCCTTTGATTCCCGGCCGTGGGCCGCACAGTGAGCCTCTGCGGGCCACATGTTGTGCAGGCCTGGTTTAGTGTAAGAACAAAGAAGAATAACAAAAGTAATTTTGCACTTTATTCTATTATTAAAGATTATTAGGCAAATGGAGAATCACTCTAGTTTTTAGGCATAATTGACACCGTAATAAGGCTCCCGCCCATCCACCATCATACATTTTCTTTAAATTTCTAAGGGGCCATGCTACAGCAGGTATCTGGTCTGTCTATAGGTATAGGTATTTGTACCATGTTCATCACAATGGTATCCGAATGTCTTAAGAAATTAAGTAAATGCAAGCAGGTAGTCTCTACATAGAAACTCCTTTACTATCGTGCTGTGTACGTGCAACTGGGGGGATTGTTTCCCTTAATTGTGAGAGAGATGTGGCAAAGACAAAGGATCTTTCATTTTGTTCAAATGTAGGTAAGACTCTTAATTCCTGTGAAAGATATTTCCAGCTGCCAGTACATCATGTGTCCCTAACTTTAGTGTCTTAAATTTTCTGTTGCTTGCTGTTGAAATATAGAAAAGGTAATTAAGTTTATTATCTGTATCCTAATGTGGATTCTACTTGACAGATTGCTATTGTGCAAAAGAGAGAGGCCATTAGAAAAAGGCATTGTGACTGGTCTTGATTATTGCACATGCCTTGAAAAGTAATAAAATCTACAGTATGTACAGTCTGCTCAAAGGACATGTTCCTTTACCCAGGGTTTAGCTTGACAGTCTAATAGCATCAATTAAGCAATTTACAGATGGAAGATAATGCTTGTCTCAAAAGTGGAGACCAAGAGGCTAAAGAATAATGTTTTATTCTTTGACACCAAGAATATGTAGAGACCTACTTATTCTACTTAAATGCTTTTTATTTTTAAAGCTTCTCAACAACATCTACTATCTATTTGAGAAGTTTCTTGTTTTAGAGAAGTAGTAAATTGATACAGGTCCTAATTTATCATTTTAAAGCAGAGCATAGGATTAGACAACTTCAAAATATTTTTCTCAAGCACAACGTATGTACTTTGGCCACTGGCCGATAAGTAAGATGGTGAATGGTTGATAATTAGTTTAAAATGTGTCTTGCCTGAACTAATTGTTAAGATAAGTTTAATGCTAAATATATAACATTAAGACACTTGGACTTTAAAAAGTAATTAATTTGCACTTTTTGTTAATGAAATGAAATTTTAATGTTCACTTAACTATCTTGTGGTATTTTAAAGAGAAGTGATTTTATCCGAAACATTGCTTCTGTTTCTTTTATTCTGCATATGCTAATTTACATGATTTAATTTTGGGAACATCTGCATATAATTCTGTATGCTTAACAGTGGTGAGATCACACTGCTTTTCAAATAACTGCTACAGCTTTCACTTTCCAGATAGTCTCAGATTTGTATCTAACTGTGATGCCAAACTTACAAAGGTGCCAAAATGTAAGTGTGTAATTATGTAATTTTCTCTTGATCTTTCAGAGTCTTCTTGCGAGCAATTAATCAGTATGCAGATATGCTAAACAAAAAATTTCTTGACCAAGCCAACTTTGAGTTACAGGTAAGAGAAAATATAAACAGTATATTTGGTACTAATGTTAATGTTTTAATATATTTCAGGTACAAACCAATAGTTTTGATTTCTCTATTTGTTGTTATGCATCTCTTTCTTGGAGCATGAACGCTGAATTTATACAATGTCTTCTGTGACATGCTGAATTAAACAAATAACCCAAACACCTCTGTACTTTGAGGAAACTGGCATCGAGATCCAAACGTCATCACCTGTCCCCCCTCTCTCTCAAGCCAAGTTGAGCCAAAAGCCTGGATTTGAATAGCAATCATTTCTGAGATTAAGAGCCAGATTAAGACATTCCACGGTTTTAGGAGCGGAACAAGGGAGGTAGGTTCTCCATCCCCTCAGAAGAAGCAGGAGTGGCAGCAGATTCCTTTCACCCCTGGAGAAGGAAGGGTGGCAGCACATAGGGCTTCTTGCTGCTTACCCCAGCAGATGAGGTGTATCTGTTTGGGCAGCTGGGCCAAGCCATAGCACTCCCTTTCCTCCTGCCGTGAACAGCATTGTCTGCTGGTGTTGTGTTGGTGGGGTAGCCCAGAACAGTCAGTCTTGGAGTTAACACTCCATTGAAGTGCATGGAGTAGGTCACCATTTTAGAGCCATTGTTTCAGGCTGTCTCCAGACCCAGATAGACATGTCTGCATCAGTCACACAAATTTCAAGCTTTTCTTCCCAATCACGAGGGCAAGAAACTTACTTGCAAAAATAAAAGATGCTATTTTGATCTAATCACATGATTCCAGGAGCTGGGGAATTAGGCACAAGCCTTAGTGGCTATACCATAACTACCAGTCCTGTTTGAGAATGTTTAAATATCCAGATGCAAACTTTACAACTCAGGTCCAACTGAAACTTAAATTACAACAGGATCCCATTAAATTTAAAAATATTTCAGTTTTTGAGAAGATTATAAACAATTTTAATGAGTCAAACTGTCAGGTGAGTATGAGAAGCACAGGCCAGGGGCTCAAAAACTGGGGATGTAGTTGCATTCCTCAATTAAGGATGGAAGCACTGTAAGCTATATTCTGATTTAGCGGTGTCCTGTTGGGTCTCCAAAATGTCATCTCAGGGCTGCAAACTTTCAGATTTATTTGGCCCTCTGACTTTGGCACAAGGCTGCATCTTGCTTTCCATTTAGGTGTGTATTTGTGGAAACAATGACTGATTTATAAATGGCATCAGACATCATTCATAGATTCATTGACTAAGTCCAGAAGGGATTGTGATTATCTAATCCGACCTCCTGTACAACACGGGCCATATGACTTAATTGAATTACTTTGTGTTTGAACTGGAACATATCTGTTTAGAAAAACAGCCCATCTTGATTTAAAAATTGCAAGTGATGGAAAATCCACCACAGTTCTTGGTAAGTTGTTCCAATGGTTAATTACCCTCACTTAAAAATTTGCTGTTTATTTCCAATCTGGATTTATCTAGCTTCAACTTCTTTCAAGTAGATCTTGTGGTACTTTTGTCTGCTAGACTGAAGAGTCCATTGTCAAATTGTTGTTCCCCATGAAGGTAGAGTACTTATAAGCTGTGTCACCACTTAACCTTCTCTTTGTTAAAATAAACAGACCCAAAATACCTCAATCATTAAAATACATGATTTCCAATCCTTTAATTGTTCTCATGGTTCTTCTTTGAACCATTTCCAATTTATCAACATCCTTCTTGAATCGTGGACACCAGAAATGGGACACAGTATTCCATTAGTGGCTGCCCCAGTGCCAAATACATAGGTAATATTTAACCTTTCAACTCCTACTTTATATGACCCATTTATGTATCCAAGGATTGCATTACCCCTTTTTGGACAGTGTTGCCTTTTGAGCTCATGTTCAACTGATTATCTACCATGACCCCCAAATCTGTTTGAGTCACTGCTTCCCAGGATAGAGTCCCCCTAACTGTAAGGATGGCCTACCTTCTTGATCCTAGATTTATGACTTTACATTTCATCATATTAAAACATACTTTGTTTGCCTGAGCTCAGCTTGCTCAGTGATCCGGATCACTCTTTGTCCGTGACCTGTCCTCTTCATTGTTTAGTACTCCCCCCAATCTTTGTCTCACCTGCAGACTTTGTCAGTGATGATCATGTGGTTTCTTTCAGGCCATGAATAAAAACGTGAAATAGCGTAGGGCAAAGAACTGATCCCTGTTGGACCTCACTAGAAATACAGCCACTTGAGAATGACTCTCCATTTATAATTACATTTTGAGACATATAATTTCATCAGTTTTGAATCCATGTAATATGTGCTGCATTGATTTTTGTATCATTGTAGTTTATTAATCAAGAAGTCATGTGGTAATATTCAATTTCTGTATTTTTCATCTTTTCTTTTCCAAGATTTTTTAATTTCTGATTCTTTCTCTTTTGCCCCCAGCTTATTTTTGACTCTGCAGTCTATCTTGTTCTTCCCTAAGGCTGTCTGCCTATCTCTTTCTCATATACATACAATACGTGCACACATACAAACACACATGCTCACCTTTGATATTTCTTTATAGTCCTTTTTATTAATTCATTAGTTTTCTTCTATTTTTGAATTGTAAATTTTTTTCTTGGCTTGTTAAATCTGTTCTGCCAATTCCCTTCTCAGTGGTCTGCTCTTCCCCTCAACAAGAAATGGCTCAAATGCTAAAATTGTCTTTTTTTCTTTCAAAAGTGAAGGACCCCAGAATGCTTCCCCATATCTTATTCCTCAGAATCATCACAAAGCCTTAAAGGCCTGAGTATTTCCCAGTCCCTTTCTTATTAGCACTAATTGTGTTGAACTCACACATCATTTCTTCCAGGTGGTCCTAGTCAGTTTCACTCCACTGCCTTTCTCCTTGCCTGGAAAACTGCTGTGTGAGCACATGAAGCAGTGTGACTGAAAGACTGCTTCTTGTTTTGAGTAACAGGAAAAATCCTGTTCAGTGTTGGAAATGCCGTGGCCTGCCATGTGTGACACTCATTTTCATTTAGTTAATTTTGGCAGGTTTAGTTGCAAGGAGATAAGTTACAAATGACATTGCAGCAGATGAAAGGTGAAGACTAACATGTCCGTAGTGGAAATCATACTTTTATTCTGACTTATCACATTATAGTCTTATGCCATTGTCATAATGTAGGCAAAGAAAAATTCCCTCTTCTCCACCCTAGCATCTATGAAGTTTCAGTCAGTAGAACAGTTCTGGGTGGTAAACAGCAAGGTGAATCTAGGTTGTCTGCACTTGAAATCAGAGTTAAGTGTTTCTTGCTCTGAGCAGTTTTCTACCTAATTTGTGGCAAATCTCACATATGGGCCAAATTTGCTGCTTCTGCAGTTGGCAGTTTTGCATGTGTGGGGTGTGAGAGAAGGCACAACTACAACATGGAGTTTCAGTCAACCTGACCTACTGAATTTCCAGAGCTATTTAAAGAACTTCAAGTGAAATCTACTCATTGGAGCCATGCACCTTTCAGGTACTAAAAACAGCGGATCTGTTATTAGAAAAAGAAGATCAACAAATTTTGAGGGCAAGATTCCAGTGTATCTCAAAGAAGTGATTATTGGGGCCATCAAGCCGTGTCTTGATACTGATAATCATCCTCATTACAGCCCTGCTCTCATGTTCCATTTTGATGGAAAGTTGGGCCTTGCCTAGATGAGAAAATTGCACCTATTTAACTTACGGTATACTTTTTAAACCAATTTAGTTAAACTCATGTAAAAGGCTGTGTGAATGCCCCTATTTTGGTTTAAACAACCCTTATTTCAGTTCATTTTAAATTGTTTAGGAATCTGTTTAAGATAAACCATTCATAACACAATAAGCATGTCCACGCACTGTTTTGTCCCAGTTTCATTAAATTAATATAAAACTACACCTGAGGTTAAAATCAGTGCAACTTTCTCGTGTAAACAATCTGTTATTCAGGATGTTGTGGTGTGATAGCTCTGGTATTATCTAGTGATCTCAGATTTCCTGGACCTGTTTCAATTTGATTTATGTCATGACTGTCCTAGAAGTCCTGGTCTGGTTGGTAAGTGATCTCTGGGTAAAGAACAATAAAAAGAAGTCCTTGCTGATTATTTTAAATCTCTCATCTGCCTATGACTGTCCACCACAAGGAATTGTTTTGGTTGTGACCCCGTGTAGATATAGATGGCAGTGGCACATTGGGTGTCTCTATTAGTTTCTCTGAGATGATCCAGCTCTTCTCCAAGAATTCTCCTATGAGGAATACTGCATTATTCTGTGCATTCATCCTCCTGCTACTGTGAAATTACTAGGAGATATGGTGAGGTAGTTTAATTTGCTCTTCCATCAATATGCTGAAGATACTCAACCCTAAGTTACCTTTTCATCAAACTCGGACAGTGCAGTCTCTCAATTTTACTAGTGTCTGCCTGAGTATGAGGTTTGAATGAAGACACACGGGGAAGTTAGTGCTCAGTAAGCTAGGGTGTGAATTGAGTGCGCTAGCTAGTCAACAGTAACTCCCTATGTGGACACTCTTACTGTGCACAAAGAGTGCCCTGAGGTGGTTTAGCTTTGTATATTTCCAAAGTGTATTAAGCTAATGCACACAAAGGAACTTTTAGTGCACAGTAAAAGTGTCCATGCAGGGAGTTAGTGTGGAGTAACAAGTCCACTCTTTTAACTTAATTCAGTATATAACTATTGATCTGTAGAGCTCTGCACTGATTTGGGGCCTGACTACCTTAAAGACTGCTTCTCTGCTTTTGTTCTGTCTTGACAATTGAGATCAGCTAACACTTCAAGATTTAAACGTTTGAGGATCCGTTGCAGGGTTTCTCATTGTGGAACCATCATGTCCACTGTTCAGTCAACAAAGCCTGAATAACATAGTGGGCCAGATTCTCTTTACAGCAACAGTGCAAAAGGGCCATAATCTGGTCACCAATGTGCAGCTTTCTGCTGTTAGAGAACTTGCTGCTGGCACAGACATGCCACAGCTGGGTCCTCCACCTGTAGCACTCCACCCTTCTTGGTATAGGGAAGGCAGGTAGAGGGTGTGACAGAGCAGAGTTCATCTATGCCTATCCTCTACAGGGCCGCCCCAAGGGGGAAGGGGAGAGGGGGGCAATTTGCCCCGGGCCTTGCGAGCCCTGGCCCGGCGGTGGTCCGGGTCTTCAGCGACATTTCGGCGACGGGGGGCCCTTCAGTGCTGCCGAAGACGCGGAGCAACTGAAGGGCTCCCCTGCCGCTGAAATGCCGCCGAAGACCCGGACCACCGCTGGGTGAGTACAAGCGCCGCAGCTCCCCTGCTTTGCCCCAGGCCCCCTGAATCCTCTGGGCGGCCCTGATCCTCTACTAGCATAGGACCCATTAAAAACCTTATGTCAGTGACATCACTTAGAGCACCCTAGGGGTTGCTGAATGTCATGTTGAATCTGGAGCTAGCCCAGAGAACTGGTGAACCATAACCGGACTCCTTCCCTCTCTCCCTTGCTCTAGTTTAGGAGATACTATAAGAAATACCAGACTAAACTAATTTATTTTGTTTGTGTCACCTAGAGATTTCTTTATGGCAGTAGAATTTTAAAAATCAATTAAATATTTTTAGAGAGTATTGAAAAATTTATATTTCCAATAAGTACGCCTTACATTATGTCTGCCACCGCAAAAAATAAAAACAGTGATCTTGCACAACCTTTGTAGCGCTGGGAGACCTGTTGGCAACTTCCCAAGAGCATGAGGGCCATACCTTATTTGCATATAAATTTAGTTTTTAATCAGATAAATGCATGCACTTTATTTATTTATTTATTATTTAATTATTTATACATAGGAAAATGCTTTGAGGTTGTCATAAACAGATAGCTAAGGATTAATGTTCTTTTACCTGTAAAGGGTTAACACAGGGAACCAAACACTTGACCAGAGGACCAATCAGGAACCAAGACTTTTTCAAATCTGGGTGGAGGGAAGTCTTGGGTGTGAGTTCTTTGTCTTGTGTCTGTGCCCTCTCGGCTCTGAGAGTGATTTTTCTATCTCCAGGCTTTCTAATCTTCTAATTACAAGTTGTAAGTACAAGGATAATAAGACAATAGGTTTATATTGTTTTTCTTTTGTATTTACATGTGTGTAGTTGCTGGAGTGTTTTAAATTGTATTCTTTTTGGATAAGGCTGTTTTATTCATTTTTTCCCTTTAAGCAATTGACCCTGTATATTGTCATCTTATTACAAAAACTATATATTATGTCCTTTTTCACTCTTTTTATATAAAGCTTTCTTTTTAAGACCTGTTTGAGTTTTTCTTTAGTGGGGACTCCAGGGAATTGAGTCTGCAGCTCACCAGGGAATTGGTGGGAGGAAGAAGTCAAGGGAAAAATCTCTTTGTGTTTGCATACCCTCTGGGTGAGGGGGAGAGATGAGATCTCTCGGTACTTGTGTTTCCAGGACTGGAAGCAGGGAATCTCCTAGGGTCGTCCAGGGAGGGGAGCCTGGGAGGAAGTAACAAGGAAACAAGGGGAGGGAGTTATTTCCCTTTGTTGTAAGACTCAAGGCATCTGAGTCTGGGGGTCCCCCAGGGAAGGTTTTGGGGAGACCACAGTGAGCTAGGCACTGTATAATTCCTAGCTGGTGGCAGCGATACCAGGTCCAAGCTGGTAACTAAGCTTGGAGGTTTTCATGCTAACACCCATATTTTGAACGCTAAGGTCCAGATCTGGAAAGAAATGTTATGACAGAGGTCTGCAGTGGATAGTGTATCAATAGGAGCGAATACTGGCAATGGTTCTTTGAAACCAAGTTCTGAGGTAGCCTCACAGAGTGGAATGCGGGCTGGAGACTGTTAACATTACAGTGTTGTGATTTGTTGAGATTCATTATAGGAAACTTCTTTTGATAGTTACTAATGGAGTTCCTCAAGGATCAGTCTTGGGACTGATTATATTTAACATTTTCATTAATGACCTTGTCACAAAAAGGAGGAGTGTGCTAATGAAACTTGCTGATCACATGAAGTGGGGAGGCATAATCAATGCAAGAAAGGATGGGAATATTATACAGGAAGAACTGCCTGACTCAGAGGATTGGAGTAATAGAAATGGGATGAAATTTAATAGTACAAAGTGCAAGTTTGTGCATTTAGGGACTGTTAACAAGAAATTCTGCTGTAAGCTGGAGGCTCATCAGTTAGAAACACCAGAGGAGGAGAAGAACCTGTATGTATTAGTCGATCATCGGGTAACTATGAGCCATCAATGTGATGTAGCCATGAAAAAGGCAAATGTGATCGTAGGACAAATGAGGCAGGGTATTTCCAGTAGAGATAGGGAAGTGTTAATGCCATTTTACAAGGCATTGATAAGGCCTCATTCGGAATACTGTGTACTGTTCTGGTCACCCAAGTTCAAGAAAGATTACTTCAAACTGGAACAGTGGCATAGAAGAGCTATTAGGATGAACAGGTGAATGAAGAATCTGTCTTAGGACAGGACCTAAAAGAGCTTGACTTGTTTAGCCTAGCAAAATGAAGGCTGAGAGAGGATGTGATTGCTCTTCGTAAGTTCATTGGAGCAGCGGGGAGGACACCAGAGAGAGAAAAGAATTATTTAAAATAAAGGAAAATGTTGGCACAAGAACAAATGGGTATAAACTGATCATGAATAAGTTTAAGCTGTAAATTAGAAGACGCTTTCTAATCATTAGAGGAGTGAGGTTTTGGAACAACTTTCCAGTAGTGATGGAAGCAAACAACCTAATTAATTTTGAGATGGAGTTTGATACATTTATGAATGGGATGATGGGATGGGATTGCCTGTGATAGCAGGGAACTGGACTCGGGGACCCAGGAGGTCCCTTCCAGACTTGTTTTCCTGTAAGTATTTCCAAAGATAATTGCACAAGGAGCAGCCAACCCTGTCTGTCCTTCAGCAAACTTTAATAGACATTCAGTAAACTTAAATCTCTCTCTATCTCTATCTCTCTCTCACACTCACACACACACACACACACACACACACACACACACACACACACACACACAGTCTCATTCATAGATGCATGAAATTATGGATGTGTCAAATATATATAAAACATCACACACACTCGTATTCATATTTCATGTGTTTGAATAATCAAAATGCCTTTGATTTTGTGTAAATGGACTGTTTTGTTTCATTAAAAATATAAACAGTATGGAGATGGACTAAGATCTCTTCAAGAAGGTGATGTCTGTTTTTTCTATTAATATTTATGTGCATAAATTGTGTATTTTAAGATGTTTTGTAGGTGTGTAGAAGAACACTTCAGAGATTTAATAGTATTTATTCTTGGCATCTCTCTGATTTTCAGCTTTGGAACAACTACTTCCACCTGGCTGTTGCTTTTCTTACACAAGAATCTCTACAACTGGAGAATTTTTCAAGTGCTAAAAGAGCCAAAATACTTAACAAGTAAGTCCTAGTCTCAATATAAACCATCAGCAAGAACTTGAGTGACTATTAACATAATTTTACTTTGGTTCCTTGGATAAATCCATACAAATTTACATGTAATCGTGATGTAATGAAATGTTGATTTTAAAACTATGAATCAAATATAACGTATGTTCCTACCAGTGAATCAAGGTCTGAAATGGCTTATGCTGCAGTACGTTCCTAGTCAAGACTTTCAGAAGTATGAACATGTTCCAAAAGTAGATTTTTTAAATCCTCTTTAGGTTTGTGCTTATTCTAATCTCATTTCACTTGTATTCTTTATTGCCTAATTCCTAAAGGCCTTTTACAGTGAAACAGTCAGTGTCACTGTGATACCCCGGAAGAATGTTTTGTTGCATAGCTGCAGACTTTTACGGTTTCCTGGTCAAAAGGGATTACATTGCTACCTCTGGACAGGGAATTTGAACTGTCTGGACTGAAGTTCTAAATTTCACAGCAAATAAAACCTGTCAAAATGAGAAGACACAAAGATTTGGGAATACAGAGGATTTGCCCACTGTATTATTGCCTCCATTTCTTTAAATTCAGGCATAGTGTGTGCTTCCTTCACTGAGCAAATAAGTTAGAGACAATAAAAATCAGTGTACTGGTTTTAAACAATGTGTGTGGACTCTTTCAAAATCCAAATATTTTTAATAAATTAGTGCAAAAATCTGTATTTAAATTTTCAACCAAAACACTGCATTAATGGCACACATGCTAGGAAGTTCAATATTATAGTTCCCTCACCACATCTATCTCAGCACCCTTGTGCTTATGTAGCCTTTTGTGTCACTGTTAGTTTTGCCTGACAGCAAAGAAGTGCAGTATGTCTGTGTTGTAGTAAGAGGCAGCATAGCTCAGTGTAGTGCTACTCAACGTATGGGGCATTTCTTTAATTGGTTCATGAAGAACCCCCTTGTGGGTTGGGCCATCTAGTTGAGGGGAGGTAAAGTCCCCAAAAAATCCAATGAGAGACCTGGGAGGGGAAAGAAAAGAGCAATTCACACAGGCCCCCTCTACTGTCTGCTACTTTCCCCCTGTTCCACCCCAACTCAGCCAAACTAGACCTCCTCCCTTTCCTAATTCTCTGTCCTCCTGCCCACACAGCACTCAGCTGAAGCAAGTAAACCGTTGTTGCTAGGACCTGTAGAGCCAGCTTCACAGCCTTTGAAACCAGTGGTGCCCAGAGTTGAATGCCTTGCTCTTGGGGGACCCTCCTACCCGACAGTCCCCCACTCAGCACCAGTCCTCACGCCAAAATGTCCTTGAAATCATGTCATGGCCCAAATCTCAGAGCTCTTTTAGGCTACAACTAGATGGCAGCCATAAGTGGTATGGGAGGCAACAGGTAAGATTCATCATTAGGATTAAATGTGCTCACATTTTTAAGGCTGAATCTTTATTTTAACCAAAGGAAAGATAAATTACTCCTCCTTGGCATCTAAATCATATTTTTTCCATCTGTTTTCATAGGTCATGTTTTCTTGAGCTTTAGTCATTTTTGTTGCTCTTCAATTTGTCCACATCTTTCCTGAGATGTGGTGCCCAGAACTGGATACACTATTCCAATCGAGGTATCAGCAAGGAGTAGAGCAGAAGAATTACTTCTTGTGTCTTGCTTACAACACTGCTGCTGATATATCCCAGAATGATGTTTGCTTTTTTTGCAACAGTGTTGACTCATATTTAGCTTGTGATCCAGTGATGAAGATATTGATCAGAACTGGACACAGACCAATCCATGTAGAACGCCATTCAATACGCCTTACCAGCTTTACTGGGAATGGTTTTCCAACCAGTTATGCACCCACCTTGTAGTAGCTCCATCTAGGCAATATTTCCCTAGTTTGTTTATGAGAAGATCATGCAAAACAGTATCAAAAACCTTACTGAAATCAAGACATACCACATCTACCACTTCCCCCCATCCAGAAGGCTTGTTGCCCTGTCAAAGAAAGCTGTTAGGTTAGTTTGACATAATTTGGTATTGACAAATCCATGTGATTTTTACTTATCACCTTATTATCTTCTAGGGGTTTGCAAATCAATTGTTTGATTATTTGCTCCATTTTCTCTCTGTGTACTGAAGTTAAGCTGCCTTCTCTAATTCTCTGGGTTGTCTTTATTCCCTTTTTTATGGCTTGGCACTCTATTTGCCCTCTTCCAGTTCTCTGGAATCTCTCCTGTCTTTTATGAGTTTTCTAAGATAATCACCAATGACTCAGATATCTCCTCAGTCAGCTCCTTGAGTATTCTAGGATGTATTTCATCAGGTTCTGCCAACTTGAAGACATCTAACTTGTCTAATTTTAACTTGTTCTTTCCCTATTTTAGCCTCGGATCATACCATATTTACATTGACATTCACTGTATTAGACATCCGATTGCTAATAACTTTTTTGGTGAAAACTGACGTGAAAAAGGCATTTAGCACTTATGCCATTTCCACATTTTCTGTTATTATCTTTCGCCCCTCACTGAATAATGTGCCTACCCTGTCCTTTTTCTTCCTCTGCTTGTAAGGTATTTGTAGAATGTTTTCTTGTTAGTTTAATCTGATTCTGTGCCTTGGCCATTCTAATTTTGTCCCTACATGCTTGTGTTGCTTTTTATATTCATCCTTTGTAATTTGACTTAGTTTCTACTTTTTATAGGACTCTTATTTAAGTTTCAGATCATTGAAGATCTCCTGGTTAAGCCAGGATGATCTCTTGTCATACTTATTATCTTTCCTACGTATTGGGACAGTTTGCTCTTATACCCTTAATTATGTCTCTTTGAAAAACTGCCAACCCTCTCAAACTATTTTTCCCCTTAGACTTGCTTCCCATGGGATCTTATCTACCAACTCTCTTCTAAAGTCTGCCTTCTTGAAATCCATTGTCTTTATACAGCTTTTTCCTCCTACCATTCCTTAAAATCATGAACTCTGTCATTTCATGATTACTTTCACCCAAGCTGCCTGCCACCTTGAAATTCTCAACCAGTTCCTCCCTATTTGTCAAAATAAAATCTAGAATAACCTCTCCTCTAGTTACTTTCTCCATCTTCTGAAATAAAAAGTTCTCTCCAATGCATTCCAAGAACTTGTTGGATAATCTGTGCCCTGTTGTATTATTTTCCCAACAGATGACGGGGTAGTTGAAGTCCCCCATCACCACCAAGTCCTGTGCTTTGGATAATTTTGTTAATTGTTTAAAAAAAAAAAGCCTCATCCACCTCTTCTTCCTGGTTAGGTAGTCTACAGTAGATCCCTGCCATGACATCACCCTTGTGGGTTTTTTTACCCTTTTATATTTACCGAGAGACTTTCAACAAGTCTCTTCCTGTTTCCATCTCAACTTCAATGCAAGTGTGTGCATCTTTAATACACAAGACAACACCTACTCGCTTTTTTCCCCTGCCTGTCCTTCCTGAGCAAGCTGTATCCTTCTACACCAGTATTCCAGGCATGTGTATTATCCTGCCAAGTCTCTGTGATTCCAACTACGTCATAGTTGTAATTATTCACTTGTATTTCTAGTTCTTTCTGTTTATTCCCCATACTTCTTGCATTATTATACAGACATCTAAGATACAGATTTGATTTCCCCTCTATGTTCCCTGTTGTCTCTCCTTTGTCCCTGTTATAGACTCATAGACTTTAGGGTCAGAAGGGACCAATGTGATCATCTAGTCTGACCTCCTGCACAAAGCAGGCCACAGAACCCTACCCATCCACTTCTATAACAAACCCCTAACCTATGCCTGAGTTATTGAAGTCTTCAAATTGTGGTTTGAAGACCTCAAGCTGCAGAGAATCCACCAGCAAGTGACCCGTGTCCCATGCTGCAGAGGAAGGTGAAAAACCTCCAGGGCCTCTGCCAATCTGCCCCGGAGGAAAATTCCTTCCCGACCCCAAATATGGCTATCAGCTAAACCCTGAGCATGTGGGCAAGACTCATCAGCCAGCACTCAGGAAAGAATTCTCTACAGTAACTCAGATCCCATCCCATCCAACATCCCATCACCGACCACTGGGCATACTTATCTGCTGATAATCAAAGATCAGTTGCCAAAATTAAGCTATCCCATCATACCATCCCTTCCATAAACTTATCAAGCTTAGTCTTAAAGCCAGATATGTCTTTTGCCCCCACTACTCCCCTTGGAAGGCTGTTCCAGAACGTCACTCCTCTAATGGTTAGAAACCTTCATCTAATTTCAAGTCTAAACTTCCTAGTGTCCAGTTTATACCCACTTGTTCTTGTGTCCAAACTGGTACTAAGGTTAAATAATTCCTCTCCCTCCCTAATATTAATCCCTCTGAGATATTTATAAAAAGCAAGCATATCCCCCCTCAGCCTTCTTTTGGCTAGACTAAACAAGCCAAGCTCTTTGAGTCTCCTTTCATATGACAGGTTTTCCATTCCTCGGATCATCCTAGTAGCCTGTCTCTGAACCTGTTCCAGTTTGAATTCATGTTATAATTGCCCATGCTCCCCCCAAATTCCAACTCATCACCCAGGTCTCCATGTTTTTGATTTACTTATGGGGTTTTGTTTCCTGCCCTCATAGAACCTAGTTTAAAGCTTGTCTCAGCAGGTTAGCCAATCTGTATCCAAAAACACTCTTCCTCTTCCTCAGTAGATGGACCCCATCTACACTCAGCAGTTCTTTTTCCCAGAACAAGATCCTGTGGTCAGTGAAGGCAAAATCCTCCTCGCAGCACCATTTGCACAGCCATCCATTCACTTCCAGGATGCATCTCTCTCTGCCTGAGCCCTAACCTTTGATATTGTTGTTCAAGCTCTTATTCTCCCCACCATGATGTTTGAGACACTTGCTTTGGAACCTTTGCTTTATTTGACCATTAAAACATCATTTGTAATCACTGTGTGTATACAGACATCTAAGATATTGATTCGATTTCCCCTCTGTGTTTCCTGTTGTCTCTCCTTTGTCCCTGTGATAGCTCTGTAGGAAGAAGTCTTGTAGTACAAATCTGGCCTTACAGTGACAGCCATCTCCTGAATGTTGTAAAAACATTTCCTCTCTATAGGATCTCTGCCAAGACCACAAGTTAGCATTAGTGAGCACATTGCCTAAATACTGAAAGCTGCATATGTGGTAGATGTTTGTGGCCATTTTCAGAAGGCAAATCCTTTGTGTCATAAGAGGGTGGGCTTTACTGTATTAAAAGAGGTCTGTTTTCTTAATATTATACAGTCTTGTACTGAAACATGAAAACTATGTAGCCACTGAAAGAATGTAGTTGTAGCAATTGGGTATCAAAATAATGATGTTCAACCACCTACCAGACAGGGGCACTTAAAATCCCCGCCAATCCCTCTCTCCACCCAAAAACACTCAAAGCCCAAAATGTTCACAAACCACTCAAAGAACACAATAAGATCAGCTGTAGCTGCATAGGCAAGCATATCACAGCAGAGGGGTGCTGTGATTTCCTGGAGTGTAGTGTCTCATGCCACCAGCACCATTTCAGCATTATTTATTCCAAGAAGCATGATAATTATGCTTAGATAACCATGCCTCAAGATTTGCCTTACTGCAGTCTGAAAAAATCTAGGTAGTTTACATTTTGTATATAGGCTGAAGTTTTCAAAGGTTCCTAAGGGATTTGGACACCCAATTTGCAGTGAAATCAATACATCTGAAGAAGTGGGGCTTTTACCCACAAAAGCTTATGCCCAAATAAATCTGTTAGCCTTTAAGGTGCCACCAGACTCCTCCTTGTTTTTGTGGATACAAACTAACATGGCTACCCCTCTGATACTTAGGGTACGTCTACACTACCCATCAGATCAGCATGTAGTGATCGATCTGTTGGGGATCGATTTATCACGTGTAGTGTTGACATGATAAATCGATCCCCGATCACTCTCCCGTCAACTGCTGAACTCCAGCTCAACGAGAGGCGGAAGCAAAGTTGATGGGGGAGCGGTGGCCGTCAATCCCGTGCCACGAGGATGCAAAATAAGTGATTCTAAGTTGATCTAAGATATGTTGACTTCAGCTATGGTATTCTCATAGCTGAAGTTGCATATCTTAGATCGATCCCTGCCAGCGTAGACCAGGCATTAGTAAAATCAATGGAAATTGGATATCCAGATCCCCATATGATAGCTTTGAAATCTGAGCCATTGTGTGTATATGTGTGTGTGTGTGTGTATATAATTATGTATACACACATGCACTACAGAGAATATATGATGGGGTGGTATTTTGTGGACATGAGTTTGGGATGCTGATATTAGTTATGAGAGATGGAGTCACAGCTGAGTTATGTAGATGACTCACAAACTCATGTTAATAAAACCTTCATACCATACTATTGTGTATTCTCTATGTGCCACATACATTATATCTATTTTACTGTAGTAAACTCAGAGTTTTAATTTGTTTTTATTGGGACTGTTTGTCATATCCCTGTGTGAGAAAAGCTAGGTTATTAACCTGGAGTCCAAATTACAGGACTATAAAAACCTCCAAAATGTACCTGAGAGCTTTTTTTAAAAAAACCTGGAAATGTTACAGCCTTAAAATCCATAATCTCATACCCTTCCAGGGCTAGATGGAAGTGTTGGACCCCACTGAGGAGGCTGGGTTCCCTCCTGTGTCTGGCCCCACAGGGCTGTAAAATAAGAGACTTCAAAATCATGACATTTTTATGTACAGAAAGGTAATTACTGGTTTAGGACTGAATATTACACATCCCAAGCCTCAGGCAAGGGTAACTTTAGGAGGAGAAAATGCTTCTCTGATAGGCTGAGGCTTTTGTAATTTTTTTGTTTTTGTTTTTTACTTTTACTATATGTGTCTGAAGCTGTTTGGGAGAATGGGGATTGAATATTAGAATAGGTCCCAGGCAGCTAGCTTAGTAGGTAGATAATATGGTCATAGACATATAGTAAATTATATTTAATTCTCACATACCCAGACAATTTCACATACCTTTCCAAGTTGTTATATGGATATCACCTCCACATTATATATTTGTCTCTCTGTGTCTTTGTTTATTTATTTAAATTGTGAGAGTGTCTATGTATATATGTGTGTGTATATATACACACATTTATAAGGTACACATGCATCATGTATGTAGAGGTAATACTGGCATGATAAATTATGTATGTATATAATGTTTCATACATTCACAAAATTAAATCTGTGTGTGTGTGCATATAGACATGCAAATTTCCTGTATCCATCCATGAAACAGTAGGAGATTCAAGGAGTAAAGAGCAGGGAGAATTTGGGAGGTGGTCGGACTGGAAATGCCTTATATTTTAATCTCGGAGGAAGAGATTGTAAATGAGATTGTTCACCCACTCATATAAGGTGAGAACCTTATAAGGGTTTCTTTTTCCACCAATCTGTGCTATACACTGCACTATGGAGGAAATGTAAGAGATCAACAGACTTTCACCATATTCTTCATGTCTGAGAATAAAAGTAAATAGATCAGATCTTGGACAAGACTAGTTATTAAAATTTGCTGATTTATAAAACTCTGTGATAATGGTTTTACAAATTATAATTTTAATAGAATTAGATTTGTCTAGGCAATAAAATGAGAGAGGAAATTGCTCAGCAACCAATAAAGTCATGGATCTTGAAGCATAAGATTTTATTTACTTGTGTAACAAATATCACTCCTACTCAGCTGGGATTTTATGTTTGTTAAATAGCAGCAGACATTTTTAAAAATACAGTAGAATCTCTTTAACCCACACTAATATCAGGGAGACCCTTTGCCAGTTACCAAATGTTGTGATTTTGCTAATATGAGAAAAGCAATGTTTTAAAAATGTATACTCCACCAAGCAAATATATTCTAGGAACTCACTTAAGGCCCTGATCCAGCCCCGATCAAAATCAGTGGGAAGCTTTGCAAAGATTTCTGGGAGCTGGATTAGGCCCTGATCTTCATTACTGTAGAGGGATTCCATGATAGTTTGCTAAGTAGTGAGTATTGGGGTGGGATATGAAGTGTTAATGCCATCAGCCCTGTTTCAGGACATCACAGCTTCCCAGCATAAACTTCAAATCCAAAAATCCCAAATGATTGTGGCTTTGTGCCGGTGACTTTCGTGTGTAAGTATGTTGTGATGTGTTTCTCATTTCATTTGCTAGGACAATCTATATTATGCTAAGAATATGTATAAAAATAAAATATTCTTTAGGTTGTAAAGCTGTACAGTATGCTTTCTCCCACCATTAGAGACTGAAAAACGGAAAATACTCTCATTAATCTACACAACCACCCCCATGGTCCCAAAGGACAGTTATGTAATATGCAGATATGGGAAAGAGAAATTCCCGCAGGTGACTCATTTCTGTGACCTCTTTTGTAGAAATCGCAATATATTTCCTTCAAGGGAGAGCTAGTAGTGTAGAAATTAAAACCCAAGCCTGGGAGCCATAGCTCCTGACTATGCTACCATGCTTCTTCTGGGTGGCTTATACCACTGTCTGTTTTAGAGTACTAAATGAATGGTGCTAATTGTATTATTAGTATAAGTTGGTATTTTGGAATTTTAGGGATCTTAAGAATTTTTAAATGCTACTCAAATTGTCATATCCAATTCATTTTGCCTACTGCCATTTATAAAGAAATGTGTTCTTTTTTTAGGTATGGTGACATGAGGAGGCAAATTGGTTTTGAGATCAGAGACATGTGGTATAACCTAGGTGAGTAGTCAGAATTACTTCTTGTTTTGATCGCTCATTTTGTTTGTATATTCATTTAAAACTACATAGCATTTAAAAAAAAAACTTTCCTAAAATAATGGAATAGTTGCAATGTCACACACTCAGAATTCAAGTAATGCCAGAGTTGAAGTTTCCCATGCAAGCTTAATTAAGATAGTCTTATTACATGATTACACAGTATTTTTTCTCCAGTACTCTCGCCTCACACAAGATAGTTGATGCTCAGTTAATGGCAACTGTTCAGTAATCTTTTTTATCCTCATCTGTGTACATGATCCTGTCACTGGAGACTGTATCATAATTCATATGCACAAGGGACAGAATGAAAGTTGACGACTAACAATTCTGGTTGACAGTGGTGGTTCAGTTCTCTGTGGCTGTGACCAACAACTCAATAAGGTTGAGTTTCATGTGTCCTCTACTGGCTCATGCTGCTGTGTGATGGTATAAAAGGTGAAGCTGCCCAACCAGCCTCAGTTCCTTCTTGCCTCCCATGATTGGTAGTGGGATTGTGTTGACTTGCTTTCCAGGTGTTCTCCCTTTCAGATTTTTTGTATATAGTTATAGTGCGCTTGGCATAGTTAATAGAGCTTTTCAATATGTTTCATTTATTTATTTATTTTAGATATTTAATGTTAATTAGAGCAGTGGTTCTCAACCAGAGTTATGCAGATGTCTTCTAGACACAGGCACCAGCTTCCTTCTTGCCCCGGGGGTGCTCAGTCTCTACTCAGCCCCAGGCCTCGCCCCCACTCCACTCCTTCCCTCAAGCCTCCACTCCCACCCCAGCTTTTCAGCTGATCTGCAGCATGTGGGAGGTGCTGGGAGGGAGGAGGAGAAGTAGATTGGTGGGGAAGCACTGGGGGGAGAGGGAACTGGCTGCCGGTGAGTGCTAAGCACCTGCCAATTTTTTTTTGTGGGTGCTCCAGCCCATGAAGTCGGTGCTCCAACCCTAGAGCACCCACAGAGTTAGTGTCTATGCTTCTAGAGGGTACATCAACTCATCTAGATATTTGCCTAGTTTTACATAAGAAGCAAAGTCAGTACAAACTAAAATTCCATACGGACAATGATTTGTTTATACTGCTCCATATACTATGCACTGAAATGTAAGTCCAATATTTATGTTCCAATTGATTTACTTCATAATTACATGGTAAAAATGAGAAAGTAAGCAATTTTTCGGTAATAATGTGCTGTGACACTTTTGTATTTTTATGTCTGATTTTATAAGCAAGTTGTTTTTAAGTGAGCTGAAATTTGAGGGTAGACAAGATGAATCAGACTCCTGAAAAGGTTGAGAGCCACTGACTTAGAGTGTTGGTTCCTGTATATCTGAGTACTGACTCCCAGTACTGGGGCATGCCTCTATCTTTGAGCTTTAAGCCTTGCACCCATGGCAAGAAGTGCTGGTGAGTGACCCTCACTCCAGGTGTTTGAAGTGCCTTGGAAAGGGTTCTGTTCCGGGACAGGTGTAAAATATGTAGAGACTACAAGCCCTAGATTGAGAAGGACAGAGATGTGAGACTGTGTTACCTCCTCATGAAGGCAGCCTTCAGTCCACCATCAGAGCCTTCCCACTCAGGACGAGGGCCAAGAGAAGTGGCTATACAGATATTGTGGAGAGTCAGCACCACTCTCCTTCCCCACTACCGAGGAAGAAGCATAGACAAAATGCTTCAAAGGAGCCAGCCTCCACCAAGAGATCAAGGTCCCCAGTTCTATCTGCCAGCATGCAGGGTGAAAGGCAGGGTAGTGTGTCCCTGGAAAAGGGATGCTCCCTAGTACTGACTTCATCTTGCCTGGAGTCGTTGACACTGGTGCCTATGTGGTCAGGACCTACCGATTCTGTGGTACCAACCCCTTTGATGCAACATCAGCAACATTTGGAGAACAGGTCAGTATCCATGACGCCAAAGGCATATGCTGCAGTGCAGGATCTCCTGTGCCTCTCAGCACCAGATTCTTCAGCAGTTTTGGAGACAAATCATCTGGTACTGATGAATCTGCAGTCTTTGTTGAGCTCCTTTGCGAGTAGCATTATCCAGCCTCCAGTATAATGGCCCATTTCAGACTATCCAGTCCTCCTTGTCTAGTGCCATCCAGAGGCAAGCCCAACAAGCTATATATGGTACCTACATCTCCAGAGAGACACTACCAGTCCTCAGTACTGTGTGGTACCACACTTTCCTGGTCAGGCAACTCAGACTCTTCCTCAGAGTTGGAAGTAGGCTCCTGTGCCCCTCACACCTGGAATAAAAGGCATCACTCACCTTCAACAAGAGGTACCAGGCAGAAGTCCCACAGTGGTCCAAGGACCCAGATCCATGGGCTGATAGAAGTTGGGGCCCCCGTCCTACCAACGGCTGTTCTGGAACCCATGAAAGTTTCTCCCAGCACCAGATCCTCCTGGTTCCTCCTCCTTCCAGTTCCCTAAACAGACATTAGGATAGCTCTCATGCAGAGAATCATGAGGTTACCCCTCGTACCAAGATTGGTACTGAACCTGACCATCCTTCCTGACAGAGGAAGTACAAGAGAATCTATCTCAATTCCCTTTTTAGCTCCTTGTCATCATCACCGTATGAAGCAGCAAGATCTGTGGTGGCCTCCTCCCTTTAGGATGACTGTAGGGCCTACTAGGTCCTGCTAAAGAAAGTTGCTTCCTCTCTGGACATCCACGTGGAGGTAGTACAAGACAGCTCCCATAGATTGGTGGACATATTGGAGTCAGTGGGACCTCTTATGGGGCTCTGCCTATAAACGAAGCTGTATTTGGATGCCCGCAAAGGCTAACGTGGCAGATAACATCATCTTTGCCAATGATAACCAAGAGGACTGAATGGAGATTCTGGTGACATTGTAAATAAGAAGAGGGCAGCATTAACTCCTGTAAATGTAAACAAACTTGTTTGTCTTAACAATTGACTGAACAAGAAGTAGGACTGAGTGGACTTGTAGGCTGTGACATTTACATTGTTTTGTTTTTGAGTGTAGTTATGTAACAAAAAAATACATTTGTAAGTTGCACTTTCACAACAAAGAGATTGCACTTTGTCTGAGGTGAATTAAAAATACAATTTCTTTTATCATTTTTATAGTGTAATTGTAATAAAAAATAATATACAGTTTGGTTTCAGTTACAACACAATAAAATATATATGAAAATGTAGAAAAACATCCAAAATATTTAATAAACTTCAATTGGTATTCTATTGTGTTACAGTGCGATTAAAACTGCAATTAACTTAAATTATTTTTTTTAATTTTTTAATCACTATTAAATTTTTTTAGTTAATCGCATGAGTTAACTGCAATTAATCGACGGGCCAAATAGAAAGATTTATTTTACTGCTGGCCTGCAGTTTTGTATCTCAAATCAGCAAGCCTTGCTCCGCAGCAATGTCCTTAAATTCATGGACAAATTACCAGAAGATGCCAGGCAGGAGTTTCAGACTGTATTGAAGAATGGCAAGCTTTTGGCTAGGGCCACTCTTCAAACTGTATTGGATACAACAGCTAGAGCTATAGCATCTGCAGTAGTGATGCACAAATGTTCATGGCTTCCATCATCAGTTCTTCCTCCTGAGTTCTAGCAGACTATACAGAATCTCTCCTTTGAGGGTAACCCTCTTACCTCAGCAGGCTGACAGGAAACTTCATAGTCTTTGGGGATTTATACGCTTCTGCCTAAAGAAATACAATTCCGCCCTCAAACATACCAATGATGTTGGTCATTCATGTCTAGGCACCCTGACTAGCCTAGGAAGAAAGGGAGAATCATAGGAGACCTCTACCTCCTCACTTCCCTTTTTCTGACGTGATTTTAGGCAGCTCAATAATGCCAAGCAGTCGGGGTTGAGGTCAGTTTACATCACACCAATTTCTCCTACCCCTGTGTTTTCCAACAGATTATCCTACTTCCTATGTGCTTGGACTCATATTATCACAGATCAATGGGTTCTAAGCACTGTAGAATTAGAGATACACCTTTCCATTTATTTCAGTCCTTCCCTCCTATCCCTCCTTCCTCATCTCTCTTCAGACACCACTCTCATGAAGCTGTCCTGCTCCCAGAGATGCAGTCTTATCTCCATTTGGAAGCTATAGAGGAGGTTCCTGCATTCCACCAAAGAAGAGGATTTTATTCACTTTACTTCCTGATCTCAAAGGCAAATGAAGGCCTAAGATCCATTCTAGACCTGCGAAGAACTGAACAAATAAAATAAATAAAATAAGTTTCTGTATGGTCACCCTAACCTCTATTATCTCCTTCTTAAATCCCAACAAAATTGCCCTCAACTTGAGGGATGCGTATTTCCACGTGGCTCGCCATCAAAGCCACTTAGGAGATTCCTAAGATTTCTACTCAACTATTTCCATTATCAATTTACAGTCCTGCCATTTGGCCTATCCACAGCCTCGCAAGTATTTAAAAAATGCATGGCAGTGGTGGCTGTGTTCCTCAGAAAAACAAGAGTAAACGTATTTCCCGTAGCTGAAAAACTGGTTGGTGAGAGGTTGGTCCAAGAGCCAGGTAGAATTCAAGGTGTTGAGTTCCAGTTCTTAACAGGTCTGGACATATTATGTCCCCAGATGGTGGAACCTATCCCTTTCTGAGATTTAAGTCTTGTGTTATCAAAGATGATGTGTCCACCCTTTGAATCAGTGGCTACTTGCTCTTTCCTTCATCTATCCATGAAAGTGGTGGTTTTGGTAGCAATTACCCCTGCGAGAAGAGTGGGGAGTTGCAAGCTTTGGTAGCCGACCCTCCCTACAAAGTCTTTTATAAGAACAATGTATACTTATGCCTGCATCCAAAATTTTTTACTGAAGTAGTGTTGTACTTCCTCCTCAATCAAGTGATGTACTTAGCTACTTTCTTTTCTAAGCCTCATTCTCATAAGGATGAAGAGAGATTCCATACCTTAAATATCAGAAGAGTGTTAGCTTTTCACTTGGTCAGGCCTTGTTTCGGTCCTCATCTCAACTGTTCATGGCAGTTGCAAACAGGATGAAGGGCCTCTCATCTCCACTGAGAGGATTTTGTCATGGATTTCCTCCTGTATTCATGTGTGCTGTGACACTGCCAACATAACCCCACCAACCAGAGTGATAGCACACTCCTCTACATCTCAAGCAACTTCTTCAGCTTATCTGGCTCAAGTGCCTATATTAGACATTTATAGGGCTGCAACTTGGTCATTGGTACATACGTTTGTGACTCATTGTGCCATTTCTCAGCATTCCTGAAAAGACAGCAAATTTGGACAAATAGTCCTTCAGTCATTGTTCAGATAGACTCAAGTCCCACCTCCAGATTGAACTTCTTGTGAGTCACTTGAAGTAGAATGGACATGTGCAATGAAAATGACCCATGAACCACATTCCTTTCCTCCAGTATCAGTGTCTCTGGTAAGAAGGAACTGAGAGTGGCTCCACCCTTTATACCATTGTGCAGCAGTATGAGGCAGCAGAGGGTGCATGCTCCACCCCAACAGATATCACTCAGGGAAAAATCTCCAACTCTGGTACACTGTGCCCACACTCAGCTGAAGTGGAATGGACATGTGCAACACATATCAAAGAACAACAGTTACAGAACAGGTCAGTAACTGATTTTTCTGTGTGGCTACTTCAGAACGATGTAGAACAGTCAGCAGGGCCCGGGAGCATGCACAACACATTTGGAATTTTTAGAAAATTAAGGCATATCGTACAAGTTCTGCTGTGCACGTGCAAATGGCAATATTCCTTGGGTATAATGTTAGCCATAGCTGGATGGAATTTCATGGGAAAAGCAGAAGATATCACTGTGACTCTGGGACTCTCCACCTGCCAAATTACAAGTTCCTGGCCCAAACTTTGGAGGCACTAGAGCTGTTCAGAAAATTATCAGATTTTTTTAAATTAGCAGAAAACACCTATTTTACACTAACTTCATCTTCAGAAATAGCTAAATCAGTTTTGCTGAAACTTTAAAAAATAGTGCAGCATATATAAAGAGAGAAAGAGTGCATATTTATGTGACGTGGAGGAAGTGTTCCCATTCACTCTGTTGCAGAGCTATGTAGTGATAGAAAAAGAGGCTTTTTTGAGAACAGCTGAATTCTCTTTTTATTAAAGGTGTCTTTAGTGAATTAGTGGCTGGAGACCAAAATAAAGCAAAGTACACAATAATATATGACTTGACAGACAGATAGCAAAATCAATATTACTTTCCCTTATGTCAGGTCAGCAAAGCTCAGTCTCTGCCAGTTTTCACCAAAATCTTCTTTCACTGTTCCAACCTTAAGGCTATTTATTTATCTATTATTTATTTTACTAATTTCTACAATTTCTACAGCATCTATTGCTGAGGCAATATTTAAACCTCTGTGCCTCCCTAGAAATTTACAAAATTAAAGGTAAAATCTATGTTTTCATATACACACATCATTTACCTCTGTGTAGCCTTTGAGTGCTCAGATTCTCCGTCCATCAGATTATTATTTCAAGGCTGAATGAAATGTTCCCTTTGAGATATATGTTTGCACCAACCATGTACAGTCCTTTTAAAATGTTCAAATTAATGCAGGCCAATAGCTCTGTGACTCATTTCCCTCCCCCGTTTTAAATAAAGATAGTAGGACTGTGAATTGGGACTCTTAATATCTACTCCTGTCACTGACTCTGAGTGACCTTTGATATGTCATCCAATTGCTTTGTGCCTCCTGTGAAATGGGTATTATAATACTTACCTGCCTCACAGAGGTGTTGTGAGGCTCTGAATATTTATTATTTGTGCTTGATCCTTAGCTGCAACATACTGTAGATGAGCACAGTATTATTATTAATTTATGCTGGAGTTTCACATTTTAAGCAAACTGTTGTTTTTTTCCCACAACAAAAGGAGGAGGAGAAAATTAACTATCAGATAAGAAAATCAATCCCATTCCAACTAGCACTTTGCACCCTCCATTGAAGAGAAACCTTTCCACATCCCACCTTACTCTTATTACTGATGGGAAAAGTAGGCTGGTAATGCTTATTCCCTGGCTCTGCATTACTTGCGTATATTTCAGAGCAAAGATTAAGAATACTAAATTACCATTGGTAATAAACAGATTCCTATTATTACTGATACTTTTATATCTGACAGTGTTTATTACACTGAGTAGTCAAATCACTGTTGCATACGGCTCAGAAACAAAATCAGAAGTGAAAAGTTATTATTTCTGTATGTCCTTGAACAAGTTTATGATGTTATTCTATCATTGTACAAAAAATATGATGAAACCAAGTAGCTGTGACTTGATATCCAAAAATAAATGACAAGGTTCAGACTGGAAATATCCCATTTTATCTTGTCAGTTTATGACTGCAAATATTGTGATTAAGGCTTCATATCTTTGGAGCTCCGTAGCCCAGAGCAGGTGCAAAGCAACTGTGTCATACTTTATATTTCTCGGTGAAGGCAAAGGCAAAGGGCTTATTTGAAATTACTTAAAGAATACCAGAAATATCCAGCTTTTCACCATATATTACTATTGTGGTGTCCAGGTATAGAGCACAATCAGAAAACCATAACTATCTAATGTTTTCCATCTCTTATTTTTGGTACAATTAATTTATTATCTATCATAAGGCACTATGATGAAAGCACTCTAAAAGATGCAGTGCATACTACAGCAAAGCAGGGGCCAAAATAAAGCACAAATTTACATGCTGTTTAACAACAAATGTTGTTTCACTATAGTTTTAAAGCAGCTGCACATTATATTACCTTTCCAAAGACAAGAGTCCTAAATTTTCTTCCAAACCTGTCACATTTTGAATCTGTATATGGGAGCTCTCACACTTCAGAAAAAAAACACCTGTGAATTCATTGTTCACTTGTTTATCTCGGGATATGCCTTGTATGTGACAGACAGCTGGAGTAGATGCTGTTGAGTCCCAGAATAAGATTGTTTCCTTGTATATTTTGTCTGTAACATTTTATATCGTGGCACAACATTGCATTGCATCATGTTGTCATGGCAAATACACGTGTATTTCTGTACATGGCTGATATACTGAAATACATCATATAGTATATCATTTTAATTCTGATTAGAAGGGTGTCAGTAAGAGGCTTAAACCTGCTTCCATTTGAACAGTTTGCTCACATCTTACTGGACAAGCCAAAGTATCTGTTTTTCCTTGTGTAATGTAGATTTAGGGTAATGATGAGGATTAGTTAACATTTTCATTTGCTCTATCCTGATTTTTTGTGGTCCTCTACAACTTCCCCGTATTTAAGAATCTACTTTGTGTCTTAAATCTCAAGTGGGTACAGTAACTCTGATTCGTGAGGCAATATGCTTAGCATCCAGAACAGGAGCATGCTGACTCCACAGTTCTTATAGATTATTGTACTTGTTTTTCCATGCAGCATAGAGTGTAAATTCTGATGGGAGCCATCTACATACTCTCCAGATGAGGTGAAGAGCTAAACGGGCTTCACACAGCAGATGAAATTATACAAAATTATACAAATAATTTTAATATTTTTGCTAATCACTCTTACTCCCCTTTCCCCCCCATGTTCTTCTCTTTTATTTCACTTGCTGAAAACCTCCCCTGTCCTCATTGATTTAAAAACTCTGTTGATTATTGCCTGTGAGAGAGGATTAGTGTGAATATAATGCACTCTAAATAACAGAAGGACTGAATACTTAACAGCAGCAATTTCCCTAGATTCTGCTGATACTTATAAAGGACCTGAATGTATGAGGTGTGAAGCAAGTCCTGAGTGTGCCCACAGCTCCCATAAATGTCAGCACTTTGTGTGAGATGCTCAGCACTTTGTATGAGGTGCTCAGCACCTCATAGGATTCGACTCAAAGCTGCATAGTCAAGAAATGTAGCTGTTGGTCACTCAGTTGAGATGTTGTGTGACTTTCTGTTTGGGCAGAAACAATATATTCTGTTATAGAAAAGGAAGAGTAATCAAAAATTTTAAATGCATTATTTTTTAAATTTGCTATTTTTCACGTCTAGGCCTCAAGAGATACTAGTTATTCTTTGCTGTGTATCTTTAAGCTTGGAACAATGAAAAACTCATTGTGACAGATAGAGAACTTCATGACATTGATGTTGCGCCTGACAAATAACTTTGTCACTATCGTTTGTTCTCTGAAATATTGGCTCTGACACTTTTCAGGCATGATACAAGAAAACTGTCACCGGAGAGGCTGAAGGTAATAGCATTAGGAAAAAAAAAGAATAGAATAGAAAACTTTACAACTTTTACTTGCATTCTCCTCAAAAACATTCAGCGTTGGCAGAGTCAGTGTTGTCAAACACTAACCGATCTCATGCAAACATGCTAATAAGATTTTAGCTATATCATAGAATCATCTACTCTAACCCGCTGCCAAGATGCAGAATTCGTTGTGTCTTCACCATCGAAGACAGATGGCTATCCAGCCTCTTTTTGAAAGCCTCCAGTGAAGGAGCTTGCATGACTTCCTTAGGCAGTGTCTTCTATTGTCCTACTGTTCTTACAGTTAGAAAGTTTTCCTGAGGTATAATCTAAATCTGCTATGCTATAATTTTGAACCCATTGCCTCTTGTCCTGCCCTCTGTGGAAGGAAAACATTTTTTCTCCATCTTTTTTATAGCCATCTTTTAAGTATTTGAAGACTGTTAACATGTCCCGCCACGCTTAATCTCTTCTTTTACAAACTAAACATACCCAGTTCCTTCTGCCTTTGCTCATATGGCTTTCATTCCATCTTTGTCGCTTGCCTCTGAATCCTTTCCAGTTTCTCTACGTCCTTTCTAAACAGTGGTGACCAAAATTGAACACAGTACTCCAGCTGAGGCCTAACCAGTGCCAAATACAAAGGTCCTATCACCTCTTATGACTTTCTATGTCTCTGTTAATGCAACCCAAAACTGCATTTCCTTTTTTTGCGACAGCGCATTGCATTGACTCATGTTGAGGCTGTGATCCACCACAACTCCCAGATGCTTCTCAGCAGTGCTGCTTTCGAGCCAATTATCTCCAATTCTGTATTTGTGCATTTGGTGTGTCTTCTCTAAGGGTACATCTATATTAGCCACCGGAATGGTGGGTAGTGTTCGATGTATTGGAGATGGATTTATCGCGTCTCATCTGGACACGATAAATCGATCCGCTAATCGATGCCCGTACTCCACCTAGGCAGGAGGAGTAAGAGGCGTTGACGAGGGAGCCGTGCCAGTCGACTCACCGCCGTGAGGACGACCAGGTAAGTCAGACTAAGATACTTCGACTTCAGCCACGTGAATAGCGTAGCTGGAGTTGCGTATCTTAGTTCGAACCCCCACGCTGGTGTAGCCCAGGCCTAAGTGTAGCTCCTTACATTTGTCTTTGTTACATTTCATTTTGTTGTCTATAGCCAGTTCTCCAATTTATCAAGATCACTTTAAATTTTGGCTCTGTCCTCCAAAGTGTTTACAACCTCCCAGAGCTTTATGTTGTGCAAATTTGATCAGTATGCTCTCTATTTCTACATCCAGGTCATTAATAAAGATGTTAAATAATACCAGCCCCAGAACAGATCTCTGTGGGAACCCTTGTCATAAACAGATAGTTAAGGGTTAATGTCTCTTTTACCTGTAAAGGGTTAACAAACAGGGAACCAAACACATGACCAGGGGACCAATCAGGAGACAAGATACTTTCAAATCTCGGTGGAGGGAAGCCTTTGTTTGTGTTTTTTGGGTTTTGCTTTGTTCTCTCTGGGTCCTGGAAGGGACTGGATGTGCAACCAGGTTTCTTGCCAATCTCCCTGCTACAGTCTCTCATATATTCAGAATAGTGAGTAATTTAGTAAGAAAGGCGGTTATAGTCTTTTGATTGTTTCTGTATTTGCAAATGTGTATTTTGCTGGAAGTATTTTAAATTGTATTTGCTGGGGGGAGGCTTCTTTTTAGTTTCTATAAGCTGACAGACCCTGTAACTTTTTACCATCTAAATTGCAGAGATAAACTTTTACCTGTTTTCTTTCTTTTTATTAAAAGCTTTGCTTTAAGACCTGTCTGATTTTTTTCTCCTAGTTAAGGCTCAAAGGAACTGAGTCTGTACACCAAAGAATTGGTGGGGAGAAGGGAAAGAGAGCAAGGGGGAGAAGGGAAAAGTGAATTTCCTCTTTGTTTTAAATTCATGGAGTTTGAATGTGGATTGCCTCTGGGTGAAGGGAAAAGAGGAGGGGGGAAGGTATCATTCCTCTCTGTGTGGTGATTCAAAGAATTGAATCACAGTGATCTCCTAGTGTACCCAGGGTGGGAAAGAGCTGGGAGGAAGAAAGGAGGGGGAAGGGAAACGGTTTATTCCCCTTTGTTGTGAGACTCAAGGAATTTGGGTCTTGGGGTCCCCAGGGAAGGTTTTGGGGGAGACCAGAGTCTATCAGGCACTCTACTCTAAGTCCTGATTGGTGGCAGCACTACAGGATCTAAGCTGGTAATTAAGCTTAGGGGAATTCATGCTAGTACCCACATTTTGGACGCTAAGGTTCAGATTTGGGAAAGATAGTATGTCAATCCTACTTGAAACCTTCCAATCTGACATCATTCCATTAATAGTTACTCTTTGTTGGTGTTTGTTTAACCAATTATGCATTCAGTTAATGTTAGTTTTACTTAGCCTGCATTTCTCCAGCTTGCTTATGAGAACGTCATGTGGGACTGTCTCAAAAGCCTTGCTAAAGTCCAGGTATATTATGTCCACTACATTCCCCCTATTCACCAAACCTGTTATCTTGTCAAAGAAGTAAATCAAGCTGGTTTGGCATGATTTGTTTTTAAGTAAATCCATGTTGGCTGCTAGTGATCATCCCTTCATCCTCCAGGTATATCTAAAGTTCTGCTATTGATGCTTTCAATTAAAATTCTCAACCAAGAAAGCAAATAAAGCAACGTATTTGTTTAAAAAAATAAAATGATTATAATGTTGCTCTCTTGTTACTAAGGATTTTCTTCTTGATCACCTCATGTATTAAATGATCTTATGTTAACGTTAGTTGCAATCACAACTAAAATTGGTAATGAATATGAATACTATCTCAGTGATTACTACAGTAATCTTATGAGGACAAGCATGTTAATAAATACAGTGTATTACATACTGCTCCATGGCTGTATGTGTGTGAAATTTCAGATTATGTGAATTCATAATATACCATACATTTTTCTTGCATATAGATATTACATTTAATTTAAAAATCAATAGGATATACTAATTTTTTTTAGTGTTCCCTACATTGTACAGTATTATAATACACTGGGTCTTATTAGCAACTTCCATACAGAGATCTCACAGCACTTTACAAATATTAAGAGATTAAGTGTCCCAACACTCCTCTGAATTAGGTAATCATTATTTACCCCAATTCACAGCTGTGGAAACTAACGCCTAGAGAAGTTACGTGATTTTTTTCAGAGTCACACCAGGAAGTCTATGGCTGAGATTGGAATACAATCATATTTCTAAGACTTCTATATATTCGCCCACCCAGCACCCCCAAATCTGTTTTACATTTCATTTACTGTGCACGATATCCATTCTTACTTCCTTAATATTATAGAATAGATAATTCATTGGATAGATAATTTCTATTGTTAGCCAATGCTGCTTACAGTAACTAGATGTTTTTAGTTCAATGGTCTAATTTTTCTAAGGATTCAAGTTGCTGTTAAGAATTAACTTACCTTCTGAATCTGTGAGGGGGAAGAACTTGGGGAGACACAGTTTCTTTTTGGGAAGAAAAATGTAAAATAAAATTAGCCAGTCAAACCAACTCTGGAAGAAAGAAGACATAATCTAGATCTGACTTAGATGTAGTTTCGTATCTTGAGGCTGTAAGTATGCAATCATAATGACATTTTGATAGAGTGTTACATTTTGTAACACTGAGAAACATACAGAATTTTAAATAATTTAAAATAGGCTTTTCCCCCCTCTTCCATCCTCTTTGCATGATGTAACTCAAGTACTTAATATGTAATATGGATGTGTGTGAATTTGTTTGATTTATGGAAGTATGGCAAGTTCTGGTTTGGTTCTCTCTTGAACAGTTCTTTAATAGTTTTACTGTTAGCCTTAAGAACAGAGTTCACTTCTCTTTCTGAGGGTTAGTGACTTACATTAGGACATAAATTGCACTTAAGAAATTGAGGCCAAAATCAGGAAATGCATTCTTACGCTCAGGATAGTCAAAGCTTATTCTCTGTGGCATTTTTTAAGGTAATCTTGTAGCACTATTGGTGGCCTTTCATTAATTCTGAAGTACATTTCCCCCTCCAAAGGTCAACATAAGATCAAATTCATTCCAGAAATGGTTGGGCCTATGTTGGAAATGACACTGATTCCTGAAACTGAGCTTCGGAAAGCTACGATCCCAATATTCTTTGACATGATGCAGTGCGAATTTCATTCTACCAGAAGCTTCCAAATGGTAAGCATTGTTTAGCTACAAATATTTTAGGTTTGTGAATGTGATCCAAAGACCTTTTGATGCCCACTGGTAAAAGGCGCAGAGATGCATAGCCTTACAGTGATCCTCAGGGTTCACCAAAAGAGGTCATGTAAGATCTCTAAGAAAGCAGACCATCATGACCATTAAGAAATATATGTGGAGATAATGTGTAAGGAGTTACGTGTGTATACTGAAAACTATGTTCTTAAGTCCTTGTAGATAAACACACGTTGCTCAGAGGTAGCATGCATTGAGAAAGACTTCTCCAGACAGGAGATGGGAGACACTTATTCGCCTGGCTGATGAATGTGTATTGTGTATCTTACAATGGAAGTCTATTGTCATATTGAGTCAAAGCTAATGAATACACTGCAGGAAAACACAAAAACAATAGGGATTATCCTGTCTGAGTAAAGACAATGAATTTTAAAGGAATAATTAAGGGTATGGCATCCTTCATTTTGGAAGACAAGCTACTAGTGGACTTGATTTTATGAAAGGAGGATCTCAGCCATCTTGGTTGAAAACTCTAGGAAAAGGACTTTGGGGTGTGCTAACTTGTAGGAGACAGGATAATGTCTTGTGAGTTAAGTTTAGGCTCTAAAAAGTTTCTTATAATTTTGTTTTGCATGTAACCTTTTGTTTCCAGTATTCATTCTTGCTATTATTTGAAATGTCTGTTCGTTGATAATAAACATATTCCTGTTTTCATTATAAATATATCTTGAGTATTGAATGTCAAGCAGTGTGATGATCTTGAGCTGAATCTAGTCATCTGGTGAGTACTAATCCTTTGGGAGCAGAGAATATGAGAGTTCTGTGAGTGTTCAGGTGATAAGGGGCTGGGCGCTTCAGAGGGATGCTTGGGGTCAAGCCTTCCTCCACTAAGGGAAGGTGGTTGTGATTCTGGATAACCCTGGGGAAGCATCACAATGAGTAAGCACAACTGTAACCTGGTTATAAATACTAAATTTTGTTTTACATGTATTTGGTACAATTACAGATAAGTTCATTTTCTATAACTTTTAAGTGGCTGTAAGATGTTCAGCATAAATGGTTTAACTCTTATTTTTTGTTGAAACTTGTTTTTCACAAAGCAAATGAAACCTTTCTTTATGCTACAAATGGAATACAAAGGCAGGTGTTTTAATTCTGCACTGTCACTCAAAAAAAGAGGCTGCATACTGAGCTAAATTAGATTAAGAAATTTTGAACATAGTACGAAAGAAAATAGGAAGCCAAAATTAACTGTGTAGTATATTGTTTTAGTCTCTCTCATAATTATGATGGTCTTTACCATGATTTTGACATCAAAATAATGTCTCATATACTGTATATGAGTACTGTAAATAGCATTTTGAAATGTTATATTCTGGAGCAGAGGTAGAAATCTTCCTGCGGCCATGTGAAATCTTGGCCTGCCATCTTCAGTGTTTGAAAGATTAGTGCAGTAATAGCAAAAAATATCTTGACAGCACTCTCTTTGTATCTTCAATCTGTTCTTTGAAACCGTATTTTAAATGGGAAATATGTGAGTGTGCATTAGAGGCAAGTATCTTTGAGACCAAAGTTTTTTTAATGAGAAAAAGTGAAGATTAGCAGTACTTTCAATATTGAGCAAAAGAACTTAGATTCCTGTGGCCCAATCCTCAGCTGGTGTAAATCAGCCCAGCTTCATGGAAGTCAATGGAGGTTATGCCAATTTATGTCAGCTGGGGATCTATCCCTATGAATTTTACAATGTGTTCTGAATCAAAATGGGCAACATTTTTTGACCAAAACTTTTTTGGGCAAAAAATGCAGCTGTGTAATGAATTTGTGTTGATTTGATTTTGCTTAATTCTTTCAATTGGGAGGAAAAAAACTAAAAGAAGAAAACAAAAAAAATCATTTTTAAAATTAAATATTTTGATTTTTGACTTGAAAAAACTTTTGTTTGAAATTTCCTTTTTTTTATTTTGAAAACATTTTATTCGACCTGATGCTATTTTTTTTTAAACTTCCTGATTCACAAAAAAAAAAATTAGAATAAATTTTTGGTTTCACCTGACTTATCAGAATTTCCAGCAAACCATAAATCCTTTATTTTCCCAGCTCTAGTTCTGAAGCTCTGTTTGTTTTTAACCATTTGTTCATTTAAATTGAGGTTTGTGTTTCTTGTCTGGCTATACCGAAAGAAGGCAGAGACATTTGACATGGGTTTAATCAAGCTGCAACTTTGTTGTTAGATGTCTAGGACAACCCGCAGATAAAAGTGTACAGTGCAGGTAACCCCATGTTTATTTTGTAATTCCCTGGAGAGCTTTTACCAGTGCGCCCTCTTTTTCATCCTATTTCATACTGCTCTGTGTAAAAGGGAGTCTTCAGGCCCAGGGCTGCCCCTTTTAAGCCCTGCATTCCTAGGGATTGAGTCAGCAACCACACTGACCCCTTTTGCAACAGTTTTCATCTTTGCCCCTCCATAAAGCACTGTTCCCTTCAATCAGCCAGCCAGCCAAATATGCCCCCAACACCTGCTTAAAGGTGCAGAGTGGTCATTGGGTGGGAACTAATCTAATTCTGTGCAGGACTTATTTTTCATAAGTTAATATTCATAATGAGCTTCTAACATATCTGTAGCCAAAATAAATGAATGTCTACGAAGAATGAGTTAAACATATAAAACATGACCAGCTGTATTAATTTTCAGTTGCATTGCAGTGAAAGAGGAACTTTTGATCAGTATTTTGATTCAATTCAATTTCAATAATCAGTTTTTATATTTATCTCTGATATTATTGCAGTAATAAGTAACGTACAGTGTAGTGTAACGTTGTGTGTAACTTTGCCATAATAAAAAGTAACTAAATAAAAACGTGAAGTGCTCAGTGAGATACCACTTACACATTCTCATGTCAGATGCTTACTTTTGTTACTTGTTGTTTCTTTATTTGTGTAACTATATGGATCATGAACTATATAAAGATGGCATTATAGTTTAATTTATGGCCCTATATTTCTTTGCATAGAATAGACTAGTGATTTTAATAGATGAACAACTTAAATATTTAATGTAAACTTTCTTCCCTTTTTGAGAGAAATATACCTTATGCTTAAACCACAGATGTTTTGGATTTTAGATAGAAATATTCTATATATTTATATCCTTGTGTCACAACAGCTTGCTTCATTATGAATACAATATTATCATAACATACAGAGAAGCACTAAACCCCTTGTATAGTACATTTGGAATGCGTATTTATATCTAACAGAAAATTTGTCCATCCATAGTTTCACATTTAAGTGCTAGAGTGCTAGGTAGTATACTTTGCAAGGCACATCACTGTGTTCACATCTCTGTACTGGTGTTAAGCTCCAGCATTTAAGCAAGACCTTAGACTATATTTGGCACAGAATGTGACATACTCACTGATTAAACAGTGTGGCTATGAGTTTTAAAATACCCCTGTCTAACTTCAACTTTCAGTACATGTATGCCACCTTATACCTCATCAAAAAGATTCTTTCATGTTCAACATCCAACTCAGTGGGTTAGTCCTCTAATTAGATTGCACCCCAAAGAGGCTGAAAGGCAATTGCATATGGCCAGTAGAGAATTCCCTCGAGGTAGAGGAAGTTCTCACTGGTACAGCTACACAGCAGCCAGCCCCTTTGCCTCTTTTCTCCTCCACCAAGCTGCCTGGGTGTTGCAGAGCCCTGCACTGCCTTGGCACTATTCCACTAGCGCAGAGTGCATTCAGGGCCTTAAGCCAGTGTTGGGGCTGACTCTGGTCTGGAGAAGAAGGCAGCCAGCTCCAGCTCCCTGATGCTTTCTTAAGCTGAGCAGACCGAGGTTTTCCTGTCTTGTTATGCAGACTATTGCTGGTTTGCTGTTTACTGTTTATGGTGAGTGGCCTTCTTTCAATAACAAAAACAGATTTATGCATTGTGAGAAAGGTAGTCATACTTTTTCAAGAAATATTACCAGTACCTAGGTAGGCTTTGTGTGTGCACGCGCTGCATTATATTATGTACATGCAACTGCCAGTTATTCTGCTTTGCTTGCAAAGAGAACTTAGAATTGAATGGTTGGCTGCTGTTTAACTAATCTGCCAGAAATCCAATTATCTAACCTTATTAGTCACATCAGCAAGGGTTTAAATTGGCTCCACTTCCCCAGCAAATGTGTAAATCTATAATGTGTGGGAAGAATATAGATTTTTCACAGAATTGTAATACTAGAACATGTGGCCTATATTATTAACAGGCAACTCTCACCAAATCTACTTTTATTTCAGTATTTTATCTTTTGTTCTTATCTGGTGAAAACAGTCTTAGACAGCATGACTGTATTTACTCTTACTGTACTTGCAGCCTTGAGAAAGAACAGAAGATCAGTAAAATTGTGCTCTGTCTTTAATTAACTAAGTTGTAAGTTCCCAAATCGTGGTATGTGGAGATCTGGGCATACATATAATGCTGCCCACTTCCCCTCTCTCATCTTTTGTGTGCAGCTCCAGCTAGGACACACCACAAAACAAGGAACATGGAATTGCCACTAAGGTCCACTAAGGCTTCCCCATAGAAGAAGCTGTCTCCTTTGCTCTTCTGCTTCCTTCCCTGCCTCCCTTGCATCAGTGCACTCCACACTTCAAAGACCAGAGGGAATGTCAGAGCCAGAGAAAGATAGTGAGGAGAATCACTTTGACTATCAGAGTCCCAATCCCAGTCAGGTAGTGGTGATAAGTCATGTGTAGCTGCGGAAGGGAAGGTAGTCCATGAGATGACCATATTACTAAAGGTGGCCCATACCATGAAAAGTTTAGGCTCCACTGGTCTACAACCTTCACTGCACCACCTGATTCGTTTTGGTCTCACCTTTCTTGGACCCTTCCCATTAATTTTCTTGCCCCTCTTTGCACACACAAAGCTTTAGCTCTCATTCCCTGGACCCATCCCATTGCTTTCCCCTCTCACCTCACTTCTGCTTGTCTCCTTGATCTACCTTCTCTAACTCCAGCCTTATCTCTCCAAAGTTGAGAATGAGAGTCACATTGGGAATGAGGAATGCGAGTTGGGAGAAGGAACACTGGAGAATACATTCTGAAGATCAGTGAGGGTTTCCATCAGCAGAGGGGTGAGATAGGCTGGCACAATGTGCAAGACAGGACTCACATCTAGACCTGCTGCCAAAAATCCTCTCTGAAATTGCATGTAAACACCCCCAATGTGACCTGCAAACACTTGAGAAAAGAGACAATTAGAATTGTTTCAGTGGGGAGCCAGCTAATTCCTAAGGGTTAAAATCGTGCAATTAATGTTGGATGAACCAGTCTGGATTAAAATAAAAACAGACTTGTAGCTTCATTCAAAACATGAACCAAACAAAAGAGAGAACTTTTTTGAGGCTCTAGTTTTTTGTTTTTTGGTTTTTTTTATATGTCTTTGCACCTTTCTGTGCTTCCTGGTGTGGGTCAGAACAGAAGCAAACATAATATATTGATGTATGTGGACTTTCCATCTAGGTTTACACCGAGGAGAATTCTGTAGGAAAAGCTTAATCATGTGAGATTTCAAAACCAGACCTCAGCAAGTAGAATCCTTGGGTACTTAGTTGAACCAGTACTCTGAACCTTTGGTGGTTCACCCATTGCTAATGATGATTAATTTTCCAATTCCTGTGCTCACGTTAAAAGTTTGACATTAAAATAATAGTGTTATAGTAAAGCTATATCGTCTTATCATCTTTCCATTTTAAGATTATATAAATTATCCAATGTCTGGTGTACAAAATAAATATACACACAAAGAACCCACAGTTGCCAGCTTTCACATGATAAATCAGCACCACAACTTTCACAATAAATCAAAAATCAAGCTAATCCCATTTCAAAACAAGGCCAAAACAAGCCAATCGCTAAGAACCCCAACGCTCTATGTGACTAGGTCCCCCCGGCTTGCAGTCTGGGACTGTGGTGGGCCCATTGTGCACCTCTGACTCTCCTCCCGACTCCTTGCACCTGCTTGCCAGGAGCTGATCAAAAAAAAGAAGCTACAAGCCAAACAAGCTACAAGCAAAAAACTATCCAACAAGCAACTCACAAGCCAATTAAGCCAAAACCAAGCCCAATTTCTGCTTTTTTTTTCATGGGTTTGGCATGTCTGAAGGAGACTTGCTAAGTCAATAGGAATAAAATCAAATTTTACATTTATTAGTAAGCTATCTGAATTTCAGTTTAACAGTCTGATCTTCCTAGCTAAGGAAACAAATTTGTATAAATGCAGCAGTAAGTTTGTAGAGCACCTTTCATGAAGCCACATCTCAAGGTATTTTACAAAGTCATGAGCAAAATGTTAAACTTAGATTCACCGCTGAGCTCCACATCAATAAATCACAGGTGCATATAAGGAGCACCATTTCATTTAATTCACTTGGACAGTTTGATAATATTAAGAGGTTAAAGAGTGATTTGATAATCAATATAAGCTTCAGCAAGAAATTAGTGTAAAGTTTTCAAAATAAATTTTGGAACAAGACTCTATGGTACAGGTTGGAACTTGGTAGCAGAATTTTATTCCATTCTGAGCACCTAAATAACTTTAGTCAGATCCAGAAATACCAGAGTGTTATAGTGATATCCCTGAGCATACCACAAATGATTCAGTTTGGGTACAAGTGAGAATAGAATATCACACAAAATGTAAATGTTTATCTAAAGTACAGGGCAAACCCTTTAGCCTCGAGTCATGTGAATAAAGGCAATAGGAATGGAACCTGCAAAAAATCCACAAAAATGACCTGGAAACTGAGTCAAACAGGCTTTTTAATTCCCACGCTGGCCCAAAATACCACAAAATAGCCTTTCTTAGTAATATTTGGACACTGCTTCCTCTCTTCACTCGAGCCAGGAAGAATAGAGTCAAATCCAAATATTACCACCACCTCTTTGTTTAAAAAATCATTAACAGAACTTTTTGCAGCTACTGTGTTGTTTTGGATGAAGGCCCAAATGAGGTTTTCATTTTATCACAACTACAAATGGGCACTAGCTGCATAGTTTGGGTCAGGATCTCAGCATTCCCCAGATTTAATGGGTGTTTGGATAAGACTCATCTTTAATCCATACTGGTTCAAATTACCCTTATTAAAATCCAAATTTGGAATTATAATAGTATAAAAGATCATTTTAACCTTGCACAGTAATAGGTAGAATTAGCATATTCACCAAGAGAGAAAAGAACCATTAACAAAAAATATAATTAGCCAAAAATAACTATTGCCTATTTTTTTTCAAAATAGTTGCCATACTTCTTATGAAATAATATGGAAAGAAAATTCCTTATCTGTAAAATAATATGCCACAGAATGTCTTCACTTTCCCTACAAAAATACCCCAAAGCACTGAGCATAAAGAAATTAAACGTCCATTTATGCACTTCAAGGCTGAACAACAGAAATAAGATGGACCAGCATAGTATCCAGTAGCTGAGTGTCATTGGTGTACGCATGAAAGTTCCAAAAAGTTTGTTATGATATTAAAGCTAAAAGGTGCATATAAATACTGAAAAGTAATGGTCTAAGAAAAGAGCCCCATGGGACACCACAGCACATCTGTCCCATATCCGCAGAAATTGGAATATACATTAATATAATGTAGCTATAATCCAATGGCTAGGCAGACATCACATAAGAATGGCCATACTGGGCCAGACCAGTGGTTTATCTAGCCCAGTATCCTGTCTTCTGATGGTGGCCAATGCCAGATGCTTTAAAGGCAATTTCAATTGACGTCACATCCATTTATATGCAATTTTTAATATACCCATCTTATAAATGAGCAAACAGAGGCACAACAAGTTTGTGACTTGTCCAGGATCTTCCAATGCTGCGGTGACATGGGCGAGTACACTCCTCACAAACTCAACCCTCTTTCCAAAAGGCTCTTGGACTTTGTTTGGTAGCTTATCACAAGGGGTTTTCTAGGATTGAAGTATCAGTGGCAGTTAACGTTCTCTTGACTTTTGATTTCTTTGAAAGACAGCTGATTGGCCCACACAGCGACATCAAGAAAAGGGGTAAGGTAGTAAAGGTCACTGAACACTAGAATCACCTTGTGATAAGTGATTGGTCCTAGGTCCATCTATGGAGATGGATGTTGTAGGGGTATAACAAAAGAAGGAGCTGAAGCCACTTGAAGTTTTCATTAAGGTTCATGCTAACCTTAGTACAAACTTAATGTGAAATCTTGTTTGTTTCTTTATTTGAACTTATTTCCTAGTTGCAGGTATCTGAGATTCTCATTTGGCAAATGTGAGTTCACAAAGTTAATGATATTTAAGGCAGCTTGATTGTACTAAAAAATACTAGTATCTGATCTTCATCCTTTGGCAGAAGGAAGCCGTAAACCAGTGCTACCTGAGTAGTCTCTCCATACTGTTCTGAGGCCAAAAAACAAATTGATTCAGGGTGTTAAAAAAGACCTGATGATGCCACATATTGTGGGCATATCCTCCCTTCAGATGTCATGGTAGTCTTTCTCAAAAATGGCAGACTAAGCAGGGAAATAATTGGGTAGATAGTCTACATCAAGGGATGATTTCTTGACTACCTCCAAGGAAGAGTTAACAGTAATCTCCAGTAGTGGTTCCAACACCACCCTACTGGCTTTCACAAACCAGAGGAAGGATATGGCTCTAACTCATAGGTCCTAACAAATACATTCCCTAAACTTCCAGGTTCAACCTCCATGAGTATCACCAACTGGAACTTAAACACCACGGACTCAGCACTTGTTCCCTTAAGAATCAGTTCCATCAATCTAGAGGCAGACTGCACAGTCTGAATCTGAGCAATTTTAATGCAGAATAATGTGAAAAATCTTCATTGCAAGGAACACTTGACTAACATCAGATGCAGTCTCCCTGAATAGTTAGTATAGGCAATGCCAGGGCATCATCCTTAATCAACAAATTTATGGCAACATAAAGGTTTTATAAGCCTTGAATTTATCAACATGAACCCAGGGCTGCTATTGACACCATGATCTTCTGTGAAAAGACCTTGGAAGTAATAGCTTCTTGGCTCTCTGAGCTAAGAGGTGAAAACATTATCTTAAATAATGTACTCTCAACCTGTGCCTGGTATTTGATCTAAACCAGTCAGTTTCCTTCCAAATACCACAGCAACGATCCAGGAAACAAGCCCTTCCACAATCATTCCCTTCCGCCACTTCCCACAGCGATTGCCATAATCCTAGTATACACCAGCATTGTTCAGCCCACTCAAACAACCTAAAGTGAGCATCAGAGGGATGTGCCACCATATCTGGGTATCCAGACTGTAGTGTTACGGTCTACAGAAGGAGCTAGAACTTATAGGAATTTACATTTAGCTGAAATGTGATTTGAATAATCTTGATGTCAACAAAATGTCAGAAATCCTGTATGTCAAGTGTAATCCTCCTCTTCTTATGAGTGATTTCAAACAAATAGGTAAAGCACCCAGAGAGCTGATGCTGGCAAGTGTCATTCCTTCAGATAGATGGGGAAAGACCATTCGTTTTTGTGCCTTATTAGAGAACATGACATTTGTGACTTTTGTTTTACATAGTGGTTTAAATATTATTGGACTTGTCTTTGTACTACAGGGTTGGGCTTTATAGTTTGTTTTTGCTTTTTCGAAGTGGTGGATTCCTTTTCTCATTTTATTTCCGAAATAATACTTGCAATGTATTAAGAGTCACTTTGTTTCAGCTAGGGCACAGAAGGGGACATTTGAAATTCTCTACAACTTGTGTTTTAATTGGTTTTTATGAGCTTTTCATTTTTTTAAAAACTGGCCAAACAAAGCATTTTAAATCATTGTTGTATGCACTATATCTTGGATACTCAGATGATTTTTAATGCTGTATATACTGTATATTTATAGGTGGCGCTAGTTAAGGTTGCCTGAGACATCTAATTATAAACCCCTGTTTTCACTTGCTTATAACTTTACCAAACTTTAAACATTTGGGCTGAAGTTTTCCAGATCCGCCTGTCTACCTCAGGCTGTGTGTGTGTGTGTGTGTTCGTTTGTTAAAGTTTCAGCAAAAATGATTCATCCAATTTCAGAGAATGATACTAGGGAAAAGTCCATTACTTTGCCCATGTTTTTCTAAATAAATCCTATAATCATTTTATTGAGAAGCACTAGAGTGTCTGTGCTTTGAAACATGGGCTTGATGTTTGGTCGAGGAGTTTCCCTGGAGTCAGGGATGTGCCTTTTGCTGTTCTCTAAAAAGTTGCCTAAATTTGTCCAAGTTATAAGCTTTTGGAAAATCTCACTTCACACATGCTCTGTGGAGACCAGTTGGGAGTTTGGCGGCTAAATGATCACCAAGATTCAGTCTGCACTGAACATGTTTCATTCTAGGGGTTCAGGGGCCGAGCAGGATTTCCCTGCAGTTGCTGTTTCTAGCTGTTGCTGCTCGCCACATTGCAGTACCAGCCGCTAAACTCAGAGCAGGGAGGTCAGCTCTCATCTTCTCTCAGTGCTCCCCCTGCTTGTTCCGGCAGTATGGAGGAGAAAGCCACCTCACTTGAAAGCAGTGGGGACAGGACCCAGACTGAGGAAGCAAAATTGGGTCAAGGAACCTGGGAGAGCGAGCCTGGGACTAGGAATTGAAGGGGGACTAGGCCTCAGATGGGGAGACACAAACAATGCTAAGGATCTTTTGGAAGAGTTACTGCAAGGACATCAAGATGTTAAGAGATTGAATCAAATAATTTGACCCTAAAGAGTGGATGTTTAGATCTCCTTTGTTGTTACTAAGCTGTTCACAGATACAGATTCCTGCCATCTGTAGAACTGCTAGGAGCAGGACAGATTCTCCCACACATTCTATTCAGCCAAATGGACAGGATTTGTATGTAAATTCTGCTGTCCTGAGACTGGTGTGTTTCTTGACAAACTTGATTATGGTTGCTTCAGGTGTGTGAGGGGCCATGAAAGGCCGCTAATGGAAGGCAGCCACACATATCCACTTCCTTGCCCATTGCAGGATGTTTCTTCTCACCATCTCTTCCCATAGCTTTTCCTCGGTAAGCACTGACATCATTTGGCCCTCCTATATTGGTCTCTGACAGATCATGTGCATGTTGCAGTTATTTAACTACTGAATGATTACTGTTGATGTGAGTTGATCTTTGTCCTTATGCAAATAGTTATCCTGATTGCTATATGTGGGAGAAGGAAGGATTTTTTCTTCGTGGCAGATTCACTTTGTTTTGGGTGTAGGACATTTGATGAGAAAATTTGGCCAGAGCTTAGTTTTCCTCTAAATCTTTTGCAAGTGAGCTCTATTTCACACTTGTTTAAAGTCATATTTGTTTTTGTCTCATTTTTATTGTCTCTTTTGGTAAAGGCATCTGTGTTTGCTTAGTTATTTGTAATATACATGTCACTGCAATAGTAGCATTTGCTACAAGAGTGACATAAATGAAACATGGTTTAACTGAGAGTTAAGTTATTGGTGAATGGATAGTTTAAGTTAGACTAAGAATCTCACTCTTTTTCATCGAAATATATTATTGTCTACTCTATTGTTAAAGAGATGCAAAGTGTGGGGGGAAAATACATCTCTTTATATTTAAAAAAAATTGAGTACATTTTAGTTCTTGTGAAAGATATTGGATAGAGAGTCTTGGAGACTGAAGTCTTTCATTTAGCCACAGAATAGGTACAGCATGAACAAGTGAGAGTGAATTTCAAGACACTGCTCTACCAATGTGCTCCCACTCTGACCTAATGGGACTAACTCCAGCTGTGATAGGGTAGTTCAACGTCATGGGCCCATTCAATTCTGGCTCCTCCGCCGACTGATACTAAATAGAATATATATTTGTGATGTGAATACCTGTACCCTTGGTAGTATAAGACAACATCACTCATTCCGTGTATGATAGGCTGCCAGTCACCAATCCTGTGTAACAACTTTAGTTTACTACCGACCTGGACCAGATTCAAAATGACATGGAAACTGGAGACAGAAGGCTTTGTACTATGTTAAAAATCCATGGAACTATCCAATCCAATATTAAAATAGTTAATATCCCTTTGAGTGTATACTCTTATTACTTCTTAAATACAAATACTGATCTTAACCCATTCAAAAGAACTCTCTTCCCTTCAGGAATGACATTGAAACGGTCTATTAGGTGTGTTAGTGTGAGCCAAAAACAGATGTTGGGATGTTCATCCAATTGAGTTGTATTTGTGGCTGTTGTAATCACTGCAGGTGACCATTGTGTATCCCGCTCTGTTTGCTTTTTCCTCCCCCCACTCCTTCCTGTCATCTGCCACCTTTTTTAGATTTCCCTATTGCATATATTTAAGCTTCATTTAACAACATGACCAATGGTTTCCTCAAATGAAAATCCTTGTCGGGCAACAGATCATAATGGATATCTGAGACTGCAGACTTTTAAAGTCAGTCAGGCTTAAAAACAATGGTTAAACATATCACAGAGATATGCAACCAATCTATGAACCATTAATGCTACAGTAATAAAATGAAGTATTTGCCATACTGATTATTGATGCTTGCTCTGTTTATTATAGTTTGAAAATGAGATCATCACAAAACTGGATCATGAAGTGGAAGGAGGCAGAGGCGATGAACAGTACAAAGTGTTATTTGACAAAATGTAAGTGTTGATTAGCAGTGGGATTTATGTCAGACTATTTTTGGACTACAATGAACTTTGTAGCCCAGAAATAATTAAAATCTGTTAATGGTGCAAAATATTTAAAATTGCACCTTAGTCTAGTATCTCTTCTTGAGTGTGATTAACAAGGAGTGTGTAATTATTTTTCAGACTCTTGGAGCACTGCAGAAAACACAAATATCTTGCTAAAAATGGAGAAACTTTTGTCAAACTTGTTGTCCGTCTGATGGAAAGACTGCTAGATTACAGAACTATAATGCACGATGAAAACAAAGAAAATCGCATGAGCTGCACTGTCAATGTACTGGTGAGTGAGAAGAAATGAGTTGGCTAAATTTAGAATGGGTACTGAATTTTTAATTTTAATAGCTAGCTTCTGTTTGTTCTAAATGAAAGATCTTATGATTTTCACCCAGCTGTTAGAAATAAGGCTGATGAATCTGATTTAAAGAGGGGAGTTCTTGAAAAATATTGTTCGGCACATTTACTTTTTCATTTTATTTTTTTTAAGGGAGAATTTAGAAAGGGAGTAATGTAGTCATCCTCAGCTCCTGTCAGTATAACCCATATACCACATCATCATCTACACAGTCAGATACCAGGATTGTCACCTGTGTGTTACTTTGAAGCCTAAAATATCTGTTGAGTCAGTGTGAAGTGATGGAAGCAGCTACAAGAATGGTTGAGAGCTCTTTTGGTTCAGAATATCACCGGGTTCTGCTTCGGATGCTTGCTCATGTCGATTCCAGTGTAGGTGTTGTGACAAAGTTCCTCCTCTACCTTGGTGGGTCCTGCGCTTATTGGCAGATTTGCTCACCTCAGTGATCTTCCCCACAGTCTGGATCAGCTCCTCCTGTGTCTGATCAGGAGTTGGGAGGTTTGGGGGGAACTCAGGCCCGCACTCTACTCCCGGTTCCAGCCCAGGGCCCTGTGGATTGCAGTTGTCTATAGTGCCTCTTGTAACAGCTGCATGACAGTTACAACTCCCTGGGCTACTTCCCTATGGCTTCCTCCAAACATCTTCTTTATCCTCACCACAGGACCTTCCTCCTGGTGTCTGATAACGCTTGTACTCCTTAGTCTTCCAGCAGCACAGCCTCTCACTCTCAGCTCCTTGTGCCTCTTGCTTCCAGCTCCTCACATACACTTCCTCTCCTCTGGCTCCTCCCTACCTGACTGGAGTGAGCTCCTTTTTAAACCCAGGTGCCCTGATTAGCCTGCCTTGATTGGCTGCAGGTGATCTAATCAGCCTGTCTGCCTTAATTGGTTCTAGCAGGTTCCTGATTATTCTAGTGCAGCCCCTGCTCTGGTCACTCAGGGAACAGAAAACTACTCATCCAGTGACCAGTATATTTGCCCTCTACGACTCCTGTACCCCACTGGTCTGGGTCTGTCACAGTGTGCACATGCCTACGTGCTTGGCTGTTGTAGATTTTTGCCTTAGCAGTATTCGTAGGGCCAGCTGTGACGCCTTCTGGAGTGCTGTGCTCCTGCCACGGTATATCAGGCACCGTCAGCCCTGTGCCCTCTCAGTTCCTTCTTACCACCCATGGTGGTCAGTCGGAGTGCCTCTGTCCCTTGCTTTGCAAGTGACCAATGGTTTCTTTTCATGACATCAGAGGTAACTCAACCAATTACCAGCTTTACTCTGAAGCTAATTTGCATGAAACAATTTTATTGGTTGTGTGAGGGAGACTGCACAGATGGTGGATTACTTGGCCCAGTTGCCACACCCATGTGACAGAATGGCACAGCATACCAGTCTGTCGATTTAGAAACGAGGATTTGCATTAAGGTTTGCTTTTCTTGTATCTGTACAGCAGAGACTGAGCACTTTATAATCTGAGGAGGAGAGAACTCTTGAAGTTGCCACTGATCAGTGATCCAAGGAATGACTCTTAGATTGCTTGTGGAAGAGGCAGCATGCCATTCTGCGTAGAATTAGAGTGACAAGAGACTGACTATTGGTAACTGACAAATTACAAAAATAAAGAGGCATTTGCAGTGGCTTTTAAGAAGATATAAAACAAGACTGGAAAAGTCTAGTAGGAAAGAGGTTTATTTTTCCTTCCCTTCTTCATATCCTATGCTTGTTGTTTTTTCTTTAATGTCAACTCTAAGAATTCTTCATAGTAAAACTTGTCATATCAGCTATGTCGGAATCTAAATGTGCACTTGCATGTCTCTCTAACCACATCTTGCCTTTCTATTAACATACTCCACTTTATTCATCTATACAGAAACACATTTTTATAATAGTGTCTTCTGATGCTGAATTTTTATTATACTGGATGTGATCTCAATATTTCAAATATTTGCATATGGTAAATTTTGTGGGGGATTTATTGTCATTGAGCCAAATTGCCATCAGATTCTCCCACACAACACTCCCATTGAAGTCATTTGGAGATGGATGCAAACATCTCAGGGCAGTACTTGCCTCATAGATTTTAAATCATATTTGATGACATGGTCTCATTTTAAAGATGTATTCAGCCTTTAGGTTTAACATAATCCTTTCATCCTTAGTGCGCCTAGGGCAAAGTTCATCCTTGTACAGAGGGCCAGCCTAACGTCAATTCACCATTTAATTCCTTCTTAAAATCTCAAAGTAGGGCTTAAATAGGACATAGGCCTTGCACTTACTAGAGCAGGAGTGGGCAAACTGTGGGCCGGATCCGGCCCGTGAGCTGTTTTAAGTTGGCCTGCTAGATCCCGCAGGGGAGCGGGGTTGGGGGCTACACCATGCTGCTCAGCCCCATTCCGGTGCTCCAGCAAGGGCACTGGGTCAGGGGTCGCACCATGCGGCTTCCTGTGGCATGGCCATGCTCCAGTGACCCCCTTCAGTGCTCCAACGGGAGCTGCAGGGGCGGTGCCTGTGGATGGGGCAGCATGCAGAGCCTCCTGGCCACGCCTCCACGTAGGACCCAGAGAAGGGACACATGAATGCTCACAAAATTGGGGTTGGGGTGCGAGAGGGGGTAAGGGCTCTGGTTGGGGGTGTGGGCTCTGGGGTGGGGCTCGTGATGAGGAGTTTGAGGTGTAGGAGGGTGCTCTGGGCTGAGACCAAGGGATTTGGAGGGTGAGAGGGGAATCACGGCTGGGGCAGGGGGTTAGGTCATGAGGAGAGGCTCAGGGGTGCACGGTCCGAGCGGCGCTTACCTCGAGCAGCTCCTGGAAGCAGCGGCATGTTCCTTCTCCAGCTCCTATGCAGAGGCATGGCCAGGCATCTCTGCACATTGCCCCAACCGCAGGTACCGCCCCTGAAGCTCTCATTGGAGCGCCGGAGGGGGCCATTGGAGCACGTAGGAGCCAGAAGGGGGCCATGTCATGGCTTCTGGGAGCTGCGTGGTGTGGTCCCCGACCCAGTACCCTGGCCGGAGCACCTGAGCGGGACCAAGCCACATGGTGTGGCCCCCAATTCTGCTCCCTGGCTGGAGCTAGCAGGCCGGCGTAAAACAGCTCGTGGGCCCGATCCGGCCTGCAAGCCATAGTTTGCCCACCCCTGTTCTACAGTCTCCTAGTCTCTGGCAGATTTTGCCTGTCAGTCTTTCACTCTCAGGCAGCCTTACCTTACCTGCCCTTTTTCTGATCACTCCTTCTCAGTCTCTGCCGACTTATATGGGATAGATGCCTTCTTTTAAACCCAGTTTCAGAGGCAGCTATGTAGTCACAGGTGCACTAGCCTTGTTCCTCTTAAAGGACGAGTGTCTCCCCGTGACGGCTGGAGGAAAAAAATTGGTAAATCTTAGCATCTTTAATATCTTTCCCAATGTTTCATATCATACATTTCCAATATTTGCAATACTTTATCTCTGTCTGACTCAAGGCCAGAGGCATTCAGGCATTTCCTGCAGTAGGATGAGATGTGGTATATAAAAACCAAAAAAGGAACAATTTTAACTTTCTATTTTTTAGGAAAATTTTTGAATTCAAGAGTTAATGACTTATTATTCAAGTTTGAGAGTTTAAAAAGTTCATAGTTAAACAATTACTTGAAAATTATGTTTTTGTAGATTACCAAATTTTAACTGAAAGCCATTAATGCTGTGTAACTTGCAAATGCCCGAAGTATATTTCTACTAGTACTGTGATTCTGATTCATAATCTTTGCAGTGGAACGTAAGCCCTAAAATGTTATGCAATGAAACATCATCATGGTTTTAGATTTTATAGTTAAATAGCTTACAGGCTTCTCAACCAGAGGCAAATTTCGTTTTTCAGTTTTTGAGGTTGATATTATGCACTTATGACTTTTAATTTAGTACATATTCTATGTACATGACACACTGCAAAATCAAAGCCTTTAAAATCAAATTATAATTTTATGTTTCAGAATTTCTACAAAGAAATTGAAAGAGAAGAAATGTACATAAGGTGTGTAAGCATGCCCTTTGACATATTTTTCCAGCTCACTTTCCTATAATTGGAAAAAATGAATTGTCTGCTGAGCTACTGATTTGGAGGGGGGGAAATGGCAGAAATGAAAGGCACATACCTGTACTGAGGCATAAGCAGACTGAGTTTACAGAGAATAATAAGCATCAGTAATTAGGCTCATAAACTTTTTTAACCTTACTACATCACTTTCACTTTCATTATTATAACCATTTAAATACTTAAAGGTATTATGACCTACAGAAGAAAATTAAGGCAAAAGAAAAGCAAGGAACTAATTGAATTTTATTTTCTGCCAACTTAAAAGATCTGCTGGAATAAAGACCGTTAATGAGTATATGTCAAATGTTTATTTTAAGCTTAAAGCTTTCAGGAACCCATATAAGATTTTCCTTTATTATGTAACTTTAAAAATGGTAACATTGCAAGAAAGCTTCTGATTGCAGTTTTCTAGTGAACTTTGTTGCTACTCCCATATTTTTACATCAATTTAAGATACTCCATCTGCTGTACTGTTGTGATAAAACAGATTCTCTCGTTGTTGTGCTATGAGTATTTGCATATCCTTTATGCATTCATTCTTAGCCACTTATTCTCATCTTGGGAGAAAGAGTAACATAATTCTCATCAATGTACATGCCTTTTTGTCTTAAAGAATTAAATTTGTGCCTTGCAACAGAAGGATGAATTGCTGACTATGAAAGTGCATTCAAGAGCATTATTCATGCATATGTCTGATACAACATCTGTATGAGGCCAATCCAGAACCCATTGAAGTCAATGGGAACAGGATCAAATCCTATTTCTGTAAACAGAAAATGTTGACTCAATTTAATATGGGCACTGAAGCTTGTTTTTAAATTGATTTTTAAAGTACACAATTAATCTACTTATTGGTAATTGCTTCGAAAAACAAAATAGAATTCTTCTCAAGATGTAGGCCGGTCTTGAGGTTCAGGCAAAAGACTAGAAGTCAGAATACCTTTGTTCTTTGCTAGCTCTGCCACAAACATCATGTATGATGCTGGGCCCATTGATTTGTTCTCCTGTGTCTATTTCCCCATCTATAAGATTAGGATAATACCGCCTACTACACAGGTGTGATGTGAGGTTTAATTCATAAATAAGTGCAAGGCATTTTCAGCTCTTTGGAAGAAAGGCATTATAGAAATGCAAAGTTATTGTTCTTTATCATATAATTAGTATTTTATATTATTTTCCTATCATTCTGTCTGACTTTTTTATCTGACAGGAATGGTTTGGGAAAATGAAGTGAGGACTGCAAGTTGCTAGTGTTGCTCTTTAAAGAGAATTGCACTTTTATATCAAACTCTTTACATGTCTTTTTTTTTCTGCTCGTCTCCCAAAAAACAGGACATCAGAACAAGTTACAGTTTTATAGCTATTCTAAAACATACTAGTATATTTTGTTGATGTTGCTGATGGTTTTCTTGGCATGCTGTATCCGAAAAATTTGTCTGAAGAAGAGAAATATGAGCTTTAAAAAATCCCAGATATGTTTTACTGTTTGAACATAGAATTTAGCTGTTGTAGTCTTCAACACAAATTATTTTGTGACATTTTAAGAATTGACTCTCTTTTATTACCGTAGGTATTTGTACAAGCTATGTGACCTGCACAAAGAGTGTGATAACTACACTGAAGCTGCCTACACATTACTTCTGCACGCAAAGCTTCTTAAGGTAAAGTACTTGAAATATATTTAGCATTTTGAAGATCTTGCTGTTGCAGATGTATGTAGCTTTGTGTTTATTTTTTCATATGAGCTTTAGGACATCCACATTTACAAATTATAATAATTGCCGTATTCAAAAAAAAGAAGTAATTCAAAGTTGTATTGTGATTTACTATTTGTTCCATAATTAGATGTTATTGTAAACTTAGAATATAGCCTAGAGAACGAAAATTGAATCCATGTTCTCTCAGTCTCGTAGAAGAGCAATGTGACTTACTGATGATGATGATGATGATCTAAAACATCAGCAGTAAAAGTGCAATAAAATCAAGAGTAAATAGCATAAACTATCAATAAAAAGCTAACAATTAGCTAAATGCATAGGAATGCTAGTAACCTTTGGAAGAATCTAAGCACTGCAAATCAGCTTTTCATAGAAAACTGTGCTAAAGTAATGAATGAGTCAGCCCAAGAGTCTAGTGGAAGCTCAGTGCACTGTTATGGAGGATCTTAAACTTAGTCCTTTGCTTCAAGACATTGGGGAAAAATGAACAGTAGTCCTCCTTCCAAGATCATGTCTTTTTAAAGGAGTGTCTATAATAATTCAATGGTATGATGTACCAAATGCATCTAAATTCATTTAATGATACCACTGTACTTTAAAGAAAGTCTGAAATAGGTCAATAAATAGACCATAGTATAAATTAAATTAATTGTATAACGTCTTAATAAAACACAGAGAATTTTAATATTACCGGGTAATAATACCTAACTTTTTATAGCTTTGATTGACAGTGTAATAAAGCCATAATGTAATGTCACTTAAAAGCTTCACTTTATACATATTGTTATCTAAAACTAGTGGCTTACTTACGTCATTACATCATAAATATTGCTGCATATATTAACAGTTTCTTTTATTCCCTGAATTGTCATCTAGGAAGATTCCAGTTGCACTTCAACAGTATGCATGCCATTTTGAAATCACATTTTTACTTTACTACTCCACCCATGTTAATGAGTGACAGTGAGTTTTTATTTTTAGCTTTAAAAGAGAGAGGGGGAGAAGTAGAAATCTAAACTTCACACTGGAAATGGTCAGATTTTTTTAAAATCTTTGTTTTTCTGTTTATGGCCTGATTGTGCAAAAACTTACATCAGTACTTAACTTCGTGCATATGGAGTCAATTGGGCTGGCCACGCATTATAAAATTGAGCACGAGTATAAGTCTTTGCAGGGTTAGATCCTGTGTCAAAGGGATCTCAAAGGGAGGGAGCTCAAAAAATAAGACATGGAAAGGTAGAAGAAAGGATTAAATTTGGGACTTGAGTTTGGATAGTGCATATACTTCAGTGTGTCAAGATCTTCACTCTTTTGATCATTCTTCCCATAGACTTTAGTGCAAATTTCATATGCTTATTGAGAAAAAAAATTTGGTCTTCAGTAAGTGAGAGCTGCATAACTGAGCTGATGTTCATGCAGTGCATGTACCAGAAAGCACGTCCTTCTATAAACTTTAATTTTATTATGATAATTAAAGCATGTAAAATAGGGAAATGATTTAGTGAAAAATTTTGAAATTGTTTAAGTTATTTCTGTTTAGCAGAGTTTGAAATTACTCATTTTCTGTGAAATCTTCCATTATATTTTTATAAAAACTTGTACTGCATTCATTTTCATAATACTTTGTTTATTGAAAACTCTAAGAAAAGACAGTCATTGGTAAACTAAATTTTTCCATAACAATTTTGATAAACATTTCAATAAAAATTGGTAAAAATTATAAAAATATTATGCAAGTTTTTGCAAAAAATTTAAAATGTCAATAATTTTGACCATTTTTCATGAAAAGTTTCAGTTTTGAACAAAGGTCATTTTTCTAGAATGAAAAAAGTTTCCGTACAAAATACTTTGTCCAGCCCTGAAGATGTTTTTTTAGAATGAGGATTCTGTATAGGTAACTGATGGAAAACAATGTTTATGGTAAAATAGGTATGTCTAGTATCAGAGGGTAGCCGTGTTAGTCTGGATCTGTAAAAGCAGCAAAGAGTCCTGTGGCACCTTATAGACTAACAGACGTTTTGGAGCATGAGCTTTCGTGGGTGAATACCCACTTCCTCAGATGCATGTAATGGAAATATCCAGGGGCAGTTGTATATATGTGTGCTAGCAAGCAAGCTAGAGATAACGAGGTCAGTTCAATCAGGGAGGATGAGGCCCTGTTCTAGCAGTTGAGGTGTGAAAACCAAGAGAGGAGAAACTGGTTCTGTAATTGGCAAGCCATTCACAGTCTTTGTTCAATCCTGAGCTGATGGTGTCAAATTTGCAGATGAACTGAAGCTCAGCAGTTTCTCTTTGAAGTCTGGTCCTGAAGTTTTTTTGCTGCAGGATGGCCACCTTAAGGTCTGCTATAGTGTGGCCAGGGAGGTTGAAGTGCTCTCCTACAGGTTTTTGTATATTGCCATTCCTAATGTCTGATTTGTGTCCATTTATCCTTTTCCGTAGAGACTGTCCAGTTTGGCCGATGTACATAGCAGAGGGGCATTGTTGGCATATGATGGCGTATATTATATTGGTGGATGTGCAGGTGAATGAACCAGTGATGGTGTGGCTGATCTGGTTAGGTCCTGTGATGGTGTCGCTGGTGTAGATATGTGGGCAGAGTTGGCATCGAGGTTTGTTGCATGGATTGGTTCCTGAGCTAGAGTTATTATGGTGTGGTGTGCAGTTACCGGTGAGAATATGTTTCAGGTTGGCAGGTTGTCTGTGGGCAAGGATCGGCCTGCCACCCAAGGCCTGTGAAAGTGTGGGATCATTGTCCAGGATGGGTTGTAGATCCTTGATGATGCGTTGGAGGGGTTTTAGCTGGGGGCTGTATGTGATGGCCAGTGGAGTCCTGTTGGTTTCTCTCTTGGGTTTGTCTTGCAGTAGGAGGCTTCTGGGTACACGTCTGGCTCTGTTGATCTGTTTCCTTATTTCCTCGTGCGGGTATTGTAGTTTTGAGAATGCTTGGTGGAGATTTTGTAGGTGTTGGTCTCTGTCTGAGGGGTCAGAGCAGATGCGGTTGTACCTCAGTGCTTGGCTGTAGACAATGGATCGTGTGATGTGCCCGGGATGGAAGCTGGAGGCATGAAGGTAGGCATAGCGGTCGGTGGGTTTTCGATATAGGGTGGTGTTAATGTGACCATCACTTATTTGCACCGTGGTGTCAAGAAAGTGGACCTCCCGTGTAGATTGGTCCAGGCTGAGGTTGATGGTGGGGTGGAAGCTGTTGAAATCATGGTGGAATTTTTCCAGAGTCTCCTTCCCATGGGTCCAGATGATGAAGATGTCATCAATGTAGCGTAGATAGAGAAGGGGTGTGAGTGGACGAGAGCTGAGGAAGCGTTGTTCCAGGTCGGCCATGAAGATATTGGCATATTGTGGAGCCATGCGGGTGCCCATAGCAGTGCCACTGATCTGGAGATATATATTGTCATCAAATTTGAAATAGTTGTGTGTAAGTATAAAGGCACAGAGCTCAGCAGCCAGTTGTGCTGTGGCATCATCAGGGATAGTGTTCCTGACAGCTTGTATTCCATCTGTGTGTGGGATGTTTGTGTAGAGAGCCTCTACATCCATGGTGGCTAGGATGGTGTTTTCTGGGAGGTCACCAATGCATTGGAGTTTCCTCAGGAAATCAGTGGTGTCGCGGAGATAGCTGGGAGTGCTGGTGGCATAGGGTCTGAGTAGAGAGTCCATATATCCAGACAGTCCTTCAGTGAGAGTGCCAATGCCCGAGATGATGGGGCGTCCAGGATTTCCGGGTTTGTGGATCTTGGGTAGTAGATAGAATAACCCTGGTCGGGGCTCTGGGGGTATGCTGATTTCTTCTGGTGTAAGTGTAGGGAGTGTCCTGAGTAGATGCTGTAGTTTCTTAGTGTATTCCTCAGTGGGATCTGAGGGAAGTGGCCTGTAGAATTTGGTATTGGAGAGTTGTCTGGTTGCCTCCTTTTGATAGTCAGACCTGTTCATGATGACAACAGCACCTCCTTTATCAGCCTCTTTGATGATAATGTCAGGGTGGTTTCTGAGGCTGTGGATGGCATTGCGTTCTGCACGACTTAGGTTGTGAGGCAAGCGATGTTGTTGTTCCACGATTTCTGCCTGTGCACGCCGGCGGAAGCATTCAATGTATAGGTCCAGGCTGTCATTTCGACCCTCAGGAGGAGTCCATGTGGAGTTCTTTTTCTTGTGCTGTTGGTGGGAGGGCACCCGTGTATCAGTGCACTGTTCAGTGTTGTCCTGGAAGTATTCTTTGAGTCGGAGGCGGCGAAAGTAGGCTTCCAGATCACCACAGAACTGTATCATGTTGGTGGGGGTGGCAGGGCAGAAAGAGAGTCCCCGAGATAGGACAGACTTTTCTTCTGGGCTGAGTGTGTAGTTGGATAGATTGACGATATTGCTGGGTGGGTTAGGGGTACCACTGTTGTGGCCCCATGTGGCAGGTAGGAGTTTAGACAGCTTACAGTCCTTTTTCCTTTGAAGAGAGGTGAAGTGAGTAATGTAGATCTCCTGTCTTATTCTAGTGAAGTCCGTTTGTATAGAAGTTTGGTTATTAATGAGAGTCTCCAGGATGGAGAGCTCTTTTTTGATGTTTTCCTGTTTGCTGTATAGGATGCTGATCAGGTGGTTCCTCAGTTTTTTTGATAGAGTATGACATAATCTCTCACTGTGGTCTGTGTAGTATGTAGATAGCAGTGGATTTTTACCTTTAGTCCATTTGGTATGATGTCCATCCGTTTGCATTTGGAAAGGAAGATGATATCTGTCTGTATTTGTGCAAGTTTCTTCATGAGGTTGATGGATTTCCATTCCATACGGCTAAATGCAGTGCCTTGCATGGTGTCAAGTATCAGAGGGTAGCCGTGTTAGTCTGGATCTGTAAAAGCAGCAAAGAGTCCTGTGGCACCTTATAGACTAACAGACGTTTTGGAGCATGAGCTTTCGTGGGTGAATACCCACTTCCTCAGATGCATGTAATGGAAATATCCAGGGGCAGTTGTATATATGTGTGCTAGCAAGCAAGCTAGAGATAACGAGGTCAGTTCAATCAGGGAGGATGAGGCCCTGTTCTAGCAGTTGAGGTGTGAAAACCAAGAGAGGAGAAACTGGTTCTGTAATTGGCAAGCCATTCACAGTCTTTGTTCAATCCTGAGCTGATGGTGTCAAATTTGCAGATGAACTGAAGCTCAGCAGTTTCTCTTTGAAGTCTGGTCCTGAAGTTTTTTTGCTGCAGGATGGCCACCTTAAGGTCTGCTATAGTGTGGCCAGGGAGGTTGAAGTGCTCTCCTACAGGTTTTTGTATATTGCCATTCCTAATGTCTGATTTGTGTCCATTTATCCTTTTCCGTAGAGACTGTCCAGTTTGGCCGATGTACATAGCAGAGGGGCATTGTTGGCATATGATGGCGTATATTATATTGGTGGATGTGCAGGTGAATGAACCAGTGATGGTGTGGCTGATCTGGTTAGGTCCTGTGATGGTGTCGCTGGTGTAGATATGTGGGCAGAGTTGGCATCGAGGTTTGTTGCATGGATTGGTTCCTGAGCTAGAGTTATTATGGTGTGGTGTGCAGTTACCGGTGAGAATATGTTTCAGGTTGGCAGGTTGTCTGTGGGCAAGGATCGGCCTGCCACCCAAGGCCTGTGAAAGTGTGGGATCATTGTCCAGGATGGGTTGTAGATCCTTGATGATGCGTTGGAGGGGTTTTAGCTGGGGGCTGTATGTGATGGCCAGTGGAGTCCTGTTGGTTTCTCTCTTGGGTTTGTCTTGCAGTAGGAGGCTTCTGGGTACACGTCTGGCTCTGTTGATCTGTTTCCTTATTTCCTCGTGCGGGTATTGTAGTTTTGAGAATGCTTGGTGGAGATTTTGTAGGTGTTGGTCTCTGTCTGAGGGGTCAGAGCAGATGCGGTTGTACCTCAGTGCTTGGCTGTAGACAATGGATCGTGTGATGTGCCCGGGATGGAAGCTGGAGGCATGAAGGTAGGCATAGCGGTCGGTGGGTTTTCGATATAGGGTGGTGTTAATGTGACCATCACTTATTTGCACCGTGGTGTCAAGAAAGTGGACCTCCCGTGTAGATTGGTCCAGGCTGAGGTTGATGGTGGGGTGGAAGCTGTTGAAATCATGGTGGAATTTTTCCAGAGTCTCCTTCCCATGGGTCCAGATGATGAAGATGTCATCAATGTAGCGTAGATAGAGAAGGGGTGTGAGTGGACGAGAGCTGAGGAAGCGTTGTTCCAGGTCGGCCATGAAGATATTGGCATATTGTGGAGCCATGCGGGTGCCCATAGCAGTGCCACTGATCTGGAGATATATATTGTCATCAAATTTGAAATAGTTGTGTGTAAGTATAAAGGCACAGAGCTCAGCAGCCAGTTGTGCTGTGGCATCATCAGGGATAGTGTTCCTGACAGCTTGTATTCCATCTGTGTGTGGGATGTTTGTGTAGAGAGCCTCTACATCCATGGTGGCTAGGATGGTGTTTTCTGGGAGGTCACCAATGCATTGGAGTTTCCTCAGGAAATCAGTGGTGTCGCGGAGATAGCTGGGAGTGCTGGTGGCATAGGGTCTGAGTAGAGAGTCCATATATCCAGACAGTCCTTCAGTGAGAGTGCCAATGCCCGAGATGATGGGGCGTCCAGGATTTCCGGGTTTGTGGATCTTGGGTAGTAGATAGAATAACCCTGGTCGGGGCTCTGGGGGTATGCTGATTTCTTCTGGTGTAAGTGTAGGGAGTGTCCTGAGTAGATGCTGTAGTTTCTTAGTGTATTCCTCAGTGGGATCTGAGGGAAGTGGCCTGTAGAATTTGGTATTGGAGAGTTGTCTGGTTGCCTCCTTTTGATAGTCAGACCTGTTCATGATGACAACAGCACCTCCTTTATCAGCCTCTTTGATGATAATGTCAGGGTGGTTTCTGAGGCTGTGGATGGCATTGCGTTCTGCACGACTTAGGTTGTGAGGCAAGCGATGTTGTTGTTCCACGATTTCTGCCTGTGCACGCCGGCGGAAGCATTCAATGTATAGGTCCAGGCTGTCATTTCGACCCTCAGGAGGAGTCCATGTGGAGTTCTTTTTCTTGTGCTGTTGGTGGGAGGGCACCCGTGTATCAGTGCACTGTTCAGTGTTGTCCTGGAAGTATTCTTTGAGTCGGAGGCGGCGAAAGTAGGCTTCCAGATCACCACAGAACTGTATCATGTTGGTGGGGGTGGCAGGGCAGAAAGAGAGTCCCCGAGATAGGACAGACTTTTCTTCTGGGCTGAGTGTGTAGTTGGATAGATTGACGATATTGCTGGGTGGGTTAGGGGTACCACTGTTGTGGCCCCATGTGGCAGGTAGGAGTTTAGACAGCTTACAGTCCTTTTTCCTTTGAAGAGAGGTGAAGTGAGTAATGTAGATCTCCTGTCTTATTCTAGTGAAGTCCGTTTGTATAGAAGTTTGGTTATTAATGAGAGTCTCCAGGATGGAGAGCTCTTTTTTGATGTTTTCCTGTTTGCTGTATAGGATGCTGATCAGGTGGTTCCTCAGTTTTTTTGATAGAGTATGACATAATCTCTCACTGTGGTCTGTGTAGTATGTAGATAGCAGTGGATTTTTTACCTTTAGTCCATTTGGTATGATGTCCATCCGTTTGCATTTGGAAAGGAAGATGATATCTGTCTGTATTTGTGCAAGTTTCTTCATGAGGTTGATGGATTTCCATTCCATACGGCTAAATGCAGTGCCTTGCATGGTGTCAAGTATCAGAGGGTAGCCGTGTTAGTCTGGATCTGTAAAAGCAGCAAAGAGTCCTGTGGCACCTTATAGACTAACAGACGTTTTGGAGCATGAGCTTTCGTGGGTGAATACCCACTTCCTCAGATGCATGTAATGGAAATATCCAGGGGCAGTTGTATATATGTGTGCTAGCAAGCAAGCTAGAGATAACGAGGTCAGTTCAATCAGGGAGGATGAGGCCCTGTTCTAGCAGTTGAGGTGTGAAAACCAAGAGAGGAGAAACTGGTTCTGTAATTGGCAAGCCATTCACAGTCTTTGTTCAATCCTGAGCTGATGGTGTCAAATTTGCAGATGAACTGAAGCTCAGCAGTTTCTCTTTGAAGTCTGGTCCTGAAGTTTTTTTGCTGCAGGATGGCCACCTTAAGGTCTGCTATAGTGTGGCCAGGGAGGTTGAAGTGCTCTCCTACAGGTTTTTGTATATTGCCATTCCTAATGTCTGATTTGTGTCCATTTATCCTTTTCCGTAGAGACTGTCCAGTTTGGCCGATGTACATAGCAGAGGGGCATTGTTGGCATATGATGGCGTATATTATATTGGTGGATGTGCAGGTGAATGAACCAGTGATGGTGTGGCTGATCTGGTTAGGTCCTGTGATGGTGTCGCTGGTGTAGATATGTGGGCAGAGTTGGCATCGAGGTTTGTTGCATGGATTGGTTCCTGAGCTAGAGTTATTATGGTGTGGTGTGCAGTTACCGGTGAGAATATGTTTCAGGTTGGCAGGTTGTCTGTGGGCAAGGATCGGCCTGCCACCCAAGGCCTGTGAAAGTGTGGGATCATTGTCCAGGATGGGTTGTAGATCCTTGATGATGCGTTGGAGGGGTTTTAGCTGGGGGCTGTATGTGATGGCCAGTGGAGTCCTGTTGGTTTCTCTCTTGGGTTTGTCTTGCAGTAGGAGGCTTCTGGGTACACGTCTGGCTCTGTTGATCTGTTTCCTTATTTCCTCGTGCGGGTATTGTAGTTTTGAGAATGCTTGGTGGAGATTTTGTAGGTGTTGGTCTCTGTCTGAGGGGTCAGAGCAGATGCGGTTGTACCTCAGTGCTTGGCTGTAGACAATGGATCGTGTGATGTGCCCGGGATGGAAGCTGGAGGCATGAAGGTAGGCATAGCGGTCGGTGGGTTTTCGATATAGGGTGGTGTTAATGTGACCATCACTTATTTGCACCGTGGTGTCAAGAAAGTGGACCTCCCGTGTAGATTGGTCCAGGCTGAGGTTGATGGTGGGGTGGAAGCTGTTGAAATCATGGTGGAATTTTTCCAGAGTCTCCTTCCCATGGGTCCAGATGATGAAGATGTCATCAATGTAGCGTAGATAGAGAAGGGGTGTGAGTGGACGAGAGCTGAGGAAGCGTTGTTCCAGGTCGGCCATGAAGATATTGGCATATTGTGGAGCCATGCGGGTGCCCATAGCAGTGCCACTGATCTGGAGATATATATTGTCATCAAATTTGAAATAGTTGTGTGTAAGTATAAAGGCACAGAGCTCAGCAGCCAGTTGTGCTGTGGCATCATCAGGGATAGTGTTCCTGACAGCTTGTATTCCATCTGTGTGTGGGATGTTTGTGTAGAGAGCCTCTACATCCATGCAGCAAAAAAACTTCAGGACCAGACTTCAAAGAGAAACTGCTGAGCTTCAGTTCATCTGCAAATTTGACACCATCAGCTCAGGATTGAACAAAGACTGTGAATGGCTTGCCAATTACAGAACCAGTTTCTCCTCTCTTGGTTTTCACACCTCAACTGCTAGAACAGGGCCTCATCCTCCCTGATTGAACTGACCTCGTTATCTCTAGCTTGCTTGCTAGCACACATATATACAACTGCCCCTGGATATTTCCATTACATGCATCTGAGGAAGTGGGTATTCACCCACGAAAGCTCATGCTCCAAAACGTCTGTTAGTCTATAAGGTGCCACAGGACTCTTTGCTGCTTTTACAGATCCAGACTAACACGGCTACCCTCTGATACTTGACACCATGCAAGGCACTGCATTTAGCCGTATGGAATGGAAATCCATCAACCTCATGAAGAAACTTGCACAAATACAGACAGATATCATCTTCCTTTCCAAATGCAAACGGATGGACATCATACCAAATGGACTAAAGGTAAAAAATCCACTGCTATCTACATACTACACAGACCACAGTGAGAGATTATGTCATACTCTATCAAAAAAACTGAGGAACCACCTGATCAGCATCCTATACAGCAAACAGGAAAACATCAAAAAAGAGCTCTCCATCCTGGAGACTCTCATTAATAACCAAACTTCTATACAAACGGACTTCACTAGAATAAGACAGGAGATCTACATTACTCACTTCACCTCTCTTCAAAGGAAAAAGGACTGTAAGCTGTCTAAACTCCTACCTGCCACATGGGGCCACAACAGTGGTACCCCTAACCCACCCAGCAATATCGTCAATCTATCCAACTACACACTCAGCCCAGAAGAAAAGTCTGTCCTATCTCGGGGACTCTCTTTCTGCCCTGCCACCCCCCACCAACATGATACAGTTCTGTGGTGATCTGGAAGCCTACTTTCGCCGCCTCCGACTCAAAGAATACTTCCAGGACAACACTGAACAGTGCACTGATACACGGGTGCCCTCCCACCAACAGCACAAGAAAAAGAACTCCACATGGACTCCTCCTGAGGGTCGAAATGACAGCCTGGACCTATACATTGAATGCTTCCGCCGGCGTGCACAGGCAGAAATCGTGGAACAACAACATCGCTTGCCTCACAACCTAAGTCGTGCAGAACGCAATGCCATCCACAGCCTCAGAAACCACCCTGACATTATCATCAAAGAGGCTGATAAAGGAGGTGCTGTTGTCATCATGAACAGGTCTGACTATCAAAAGGAGGCAACCAGACAACTCTCCAATACCAAATTCTACAGGCCACTTCCCTCAGATCCCACTGAGGAATACACTAAGAAACTACAGCATCTACTCAGGACACTCCCTACACTTACACCAGAAGAAATCAGCATACCCCCAGAGCCCCGACCAGGGTTATTCTATCTACTACCCAAGATCCACAAACCCGGAAATCCTGGACGCCCCATCATCTCGGGCATTGGCACTCTCACTGAAGGACTGTCTGGATATATGGACTCTCTACTCAGACCCTATGCCACCAGCACTCCCAGCTATCTCCGCGACACCACTGATTTCCTGAGGAAACTCCAATGCATTGGTGACCTCCCAGAAAACACCATCCTAGCCACCATGGATGTAGAGGCTCTCTACACAAACATCCCACACACAGATGGAATACAAGCTGTCAGGAACACTATCCCTGATGATGCCACAGCACAACTGGCTGCTGAGCTCTGTGCCTTTATACTTACACACAACTATTTCAAATTTGATGACAATATATATCTCCAGATCAGTGGCACTGCTATGGGCACCCGCATGGCTCCACAATATGCCAATATCTTCATGGCCGACCTGGAACAACGCTTCCTCAGCTCTCGTCCACTCACACCCCTTCTCTATCTACGCTACATTGATGACATCTTCATCATCTGGACCCATGGGAAGGAGACTCTGGAAAAATTCCACCATGATTTCAACAGCTTCCACCCCACCATCAACCTCAGCCTGGACCAATCTACACGGGAGGTCCACTTTCTTGACACCACGGTGCAAATAAGTGATGGTCACATTAACACCACCCTATATCGAAAACCCACCGACCGCTATGCCTACCTTCATGCCTCCAGCTTCCATCCCGGGCACATCACACGATCCATTGTCTACAGCCAAGCACTGAGGTACAACCGCATCTGCTCTGACCCCTCAGACAGAGACCAACACCTACAAAATCTCCACCAAGCATTCTCAAAACTACAATACCCGCACGAGGAAATAAGGAAACAGATCAACAGAGCCAGACGTGTACCCAGAAGCCTCCTACTGCAAGACAAACCCAAGAGAGAAACCAACAGGACTCCACTGGCCATCACATACAGCCCCCAGCTAAAACCCCTCCAACGCATCATCAAGGATCTACAACCCATCCTGGACAATGATCCCACACTTTCACAGGCCTTGGGTGGCAGGCCGATCCTTGCCCACAGACAACCTGCCAACCTGAAACATATTCTCACCGGTAACTGCACACCACACCATAATAACTCTAGCTCAGGAACCAATCCATGCAACAAACCTCGATGCCAACTCTGCCCACATATCTACACCAGCGACACCATCACAGGACCTAACCAGATCAGCCACACCATCACTGGTTCATTCACCTGCACATCCACCAATATAATATACGCCATCATATGCCAACAATGCCCCTCTGCTATGTACATCGGCCAAACTGGACAGTCTCTACGGAAAAGGATAAATGGACACAAATCAGACATTAGGAATGGCAATATACAAAAACCTGTAGGAGAGCACTTCAACCTCCCTGGCCACACTATAGCAGACCTTAAGGTGGCCATCCTGCAGCAAAAAAACTTCAGGACCAGACTTCAAAGAGAAACTGCTGAGCTTCAGTTCATCTGCAAATTTGACACCATCAGCTCAGGATTGAACAAAGACTGTGAATGGCTTGCCAATTACAGAACCAGTTTCTCCTCTCTTGGTTTTCACACCTCAACTGCTAGAACAGGGCCTCATCCTCCCTGATTGAACTGACCTCGTTATCTCTAGCTTGCTTGCTAGCACACATATATACAACTGCCCCTGGATATTTCCATTACATGCATCTGAGGAAGTGGGTATTCACCCACGAAAGCTCATGCTCCAAAACGTCTGTTAGTCTATAAGGTGCCACAGGACTCTTTGCTGCTTTTACAGATCCAGACTAACACGGCTACCCTCTGATACTTGACACCATGCAAGGCACTGCATTTAGCCGTATGGAATGGAAATCCATCAACCTCATGAAGAAACTTGCACAAATACAGACAGATATCATCTTCCTTTCCAAATGCAAACGGATGGACATCATACCAAATGGACTAAAGGTAAAAAATCCACTGCTATCTACATACTACACAGACCACAGTGAGAGATTATGTCATACTCTATCAAAAAAACTGAGGAACCACCTGATCAGCATCCTATACAGCAAACAGGAAAACATCAAAAAAGAGCTCTCCATCCTGGAGACTCTCATTAATAACCAAACTTCTATACAAACGGACTTCACTAGAATAAGACAGGAGATCTACATTACTCACTTCACCTCTCTTCAAAGGAAAAAGGACTGTAAGCTGTCTAAACTCCTACCTGCCACATGGGGCCACAACAGTGGTACCCCTAACCCACCCAGCAATATCGTCAATCTATCCAACTACACACTCAGCCCAGAAGAAAAGTCTGTCCTATCTCGGGGACTCTCTTTCTGCCCTGCCACCCCCACCAACATGATACAGTTCTGTGGTGATCTGGAAGCCTACTTTCGCCGCCTCCGACTCAAAGAATACTTCCAGGACAACACTGAACAGTGCACTGATACACGGGTGCCCTCCCACCAACAGCACAAGAAAAAGAACTCCACATGGACTCCTCCTGAGGGTCGAAATGACAGCCTGGACCTATACATTGAATGCTTCCGCCGGCGTGCACAGGCAGAAATCGTGGAACAACAACATCGCTTGCCTCACAACCTAAGTCGTGCAGAACGCAATGCCATCCACAGCCTCAGAAACCACCCTGACATTATCATCAAAGAGGCTGATAAAGGAGGTGCTGTTGTCATCATGAACAGGTCTGACTATCAAAAGGAGGCAACCAGACAACTCTCCAATACCAAATTCTACAGGCCACTTCCCTCAGATCCCACTGAGGAATACACTAAGAAACTACAGCATCTACTCAGGACACTCCCTACACTTACACCAGAAGAAATCAGCATACCCCCAGAGCCCCGACCAGGGTTATTCTATCTACTACCCAAGATCCACAAACCCGGAAATCCTGGACGCCCCATCATCTCGGGCATTGGCACTCTCACTGAAGGACTGTCTGGATATATGGACTCTCTACTCAGACCCTATGCCACCAGCACTCCCAGCTATCTCCGCGACACCACTGATTTCCTGAGGAAACTCCAATGCATTGGTGACCTCCCAGAAAACACCATCCTAGCCACCATGGATGTAGAGGCTCTCTACACAAACATCCCACACACAGATGGAATACAAGCTGTCAGGAACACTATCCCTGATGATGCCACAGCACAACTGGCTGCTGAGCTCTGTGCCTTTATACTTACACACAACTATTTCAAATTTGATGACAATATATATCTCCAGATCAGTGGCACTGCTATGGGCACCCGCATGGCTCCACAATATGCCAATATCTTCATGGCCGACCTGGAACAACGCTTCCTCAGCTCTCGTCCACTCACACCCCTTCTCTATCTACGCTACATTGATGACATCTTCATCATCTGGACCCATGGGAAGGAGACTCTGGAAAAATTCCACCATGATTTCAACAGCTTCCACCCCACCATCAACCTCAGCCTGGACCAATCTACACGGGAGGTCCACTTTCTTGACACCACGGTGCAAATAAGTGATGGTCACATTAACACCACCCTATATCGAAAACCCACCGACCGCTATGCCTACCTTCATGCCTCCAGCTTCCATCCCGGGCACATCACACGATCCATTGTCTACAGCCAAGCACTGAGGTACAACCGCATCTGCTCTGACCCCTCAGACAGAGACCAACACCTACAAAATCTCCACCAAGCATTCTCAAAACTACAATACCCGCACGAGGAAATAAGGAAACAGATCAACAGAGCCAGACGTGTACCCAGAAGCCTCCTACTGCAAGACAAACCCAAGAGAGAAACCAACAGGACTCCACTGGCCATCACATACAGCCCCCAGCTAAAACCCCTCCAACGCATCATCAAGGATCTACAACCCATCCTGGACAATGATCCCACACTTTCACAGGCCTTGGGTGGCAGGCCGATCCTTGCCCACAGACAACCTGCCAACCTGAAACATATTCTCACCGGTAACTGCACACCACACCATAATAACTCTAGCTCAGGAACCAATCCATGCAACAAACCTCGATGCCAACTCTGCCCACATATCTACACCAGCGACACCATCACAGGACCTAACCAGATCAGCCACACCATCACTGGTTCATTCACCTGCACATCCACCAATATAATATACGCCATCATATGCCAACAATGCCCCTCTGCTATGTACATCGGCCAAACTGGACAGTCTCTACGGAAAAGGATAAATGGACACAAATCAGACATTAGGAATGGCAATATACAAAAACCTGTAGGAGAGCACTTCAACCTCCCTGGCCACACTATAGCAGACCTTAAGGTGGCCATCCTGCAGCAAAAAAACTTCAGGACCAGACTTCAAAGAGAAACTGCTGAGCTTCAGTTCATCTGCAAATTTGACACCATCAGCTCAGGATTGAACAAAGACTGTGAATGGCTTGCCAATTACAGAACCAGTTTCTCCTCTCTTGGTTTTCACACCTCAACTGCTAGAACAGGGCCTCATCCTCCCTGATTGAACTGACCTCGTTATCTCTAGCTTGCTTGCTAGCACACATATATACAACTGCCCCTGGATATTTCCATTACATGCATCTGAGGAAGTGGGTATTCACCCACGAAAGCTCATGCTCCAAAACGTCTGTTAGTCTATAAGGTGCCACAGGACTCTTTGCTGCTTTTAGGTATGTCTAGTGAAATCACAGCTTCCAAAAGTGGGAATCAAAATAGTCATGGGAACTTCTCTGTGTGAACTAGAATGATAACAAAGAATTGACTGATAGGCAAAGTAGCAAAAGGTTAATGCACATTTTGCAAGGTTAATGCTTAAGTTTTGCATGCAAAATTTATCTCTGCACGTCATTTATAAAACCCAAATTTGGACTCTTAAGCAGACAACTGTGAGTACAAAGTAGCTTCATTCTTGTAATTTGTCACTATAATATTTCATTGTTGTGATAGCAGTAATTCAAAATAATTTATCAATTTAGAGTGTGTGCATTTATGTAAATATGTATATATGTGTATGTATAGAGATATAAACAATATGTAGCTCAGTATTTGTACCTAGAACTTTAACAGACGTATAAATTAAAAGCCTTTACAATTTTGTAGTGCAGTATCCTGTAGTGGGAAGCGCTATAAAAAAAACACATGTCAACAGCTATTTACCAAAGGACAAAAACCTACCAGTTACCGGATATATGAAAGATAGGGTGGTTCTTTATAAGAAAGAAGTCGGCCCTTCTAACAGCAATTAATTTTGTAAGGATTTTTAGCTAATAAATTGCAACTAAATAGTTTTAGTAATTTTAATCTGGGGAACACAGAAAAAAATGTTTGGAATAAAGAATAAATAAACTTGCATTTAGAAAGACATAATTGAAAGTGTTGACTGAAACACTTTTAAAGGCTATCCTGGGCACCTTCTTATTTTTCTCTCAGGATTGTGAATACATTGTGCCAAAATTGTAGTTGTAAGGTTGAATGTGGTTCAGAACACTTTTGTGAAATTGTGTGAAGACATTTTCAAAGGTATATACTCAACTTTATTTTAAACTTGATTGGTGATTATATAAAAACAAAAATGTCAATGATATTCAGCTGGCACTTAAAGGATAAAGCTATTGCTAAAGTGCTTTTATAAGTTATTGCTTTCATAATGAAATATATTACGCAGAGACATAACTTATGAAGTAAAGATTTGAGAAGATGGCTCTAACACCTTCAGTCACACTGGATTTTCCAGGAGGGTTTGATTACAAATTTGAATGAATAACTAGCTGATTTTGTGGACACAAGGATCTCTGTTATTCGCATTAGGGAAATTAAATGGGATTGACAGTCTGGATAATATTTTGTTACTGGAGTTATTAAATGATGTCTAGATTGTCATAACTTGCTTGATCATACTTTCCATACTTTTTATCTGATAGACAGATAAAACATTTCCCTCTATTGAGGTGCTGCATCTTCCAGGAAGATGATGGAGTTCAGAGGGCAAGATAATTTCACTCTGTCTTTTACTCATTAGATTTTGCAATTTTTTAATCAATATGTTTTTATGTGGCCTCTATTTATAGTTTAAACTATTTCAATTAACTACACTTTGGAGTATATTTTTATTCTCCCTCGTAAAATATTTTCAGTTACCAGATGAGTATTTTAATTTACTATTGTTAATTAATTGAAATAAAATATCTATCATATAATCAGTTTTCTACTTATGCAATGTAAGACAATAGAAAATAGCAAAAATAAAAGTACCATTTGCTTTGGCTTGCAAATAAGTCAGATCTGTTGTGATTTTCACATCCTAAAGAGTACACAGTCTACTTTACTTTTCGTAGGAAAGTACTTGATGAGACCAGTGGTCTATTTAGTTTGATAGCTTGCCTCTAATAGTAGTCAAGACCAGATACTTCAGAAGAAGGTGAAAGAAACCCTTCAGTAGGCATTATGGGATAACCTGCCCCTGAGAAATGTTTTCTTCTAAATCCTTCAGTGAATGGTTGGATTATGTCAAAATTTCTAAAGTTTATTTATTGCTTTTTCAGTTCATGTAGTGTTTCTGCATTACTGTGGAGCTTGTAACTTTAAACTTCAAAGCTTCAGGGTTTTTTTCCACTGGACCTTGAGAATGGGATTTTCAATGGCACTCAGCACGGGAATAAATGTTATCAAATTGAAGTTAATAGTAAAACACAAATCAGTTTTAATGGGATGAGACTTAGGTCAGCCCTGAGTGCTTTGGAAAATCCCACCTTTAAATCTATAAGAACTATGTCACTGTGCAGAGAGCACAGCTATTTAGTTCTTAGAATTACTCCACGCCATATATAGGACAGCTGGACGAACACAAACATACACACTCACTCTCTCCTGGAGACTTTCTCTCTCTTGGAGATGTTTTTTCTTGTTATTTTCATTTGGTCTAAATTAAGTTGTTCAAGCTAATAGTGCACAGTAGGTCTTTGTGTATGGAAAAATGTAATTGCATTTTAGACTCCTTTGGAATTTGTGCAGTTGAACAATATGACTTTTGCATACAAAAAATGTGGCTACTTACAAAATGTGACTTGTAGCTGAGCAGTGGAGACTTAAAAATTGAAATTATCACTGGGTCTTTGGAAACACATTTATTCTTCCTTCCAGATGCAGCTTGTTTCTGATTAAACTCATTCTACTGAGTATATACTAAAATTGTTCTAGCCCAGACAAATAGATTGTCATACAGAGTGGTCTGGATCACTTGGTAATCTAATCTAATCACTTGTTAATCAAATCTAATTGCTTGGTAATCTAATCAAAGTTATAAATCTAGGAGCAGTGACACACTTAAATAGCTAAATCTGTTTATCAAAAAGAAGATTAAGAGGTGACTTGATTACAGTGCATAAGTACCTTCAGGGGGAGAAAATACTAGGTGTCAAAGAGCTCTTTAATCTAGTGGAGGAAGGCATAACAAGAACCAATGGAAGCTGGATGCTGAATCCAGACAAATTCATATTAGAAATAAAGCACACAGTTTTAAGAGTGAGGGTGGTGAACAACTGGAACAAATTACCAAGGGAATTCATGGATTCTCTGTCTGTTGATTCTTTCCAATCAAGACTGGATGTCTTCCTGGAACATATGCTTTATTCAAACACAGTTATTGAGCTCAATGCAGGAGTAACAGGTGAAATTTCATAATATGCAGGTATTCTGACTAGATGACCTAGTCCCTTCTGGCTTTAAACTCTGTGAATGAATCTATGAATTGCTGTCCTTGCAGGGACTCCTTTTCATCACAGAGTTATACCTTTTACTTTTGGGGACAAGAAAACAATAATTTTACATTCTGTAGCAGACAATGAGCAGTTCTTCGAATTTTTTTTTCTAATCTACTTGAAGTCCCACCTTATCCCTCCCCCTTACCACCTCCCAGATGGATATTTTACATAAAACACTATACCCCAATGTTCTTATTGAAAACACATCTGTATATAGATTGCATATTTTTAAAGACAGTGTTTGTAACAGGACATTTCAGGTTGTGGGTTGTGCAGACTTATCGTCGCATCTCTGGTAGTTGGCACTGTTGTTTTGTTCTATGGCAAGTATCATGCCTAGGTATGGCAGTATCAAAGTGTGAGACAGCCTATTGTTCACTGAGCCGGCAATTGGGGGAAAAGACCCTCTCAACCTTAATGAAGATAGTCATGGAGTCAAATTGTTTAGAAAGTTACAAAAAGCAAGATCCCCTCCCCCCACACACATCAATTTCAGGCAGTCTTTATATTTTTGTTTGCTATTCTTCCTTTTTCTCCAGTCATTTTTTTCCAAGAATGTTAGCTCTTTACCTTCTCTGTATACAGTTCTGGCCACCCATATTGACATAACCCAGTTTTGTAGGCTTTCTCTCAGTGTAAACCTACTAATAATGGCTATTTATCCAGCCAACTGTATTGATCAAGACTGCCAGGTCACTCTAATCCCTTCTATCAAGGAGAAAAGAAAACCACCTCAAAGACCTGTCCCTTAGCTGATGCTGAGATATATAAACCATCCTATAATTACTATAGTTCAGGTAAGTAACTCCACTGCTCTGGAAATCAAAATACGGCATCATAGGTGCTGTAAAATCTTCTAAATATCAGGCCAGCCGTGATGGCACTTTTAAAAATAAACCAAGATTGAACGTTTGCATTAGCCTAATGTCATTGATATGTTACATCACCTTTTATTGCCTTCCTTTTTTTCACTCCTCATATCTGGTTTAGTGGTCAGAAGAGGCTTGTGCAGCGCATCTTACTCAGCGAGATGGATACCAGGCAACTACTCAAGGACAACTTAAAGATCAGCTGTATCAAGAAATTATCCATTACTTTGACAAGGGCAAGGTAAAAAAAAAAAAAAAAAAAAAAGCATGTTCCACTGCTTTTCTCTCTGACACACTCTCTCTCGCTAAACGCATGCCAAGTAGTAAACTTGCATCAAGTGACCTTCAAGGAGCTTTAAACTTGTTATAAATTGTAATTTGGAATGTTTTATGTAAACAATCTGCCAGCTACCACTTACAGATAATAATACTTTAAAAAAATCAATGGTACTTTTATAAATGCTGTGTTAAGTGTAAATAGGAAAAGAGTAAACAATTGTGTACATGCTGGGGGTGAGAAGGAATGAAGCATCTTATTTTGAGAGGGTTCATTGGCAATTGTGGCTAATGCAGTCTGTTAGCTATCTTTGTTTTTTCCCCCTTTGTAACAATCAAATTAATTACCTAGAAGGATGGATGAATCTCAGTTTGGTATCTTAAAGAGGTAGGGAGGGGAGAGGTCAGAAGGGAATATTTCATTGGAATTGCTACTTAACTCTGGATGAATATGGGTTTGACATTGGCTCATTTTTTTGTGTGTGTCTGTCAGTTTGTCTAAGTTGGCGGGGGGGGGGAGAAGGAGAGAGGAGACACAGTTGGTGGCACACCATTCATTGGGCCTTCCTTGCAGAAAATGTTTAAAAGGATGTATAATAGAGATGGCAGACTCATCATCAGAATGTGGTCATCATCAGGTATACGTCTGTTGTCACAGTTTATTGTACAGAAATGGTGCAAAAAATAGTCAGTTTTTACAAGAATGAATTGTTGTTCTGCCAACTCAGCACTATGCAAGCATATTTTTAATGGCTTCATATTGGTTTGGATGAAATTCCATTATATTCTATGCACTGAAAAAGCCAAATATGATCACTTGATATTAGTTACCTTTATAAATAGTTAATAAATGATGATATATATTTTAATAAAAGATTAATCTTCTAGATTCTTATATAAGCCTCCAGGTGTGCTTGTAACTATTGATAAGGTATGCTAGTCATGTCTCTAACTTGCTTGTAACCTCTATTAAATACTTATTAGCCCTCTATCAACCATTAATACATTGAACCTTAATAGAAAGCATGACCAAAAATATATTTTAATTGTCTTTGCAGTATACATTTTTGGGGGCAGCTGGTAGAAAGGGTTTGTTTTTTATTGCATGTTATAGTTTCACTCTTGTTCCTAAATAAATTACACATTTTTGTTTTCAATGGCCTAATTTCTTCAGTAACTGAACACCTGCAATTCCCCCAGACTCAATGGGAGCCGAACTTCTGAAAATCAGGCCACTGGATTTTAACTTTAAATTAAACCAGTAATGTCCTTTCTCCTCAGCTGCATGTGAAACAGCCAAGCTACTTTAAAGTTGTACTTGCCCATTTCTGCTACTTTTAGAACTAATGAGCTGTTTATGAACAGCAGGCAAAAATACCTGCTGTTTACAAACGTTCATCCTGTGCAGCATTACACAGTCAGGCATCTAAGGCTTGAGAGAACACTGTTGGATTGAATAACCCCACATAATTTGAACATACTGTACTGTATAATTCAGAAGTGAGAGAGGGAAGTAAATGTTCGCTTGTTTAAGAACTGCTGAACGGCCTATATTTTGCCCCTTTCACATATTTTTGGATAGTTAACAATATCAGTGTGCCCTGAGGTTAATAAACGCATGCAATCTTGGACTAATGTGTAAGGCAAATTCCAGAGACAAGCTACCCCTCAGTGGAGAATGTACTGCTTTTAGACCTTCAGAGTTAGGATCCAAGTCCAGAGAAATTCAGAATTAAATATTCTCTTAATATACTGGAGGGCTGCACTAAATACCATATTGGTTATAGTACATAGGCATAGCGTAGCAGGATAAAACAGAATGTCAACTTTAACTTTGCATGTCTTTGTTTTTGTAGTTTGAGACAAGATTAACATTTTGGAATTTAGTTTTTAAATTCCCCAATACATTTGCCTGTTTCTTGTATATGACCTTCCATCTTGCAAACATTTTATTTTTTCTAACTGGTTGATGTTCTCCTTTATTCTTTAGAATGCTTACCATTTTTCCTAAATCAGGGATCGGCAACCTTTCAGAAGTGGTGTGCCGAGTCGTCATTTATTCACTCTAATTTAAGGTTTCACGTGCCAGTAATACATTTTAACAGTTTTAGAAGGTCTCTTTCTATAAGTCTATAATATATAACTAAACTATTGTTGTATGTAAAGTAAATAAGGTTTTTAAAATGTTTAAGAAGCTTTATTTAAAATTAAATTAAAATGCAGAGCCCCCCGGACCGGTGGCCAGGACCCGGGCAGTGTGAGTGCCACTGACAATCAACTCGCTTACCGCCTTCAGCATGCGTGCCGTATTTTGCTCCCTGTCTCTTCTTTCTAAGATGTTTTTTCTTAACCTTCTCATTACTCTTCTAATCTCTGTCCTTTCCAAAGTAAAATGCAATTTCCTCCAGGTTTCCTATCTTTTTCTTCCTCTCCTAGATAATTATCCTTCACCTGTTTTGTACTTTTTGCTATCATCTTTTGGTTTTCCCCCTAAATGCCTTTGTGTACAGTTTTATCCTGTCAGTCTAACCTATCCACTGAATCTGCCCTGAATTGTCTGGAAGTACAATGTTTGGCTAAGATCTTGTAGTTTTCCATAAAGCTCTTAATCCAAGGACTTTCCTGAAAATGTAACTGTGTACCATGATGAGAGTAGAAAATAGAATGGCAGTAATAAAAGAAAAATGTAGTCCATGTGGAGAAGTTGATGTTAGTCAATGTCAAAGAACCACTGAAGCCAAGAAATAGGCTAGAGGCACTAGTAAAAATAATATAGATTTTATAACCCAATTTATGTGGTCTCTGCAACCGTTTTCAACAGAAGCTGTGGAATACCTGTTCCTATTCCTTGTAAGTAAAATGTACAACTTCTTAAACATGTTTTAAGGTTAGAGCTGGATACTATGATATACAGACCAATAAACATTTTTCACAACTATTTCATAAATTAAAAATGTTGGCCTCAGAAGTGACTAATCAATAAATAAATTCACACTGCTGATTGATTTGATAAAAAATCATGCTTTTGCTGGATTCACAATAATTAAAGTATAAGTGATATTTTACACTAAATATCTTGTGATGGCAAAAAGCTCAAACGTCTGTTGCAACTCACATGATAGCGTTTCTCTGTGAAATTTATACCTGTGCAGAGGACCAGTTCAAGGTCTGTACACTGCTTAAGTCACACTTAAGGCTTTAAATAGGAATTAAGTGGTGCCTAGGCCATGTATGAATTTTAGCCTTTGACAACATATTCAAGAAAATGATGGATACAACTAAACATTTTGTATTCTTCATACCATAAGCAATAGGAAATATGTGCTTACTGTGAACGAAAACTAGATGGATACATCCTCCTTTCACTGCCTCATCCCCATTATTTTTCATTTCTTCAAGACTAGATTACTTCCCTTATTACCTGTCTGTCTCAGGCCCCTACATTCTGATTCCAAAAGGCTATTACTTACATATAGTGTACTATCTAATGGGCTACATCTGCTCCAGTCAGCAGTAATTAACCTTCAGCTCCCTGCCAGGTCCCAACGACTGCTCCCAAGGTGGGCAACAGAGAATTCTGCCACCGTGTTCCAAGGGTGCTCAGTAGGCAGGATTGTGTGGACAAAGGCATGTGGGGAGGGCAGCAAGAAGAAGTGAGAGGAACTATATACATTAGGGATGAGTTTAATAATGTGATATGTTACAAAGAATTGAACATGATATGAAAGATAAGAGTAAACCACTGAACAAATTCAAATAGGAGATTTAAATGGTCAAAGCAGATGGAGAGGAGATTAATTTTAAGAGTAGCTTTTTGATGAAACTGAGGGGATGGAATGAAATGAGATGCCTGGAGGCCAGATAGGAGGAAGTTGCGAGATAGAGGGACTTTAGAGGTGATGAAGAGGAGGAAACAACAGTATTTAGAAAGAACCTGGAATAGTCTAAGGTTATAGAGAAGGAAAAGAGAGCAGAAAGCTTTTGAAGGAAAATTGAGAAGTTCAGTTTACACTCTTTTGAGGTTGTCATAGTTGAAGGATAATCTAGGAGGAGACATCAGAAGGGCAGTCAGCAATCCAAAACTGCACAAGGATAGTTTGGGTAGATAGATAGAATTATGTAGTGTTCAAGATAACCATTTATAAGAGAGCTATATTAACTTTCTGTTTAGTAAAAGGAGTTGCAGATAATCTCCAGTCACTGAAAAGAACAGATTCCTGTGTACTCTACTGAAGAAGTATGTATTAAATGTTTTTTTACAATAATATTATAAATTTTCCTTTACATAATTTGCTAAATTGCAATTTTACAAAGATTGATACAGCATGAGCAGATGAATTTTCCTTAGGAGAAGGTAGAAGAGGATGGGATTAAGGACAGAACCCTGGTGCACACCAATGGATAACTAAAGAGAAGATGAAGAGGAAATGCTGGGTAGAGAGGTAGAAGAAGAAAGAGGGCATCAGAATCACTAAAGCCCAGGGAGAGAAACCTGCAGAGGAGGAGAAGGGGTGATTGACTATCTTGACAGATTGAGGAGGGTGACTATGGAGTGAGACCATCTGCTGGAACTCTTTGAAATGAATCTAGTCAGGTATTATTATTAGAGGGTTTCTAGACACCTTCCCATCAGTGTTTTTGACACACATTAAATCCAGTGTTAAGAGCTGACAAAGAATGTATTTTTATAATTTCATTACATACGTAAGCTTTTTTAGTAGTTTTGTAATAGCTTCTGGAACTTAGGTACAGTCGTTAGGACTCTCCTGAGATTTAGCAGTATTGTGAACTAATATTCCTATCTTGGAACATTATATTTTTACTTATCGTTAACCAAGCCAGAAGTTAAATAATATCATAACTGATATCCATTTCTATTGCTAAGGAACCTTTTTAAAGCATATGAAACTAGATCCCAAAGCTCTTTTCAGGCTGTGACTATTTCATGTGAACTTTAAAATTAATTTAATTGTAGGCTATTCGATAAAAAGAACATCCTTTCAGATTCTCAAAGGCTTTCCCATAAAAGAATGTAGTCAGAGTCCTGTATATGCCACACAACTGAATTCAGGAGGACACATTTTTCCTCGTTCTTTCAACAGAAGAGAGACGTTTTCCCAATAAAATCAGAACCCATTCTCACTTGTACGCTATCCAGATCAATTGTTTCTTGCATTAAAGAATCATGCATCAAACAAGTACTATATACTACTAGCTCCCTTTCCCTTTACAGCTCATTTCTCTAAAAGACTTACCATGTCCTAGGCAAAGCTGGGAAAAGTTCCAAAGCAAGAAGTCTCTGAGGAAGCAGATTGGATATTACTGACCTTCAAGAATATTTATAGATTTCAGTTAACAGAATCCTTTGTCACAGCCATATTGCCCTCATCCAATATACATTAGCTGTAGTATACACAAGGGAATTTTTTTGAGAGTTTGCAGTGGATTTTAGGTGCACAATTTACTTGAAGATGGATATCTAAAACCCTCACAATGTTAGAAAAATGGTAAGGATTAGTGTTATGCTTAAATTTTCTTCTCCCTGCCATGATGGTAGATCTACCAATCCTTGTTGAGAAAGTAAAGGAGGGGAAAAGGCACATGGTTAACTGACTGTGGGCCACTGGAATTGAGGGCACTCAGCAACACACAGATTGGAAGATAAAAACCCCTTCTTACTCCCTCACTATATGACAATTGGATTTCCTCACTGAGTCAAAGTTGAGCATGTAGGGGTATAGTGGGATTTATAGGAAGGTCCCTGTGACCAACAGCAAGTCCTTTGCTTTTGGTCAAATTTCTTCCACAGAAAGGTACCAGTGTAGACACAGGAAGGAAGTTAAAAGAATTTTGTCCCACAGTTACAGTTTTAACAAGAAAACTAAGCAAAACTTATTTTTAGTGTTACAAAAATGATTAGAGAGACAAGGTGGGTGAGGTAATATCTTTTATTGGACCAACTTCTGTTAGATTTAGAGACAAACTTTCAAACTTATACAGAGCTCTTGTTCAGGTCTGGGAAATTTACAAGGTGGAACAAATTGTTTATAAGTAGTTAACATATTTTAAGGGATCATTCAAGGTGAAGTGACCCATTAATACTTCTCTAGTGTGAGAAGAGGGAAGGGGGAGTTAAGGATGCTATTAAAGTAGTTTTAGTATTTCAAATCAGAAAATGTGGTGGTGTCTGAGATGTTTTTTTCCCCCCATTCAGGTACAACTGTAGTTAAGTGAATTGTTTCTTCAACAGAATGGAAGAAGGCTGAGGTTGTTTGACTGCAGATATAAAGGAGAATCTCTGTTATAGTCTATATCATATTAAATTTTGGGATTTATGTTTAAGCTCTCATGTCATAACAATAATTTATTATTAATAAAAGTATAATTAATGTGATTTGTATTGCAGTTGCTTCTACGGGCCCCAACTGCGATTTTACATATTTGTATTTATTTTGCATAAGTTGCCCATCGTAGTCACATCTAGGTTAATCAAATTCTTAAGATCAAGTATTTATAATTAAGAGTATTCTCTAATATCAAATATACTGCTACTGTCTGATTTTAATAGGGACATCCATCTGTCAGTGATCACTTCATAACAGCCCTATGTAATTATTTTTCCAAAAGCCTGGTTAATTAAATAGACCTATCTTTGTGCCCAAAAGGCCACCAGACTCTAGCTCTGGTGAGCTGCCAGAGAAAGAGCAAATTCTCCAGTCAAAGAGCTTCTCGGAGAATGATTGTTTCCAATCCTAGAGAATTTTATCCCAGGAACTGTCAGTAGTAGTACTACAGTCAAGGGAGCTATGCCAGTTTACACCAGCTGAGGATCTGGCCCAGTGAGTTTATATTAAATGGCACCATGCATTTATACTGAAGCAACACTTTTAGTTACTGAAGGTAGATTGGGAATGTGCTGCTAGAATTATTGTTCTGATGCAGAGTTCAGTAAAAGGACTGAATGTGCTTCTTTATAATGTTGGTGTGATTCCAAAATTATTTAGAATTACATTTTTTTTAAACCTGAAGTTTTTTGAAAACTATGTGATACAGATCATCTGTCACTTTAGATCTGTCGCTAAAATATTTTCACAAAAGCAGAAGCTAGTGATACTTCAGTTTTGGAGACTGACTAGTTAAGTCTAGAGCAACCAAACAAAAAAAGTGTGATGAAAATTAAGATAAGGATATTTTCTTTGAAACAGACTTGTTCAAAAGATGTTATGGATGACTGAAGCTGTAAAGAAGTATTAAACATTAAGAAAGGTTCAATGCTTTAAAAAGAATTCTACACTTGCTGACTTACCACACTACAATAAATATTAGTTTTGGTTTATATACATTTGCAGGATATTGTTGCTATAGGTCAGAAGAAACTTAGTCTAAAACATAAAAAGTGCAAGATTTTTCTAATTATTCCTCGATTATTGTAGCCATATTACACTTTAAATAAAGTTAAAACATTTTTCTTTCACCATTTAGTTTCGTATATGTAGTTTGCACTGGAAAGTAAAGCCATACATTTGCAAAAAATCTGTTTCCTACTGTAGCAATTGTCATATAATTTTTATCAGGCCTAGATGCTTTGTTTTCAAAATAGTAATTAATAATTCCAATGAATATAAGAGCTGCTATACTGGGTCAGACCATGGTCTATCTTGCCCAATATCCTGTCTCCAACAATGACACATACTAGAGCTTCAGGAGTAGTGTCCAAAACAGGCTAGTTATGGAGAGAACCATCCCGTCTTCCACTCCTGGCTTCTGGTAGTCAGAGGTTTCGAGTCACCCCAGGCATGGGGTTACATCCTAGTCATTGATGGACCTATTCCCCATGAACTTGTCCAGCTTTTTTTAACCCAGTTATACTTTTAGCCATCACAGCATAACCTGTGGAACTCATTGCCATGGGAATTGTGCATTGTGTGAAAAAAAGTACTTCTTCTTGTCTGTATTAAATCTGCTACCTATTAATTTCATTGGGTGACCCTTGGTTTTTGTATTGTGTGATGTATAAATAATGCTTCTCTATTCACTTTTTCTATACCATTTATGATTCTATAGAGCTCTGTTGTATCGCCCTTAGTTGTCTCTTTTCTAAACTGAACAGCCCTAATCTTTTAGTCTCTCCTCATATGAAGGCCATTCTGTTCCCTTGGTCACTTTTTTTACCCTTGTCTGAACCTTTTCCAGTTCCACTGTATCCTTTTTGAGATGGGGCGACTGGAACTGGACACAGTATTCAAGGTGTGGGCACAGCATGGATTTATATTGCACACTCCATCTTCAAAGCTCTTTAAAAACATTAACTAATATTCATTCCATCCTTGTTATCCATAGGTGAGTATGTTGTGATCCCCATTTTGCAGAGGTAGAAACTTTGGCAAAGTGGTTAAGTGATTTCTGAAATTACAAAGAGAACTGAATGTACCAAATTTTAGACCTCATGAATTCCTGGCTCCCATTAGTCCCGGACTAGGCAGCTGGCAGCAGACATTAGATTGGTGACACAGTCTCTGTTCTACGTAATAGTGCTAGACTCTTGAAAAAAGAAGTGCTGAAACTCACTTATAAGTGAGAGAACCAGAAGTACTGGAACAGCCTTTGGCTCCCCAAAAAAGTGCCAAAATGGCGTTCCAGGACATTCCAGCACAACTCAGGCTCTGCTCCTTCCTAGATGTCCAGAGCTTGTTTTTGGGGCTCTAGACCCCTTGTTTCCTAACCCACACATACCAGCAGCAGCAATTGCTAAAGTCTGTGAGTCTATAATTGCTTTTCAAGGCCTCAGATCCCCTCACCACTACCCTCCCTCCCCTAATCCAGCAGCAGTTTTTGAGGATTCTGGGTTATTATTTCATCCATTCCATCTCTGCAACTCTGACAACAGCTTCTCTCTGGGACTCCAGATTCACTGTATCTTTTCTGCCTGCAACTAGCCCCCAACCTATTTTCCTGCACGGGCTTCCCTTTGAAGCTGTAGACATACTATATCTCTCCCCCCACAACAGAGAGCAACTTCTCTCTCCAGCTTCTGGCTCCCTCTTTCCTTTCCTCTCCCTCTTCCCCTCTCCCCCAGCTGCTAGAGTGGTTCTTCCAGGTTACAGGCTGTTGACTGCTGCCCTCTGTTCCACGCTCCAGCAGTGACTAAGCTGTGCAGGCTTCTCGTCAGGGTTCTGGAATGTGGTAGGGTGGATGACAAGCAGGGAGTTGAGAGGTACTTACTACAGGGCTTTGTACAAGGATGAGACCTATCAGGCTGAGGCATCCACTTGCCTTCCAGCTATCTGGCTCAGCGCCATACCAGCTTGGAAGCAGTCTTGTTTATCATGCAGCCTGCCTGCCTACTCCAATTGCCAAGCCCTACATAAAAAAAAAAAAAAAAGGAGCATAGTGGAGAAAAGATGGGATGGGTTTGTTTTGTGGAGGAGGTGGGTAGGGAGCAAAGGAATGTTTTTCTGTGGTGAAGGGAGAAGACCAAGAATGGAAGTTGAAGAGAGAAAAGAAAGGATGGATTGATTGATGGATGGATGGATGGATGTCAGTAGGTGAGAAGGAATAGATTTGTTTTGTGGGAAGAGAAGGAATGGATTTGGATGGACACATGCATGCAGAGAGTGTTTGTCAAATAACTTTGTCTGGTAGAATTGTATGGGCTGCCTGAGCCTACGGGCTCCCAGCATGGTGCTCATACCAGTCTGTCACAGGTCTCTCGTTTTGGCCTAAAAAGCCTCTGGGATAATTTGTAGAAAAACTCAGTTTGCCAACTCTCATGATTTTATTGTAAGTCCTGTGACATTTTGGTGCTGTTCTTAAAGGCCCGGGTCCCAGGATACTGTGATTACCTGAGTACCTCAGCTTTTATGTGAAAAAAAAAACCAACATTAATTTTGAGCCCTTATGGTTGTGGAGAAAAGCTTGAAGATGTGACCTAAGTGTACCCTGGCAAACCACAAGGCAAACAAAATGTACTTAACATTTACAAATTTGTTTTTAATCTCATCACTTCTAAGCCAATCTTATGATTTTTGGGTGGCTTGGCTCACTTTTTAATGTGTTTTGCGAAACTATTCAGTTAGACCTGCCCGTTAGCTTTGATCCATGAAATCCACAGCCCACTGACACCTACTACTTCCCCCAGAACCACCTGCTTCTCCTCTGGATGAAGCTTATTGGATGAATAAATTTCACCAGCTTTTCTTCTGTCCCTCAGCCCTTTCCACAGCTGCTCTCACGTGGGGGCTAGCAAGATTCAGTCAGCACTATTAGAGTTGAGAGTCGAGGTGAGCAAGTGTCCATGTAGGAGAGGTCTGTGAATCGGTTTCACTACACGCAGATCTTCCCAGGAGCGCTCTTTCTTCGTACGCCTTCTCAGCAGCCAGCTCAGGAAGCTTGTGTTGCTGCATCTCAAATTCATTCCCTGCAAGGCAGATGTCTTTGGGCAGTGACAGGAAAGCAAGTGCTTACCCCTTCGCTTTTACCCCATTTTTATGCTTCTGCTGTTTGAAGCAGTAGCCATGTGTCTTTCAGCATGGCAAGGAGGGGAGTGGCACATGTCAAGAAGGAAATTAGGTGGCTCGGCGAGAAATGTAACGATTTAAAATTTAGATGAAGGGTAATATGGAACAAATTGGTATCCAACTCATTCTGATGCTCATATTTTATTAAGTGAGATGCCAGCCAAGTTTCAGCCGTAAAGATAGGTTGTAAGGCTTGATTCTTGGATTTCTTGGTATGGCGATTTAAACGTGATTCTTTCCACGTACATTAGTAAAAAATGAAAAATACACATTTTAAAACATTCTTACTCTTCCTCTTTAAGAGTCTCTGTATTCTGAGTAGATGAAGGATATTGCTAGTTATTGTTAAATTATTTTGTGTCAGTTCGTGTGGCTCTTGAATTTCATGCTTGAAGGAGACAAAAAAGAGACAACAGAAATATACTGAATGTTTACACAAAGCAAAAGAAGTATTTCTCAAGTGTAGCCTGCTTTATCTAGTATGGATTTGTAGATTATAAACAGTTACTAGAATCTATCAGAAGCCCTGAGTTTTAGGATTTCCAAGTAGACTGTAAGAGTTGGTCACACATTGGGTACCTGGCCTGGCTGGTAAGAAAAGTGTTTATTTAATCTTCAGTAAATAAAAAGATGGGCTGATGAAAAAAGCTGCCACAAATATTTATTTTGTCACATTTTATGCACAGTTGTTTGCAGGCTTATCAGAATGTATTTTGCTATGTTTTGTTTAAATTTATTTTAATCCAGTTTCATTGTTTGTCTAAGGTATATGATTCAGTTGCATTTTTTTTAAACAGATGTGGGAAGAGGCCATTGCCTTGGGCAAAGAACTGGCAGAACAGTATGAAAATGAAATGTTTGATTATGAACAACTCAGTGAACTGCTGGTAGGTTTCTTTTCCATTCAGTTTAAATTAACATAAATATTATCAAACAGTTTCTCTGGAATTTCACTTTTTAAGTGTTTAAAATAATATTGAAAACTCCTCTTTCCTTGGATATACTAGCCCAGTGGGAAGAATGATTTACTTGGCCTCTTGTGGCAGATGTTGTCTGGCAGATTAATTAAATGACCATCTTTGGAAGTGACTTAAGTGGGAAATGTTAGGTTTTTATATTGGAACGAAGATAATCTGTTTGCTTGTGGTCAGAAGCAAATATGGGATTTTTTTAAAAAATAGATGGATGTATCTTGGCAAGATGTGTACATGAAAATTTCCTATCATTCCTGGAGCAATTAAAGATAGAGCGAGCTCAGTCTTTGATAGAATTATTTAATTTTTTTTAAACTGTATGTAAATACAGTTATTTCAAAGGGAATCTCTGTATAATAACTTTACCAATAACTGTGGAGCTTGTAGCTTGTTAGTAGTAATGAGGTGTACTGAACAGAGTATAGGACTGGAAACCAGGAAACTGAATTTTTTTAATCTCTGTCATTGACCTACTATTTAGTCTTCAGAAAGTCACTTAAAGTGTTGTTTTAGTTTCAAAATTGAGTAAGGAACACCAGGCATTTTAATTGTTACTGGGCACACATGGGCATGACTTGAAAAGATACTGGGGCAGAGAAGGCAGAGGGAGGGATAGCTCAGTGATTTTCATATTGGCCTGCTAAACCCAGCATTGTGAGTTTAGTCCTTGAGGGGGCCACTTAGGGATCTGGGGCAAAATCAGCACTTAGTCCTGCTAGTGAAGGCAAGGGGCTGGACTCAATAACCTTTCAAGGTCTCCTTCAGTTCTATGAGATTGGTAATTCTTCATATTAAAAAAAAAAGAAAGGCAGGCACTGATCCATTACAAAAAGTTGTGAATCACCATTCCTCTAGAGGTATACGTTGATGTCTCCTTAGCACCAACAGTACCTAAATTCTGCTTCAGAAAACCTGAATCATGAATGTGCACTTTATAATTCAGCTTCTCATCAATCCCAGTTTTTAAAAAATCTTTGTAATTATTAAATAATAATTTCCTCTCCTGAAAACTGGCTGGTCTGCAGCAATAACTGCAGGAGATACCATTAAGTGTTCCAGACTGTAGCCATGCTCTGAGTTCTTGATCTCACTGTGAATCCCAACAAAAGCTCGAGGATTCCTTCTTGGAATCTCATCCATCAGGGAATCCATTTATGTACAGACCTCAGGAATAGTTCGTATCCATAAAAAGACTGATCAATGTAAAATCAACTGTCCAGATGTTACATTCTCTTCCTGGGGAATGCAGTTTCTTGGATTTGTTGCTTGCCTTGAGATTATATCCTTGGCCTGCTTCTGAGTTCAGATCCATCAGATGTTCCTTCTGTGCATCAGATCCAGCAGAGAATAGAGCATGGCCCAAGTGATATGTAGTCTCTTGCATATATAACTTTTTGTAACCATTCCACAGATGATTTTCTCTCATATGGTGATCCCGCAACTCAACACTGGTTAAGAGAACTTGCATGTCTGATGTCCATTTAACTGTTCTAACTACACCTGTGAGTCTGTCTGGTTAGAAGATGCATGTGGAGATGGTAGGATAGCTCCAGGGAAGTGGTGATAAAGTGATAAAGCTCAATTGAAGAGTTCTAGACCCGAGCTATATGAAGGGCACTTCTCCTGCTACTTACATTTATTATGTGTGGAACAGGTTCTAGCAGCAAACCTGTTCTAGTCTAGTCTGACAGTTGAGCAGCAGTTGTCTATGTGAATGCGAAGGGGTCCCTCATTGTGGCTAGATCTGACAATTAGCTCCCGCCCTGTCTGGCACCCCATTCTGTTGGGTGCTTTCTCTGTGACCCCTCTCTCTTTGGGATGTGCGGTACTCCATCTTTGTGACTTGACCCTTGGGCCAAGGTCACTGTACAGTTCCCTATCACTGGAAGACTGTTTTCAGATGGTCTTCTGTTCCAATTATCCAGGTCCTTTGCCATTTCCTCTCTGGTTAGTAGGGGAACCTGGGTCCACTAGCTATTCTGGGTTCCAGAGCAGGGACCTTATGACTAGCAACCTATTTCTATGATTCTGTATATAGATTCTATCATCACTTGGATGGCTAATTACTGTCAATCTTTAAATTGGATCATACAGATGAAACCAGAGAATAATTTTTAAGTAATAGCTTAGTATTTATAAGTATTCATATATAAAAAAAATTCATAAAGGGAAACATGCATATAACTTTATCAGGAAAAGTTATTACATAAGATTTTCATCTCCAATTTAAAGCTCAAATACAAATTTTTAGAAGTTGCAAAATCATTTGAATCAGTGAATCAGCTGCAAGTAGTCTGCTGTCAGTCTAGATTTCAAAGAGAGATTTAGACAAGTCCTCTTCAATAGGAGGCATGCTAGATCTCATTCAGTACAGGAGTACCCATAATATGGACTTTAATAGGCTGCATATTTCTGCTCTCCAGTCCTTGTAGCTAATGTATCTTTGCCCTCTTCTTGGCAAGGCAGGTTTAGATTTAGCTGGTCTCTCTTGTTTATACCAGTCCAACTGTGTATCTCACACTGTCTAAGATTGATTTTAGTGGTAGCTGACCATCTGTGAAAACTGAGCTAATTCTCCGCCCTGTTAAGATTGTTCTGCAGGGCTTTAGTGGTGCAAAGCAGACTTAAAGGATGGATGGTTCAGAGGTTAGAACTCCAACTCTATGACTTGGGAGTCCCAATTTCAAGTCTTTGCTCCACCACAGACTTGCGCAGGTCACTTAGCCACTCTCTGCCTCAGTTTCCCCTCTCTACCATGGGGTAAAGCACTTCCTTCCTCACAGCAGTGTGAGGATAAATATACATTAAAAGGTTATGAGGTGCTCAAATACCAAGGTAATGGGGACCACAGAAGTACCTTAGATAGATATAGAAAAATACAGCTTGCCTAAGTGGCCAGCTAAGGATCCCTCCAGCGGCACTGAGGCAACATACCCAGCCCCACAGCCTTGCTTCCCTCAGAGAAGATGACACATCTACTGTGCTTGAAGAATTCCCAGACCAGGCCCATGATCTTATTCTCCTTAGGCAGCTCTCACTTAGGGCAGGGTTCACAGGGGAATAAAGGTAGCATGCAGCTACTTTTGGCCCGCCACCGAGCATAGTTTGGTTGTGCACCCGGCACAGCTTGGCAATTGTGAGGTTTAGATTCCTAATGTTTAATTAAGGAAGAGATAAGACAATGTAAGTAGCGTCCCTCCCATGTTCATCTACTGGGAGGCTTTTTAAAGCTGGATCCTGCAGCACCTCTGAATACTTTCTATGAAGAGGCTGTTGTTCAAATGTTAAACATTGGACTTTAAGACATTAGCAGAATGATATTTTTACTGCCAGTTGCAAAATTCACTTTTCCAAAGATGAACTGAGCTGTACTTGGTAAGCTGATGTCTTACAAACCAATTGCTCTCTGCCATATGGTTGCAGTAATAAAGCTACCCCAGAATCACACTACATCCACAAACAAAATGTTGTAGACTGAAATTATGTTAATGAGTACATATTGTAAAGTTATAAATTCTGTTCTCTTATCTCACAGCTCATTCTCATCATTTGAGCTTATCACTGGTTTTAAAAGAAATAAGAAGCTGAGTTCAAATAGAGATCCGTGGAGAGGCCTAATAGTCCCTGGCACATTTGTCTATGTCATGGGGTTCACAAACTTTTCAATTTTATGGATGGCATCTTAATAGAGTCCTGTTGACAACCTTCACTCCCCTTCACAATTGCAGAACATTCCAGTTGCAACTACAGCAATTGTTCACATGGAAGAGTAATGCTAGGAATGTATTTATATAATGTTAGCATATTTTAATGCAATTTAGCAGCTGGAAAAAAGGAGGGGAGCCAGTACCATGAGACCAGCTAGCTTCAGCTGCAAGTTCTTCCAGGATTCAACTTTGAAGCCTTTAATCTATATCACTGAGCCCAGTATGGAATTTGGTACTTTTTGGTCATGTCTACTCAAGAAATTTCCAGAGGGTAGGACAACAGAGTTGTTGCAAGTCAGAATTCAAGTGCTTTGGAAAATTCCTTTGGGGAAGTATGTATTTATTCTGTCCATGTTCTGTATCCATTAACACAAGTTCACCCTAACCAGAAAGAATATGGAGGATAAATAGTTTGGCATTTTTCGATATCAATAGACAACTGGTCGAAAGATGAATAAAGACAAAAACACTTAATAGAGAATGATTTGAACAGAAAAACTCTTACACTGGATTCTCATCTTCAGGTGAAATCTTAGAAGGAAACTTTCAGGTAAAGTGTTGTTGCTGTTTACTTTACAGAAAAAGCAAGCACAGTTCTATGAAAACATTGTGAAAGTGATAAGACCTAAACCAGATTACTTTGCTGTTGGATACTATGGCCAAGGATTCCCTACATTTCTACGGGTAAATATTCTTTTTTTGTTTTTTCATGAGTTACAGGTAGATTACTTGGTTTGTACAAATTTTCCTTTCATGCTGGAGAGGATTTGTAAATAGGAATCTTTTTGTAGTTATATGAAACAGATGTCAATTTTCTTTTCACTTATGACTTAGCAGAATTGTAGTAAAAGGAGTGTTTTATAAATCTTAAGTTTTCATATATTGGAAATGAACATGTATAACCAGTATGTTTTAAATCTAAATAATTGTCTTCCTTTTGACTGTTCCTTTAATACAGAGTGCAAATAATGATTGTCAGAGAGAACAGTTTTTCACTAGTATAGGGCCAATAAGTTTAATAAATTATTTTTGTCTGAACTACTGTATAGTTACAGTTTAAAATATCTAATAAAAGTATTTTCTAATTGTTTGTGATACTGTGATGTTTGCTTACATTTTGTCATAGTTCATTTGCAGATTAAAGATATTCTTAACAAAAATTGTAGAAGATTTAGGAATAAAAAGTAGCTGCATGTAATTATTGTATTAAAATATAATACTTAGCTAATTGGGGATTACAGCAGGCAGATATTTCCTATTCTAATTGTTAGAATCATAAATTACGAAAATGATAAGCTCTCATGAGGGCATGCAATCCTTACACCTGGTAAGTGCAGGATTTGTCTTTACCATATATTTTCTAGTGCTTTGTCTATGTAGTTGTAAATGCTAGCTTTGCTTATTCTGTTCTTGTGAGACGTCGGCTGATCTGCAATTCTGAAACTTGACTGCTTCCCCAGAAAATAATTGGATAAACATTTTATAAAATTCCTGAAAAACAAAACACAGGGAATGGTGAGAATAACAGTAATCTTCAAAACTAGAAAATAGAAGGTACCATAAAGTTGCTGGTAACTTCTCAGAGAGTATGTCTGTGATTTACTATTAATCTTGCCACATGTACATTAACATACAACAGAGTGCATATTTCCCATTACGGACAGAGTTATCTGTCAACGATTTAGAGCTGTTAAATACAACTTTGTGGAAATGATTCTGCTGGGATCATAAGAGAGGCAGCAAGCTGTCTTGAATATCTGAGTGCAATAGCAGTATATTCGCACATTCCAGCATCTCAGCCAGTAATACATTTGCATTCAGGAAATATGCATAGAATACAACACACAATTTTCCAGTTGAAGCACTGTGTTATCTGTATATTCAAAGGGATATAATGGAAAGTAAGAATAGAGAGTTAACCTAGGTTTACTAAGATTGGACTGATCTTTTTCTTCACAATTGAATAATTTTGTGTTATTGTAGCAACACGTTTGTTATGCTTCAAAAATTGTCAAGGGTCAGTATGTCATATATATATTAGCAATAAAAACTGTTACGTTTGGCTATTAAGTGCTCTGCTGACAGAAAAGGTTCTCAGTACAAGATTTTCACTGTATTTCAGTGTTGTCTTTGAGTTATATAAATGATTCACTTTTAATGTATCTATCTTCATATTTCTATTCTCAAATAAAGATAAATATTTTTCAGCTCTTGTCAATTTCAAGGAGCAGCATTGCAGAACCAAACTTAATTGATTATTATAGAAATTATTAGCATTATGCTCCACAAATCATTGTTTTTCTATTAGGTTGTTAATAATTTTTTTACAAATCTTATTTCTGAGATGAATAGTAAGATAAAACATTTTCAGATTAGATTGTTACTTTCATGTCAAAATTTGTTTGAATGTGTCTTGATCGCTTTAGTGCTATGAACGTTTGTGCTTCCTATTATACACATTATTTATCTTTAGAATTAAGCATATTTGTTGAATGCATAACTCAGATTTAGTTTACAGATTTATCTTTATTTTCATCATTCAGTGACACAAAGCAATAAATAGAAATGACCTAGCACTAAGATAATCATATAGAAGTTATTCTTTTCAGATAACTGTAAAGTATTAATAGAAACCTGTTGACAGAACTAAAGTGAAATCCACAGTATCTCAATCTTTTTAGAAAAGCTAAATTAGATATATAATCCTTGGATGTATATGAAGTGCTGTGCATTAGAGTTGAGATATTATGTGATAAGATGTGATTTTATAACTGCAAACTATATGGAACTGTCCTGCTAGATGTAGCAAGAATCTCTGATATTCCTTGAATACTCACTTCATCAGAATTGTTTTTGTAAATGTGTAGACATAATAGGTAAATTCTGTTTTGATACACCATGCAAACACCATTAACTTCAGAGGATGATTTGTGGGTGCAATGGAGAGGATTATTTGGGCCAATATCTTTTCAGATATTCAGGAAGGTGGCTTATGCACTTAAAGTTAAGAGGTGCTCAAGAGCTATCCTGAATTGAGGCCTTAATTATTTGCCATAGGCCCTTATTTAAACACATACTAAAGTTCAATTAACTTCAATAGGATTTAAGCCTGTGCTTGAAGTTCAATATGCGCTTAATGGCTTTACTGAATATGGATTAATTTAAGCTTTATGGATTAATTAATGCTTCAGTGCTGTACTAAATTTTGACCACAATACCTGTAATTTGTTGTGTGTCATTCTGTTGTAAACCAGATATTTTATATTTCTACCACTAATTAGTAGCATTTGAAGAATCCTCCAGATACACTTTCAGAGGACTAGGATATTATTTCATTGTGAATTTACTGTGAATATTACTGTATGAATTTCACTTTAATTTGTTTCCAGAACAAAGTGTTCATTTACCGGGGGAAGGAATATGAACGTCGTGAAGACTTTGAAGCAAGGTTATTAACCCAATTTCCAAATGCCGAAAAAATGAAGACAACATCTCCACCAGGCGATGATATTAAAAACTCCCCTGGTCAGTGTATCCTTGGAAATTGCTACATGCATATGCTCATGTAATCTAATCAGACTGAGAATGTGGTGTTGTTGCTAAAATTGCACAAAAGTTCACTGCACTTTTTATGTTTTTATTGATATATTACTGTCTTTATACCCATTTTCAAGAGACATTTCTCAGTTGAACCATCTCTCCTGCATAATTTAAACTCTGTCTCTTTTCAATTCTTAACCTGTCAATTCAGATATTCAGTGTTTTACTGTAAAACCCAAACTTAATTTACCACCCAAATTTCACAAGCCGGTATCAGAGCAAATTGTAAGGTGAGTTTTCCGTTATTTCTACCTTCTTACCAATCTGGGTGAATGGCCTGCACACAACACTTAATTAACATAAACCCTTGTAAACTGTAATTCTTCTTCTTTATTGTTATAGTGCGTGTTTGATTTTAAAAATAAGTTTCTATAAGCAGCCATTGAAGATAATACAGACACACAACTCTTGAGGAGGTGAGCCCAAGCTCATATCACAATGGGGTTCTGATACATAACTGGGACTGTTCGGCGGTACCACAAACCAAAATATAAATAATAATAAAAGTGACAATAGAACTTCAGAGTTATGAACACCTCGGGAATGGAGGTTGTTCATAACACTGAAATGTTCGTAACTCTCAACAAAGTGCTATGGTTCTTTCGAAAGTTTACAACTGAACATTGACTTAATACAGCTTTGAAGCTTTACCGTACCAAAGAAAAATGCTGCTTTCCCTTTATTTTTTAGTAGTTTATGTTTAACACAGTCCTGTACCGTATTTTGTTTTGTTTTGTTTTGGGGTATTTTGGTCTCTGGTGCTGCCTGATTGCGTACTTCTGGTTACAAATGAGGTGTGTGGTTGACTAGTCAGTTCATAACTCTGAGGTTCTACTGCAGTTACTTCACTTCTTTGGGCTGGCTCCATGCCTAAGTAGAGGACTGTGTTAGTTGCAACATCACAGTCCAGTGAATGATGTGATACTGTAGCCAAGCGGGAACCAAGCAACCATTATATTCACAGACATGACAAGAGCTGAAAGCAGAAAAGTAAAGTATGAATTTTAAACACTATCATGCTGAATTTTCCATTTTACCTGGCTACTTATAGCTCTTCAGACAATATTGATAAAGTTTCCAGGACCTGGCCCTTAATCTTTGCAGACTGCCTTTAGCCCCTGAGTAAAGAACCCTTGTAGTTACTAAAAACAACTGCACACCTCTGCAGTTGTAAGATAAAAAGGGGATTAGTGGGTTACAGATTGTTGCAATAAGCAATAAATCCAGTGTTTGTGTTCAGTCCAGTATTTTTTGTGTCTAAAGCCATTCATTATGGATTTACCGCTTACTACAATATTTTGTAACCCACTCTAACAGGTGTGCACTCATCACTCCAGGACCTCAGCCAGTCAGCCTGCAAACCCCAGCAGCCAGCTAGGAACTGTCTGTCGCTCCCTCCATTCCTGCTTGCAGCACTGCTCTGTCCTCGGTGCTGGCAATTCTCTCAGCCCTCCAGAGACACAGTCCTTCTTCTCTGGGCTCCCAGCAAAGAACTGAACTCTGCCCTGCAGCTCCCTTTTTATATGGGCCTGCTTGGCCCTTATTAGCTGTCTCAAGTGCAGTCTCCCTAGGGCTCCTTTTAACCCCTTTTCTGCCGCTGAGGGGCAGGCACCTCATCACACCCACTCTTTTTGTCCTATGACCGCAGAAGTGTTAACGGGCCACTCTACCTTGAATGATCCCTTACAATATGTGCTAACTACTTATAATAAACAGTTTGTTCCACTTTGTATTTTGCTGTGATGCTGGGAGTTCCTTTCCCAGACCTGAAGAAGAGCTCTGGGTACGTCTTCACTACCCGCCGTATCAGCGGGTAGCAATCGATTGCTCGGGGATCGATGTATCGCTTCTCATCTAGACATGATATATCGATCCCCGAACGCGCTTATATCGATTCCGTAACTCCACCAACCCGAACGGAGTTGCAGAATCGACAGGGGGAGCCGCGGACATCGATCCCGTGCCGTGAGGACGGTGAGTAATTTGATCTTAGATACTTTGACTTCAGCTACGTTATTCACGTAGCTGAAGTTGCATATCTAAGATCGATTTTCCCCCGTAGTGTAGACCAGCCCTCTGTGTGGCTCGAAACCTTGTCTCTCTCACCAGCAGATGTTGATCCAGTACAAGATAAGAACATAATGTTCTTATCTTGTATCGGACCAATCTCTGCTGGTCCAATTACCTCGCTAATATCTTGACACCGACACGGCTACAACTACACTGCATCCATACATGCCTGCAGACTCAGAGCCCTGGGGCAAACTGCGACTCTTCTTCCTTGTTATTAGAGAGGTTCAGCAGTATTTTATTTAAATGATCTAATGACTAAACGTGTTGTTAATACAAAATGTTTGCAGTTATGCAATCTGTTTGGTTTTTTTAATTCAGTTTCTATAGGGTGAATGAGGTCCAAAGATTTGAGTATTCACGGCCTGTCCGAAAAGGAGAGAAAAACCCAGATAATGAATTTGCGGTAATTTTCTTTTCTTTTTTGTGAATGCAGCATAACTGTTACGTTTTGGTTTGTTGGTGGTAGGTTGGTTGATTTTTGTAACTGCAATAAAATGGGACTGAATTTATTATGAGTGCAATGAAAACTACATGTATCATGAATTCTTTTTTATAGCACGAAGAAAAATGAACAAAGCTGTCTTTAGTCTGTTGAACACTTGACCGCTTTGCAGGAGAAATACAAAACTGTCAGGCCTTAAAATGTAACCATCCTTCACTGAAAGCTGTCTTACCATAAGGATCCCAGCCAGGCATCCTTTAAAAATCAGTCTTTGCTACAGCAATACAATTTTACAAAGCCATATGGTTCACCATATGGTCAATAAAGCTCTCTCTCTCTCTTATCACAGCCTGTGACCACCAAGTTGGTTACAACAAACCACAAAATCAAGTGCTTTCCCATTCCCTTCCCACCTTATTCATGGCATAGGAGGAAGAATAATACTAACAGTACTTTGTACTTATGTATAATTTTTCAATTGTAAATCTCAATTTTCTTTAGACTAGTAGGCTCCTTGTGCCTTTGAATAGACTGGAATTGGTTTACTAGAGCAGAGAACTGTGAACAGCTTTCCCAGTTTCATTGTCCATTTCACCATTTGCTGTGAATACAGAGCTGCAGTCTTACGCCTCCATACAAGCTAGCCAATTTTAATCGGCTGTGCTTTGAGGGGCTGGTGTGATGCGGAACTCCAGATTGTCATTTCAGGCAGAAGATACTGAGAGTTTCCCCCTACCAGGCCAGCCTATCCTGATTCACTTGACAAGCCCTGTGCCACAGCAGGCTGTTCTGCTACTCAAAGTAAACTTGGCTGCTAATCAAAGTGATCCCAGATGAGATGGAAGAAAATGCTCCCATCATCAATGGATGATGCTGGTGCAAAAACCAACAAAGATGTTTTGGCGAGATAAAGTGCTACAATGTACAATGCATCTTGATTTCCAATTAAAAAAAATTAAAATAACTAAAACCCTTAGGAGTCTAGGGCCAGATTTTTAAAGGCACGTAGGCACCTAATGTGATTTTCAAAAGCACCTAGGTGCTTAACTCTAGGCATCTAGTTGCTTTTGAAAATCCCACTAGGTACGTGAATACCTTTAAAAATCAGGCCCTTGTATCCTATTGACTTTCAATGGGACATAGGCTCCTAAATGAGCTAGGGGCTAATAAAAGACAGCCATGCCAATATATTCCCCATTTAAAATGGGGAGGCAGGGCCAGATAAAACAAAATTAGGTAAAGAAACATTTTCATCATGACTTTAACATTTACAGACATGAGAGAGCAATAATTAAAACAATAATTTCTTTTAAAATTGAAGAAGTTTTCAGATTAGGCTGCTTCTCCTTGCACTTAAACTCACTGAGATTTTTGATGAAAGGTAGTCTGTAAAGCACTTTTTAAGGCACTAATGTGAGAACCCTCAAGGTTGCACCTGGGAAACTTGTTTTCAGCTATATTTAAAATTGTCCAGTCAGAGAATGGAGTGGAGGATTTCTGTAGACAGATTTGTTTCTGAAGTCTCTCATCCCACTTTGTCTAATGTGCTTTTCACATGAGAGACTGATTAGTGGGAAAATGACAGTTCAACAGAAGCAGGTGGATTTTTACATAATGTTACCCTTTAGTTAAAAGACCAATGTTTGACTGTTAAATAGCACATTAGCGAGCATGTTGAAACCAATCTCGCCACAGACATAGCCCTGAAATACACATAGATTCCATTTGCAAATTTTTTTTTAGCTTTGTAATTTCTGTACTGGTGCCGTTCTTCTTTCTGATAAAGAATTTGTAGATCTTTGGTTAGGATAAAAGCTATCAATCTACTAACATGCTATTTCTAACCTTTTTAATGTTATATTTGCAGAATATGTGGATTGAGAGAACCATCTATGTGACAGCATATAAATTACCAGGGATTTTAAGATGGTTTGAAGTCAAATCAGTTTTCATGGTAAGAACAAATCAGAATGAATTTACTGAGACTACTTAGAACTTTTTTTTTTCCAGTTACTGCATATATGCAGTGTATATAACTCCGCTTAACCTCAAAGTCTAAACAATGGAACTATATGTAACCTGCTAAAGGAATGGGGACTTATATACCCACTCTTCTCATCAGGAATACTGTTGTTTATTGACTAAGGTGAATGCTCAGATAGCAAAAGTATTATTCTTCCATCACTGGTACAAAAATATGAATGGTATGAACCTATAGGCCCTGATTCAGCAAGAGTTTTAGCGCTTCTTACCTTTAAGCACAGGGAGTAGCCTCGTTAAAATCAAAGGGATTACTCATTCATTGCTGTATAAGTAGGCTTGAAAGGATTAGATTTTTAACATTGTGTCAATTTCACCGTAAACACACAAATCAGCAAACAAGTATTTCCAGTTTTAATAATAGTAAAAATACAGATAGGCAAAGTAAGAACAATGATATTTGAGATCTTACTTGAGTTTGATTTATGTATGTTTATTTTGTACATTTTGACGTGAAGCTGACAATTTGTGTTTTAGCAGTTACAAATCTTTAACTTTTTGTTCTTCTTCGAGTGATTGCTCACATCCATTCCAGTTAGGTGTGCGCGCCGTGCGTGCACGCTCGTCGGAAACTTTTTACCCTAGCAACTCCAGTGGGCCGGCAGGTCGCCCCCTAGAGTGGCGCCGCCATGGCACCCGATATATACCCCTGCCGGCCCACCCGCTCCTCAGTTCCTTCTTACTGCCGTGTCGGTCGTTGGAACTGTGGAGCGCGGCATAGCTGTCCTCCACGTCCCTAGCTCTCCTTGTTCTACGGTTAATATTGTAGATAGTTGTTAGCCGGTTTGGGCCGTAGCCCTTTCCGGCACCCGGCACCGGGCTCATGCCTGGTTCGCCAGGCTTTAAGCAATGTGCGGCCTGTAAGAAGCCTATGCCGACCAGCGACCCTCACGACGCGTGTCTAAAGTGCCTGGGGGAATCGCACAGGTCGGACAAGTGCCACATTTGCAAGGCTTTTAAGCCCAGAACAAAGAAGGAGAGAGACCAGAGACTTAGGACTCTCCTCATGGAAGCGGCACTCGACCCGGCAGCTTCGCAGACCGTCATCTCGACACCGGCACCGGATCGCACCGGCATCGGAAAGACTCCCCGGCACCGACCTTCCCCGGCACCAGGTGCAGAAGCAAGACCCTCGAAGTCTGCAACTCCATCCAGGCAGACTCGAGTGGAGCGCCCGGCATCGACATCTGCCGCAGCGCTACCGGCACCGTCGACTCCGGGCCCGGTGGGTCCGAGTCCGGTCCCGCCGAGCTCCCCCATAAGATCTGGGGTTGAGCTATTGGTCCCATCGACGCCAGAGACCTTCGCCTCGGCACGGGATCTCATTGCCCTGACTGAGTCAACTCAGCCTCCACCCCCGGTCCCTCCGGTGCGGGTGGCATCCGGGGCAAACCCATGATGACGGCGCCGTCTCGGGACTCACGCTCGCGGTCGAGGTCCCGACACCATGGTCGCTCAAGATCCCGCCGCCGCTCGCAGTCCCGGCACCGCTCCCCTCGGCGGTACCGGTCGTACTCGTGGCACCGATTGGCCTCCAGATGGTCATGGTCTGGTTCCAGCCGCCGATACCGGCACCGGGCCTCTAGGAGCCAGTCCTGCCGTCGATCAGCGCACCGGTCGACCTCCCGGCACAGAGCTGGTGGCAGGTCCCGGTCCCGGTCGACCTCCCGACACCGCGTCGGTGGCAGGTCCCGGTCCCGATCCCGGCACCGAGTCCAAGACAGAACCCGGTCCCGATCCCGGCACCGGGATGACTCCCGGTACCGGTCCCCGGCACCGAGAACATCTTCGGTGCCGGAATGCGGAGACTCTTACCAGCCGCGGTCGGCCCCTCCATGGCCTTCCAGAGAGCCGTCGGTGTCATCGCAGGCGGACAGCGTATACGCGCTGGGCACCGACAGACAAGCGGCTCTTTTCCAAGACCCTCCGCAACAGGACCAGGGTCCGCAGCAGTGGGGGTTCTGGACACCCTGGGCGTACCATCAAGCCCAGGGCCCCCAACAGCTTCCTCCTAGGCCTGCAACGGCAGAACACAGGGCGCCGGAGGCGTCGTTGTCTCGCCCCCCTCCCTCCCCAGACGGGGAGGACGGATCAAAGCAACAGGACCCTGGTCTCCCTCCTGAGCCAGAGGCGAGGGCTGAGGCGGACCCCCTGCTGGACACTTTCTTGCCAGGGGTCTCCTCATCCTCTTCTCCTGATGAGGCGGTGGCTGACACTTCCTCCAATAGCCCTCCTCCGCTAGATCTCAGGGCACATCAGGACCTCCTCAGGCGCGTAGCACAGAATCTGAGCCTGCAAGCTGAGGAGGTCTCTGAGATCGAGGACCCCGTCGTCAGCATCCTCTCCTCCGATGCTCCCACCAGGGTCGCCCTACTCTTCATTAGGACGATCCAGGCCAACGCCAATACAATCTGGCAATCACCGGCCTCCATCCCCCCTACTGCAAGGGGCGTCGAAAGGAAGTACATGGCCCCCTCCAAGGGCTATGAGTACCTCCATATTCACCCGACACCATGTTCCCTGGTGGTGCAGTCGGTGAACGAGAGGGAGCGTCATGGACAGGAAGCCCCAGCCCCCAAATCCAAGGAGGCCAGGCGTATGGACCTCCTCGGCCGCAAGGTTTATTCGGCTGGGGCCCTTCAGCTCAGGGTTTCCAATCAACAAGCCCTTCTTAGCCGCTACGCATTTAACTCTTGGGTGGCAGCGGACAAGTTCAAAGAGCTGCTGCCACAAGAGGCACGTCAAGAATTTGCGGCGATTCTTGACGAGGGCAAGAAGGTTGCACGAACCTCGTTGCAGGCCTCCTTGGACGCTGCAGACTCGGCTGCCCGTACCCTCGCCTCGGGGGTAACGATGCGCCACATCTCCTGGCTTCAGGTTTCTGGCCTTCCACCGGAGCTTCAATACACCATCCAGGACCTCCCGTTCGAAGGCCAGGGCCTGTTCTCGGAGAAGACAGACCCCAGACTGAAAAGTCTTAAGGACAATCGGGTCATTATGCGCTCCCTTGGGATGCACACGCCTGGGACGCAACGCAGACCCTTCCGGCCGCAGCAGCAGCAGCAGCGTCGGCCATACCCCCAGTTCCGCCAGCGGCAGGACCTTAATAGGCGCCGCGGCAGAAATGGCAGGCGCAGGCCGTCGGGCAATCAAGGGGGGCAAAACCAAAGCTCCTCTAAAGCCCCACCTGGACCCAAACCTTCATTTTGAAGGTGCGCTAGAGGGCGTGATACCAGTATCCTACATGGATCCTTCCCCCCCGTTTTCCAACCGCCTTTCGTTTTTTATCCAGGCGTGGTCCCGGATAACATCCGACCACTGGGTCTTACGCACGGTGCAGACGGGATACCGTCTGCAGTTTGTATCATTTCCTCCCTCCCGCCCCCCTTCCTCGTCCCTCTTCAGGGACCCCTCTCACGAGCAATTCCTTCGACAGGAGGTACAGACGCTCCTCAACAAAGGAGCTATAGAGGCGGTTCCGGAAAACGAGAAAGGCAAGGGGTTTTATTCCCGCTACTTTCTGAGCCCCAAGGCCAAGGGAGGCCTCAGGCCTATCCTCGACCTGCGAGAGCTCAACAAATACCTAGTGAAGTTGAAGTTCCGCATGGTATCCCTGGGGACCATTATCCCATCCCTGGATCCGGGAGACTGGTATGCCTCCCTCGACATGCAGGACGCTTATTTTCATATTGCTATATGGCCACACCACAGACGTTTCCTTCGATTCATGGTGGGCCGCCTTCACTACCAATTTGCAGTCCTCCCATTTGGCCTTTCTACGGCTCCGAGGGTATTCACAAAATGCATGGCCATCGTTGTGGCACATCTTCGGCGCAGTCGCATTCACATGTTCCCTTACCTCGACGATTGGTTAATTCGGGGCACGTCAGAGCTGCAGGTCTGCAGCCACGTCTGCAGGATCACCGGCCTGTTTGCTACCTTGGGTCTCATGATCAACGTGGACAAGTCCACCCTGCTCCCCTCGCAGAGGGTGGAGTTCATTGGGGCCGTCCTGGACTCAACCATGGCCAGGGTCCTTCTGCCATTGCCAAGGTTCCAGGCGTTGTCGGCGATCGTTCAGCGCTTGCTGACAGCCCCCTTGACATCGATACTGACATGTCTAACCCTGTTAGGCCATATGGCAGCCTGCACGTTTGTGACCGGGTACGCACGGCTCCGCATGAGGCCCCTCCAGTTGTGGCTCATCGCACATTAGCGGCCGGCAAGGCAACCACTAGACATGCTGATCACAATCCCCCAGGGGGTGTTGGATTCTCTCAGCTGGTGGCTAGACCAGTCCGTAGTGTGTGCGGGGCTCCCATTCCAACCGCCCCAGCCCTCGGTGTCCCTAACGACGGATGCCTCAGATCTCGGCTCGGGGGCCCACCTGGGAACCCTGAGAACACAGGGCCTGTGGTCCCCACAGGAGGTGAAGCTACACATCAACATGCGGGAGTTGAGAGCGGTCCGCCTTGCTTGTCAAACGTTCTGTCACCAGCTTCGGGGTCGTTGTGTCACGGTATTTACCGACAACACGACGACCATGTACTATATCAACAAGCAGGGCGGCACCAGATCCTCTCCCCTATGTCACGAGGCGATGCGACTCTGGGACTTTTGTATAGCCCACTCCATTCACCTCACGGCTTCCTTCCTCCCCGGAGTACGGAACACGCTGGCGGACCGCCTGAGCAGATCCTTCCTCTCGCACGAGTGGTCCCTTCGCCCGGACGTCGCCCTCTCGATCTTCCAGAGGTGGGGTTGTCCCCGCGTGGACCTCTTCGCGTCCAGGGGGAACAGGAAATGCCAGGTGTTCTGCTCCTTTCAGGGCCGGGAACCCGGGTCTATAGCGGACGCCTTCCTTATTCCGTGGACGACCCACTTGTTCTACGCGTTCCCCCCGTTCCCGCTGGTCCACAGGGTCCTTCTGAAGGTGCGCAGGGACAGGGCCCGCGTGATCATGGTAGCCCCGGCGTGGCCCAGACAGCATTGGTACCCCATGTTGCTGGACCTGGCCATAGCCGACCCAGTTCCCCTGCCCCTTCACCCAGACCTGATCACCCAGGACCACGGAACTCTCTGTCACCCGGACCTCCAGTCGCTGCACCTAGCAGCGTGGCTCCTGCGTGGCTGACCAGTTCTGAGTTGCGCTGCTCCACCCCGGTACGTGAGGTACTCTTGGGCAGCAGGAAGCCTTCCACTAGAGCGACATACTCGGCAAAGTGGAAGCATTTCTCCTGTTGGTGCGTGGAGAAAGGTCTCCTCCCGATGGAAATTTCGGTGGCCAATATTTTGGACTATATTTGGTCCCTCAAACAACAGGGCTTGGCGATCTCGTCCCTGCGGGTCCACCTGGCGGCCATCTCCACCTTTCACCCGGGTGGGGATGGCCGCTCCGTTTTCTCTCACCCGACGGTGACTAGATTCCTGAAGGGGCTGGAACGTCTATACCCTAACGTCCGACCCCCTACCCCGTCCTGGGATCTTAACCTGCTGTTGTCTCGGCTCATGGGGCCTCCCTTCGAGCCGTTAGCTACTTGCTCCCTACTCTATCTTTCTTGGAAGACTGCCTTTCTAGTAGCTATTACCTCAGCTAGACGGGTGTCGGAACTCCGGGCTCTCACGGTAGATCCCCCGTATACAGTCTTCCATAAAGATAAGGTGCAGCTGAGGCCGCACCCTGCCTTTCTCCCCAAGGTGGTCTCAGCCTTCCACGTCAACCAAGAGATATTCCTCCCGGTTTTTTTCCCGAAACCTCATTCTTCACGCAGGGAGCAACAGCTCCACTCACTTGATGTCCGTCGGGCTTTCGCGTTCTATGTGGAGAGGACCAAAACGTTCCGCAAATCCCCCCAGCTTTTCGTGGCAGTAGCGGACCGCATGAAGGGGCTTCCCATTTCCTCGCAGAGGTTATCCTCGTGGGTAACATCCTGTATCAGGACCTGCTATGAGCTGGCCCACGTTCCTACGGGCCGTGTGACTGCGCATTCTACCAGGGCGCAGGCGTCGTCGCTGGCTTTCCTCGCCCGTGTGCCCATCCAGGAAATCTGTCGGGCAGCGACCTGGTCATCGGTCCACACCTTTGCTTCCCACTACACCCTGGTCCAGCAGTCCAGAGAGGACGCGGCTTTCGGATCTGCAGTGCTCCATGCCGCTACTTCTCACTCCGACCCCACCGCCTAGGTATGGCTTGGGATTCACCTAACTGGAATGGATGTGAGCAATCAGTCGAAGAAGAAAAGACGGTTACTCACCTTTGTAACTGTTGTTCTTCGAGATGTGTTGCTCACATCCATTCCACACCCGCCCTCCTTCCCCACTGTCGGAGTAGCCGGCAAGAAGGAACTGAGGAGCGGGTGGGCCGGCAGGGGTATATATCGGGGGCCATGGCGGCGCCACTCTAGGGGGCGACCTGCCGGCCCACTGGAGTTGCTAGGGTAAAAAGTTTCCGACGCGCGGCGCGCACACCTAACTGGAATGGATGTGAGCAACACATCTCGAAGAACAACAGTTACAAAGGTGAGTAACCGTCTTATTCTCTACATCTACTGTCATTAAGTATTGTCTGACCTCTCCATAATTTCCCACAACTGTGAAAATTTACATAAATAAAAATTGAAAAATGCTTCAAACAAATGATTTTGCACAATTATGAAACTGTTAACTGATAAGAATTTAAAAAATACTTAAAAATAAATATAATATTATCTGTCAAAATTATTTAAATTAAAAAAATTCTGCCAGGGGCCCTAATTTGTAAGGACCACAAAAGTATTGCTTTTTAAAAGTAGGAATTGGATAATTTAACTGTAATTTATCCAAGAGAAGACAAACTAAATTAAATTATTTCTGCTGACTAAATTTCTTTTGTAAATATCATTAGTGATTAAATGTTTGAGTTCTCTCTGTTTTTTAACTTGGCTAAAATATGCCCTAAAAACTTCACCAAGATTTTTATCAAATGTGTACCTCCTTTTTCTAGTTCATACCTGTTTACATAAAATATATCCATAAAATATCTTACGTACTAAATTAACTGTAATTTTTAAGTTGAAATGAAAACATTGTTACTTGCTGCAGTTTTTAAATCTTCCTTGTGAGGCTTTTAAAAAAAAACAAACAGAACAATTTGCATATGGTTAATTAAAAGCATTTTATTGCTCCATTGAGATTCGGTTGGACAGTTGTATTTAGATGAACAAAAGTAATGCAGAAAATGACTATGGTATCTATAGTAACAGAATATGAATGTGATGTTTGACAGTATTAGGCAACTGAATAAAACATTTTGATTTTTTTTGTATTTTTATATTTTCAACATAATCTTGATAGAGATGATAGCATTTGCCTTCCCTGTTGCAAGAATTGTTTTCTGTAAAACCTAGCATATCCAATGAAAATTCTTTCACCTTCTGAGTTAAGAACACGGTCTGACAGGCCACTTCATCCACTGTGTACATGTGCACTTTTAATTCTGCGCATCTGATAGAAATGTGCATGAATCTGTCTAATGGAGTTCTTTCTATATGCCTTTTGTAAGCAAGGATTATATTAGTCACAGTTGAAAAAAGGAAACAGAAACAAAAGTACCTTAATGTTAGAGGAGAGCAAAGGATGACTTTTGACTGACTATGTAAGATCTATTTACTACAAAAGCAGTTATTTGTATCAGGTAAAACTCTAGCAGCAAAATTGCAAATCTTGTACCTCTATAACACAACATTTTATTTCTGGAGTTAAATACTCTGGGTACATTACAGAACACAATGAATTAAACTCCTCTGAATATTTTATACGGTGTTGATAGAACTAGGAAATTCCATTTTAAATAAAGAGTTGATGCCACATCATATCATTGACTAGAGAGGATTAAATAATTTAATAGACGAATTAATTTATTTTTTCTTTTTGTAAATAACTAATAGCAGCTTTTGATTTCCTTTAATGTGTTGTTTGAAATTATTTGTTTCACTTTTACTAATATTTCTTGGTCTGTAGATTGTTTGCAAGCAGGTTGTTTAAATTTGAACTCTGAAATTTTAATTGGACTCACAGATCATATACTGGCGTTTGTAATGAATGGATGAGCATAACTTCTAAAATCAGGTTTCTGGTTTGAATACACAGATTTACAAGTTCAGTATTCATTTTAAAAGTTTGTGTGCACAAACTTAGTTACAGACAGAGTAATTTGTCATGAAACCTTGAATTCTAAAATAAATGCTCAAAATACACTTTAAAAAATTATAATTAAAACAGACTTGATTTAATCAGATAGCAGGTGTAAGAGTGACAACTGAAGAAATTTGATTATAAGTGGCTCTTAGAAGCATGTTAAGCAACTGATAGCTAGCTAGAAGTGCTTCATTTATGCAGAGTTTATGTAAATTAGAGTGTAATCAGCTACACACTTGCATTTTCCTAACAGGCCCCAATTAACGCCCCCCACACGCCTTTTGCATTCCTACCACAACATTTTTTGGATAAATAGGCTAGAACTTTATCATTCTTTAAGTGAGAGACTTCCAAAATGTGGTGAGTGGATCACTTAGGGTATTCAGAGGACTTGCTGGTGGTCTGTAGAGAGCTTGCTCTCTTCATAGAGAGTGTTAAATCACATTAATATGTATTTTAGCTATATTTTAAATATTTTCCAGATATTACTTTTAGACATAACCAACTGCTGTAGTTGCCAAAAGGATGTTATCTGATCATAAATGATGGGAGGTGATCCCTATGATTTCAATAGGAAGGAGGTGCATACAATGCAATCTCTCTATTAAGAACCGATTCACCTTATTAAAGAGTTTGAGGACCCCTACTTTAAACAATGTAATAACTTTAGACCATAGCATAGAATCATAGAACTGGAAGGGACCTCGAGAGGTCATCTAGTCCAGTCCCCTGCACTCATGATCATCCCTGACAGGTGTTTGTCCAACTTGCTCTTAAAAATCCTCAACGATGGATATTCCACAGCCTCCCTAGGCAATTTATTCCAGTGCTTAACCACTCTGACAGGAAGTTTTTCCTAATGTCCAACCTAAACCGCCCTTGCTGCATTTTAAGCCCATTTCTTCTTGTCCTATCTTCAGAAGTTAAGAACAACAATTTTTCTCCCTTCTCCTTGTGACAACCTTTTATGTACTTGAAAACTGTTATCATATCCCCTCTCAATCTTCTCTTTTTCAGACTAAACAAACCCAACTTTTTCAATCTTCCCTCGTAGGTCATGTTTTCTAGACCTTTAATCATTTTTGTTGCTCTTCTCTGGACTTTCTCCAGTTTGTCCATATCTTTCCTGAAATGTGGCGCCCAGAACTGGACACAATACCCCAGTTGAGGTCTAAGCAGTGTGAAGTAGAGCGGAAGAATTACTTCTCATAGCTTGCTTACAATACTGCTAATACATCTGTAGCGAAGCGACGACTCACCAGCACAGTGCCTCCTGCTGGTCATCCAGGGAATTAGCTTTTCCGGCCTTGGAGTGCCCTCTGCCAGCCGGTATCCCCACAGATATCCCAGAATGATCTTTGCTTTTTTTTGCAACAGTGTTACACCGTTGACTCATATTTAGCTTGTGATCCACTATGACCCCCAGATCCCTTTTCGCAATACTCTTTCCTAGGCAGTCATTTCTCATTTTGCATGAGAAGAAGGCATATTTTTGATTTAATTATCCAAAATAGAATGAAGACAGTGATATCTGCTGGATAAATTTGTTGGCCTTTTTTACAACATATTTAATACAACTTCCTGAGAGGCTGCCAAAACAGTTACTGCAAAAGCACCTTCTCCCTTTTTAATATTTGAGTTTCTGAAGAGCACATCATCAAATTCTATCAGACAATCCAGTCGAAGATGCTGGCTCTGCTGTTACCATAATGGTAACTGGATCACTCTTGTGTACCCACTAAGAGCTGCATTTCTATAAGTCGTCTTAGCATAATTTTCTTCAGTTTCTCACTAGAAGCTCACTTGGGCTCTGTCAAAGTAATTCCAATGTTTTAGACTTGCTTGATCTTTCTGAGAGCCTTGGCCTATGCAGTAATTATGCTGTAAGAGTGAAAAATGGTAAACCTTTTATCTTTTATATCATATCAGTTACCGCAGTATTGACACTATATATCTTGCCTAGTAGAAACGGCACCTTCCTGCAGCTGTTGACTAAAATTCCTCTTTCACTCTAAAATCTATTAGTTATCATTGGGATGGTTTTGTGAGGAGCAAACTATTCAAGTGTGATCTGTTACATGACTACTGGACCAGTAATTAAAACTTATTTTTGTGCTGTTCTTTCAGGTTGAAATCAGTCCACTGGAAAATGCAATAGAAACTATGCAGTTAACAAATGATAAGATCAATAATATGGTTCAACAACATTTGAATGATGCAGACCTACCTATTAACCCCCTCTCTATGCTACTTAATGGCATTGTGGATCCTGCAGTCATGGGAGGATTCACAAACTATGAAAAGGTATGTTCAAAATTAGCTTTGTTTGCTTATGGAATCTAATCAAGTGTGTGTGGTGTCTACGGGTGCATGAGTAAACACATGCATTATAGGTCAGTTTTGGAAAGCTAAAATTTTCCACATCTCAAGTATATTATAAATGGGTGTTATTTATAAAGGAATTCTGTGGGCTGAAGTAAGAGAAACAACTATAAGGATTTTTAACAGTGAGAGTTATTAACCATTGGACCAATTTCCCAAGAGGTGTGGTAGATTCCATCATTTGAAATCTTTAAATGAATATTTGATAACTTTATAAAATTTATGCTTGTAATTCTACTGAAATTTATTGGAGCTGATGCAGGTATTACTGGGTGAAATTCTGTGGCTTGTGTTATACAGCTGGTCATACTAGATGATCAAGTAGTCTCTTCCTGCCTTAACATCTATGACGTCAAGATAATTGGGATTAATTTAGTGAAATTGCCTCATTATTATATATTAGTTAATATACAGTCCATCCCAAATATATTTGAATGACTCCAGCTGCTTATCACAGACTTAGTCTGATAAATATATTCACGAGAGCTTAGTATAAAAATGGTGAAAATGTAACAACTATATTAGTGCTTATTCAAACGGCTGTACATAGGCAATAAGTTTTTGTAAGATAACTAATGGGGACATGTGGTTTGTACGTAGGGTGACCAGACAGCAAGTGTGTAAAATTGGGATGGGGGTAAGAGGGTAATAGGAGCCTACATAAGACAAAGCCCCAAATATCGGGACTGGCCCTATAAAATTGGGACATCTGGTCATCCTATTTGCACTCTCTGAGCTCTTATCGGAAGAACTCTTCCAGCCTCCAACATCCCTAGTCTAGTTTACCTATATAAGACACTTAAACCACTGGACACTGATATATAGTTTTGTGGAACATAAATCATGTCGTGCTGCAGCATGTATTGGCTTCAAAATTTAACTAATCTTCCTAGTGACCCCCAAAATTGCACTTAGGCACAATACCCATAATTGTAGATGAGGAGGACATAAGAACTAAGTTAAACCCTTCAGCCGTACTTCTTGCTTGACCAGAGGTTTCAGTGTTGAGCAGCATATGATAATAGTCCTCCCCTTTCCCCAAAAGAAAGGATATCATGATCTCATGCACTATTAAATTGTCATTTATTGCTTTTAATTATGTATTTGTAGGCATGTTATTACTAATAACATGATATTTTGTAGCAAAATCTTTTGGTTTTATTCATTTTCCTTTGCTTTAACTAAAAGCCTTCCTAGATATTAAATGTTCAATCTTTTCTGAAATAACTGGTACTTTTCTGTTTTCATTAGGCTTTTTTTACTGAAAAATACATGCATGAGCACCCAGAAGATCACGAAAAGATAGAAAAACTAAAGGACCTCATAGCATGGCAGGTAAACTGTCTAATTCAAATCATGCCTGGGCCAAGTGGCATACAAAGGCAACCTGCTGTCACTTGTGACAAAATTCAGGCATCAAACCATTCACCCTAGTGTATACATTTCCGTGGCATTTAGACTGTCTTGGAACATGAGCTAAAGTTCATCTTTTCAAATCTGACATAGTTTGTCATTTGATAATCCCATAAGTGACTAACATTATTAACCCATTTTTTATTACATAGTCTCTCCTGTTACCAGTTTAGAGATACAAATACACTTTCATTTTCAAATGACTCAATATCTTATGATTGTGTTGGCCAATTCTGTTGTAAATTTAGTTGTAATTTTTTCCAAGATAGTGCTAAATTAATAAAGAATTACAATAAAAACTAAGTTAGGCGTATTAAGGCCCTACAGTTTAAGAACTCAATTTAAGTGCCTAGGTTACATGTTCAACCATAAGTCTGTCCCTTTATGCAAATGTTTTATAATGTAGTCTGTTTACATGATCACTTGTTGTTCCTCCAAACAATTTTTTTTCCACAACCACAGATGTGCATATGTACCATCTTGTAGTACTGTATATTGTGTATAATAGATAGTCAGTTAAAGTCACGTATACACAAAATGTGTAAGAGGCAAGAGTTTATAATATAATGCGAAGCCTTTGCCTCATTCCCAGCACCCTTTACAAAATTGGGCGGGTGGGGTAGATAGATAGGCATATGTAACAAATGTATGTATTACTATATATACACGCAGACGATATATACATAAATATCATAATATATAATGTATGGTGGAATTCTACAATGCCATTTTTACAATCATTGTTCACAGAAGAAACATACTTTAACTAACTTAAGAGGTGTCACAGATATTTGTAGTGAACCAGAATTAGAACCCAGATCTCCAAATCCCGTCCCTTAAACATAGTACTGTCCTTCCTCTGTGAAGAGCTGCATTTATGTCTTCCAAAGAATACATTTCAGGAAAAACAGGAAACCACATTCTAGCTGTGTTGTAAGGCTATATACTCTGATATTTTTTCATTGGCGTCAGAATAATTTTATGATAAAAATCCACAGATGTGACTGGAAATGTTTTTACCCTGAAAAAAGTATATTATAGTGTTTTATATTCAATTCTGACTTTATAATAAATGGAATAATATACATTTCTAGAGGATTCAATTTTAGATGTAGTAGAAACCAAAGATATAAAATTCAAAAATCCTTTGAAGGCCATAAAACTATTGCAGAACAAACACTAGTTTGGTCTGCAAAAGTTCTATTGATTTTTTTTTTTATCTGTTTCCCTGTAAGGTTTTACAGCAGATTGGGTTGTAGGGACTTCAGATTCTAGAGAGGAAAATAATTTGATCCCAAGAGAGTAACTTCATGTCAGCACTGTCATTACCCCTAATGACCATATTAAAAATGAATTGTATTGGTGCTCATGAACACACTTAACCCCCAAAGACGATCATCCTGTGGGCAACCCATGTACATTAAAATAAGAATAAACACTGGAAAATGCATTATTTAAAATCTGTACGTTTTGTTTTGTCAACGTGTTTAAAAATACACACAACTTTCTTGTCACTAGTTTAATTCCAAGTGTGAATTTAATTCTAAGCAATTTAAAGACAAGAGATTAATACAAATATTTTTCTGAAACTGTCATCAGTAAGGTGATAAATATCAAAAAGGAAAAGGAATAATTTTGAAACTATCTGTTATAAAATTAGAGTGTTCATGATTTCTAAAACATTTCTGAAAACTTTATCAAATAGCATAACTTCATAGAAAAGGTGGCAGGTTAAAGAAAACTCTTAAACTGTATTTCACATAAGGAACAAGTTGGCTCAAGGGACTGGAGAGAGATACAGTATAGAGCCTTTATCCATTAAATCACTGTTTTGACTTCATCTCCAGCTCAGCAGTTGGTATCTGTTGGCCAATATGAAACACAGTAAGTTGACAGTCTCAGTCCAGTTCCTAATAAATAGGTTTCTGTATCTCAGCTGAGCATATTATAGGTGCTCAGAGATTTGATCTCTCAATATAGATCATTGTGTTAATAAAGCATTATGATATTGAATGTTGCCAGTTACCTCCGTGACTATTTTGTTTGTATTGTTGCACCCCTTCACCTTTCCTTTGTCTCATTTGTCTTTTGGAAAACAACCTCTTCAGGATAGGGATAGTGCCTTCGCTTTGACAAGTGAAAAATAAAACGTGTATTTGGAATAGAATATGATTTTTTTATTGTATATTCTTATTTTAAAATATAAGTATTGGCAGTAACTTGTATGCATGCACACCACCGGAAACAAGTAATTGGTAATAATCTTTAATTGATACTCTTTAGTTGAAGAGTAATCTTTGTTGAGAGAGAGGGCAAAGATTTAAGACCTCATTCCTGGGCACCTTCTAGGCCAGTGGTCTCCAACCTATTTATACACAAAATCACTTCTTGAATTTAAGTGCAACCCAGAATCTACCCCATCCTTTCTCTGAGGCCCCACCCCCTCACTCTATTCCCCCCCCCTCCGTCTCTTGGTTTCCCCACCCTCACTCACGTTCACCGGGCTGGGGCAGGGGTTGGGGTTCAGGCTCTGAGCTGGGGCCAAGGGGTTCGGAGTGTAGGAGGGGGCTCTGGGCTGAGCCTGGGGCAGAGGGTTGCGGTGCAGGAGGTGGTCTAGGGTGCTGAGTCTGGGAGGGGGGTCAGGACTGGGGCATGGGGTTGGGGTTCAGGGTATAATAGGGATTATGGGGTGCTGGCTCTGGGAGGGGACTTGGGGTTGGGATGCAGGCTCCCACTGGGTGGTACTTACCTTGGGTGGCTCCCTGGTGGTGGCGCAGCCGGGCTAAGGCAGGCTCCCTGCCTTCCCCAAATCCACGCCACTCCCGGAAGAGGCCAACGCGCCCTTGCAGGGGGCCCACATGGCTCTGTGCACTGAGTCTCTCTGCAGGCACCACCCCTGCAACTCCCATTGGCTGCAGTTCCCTGTTCCCAGCCAATGGGAGCTGTGGGGATGGTGCTTGCAAGCAGGAGCAGCGCACAGAGACCCCTGCCCCCCTCCCCACTACACGACCAGACTTGTAGTGGTTGGAGATTGTGATCAACTGGGAGAGTCACCAGGATCAACCAGTTGATCATGATCTACAGGTTGGTGACCACTTTTCTAGGCTCAGTCTCAAATTTGGCCTGCAGATTGGCACTACTCTTTGGAGAGGCCCCTACAGAACAGGGTGGAAGTACAGAGAGAGAGAGAGCAAGATGTGGGAAAATTCAGTGTTGCAAACTATGCTTTACTTAAATTGTGGATGAGAACTTTATTTTTCAGTGCTTCCATGTAGTCTGGTGTCTTCTGTTAATGTGTACTTCCAGCTACTACCCTAAATTAGTATCGTGTAAAAGAGTTACAACAGAATTCAAAAACATCCAAACTTCTGCTGTTTGAACATTGTTTTAAATTCATTAAAATCCTATGAAATGTCATGGTATCTCTCTCATGGGAAATGACTGCACTGCTCAACCACTAATATTCTAGTTTTTAAATCTACTGTATTCATTTTAGACGTTTCTTTTTGTCTAATTTTGTGCCTTTTCACTTCCTAGAGAAATCAGATCCTGTAGTTCTATTTGACAGTATCGTTTAGATCTGAAATAGACTGTTTCATCAGTACATGACAGTAATGAAGTTCATCTCAGTATGATAGTCACTCAGCTTCTAGCCATTCTACTTAGAGCACACCAAGACTAGGATAGAGCACAAAGAATTATTTCTGTACCCTTCCCATACCGGGGAAAGTGAATTACAGCATACAACATGAAAAGTTAAAAAATAATCCCTTTCATGTAAAATGTTCCATTTCATAGGTGCTCAATTATTTAAAAAAATAGAATTGGTGTGATTTTACTGGTAGCTTTCTGTTTAAACCAAAACCCAGAACCCCTATCTGTAGTACTTCATGGTATTAAGAAGTAAGGGCAGCTAGAGCCATGATAAACTTTTAAAAATAGAGGATAAGGAAAAATATATTATGGCATAAATAACATATGGATACATTTTTTATGTGCTGGTTACCTTGAAAAGCAGAACCCCAAATTAAGACACTATCAGGTTCTAAAATTCAGCCCTGTTCATCTAAGAAACAGCACTGTCTTCCTTGTTTCCTTGCTCTCAAGCGTATCTGGTCTTCTCCCCTGTCTTTACGCTGAGAATTTTGCTTAGCAAACCCTTTAATCCAATGTCATTAAGCTCTGGGTGCGTGGTGCTCATGTTCTCAAAACTAACCTGGACTAGTTCAGACAGGCTTGGCCACTAGTCTTCCTTGTTCAGCTGCTCTTGAACATCAAGGAACTTCACACAGGTTTGACTATATCCATTGTCCACTGGAGCCTGCTCATCTGCTAGTCTCTGTCTAACTAAAGAGAATGCTTAACCCGTACAGTCTTCTTAATGACCATCCAGTTGCTGTTGCTATAGCCAGTGCTATTGAGGTCCCTTGGGCCAGGCCTCTGTTTAACTTTCTGTGCAGAACTTCATATCACACTTCTACATCAAGAATTCATAACATACATTTCATTAACACCTCTGTCATAACAGGTGAGAGTTTAGCCCTATTGAATTCTGCTGCACAGAGCCAGCTGAATTTATGTGCTCAGCTTGACTCTGCAGTCATGGAAACAGATGTAGGTGAGGAAATAGGATGCTTCCCCTTAGGAGCTGCAGCGGATCCTGCTCAATTCCCAAAGGAAGAAGGAACAAACTCTGTTCTTCCAGGCCCCTGGGGATGGCACCAGGGAGGTCCTGCTGAGCTTCCTCAATTTTGTGGGGCTGGGAGCAGATCTCTGAGGTTCTCTCTGGCTGGGGGCAAGTCAGCTGTAAAGAAGCCACTTACTCCAAACAGCAATTCGGGCTGGTTTCTCCAAATTGGAGATGTCAGCACAAGAGGATGGTCCTGTTGGTGCCAAAGATCTCTTCCTCTCTTCTTGTCTGCAGAGGCACTGTATATCCCCTTTTCTGCCAGCCTAATTGTTCTCAGGATTGGTCAAGCTGTTGCAGAGATCTCATTAATTTATCTCATTTATTATTTTATTTGTACATCTATTAAAAAAAAGGCGCACCCATCTCTTCCTTTAGATGTTCCTTGACAATCCTTCAAAACACATCAGTGAAATGGACCCTTGCTGTAACTCTTCCCCCACCAACATATGTACTGCAAACAATGTACCCCTGGTGCAAAAATATATAAATTTTAAGATATATTGCCCAAGTCTTCCCATTCCCTTATAGCGAGATAAAACAAATGAGCCAATGCACTCTTTACTTGGCCCTATGGAAACAGAGATTCATTTATTGTAGACAGAAAATTAGGAACAAGACCATTTGAAAGTTTAATTTTTTGCTACTGAGTACAAATCCATATGGATTATAAATAAAAGTGGATAGAGTAGAAATAAATATTGTATTTTTTTGAAGAGTGCCAAGAGAAGCAACAGCTGTGTGCCGTTAAATGGCACAAAATGCATTTTCTTCATGGATTCATCTTGATAAGATTTCTTAAATTTATTCACATGTAATTTAATTGTGTACTTCTTATCCTCCTTGCTAATAAGTCTGCTCATTTAGATTGCTGATCCATCATATTAGAAAAATCTGTTTTTAATCAGTATTATAGTTTAATTATGAATTATTAAGGGGAAACCTCTTAGCTTGATTGCTGCGAAGGATATCTGACTCAGAACCAGAGTACTGTGTAGGTTGGAGCTAATCTGGAAAAGGAAATATTTTTCTTAAACATGAGATACACCTACTATCAGATTCTTTTATGTTGCTGTGGGAATGAAAACGTCTCTCTTAAAACATTTTAAAAGGTCAGCTACACCTCCACTCTATGAACTAATTATATAACTTTGTGTTGGCACGGATATTTTGTGACAGCAGCCTTGCAGATAATTCTCTTTTATAACTGAAAATAATATTTTAATTTATTCTCCACCTTCCCCCACCTCACTCTCTACTAAAAATCATTGAAAACCAATTTATGATGAAAATATTGTCGTTTTTGTATGTAGAGCTGTATGTTTTCTTTAAAATTATGTTGTGTACAATATGTAAGATATTTTTTCATGATAACACAGGGTTTCACAAATAGCATGTGTTAAACAGAAATAGATATGAAGATTGTTTTTCTCTGCTGTTTATTCCCATGAAATCTGGTGGGACTGTTATTAATAGTCTAGCTCAGTGATACTCAGACTCGGGTTCGCAAGTGGCTCTTTAATGTGTCTCCTTCAGCTCTTTGCAGCACATGATATTAAAACACTGATTTAATTATTAACCAAGCAGGATGTTTTTAATGTGTTATTAACCAGTTGTAGATGATAAAATAATAATATTTGGTCAGTCATTTTGCTGTGAGAATTATATATATAAAAACTAAATATTTCTCCTGTCATACTGTTTAAATATGAATATTGTATACTATAGTAAATGAAACAATGAATTCACACTACTGTGGCTCTTTTGGGTAATGTTGATTGCTAATTTGTCTCCTGAACCACTGAGGTCTGAGTATCACTGGTCTAGCTTTTGAGTCATATTTAAAGGGCAGTATGTTTGAGGGTTTTTTAAACATAAAGTAAAGGAGTATTTGTTCAACCTGATAAATTTAGCTGTACCTTATAATTACTGGGCAGAATTATGCATACATTAATTTTAAATTACTATGTGCAAAGCAGAGTGAAAATGAAATCATATATAGTACAAAAAATCATGTTCTGCTCTAATTGCTACTAGTATTCCATAAAAATCTCATATTCCTCTTAGAAGCCTTATAGTATATATAGAATCCCCCTTGCTCTACTCCCTTTCATGAGAAAAGACCAGAAAATTCATTGTCATCTAATTGTCTTCTTTAGATTCCATTCCTGGCAGAAGGTATTCGAATTCATGGAGAGAAAGTAACTGAAGCACTAAGGCCATTTCATGAGAGAATGGAGGCCTGTTTTAAACAGCTTAAAGAAAAAGTGGAAAAGCAATACGGTATCAGAACAATTGTAAGTTGTCTCCAAACCTGACATTTAAGAGAGAATCTGTTTTTAGAATTGCTGTAATTCACATTTCAGTGATTAAATGAATATATAGAAAAAACAGTTTTAATAGAGGGTGATTAAGAATCTTAAGGGAGTATGTGGTTTTTCATTTTGTTTTGGTGTTGTGGTACTGGGGGCTTTAAACTCATTTTTAGACAGAGGTTTATTTCTCTTAATGTTCCTAAAATGTTCCACATGGGTAGCTGCACAAAAGTGTAATGACTTGCCTTGTGTTGCACATCAAATGAGTATCTCTCCTGAGATTAGAATATAATATCTTTCTGGTTTCTAGATTTGTCCTGTACTTATATACCTATCCAGAAGGTTGTCTTCTGAAGCATAGTTATATATCAGTGACTTCAACAGGTATCTTTGTCTGTAACTATGCTAGATGAATAGGTCTACTTGGTTAATTTATCTCTGGACTAGCAATTGTAGTTTAGAGCATGGGACCCAATTAAAGACTTCATTAAAGACTTAAATTGTCAGTGCTGAGGAGAAGTAACCAAATGTCCTAAAAAACATTCAAAAACCCTCATCAACATGACTCCACAGCATAGAAGACTTACCCTAAAATATCAGGATCTGTCCTTTGGAAGTCAGGATAGTCCCTCAGTGTTCAAGTTTTAAGGATCTTTTACGTAGGTTACAATCTCTAGGAGGTTCTGACATCTTTGAAGCATTTGTTCTTTGAAGTCAGAGGTTCATATCGAGGAATATCACAGAGTATCATCACTTCCAAAGCTAGACTCTCACTTCCAAAGCTAGTTCTAAGGCTGTTTTAAATGTTTTTTTTCAATAAGTCAAGGTCCTGTATCTGCAGATTCTCAGCAATGACTTGCTGCTCTTAAGTACAAACTGCATCCTTGACCTTACTTGTAAATCTCCTGCTGCTATAGCTCCAAACTGTATTTCAGAAGACTGGGGGAGGGGAAAGGAGGGAGAGAGGAGAGAAGGGTAGATTGTTGTCTGTGGATGGTCCTCAGTACTGTAATTTGCACTCTCCCAACATGAACAAATCAATCATTTTTGGCCACCCTTCTGCCTCAGCTTCAAGATGCAACCAGAAATTTTGAAAGTCCCCTTACACTTTGAATCTTGTTGATTTAAGGCGGGTTAGTTAATAGAGAGGTTTTGTTTTGGTTTAAGACTGAGTGTTGCTGCTTAGTGCGGGGAGTGTTTCAAGTGCTGGCTTTTGTAGCCTGCCTGTAGGTTCTTAATTGAGAATGTGTTTTGAAAACCATAAGTGCACTTGGAGATTATGCAAAGCAGGCACATGTTTTATAAATACATTTTTAAAATTCAGTAACATACAAGTAAAGAGTTAGAGTTAGAGGTCTGATTGTGCTGGGATTTGTGTTCTGAAAGTACGTTGAAGGCTTCTGTTCCAACTCTTATGCCTTGTATATTAGTAGCATTGACAGGCTCAGAATCAAAACCTCCGTCACTGCTGTAAGTATTCTTTAACCTTGTTGTAGGTCTTGGTTAAATTTGTAATGAAAAAGAAAGATTCAGATGAAACTTACGTCCACTTTACTGTTAAAAAAGAACCCTCAAAATAAATACATGAATGTATTCAGTATTTATCAGAAATATAAGTGAATCTATACCAGTGAGTGAATAAACTCAGATTTTGTCTACTTCTTTATGTTGACCTGCATTGTTCATCTTGGTCCCAAATGGCTAATTAGATTTCAAGCGGTAGTAACCACACAAATAGCTCATGAAAAATGAAATTAAGGGAAAATCTACTTAACAATTTGATAAGATGTGACCTTGTAGCAAAATATGATTTGTCTCCAAGAAAGCAAATATCAGAAATTGCCTAAGAGAGTAAATATTTTCCCAGAAATTGTAAAGAATAATTACAAGCAAGAGAAAACATACACTAATAACTGAAACTTTCAGAAAATCCCCCACAAAAAAACAATATATTTGTAAGGTTGCACAAATGCATTTCCTATCAATAAGACCATTAAAAAAGGAAAATTGCCAGTTGAAGGAACATTAGCTTCTACACTGTTCTGCAGGCAGTCCAGCCTCCCAGTGTATGCTTCTGGTTCCCAAGCTACCTGGCTGCAATCTGTACTCCAACTCTGGCTTCCTGCCTAGTTCTGTGGCATACTGTAGGAAGCATGCATGGTAATCCAGCTAACTCCCCATTAGAAGAAAGAGCAAGGAGACAAAACAAAATATTGAATGCCTGGCTGCAGCAGAATGGCAAATTCCATGGTGAAATGTTGACTTCTGTGGAGCTTGGAAAAATGCCAGATTCCACTGTCACCCTGTGACGGTGCGGACTTACCACTGCTGGTGCCTCCTGTTGGTTGCTCCGAGAATTAGCTCAGTCCTAGCTGTGCAGAACCCTCAGCAGGTGGTGCCCCGCCCATTGCCTGCTCTGCTGGGCTATCTGGGACCCACATTGCTCCCTGGCTTTCAGTGTCCTCTTCTGGACACAGCTCTCTGGCTGTGCCCAACTTGGTTCTCTTCCCTTCTGGGGGTAATGGCAGTCCTTCGGCTTGCACCTGCCTCAGTGGCCAACCACAACCCAACATCTAGCCCCTCACCTAAGGGCATGTTGCAGTCTGTATCAGCCATGCTCCTCCGCAGCCAGGTGCGGTGTAAGAGGAAAGGGGGGGACCCAGGCCCACCCACTACTCTGGGTCCCAACCCAGGGACCCTCTAGTGGCAGCCTCTCTCTGCCCTCCTTCTCTCCCCTTGTACAACTATCTTCCCTGGGCCACTTCCCCTTTGGCCCCTTGCACCTTCTTGGGCCTTCTAGTCAGGGGCTGCAGCTTGGCAGGTCACAGGTGGGAGCCCTCTCTCTGCTCCCCTGAGCCGGCCCAGCACTGCTCTGTCCAAGGTCTTACCTCAGCAACCAGTCCTTCTCCCTTGCTAGTCAGAGAGAGACTGCCCTCTCCTTTGCTTGGCAGCCTTTATGTAGGGCCCAGCCTGGCCCAGATTGGCTGCCCCTTTCTTTGCCCTGATTGGCTCTCCACAGGCCTTTGCTGACTGGCTGCCAGTCTGCACAGCCTCTCTGGCCTGTTTCAGCCCTTTTTCTCATGGTGTGGGGCAGCCGCCTCGCTACATACCCCAGCTGGGACGATTAGGGGCAGTTCATGTGAGTTATTGTATTATGCAGTCTGCATACTTAAACAGCAGTCACTGTGGTGGTTTACATTTGGTTCATGTTTTGAAGGTTATCTCTGCAACCATAAGGGCTAAAGCCATAATTATTCTGAATTTGGAGCATGATTCTGCAGTACTGGGTGAATTCCAGAGCTGCAGAATTACAGAATAAACAGGGCTCCCTCTATGCCATTTTTGAACTTTTTATGGACCTTTAAGGTAGGATTAATCACACAGGAGCTCCCAACAGGTCTGAGATTTTGGGCAGCACAAGATGTGTTTCATGAATCTCACCTCACTGCACAGTGCACACCCATGAAAGAGCTAGCTGCCATCTAGTCCTTAGTGAATAGCAATTGAAACACTAATAGGAAAATTTTGGAAAGAAGTCTGTTAAAGGTTAATTCTAGGGTGATTCCACCACTAGAAAGAGCCTCCTGATATTATATCCCTTGTGTGAAAAAGACAAACTGTAATTCATGGAATGTGTAATCTAAACATATTATATCCAAGATTCAGTGCACCCAATTCTGATTGCAGTTACAATGGATGTACAGCACTGTATGTCCAGTGATGGTGCTACTCCAAATTGCCACTTGTGTAACTGGGATCAGGATCTGGCCCTGAATTTCTGTTATTACTGGGGATCACACAGGTGCTTAGATTGTGTATTTTAAATGCACTAAGTCAGAATCATGGCTGTGCCAGATTTCCATTGGGCACAGTAGAGTGGGTCAACAAGGATCTGGGTATAGCTCTCTGATTCTTTGATCAGTATCAGTGTAGCTTAGAGCATCCTGGGCCAGGTGCCAACAGTCCCCAAGAGAACAGATGCCAGCTGAAGATAGCAAGAACACAGCACACGCTAGCCACACCAACTCTCTTCCCCGACTAAACATCCTACTCTAGGAGTCAGTGGGATGAGTGACATGAGAGCCAGTGCACCAGGGGAGCAGAATGGGCTAATGAATTTGACTATGACAGCCCTGACTTCAGAAACTCATTTTCAGATCCTTCTATAGTGGTGACATATTTAGAGAAGAGAGAAATCCTATCTGAAGCTTACCAGCCTTGATAGTGTCTTAGTAAATGTTTTTCCCTTTATGGTCCTTAAATCCCTGCTTGATATGTTTGATGCACTGTGCTTCTAAATAGTAATTTATTCCCAGGAAGAAATGAGATATTGGCATTAACTATACTTATGTGTCACTTGCTTCAGTCATATACATTAACATTGTCAAAGAGACAACTGGAAAGTCAGACCCAGCTGGTGTTATCTTGCCAGTGTCACTCTGATCCGCTACTAAGAATTGATGGAATTTTATCACTTCTGTTTTTCTTGTTCAGTGCCAACTTAGCAGTAGTTGACAGCATGGAAAAGCTACCTGTGACTAAACAGCAGGAGATTCTTATTTTTGTCTGAAAGAGTTCAATTATTTTATGCATATATCAGTTATTAATGACTAACAAAGCTTGTATAAATATTCAGAACTATAAAAGACTATTTGCATAAAAAACATTATTTAAATATTTCCTTCTCAACCTAGATGTCACTCTGTGAAAATGGCTCTGTTAACAGCAATATCATATTCATGGTTTTTTAAAACTTTGGCTCATTATTGCTGTTGCTCAGTCCTGGAGTACACTAGGGTACCAGTAGCATGCATGTGCACCCCAACTCAGAGGAAACTGTAGGTGCTTCAAGGCATTGTAGGTGCTGGTAGCCCTGGTGAGTCCCAGTAACCATTCAGACACATGGCTAAGGGAAAGCTTATTTTTTGTGGAAGTGGCAGGAAAGGGAAAGATTGCAGATACCCTAGGAATGGAGGCTTAACAGTTACAGTGCAAAGTGTGCAATAATGGTAAATGTTTCAGGCCCTAGGGGGCAGGCCAATTGAGAATTGGGGCTCTCCAGGCCTACTAGTGCCTGAGGTTTCCTCACCAGTCCAGTCACTGTTCAGAGCAAATAGGACTTTTCAGGTTTCCAAGCCAGGCTCAGTTAGTGTCTATCATTGGGGCCCCTCTGCAATTGCTCCCTGCCAACCACTGCTGCTCCCCCATAAATCCCACACAAGCCTGCATCCAGGTCTTGTCTGGCAGTCACAGCCTCTTGCACAGGTGGCTCTCCATATTGTTCCTGTTTTCAACTTCTCTCCAGCTTCCTGTTTCTGTGTGGCTACTGCTTCAGCTGACCTCAGCCCCTGGCTTCCCTGCAGCCACTGCTTGCAGCCACTGCTTCCAACCACAGCCCAGCCACTTCCTGGTTCAGGGCTTTCCCCTTACCTGGCCAGAAGAATGGGAAGTGCAGTGGGTGAGGAGGAGTTATAGTCCCCTGCCTTGCAGAGCCATACCTGTGTTTAAAATTAAGCATATGCTTAAGCACTTTCCTGAATCAGGGCCTGTTTGCTTTTTCTCCTTAAATATATCTATTAACAGTATCTGTGTTGTTATAGATTATTTGTAACTGAAATAGCATAAAATTCTAAGTGGAAAAGAAGCATTTAACCATTAAGCATTACATGATAATGACTCATTAATTTCAGGTTGTGTTCTAAAAGGAATAAGATCATATTTTTTCTTTGTTGTAGCCCTCAAGTTTGGATGATAGACGAGGCAGTCGGCCAAGGTCTATGGTTAGATCATTCACAATGCCTTCATCTTCAAGACCGTTATCTGTTGCATCAGTATCATCTGTCTCATCGGACAGTACTCCTTCCAGACCTGGCTCTGATGGGTAAGTAAGGTATAACAATTAAGAGCTTGTAATTGTGGAGAAAGATTCAGCATGCAAATCCTTACTGGGTTCTGAGAAGCCGTCAGCACCTAAAAATCTCTTTAATTACAAATGTATAGTGTAGTGCATGTGTTATCTTAATTCTTTGTTTTATAAAGTTACCAATATGAGCAACTAAAACTCAAGTACATTTCTTTTGAGCAAATTGTTTCTATACTGAAAGCATTTTTGGGTGTGCATGTGGGGAGACATGGGTCTTATTAGAAATTAGGCATTTTAGAAAATTCTTTCAGCAGTGATACTTACATCTCTACCACTGAGAAGAAAGCTTTGTTTTTTAACAAATACTATCATTTCTTAAAAGAACCTTGTTTTTCTCAATGCTGATTTCGAGATACACTGTTTGATTTTTATTAGGGCTGTTGATTGGTCGAAGTTAACTCACAGAATTAACTCAAAAAAATTAAATCATGTTTAATTGCAGTTTAAATTGCACTGTTAAACTATAGAATACCAATTAAAATTTAGTAAACATTTTGGATGTTTTTCTACATTTTCAAATGTATTGATTTCAAGTACATCAATGTGTTCAGTTACAACACAGAATACAAAGTGTACGCTGCTCACTTTATATTAGTTTTATTACAAATATTTGCACTATACATATGATAAAAGAAATAGCATTTTTCAATTCACCTCATACAAGTATTATAGTGCAATCTCTTTATCATGAAAGCACAACTTAAAAATGTAGATATTTTTTGTTACATAACTACCCTCAAAAATGAAACAATGTTAAACTTTAGAGCCTACAAGAGTCCACTGAGTCCTACTTCTTGTGCAGCCAATTGCTAAGAGAAACAAGTTTGTTTACATTTATGGGAGATAATGCTGCCTGCTTCTTACTTACAATGTCACCTGAAAACGAGAACAGAAATTCACATGGCACTTTTGTAGCTGGCATTGCAAGATATTTATGTGCCAGATGTGCTAAACATTCATATGCCCCTTCATGCTTTGTCCACCAGGTGTAGATTGGAGTAAGGCAGGGTTTAGCTGCCAAAAAGTGAAGCTTTGCAGTAGGATTGCTCTTCATTGGCAGAAAATGACTTAAAAGAAAACTATATATCCATATAAAGCTAGTGGGGAAACTGGCTGTGTGCTGCCATCGTAAAAGTGTCATTCTCTTTGTTTCTCACGCCTCACGTTACTTTTTCCATTTCTGCATATTTGGCTCTTATCTCTCCCCCTTCAAGCCTTTTACTTTTTTGCCTCTCTTTCAGCTTTTTCCATTTTGTACCTCTACTCCAGCTCTGCCATTGTACGTACCATTTGGCAGGCACTATGTTTGAGGTGGAGGTGGGGTATGCATGTTGCAGACAGTTTGTCTGGGATTACAGTTTTCCTTTGTTCTCCTCCTCCAGTCTGTTTCCTTTTTAATCCTGCTTCATAGAGGTTGTCCAATTCGGAAGAAAGCTCTATAATGCAAGTCATCTTCCTTGTGTGAGCTTTTTACACATGGAACTATTACAAAGAATTACGGTTACAATTTTCTTTTATAGTTATGTAGGTTGGCCTGCCCCTTCCCATGAAGTCAACTCTATGGGTGAATTCAGTTGAGGCTGAACAGAAAAGTGAAACCAACAAGGCTCATTTTGCAGCTCAGCACAGCTCAGCTGACACAGTGAACTAAGCAGCAAGGCAATTGTAATAAATATCACGATAACCTGCTGGATACACTTCATCACCAGAAAAAAGAACTTAGTTTTGAAACTCACAGTAGGTCCTGATCCAAGGCTCACTGAAATTAATGGGAGTTTTTCAATTTTTTTTAATGGACATTAACTCAGGCTCATAGTGCCTTGGAAGGTTGAATATAGCTATAGCTGAATATGCACAAAGACCTTTGTCTCACTTTTGTCAGGCTGTACATCTGTCATCTTCTGGGTTGCAATTCAGACCCATGAGAAGTTGTATCACCACTTTGTCCTGAGTGCCTTAAATGCTCAGTGCTGTAGCTCCCTGTCTGGACATTCCCAATAAGCATACAAAAATGCGCTGAGTGTCTGTGTGCTGTGCAACCCTGGTTCAGCAGTCTGACCCCAGTAGCCTGCCTACAACACAACAGCCCCATCCTCATCTTGACCATCCTTGGTTACTAATTGTAGGGTGACCCCAACAGGCCCCCAGTCCCTAATTTTCCCAAAACCATCTATCCTGAACTGTCCAGCCCTCTCCTGGAATAGTGAGACTTAATAATATCTGTTGCTCCTTTAAAGAGACAAAAGCACAGCAACTTGTTGCCTTAACTGAACTTAACATTCAGTTCAATACAAACACAACACTGGGTTGGTTTAGATTAAAAGTAAGACAAGTTTATTAATAAAGAGAGGTTCTAAGAGAGTTCAAGTACAAGGGATAAAGACAAAATCATTACGAGCAAATAAAAGGAAAATATGCTGCCTAGTGGCTAAGACTTAACTAAATAAGCTACAGCCTTGGTACAAGATAGATTTCTTACCAATCTTTCTTTTTTCCATAATGGATTTTTAGTTAAGACCTTGGGCTTGTGCATTTTAGGAACATAATTCTAGCACATAACTTTTTGTACACACCCTGTACATACGTCATGCAAGACTATTAATGATCAGTGAGTTGTTAGTTTTCCAGTGATATCCTACATGATGCCTTTTAGATACAGCAGCAAAGAGTCCCGTGGGGCCCACCTCTTGTCCTGATCTCCAATTTTGCAGCCAAAATAAAGGTGATAGGCTTTCTTAACCATAGTGGTTATACTGCGCTTTTGTGATGCAAAAGTCACTTCACCACAAACATAGCAGAAGTTATCTGCACTGTTCACACAAGTACGAGGCATCTCTGCTCACTTTGGCTAAACAGAAATGTGTCCCTTTGCAAAATCAAACACTGACAAATAAGAGAGCACCGCACTGTATGATTTCTAGAGCTGATATAGGGCAATTTGTTCAGCAGAGTGATGTAAGCTTCGTTATGATTGCATCATCCATGACGTCTAGGAATAACACGATGCAATTCATATCATGTATGATGCAATACCACTTCAGATTGCATCATTCATTGTTTTGCCTAAAAAGCAAGTACTGTCCAAACCCAGTCATAGATTTATTCATAGATCCAGTCAAAGATGTATTTTAGTCATTTCTGGTTTAAATTGAGATCCCTTCCCTTTATAACTCACTTATCCTCCGCCATTCCCAAGTCAAGGGTCGTATATACTGACCCAATAGCATATCTTGAAAACTAGAGCCAATCAACAATTTTAAGCATCATTTTCGTTCTCAGTGACCCAGAATTAGTAAAGCTGGACTACATTTATTTCAGAAGCATTTTGGCTGTAGAGCAGTGTAATGAGCCTTACTTGGTTAACAAAAGATCTCTGGACTAAAATTATACTGTTGTTGGGAACTTGGAAAATTAAAATTTGTTGTTTGACAGTAATATTTCATTGGTCTAAATAAACCAAATTTTCCTTCAGGTTTGTGCTTGAACCTCTTCTGCCAAAAAAGATGCATTCTAGGTCTCAAGATAAGTTGGACAAGGATGACCTAGATAAAGATAAGAAGGAGAAGAAGAAGGAAAAAAGGAACAGCAAACACCAAGAGATATTTGATAAAGAGTTGAAATCTACAGATATTTCTCTGCAACAATCTGAAGCAGTGATCCTTTCAGAAACGGTAATGTTAACCAACAGTTTTATTTAATTGTGGGCAATAACTCGGACATTTTTTACAATGCAGAAGGGTCATTTTGACAGTTCATTTTGGTTTTAGACTTAAAATAACTCTGAGAAAAAATGTATACTCTTTAAAACATTCATTAGTGTACCAAAAGTAGATATTTTACTAAACAAAAAGAACAGAATAATGGTATTTCTTATAGACCTGCTGTAAGATTTTTATATATGGCCTTTTGAAAAATACAATAGTTGATAAAATTAAAGAACATTCAGTTGCTCCATTCATAGCAGGGATTCTTCTAGTTGCTGGTCATGTGAGATTCTGATGGTTCTCCAATGTGGTTTCAGTTATTTTCTGCAAGATATTGTTGGTGGATGTATTCTGCACCAAAAAATTAAAAATTCCATGCACCATATTTTAAATTCTGCATATTTAATTTGTCAAAATAACACTATGTATAATCACCTCAGTTTCTATTATTTCGTTAATTTATTTCAAAACACCTTTCAGCAACTCTGTAACAATGCAGAGCCACACAAAAAATTCCCCCAGGAGTAGAGTTAAAAGAAACCCCTACCACAATCCAGTTCCTTTTTCTCTGCCCCTCCCCCCTCCAGAGCCCAGCCAGGAGCCAGACACCCACACTTCTTTCCTCCAGAGCCCAACCGCGGGGCACCCCCCTCAGCCCACACACTCACATACCCTACCCTCTCAGAGCCCAGGAATCCAGATGGAGAAACAGCCTGATGCTGGGTTCCAGGCTTGTGTGGAGTTTCCTGCGCACTGCCTCCTTTTCTTCAGTGCATGCCTGGAGCTGTAGCTGCTTGGAGCCCTCCAGCTCCGTTCCCCTCTCATCAGCAGTGTCTTCTATTTGTGAGCTGGGCTCTGCCAGGTCCAGCAGCTCCTAGTGGCAACCAGCAGCTCTACAGCCCATTCCTGTGGGGGAGGAGAGGGGAAAGGAAGTTCTGCGCAGAACATTAATTTCTGCACAAATTCTGCATTGCACAGTGACACAGAATTCCCCCAGGAGTAATTCTTGGAAAGCAATTTTTAACAGAAACATACATACATTTTCATCAGTTCACTGGTGGCTGTATGTAAAGATAATTATTATAGTGTATCTCTTCTTTGAAACCCACCCTTCTTTGCAAATATTCCAGTTTACCAGGACCACCCCACTGGTATATGTAAATACTGAAGTTTTATTTTTTAAATTGAAAATTAATCCATTTTTTGCTAGAGTAGTAACCATAGCCTTGGAAGCTCAGGAGGGACATCTATTTTGATGCTGTTGGTTTAAAACTTTGACCTCAAGAAATACATGTAATGGTCTCTTCTCTGTGTTAGTGTCATGACTACTAGAGCAAAATTCCCTGTTAGCAGGATCCCTTTGTGGTAGCTGGAGTTTTGTTGTGTACACCCTGAACAGACCTCAGCAAAAACTTAAATCAGAATCCTTGTTCTCTCCATGGATTTGGCACAAAGAGTATTGAAATTAGAGTTTTTCCATTGTCTTCAGTTGGTTTTGAGTCAAGCCCTAGGTTTGTTAAAAGGGAGACTGTCTCTCTACCAGATCTAGCAAGAAGAGTTTTCTTAGCCTCTTCTCAACCGGAAGACACATTTTGTATAAATTTCCAATGTGCCTCATGTGTTTGGCACAGTGCAGTCAACTGTGTGAATATTAGGGTCTTTTAGTAGGCATATTTTCACTGAATCTAAGCATTGCATTCGACATATCTCTGATAGATCACTATTGCACTGACATGTCTTAGGTGTTGTGATCAGTAACCCATCTTGGCTGTTGCCATTGATTTCCATTTGGAATCCTTAGAGTGGATTTTTTTCATTTTTAAACTAGTACATACCAAAGGTCCTTATCATATAGTCATGGAGATGCTCAGTGGTGAACATTGTATAAATACTTAGATAAATAATATTTGTTAGTATAACTTAATTTTACTTGCTGTTTTCTGGGTGACAACAACATGGGTTAAGTGACTGCTGCAAATTTTGGAATATCTTTTTTTCATTCTTTATGCATGATATCAGAGTTCAGTTCACAACTGCTGACACTATCAAACATTGATGGCCTAGTCTCAGGTCTTAGGATGGAGCATGTGTCAACGCACAGCTGACATATTTTGTAGGTAGAATTCACTAGCATTCACAATCTGCAGGTGTGTACATTGAGTAAACTCAGAGGCCCACACCTTGATAGCTCAGAGGGTGTATATGTTCACATCTACACATGAGGAGCTGTGCTGGCAGCTGCAGAGGAAAAGTCTGCTCCCCTGGTGACTGCACAGCTGCTCTGCATTGGCTACAGCAATGGGAGGCACCATGCATCCCACCGAGAAGAGATAAGGAAAGGTTGAATGGAGCAAAGGTAAGTCTCAATGAGATGTGGAAACAGATGTTTCAGTGATGGGCACCTTGGAAATGCCTACAGAGGATATATAGGAAGTTGGATTAGCGCACACAGGTCAATGATAGACACAGGAATGGATTTAAATAGCAGTCTGCTCATTTATTAAGTTAACAATGAAGGAAATGAATTTTTTATGTCTTCCTTCCATGGCCTCTCATCCCAAGAGCACTGCCGAATATTGGAGAGGACAGATCCAGGTTGGTTATACTTGCACTGGTCTAGATATCGCAGTCCTCATTCTCAGAGCTTCTGGTCCTTTTCATAGATCAAGATTCAGTCAATGGAAATCTTTAAATCAAGAATGACTATTTATTTTTCTAAAAGATAAACTTTAGTTCAAACATAAATTAATTCAGGGAAGTCCTGTGGCCAGCCTGCGCTATACGAGAGGTCGGCCTAGACCAGTGATTCTCAAACTTTTGTACTGGTGACCCCTTTCGCATAGCAAGCCTCTGAGTGCAACCCTCTTTATAAGTTAAAAACACTTTTTTATATATTTAACACCATTATAAATGTTGGATGCAAAGCGGGGTTTGGGGTGGAGGCTGACAGCTTACAACCCCCCATGTAATAACTTCATGACCCCCTGAGGCATCCCGACCCTCAGTTTGAGAACCCCTGGACTAGACAATCACAATGGTTCCTTCTGGCCTTCTAGTCTACAAATCTCTTCCCCAAGTCGAGAACTGTAGTCCTAGCAGATAATCTCACCTGGCAGCATGGATGCTGTGCTTCTAAGGCACGTCCTGTGCTTGTCTACAGAGATTGAGGCAGTCCTGTTGGAGTCCAGAATGCCTTTCAATAGGAGGTGATATGCTGTCAAATGGAACTTGAAAAAGTTTCTGCTGGAGACAGGCACCTTGACCTTGTTTCTTGTCTAATTCCAGTTATGTTGGACTTTCTTTTGACTCTGAAATCACAGCTATCCCTAGCAACTACTGACTTTTACTTATTTGCTTTTCTATCTACCATGTCCCTGAGAAAAGGATCAGAATGTTTGGATTTTAGAAGGTCTAAGAAACAGATGCCCTCTACCTGAAAGCCTATTTGACCTTGGAACTTGAATTTAACCCAACTTCTGGGAGGGAGCTTTGAACTCATAAAAAGTATTCACTCTCTCAGAATGTTTCAGTCTTAGCTGTCATCACCTCTGCCAGGAAGGTTTAAGACATACAGTGCTTTAAGGCCAACCCAACTTTTATCCTTTTCCACAAAGAAAAGGTGGTACTTAGATTCACTCCAAATTTCTCATTCTCAGAGTGATTGTGTATGCCCTCTAAGGGCTTCTCTACACTTTAAAATCTACAGCAGCACAGCTGCACCAAGGGGGCTAGGTCAGCTTAACTATGCCAGTGAGGAGTGTGGATTTTTCACACCCTTGAGCTACATAGTTAAGTCAACTTAATTTTCTAGTGTAGATCAGGCCTACGTGCCCGCTACTGTTGAAAAATATTTTGAGGCTAGGCACGCAACTCCTGCTGTGTCTGTGGAGGCAGCATGTGCAGAAAACAGAATTACTCCTGGCAAGTAACCTCCATTTTCCCCTTTATATAGTATATTGCTTGCATTTTTCTTTTCTTAGCTTCAGGCCACTACTCCATGTTCTACCATCTACTGAGAGTAAACATTTCCCTTTTTTTATTATAATTGGTATATGGAAGGTATTTTTAACAATGGATGGGGCCGAAACATTAGAACTCAAAATTAAAGATGGCAAAGGGAATAAACTGCAAAAAGGAGTTGGCTGTTTTTCTGTCTGATTAGGAGCATCTCATTGAAGAGATTGTGGCAGAGAATTGAGAGAGGATTATGGGGTGGGCAGACCAGCTGTATTGGGACATTTCAATTACGCAAACACACACAAGCACACAACATCAAGTAAAGAGTTTATGGACCCAATACAGAGCTCCTTTCTTACACAATAGGTAAGAGAGAAACTGAGAATGGGAGCAATTATTGAGAGAGAAGAAAGGTTAGAAAGGGAAAGAGATGAGAAGAATAAAAAACGCTAGGTCAATATGGGAAGAGGGAAAGAAAACTTTATATATGATGAAGTCTTGCATGAGAACACAGGCATTTAAACTTTTAATTAGGGTGCAAATTTGAGACAAGTGGCCTAGGTCTTGGCTCACCTTTGCAGAGAAATAGCCAGAAGTCTCTCAAAGTGAGCACAGCCTGAGCAAAATAGTACTCTTCACTTTGCCACACAGTGGTGCAGATACATGTTGGTATTGCCATTTAGGACTCTTGACAACTAAATTATTCATATTAAGATCCTTCCAAGCAGAATTTTCTGTCTTCAGATAGCAGATCTCCATTTAGCTAATTGAATCAACCTATCCATCTTCTAAAAGGGTGGGCTTAACTTTGCCGTATTTGCTTTCCTTACACTGGTGAAAGGGAAATCAGTTTTCATTTAAAATGACATTAGCCTGCTCTGTCTTAAAAGAAAAGGTCAGTTATTTTGCAAAGACTTATGGTTTCTCCTTTGCCAAATTATATTTTCCATATATATTTAGCAATACAGGAAAACATACTGTAGAAGGAGCTGAGCCAATGTATACACTGAATGATATTTGCAAATAGCCAAATATAGCCATCACTGTCATTTATCTGCCTTAATCATTCTTTCTGAATCCTGAGCTGTCCTCCACACTGAAACAACTGGACTGCACCTCTGTACTCAGAAATATTTCAGGCAGTTCAGACTTGTCCAGATGGCTCCAGCACTTGTCCCACACCACTCCTGTCTTTATACCAGTTCCTCTGTCTCCAGGGGTACAAGCAGAGCTGCAACCACACCTTTTAAGGCTGATTTGGGGACATCAGCCTTCTTCCCACTCTCTCCTAAGGGCAAACTCATTATCTCTATCACTTGTCAGGATGAGCAGGTCAAATGGAGAAAGTTGAAGACCAAGAGGGGCTCTCTAAGTATGTTAGGTACTTACCTGGCTCTCATTATTGTAGTATCTGAGTACCTCACATCTTAAATATATTTATCCTCACAACATTCCCGCCAGGTACTATTTCCTGCCATTTTACAGAGAGGGTACTGAGGCACAGAATGACTAGCCCACAGTGGAAGCTTGTAGTAGAACAGGAATTTGAATACTGGCCTCCTTACTCCCAGGCTATCAACCTATCCATCTTCTAAAAGGGTGGGCTTAACTTTGCCGTATTTGCTTTCCTTACACTGGTGAAAGGGAAATCAGTTTTCATTTAAAATGACATTAGCCTGCTCTGTCTTAAAAGAAAAGGTCAGTTATTTTGCAAGGACTTATGGTTTCTCCTTTGCCAAATTATATTTTCCATATATATTTAGCAATACAGGAAAACATACTGTAGAAGGAGCTGAGCCAATGTATACACTGAATGATATTTGCAAATAGCCAAATATAGCCATCACTGTCTGGCTAGCCAGTCCTAGCCACTGGACTACCCTTTGTCTGTAGAAGTATATCCTTTCAGGAGCCACAGAAAGGGAGCTCTACCAAGATTGCTCCCAGCCTATGGACCCTCACAATGTCAGAGAAAAGGTCCCAGAGTTTGGGACTTCTGATTGCTCCACATCAACTGAGTCTCTTCCAGAGACACTTCTACAGGGTTGGAAGGGAGAAGTTTCAAGGTTCCATCCCTGGTTCTGAAGTTGTAATTTGGCAGGGACATTTTCTCTTATAACCTATTCTTCCCAAGAGGAAGAACTGAGCTGTTTTAAGGATGTTGTCCTCCACTTCCTTTCCAGCTGTAGTTTGGAAGAGTTAAAGGGGTGAATAGGACAAAAGTGATCAAGATTCCCATTTCCTTTCATGAATTTCATCACCTCTCAAAGAAGGGGAGCTTGGCTTTGGATCATGAAAAACTTGAACAAGAGAAGCAGGAGAGATTCTCCCTCTCTGACATGTTTGAAATCATGGGGAAGAAGGTGGTAGCCACCATCAAGGTCCAGTCAGAGAAAGAGGATAAGTAGGCCGTATGGCAAAAATAGGCCACTGTTATAGTGAAATAAGAGTGTCAACAACACTGTCCCACTGTTTTAACTAAATCAGTTTAAATCATGATTTTAGTTAAACATGTGTGACTTTCTTACATAGATAGACATGGGCTTAGAGCTCAAATGAATAACATTACTGACATATGAGATTGTTTGCTCTATTCTCAAACCCTTAGATAGGCTAAAAAGACCAAGATAAAATTTGAGACAATAGTTCAGATAAGGGAGATTATTGGCAAGAAGTCTCTAAACCATAATTTGAGGACATCAGTAACTCAGCCACAGGTTATGGGTCTATTACAGGCATGGATGAATAAGGTTCTGTGGCCTGCAATTATGGCAGGAGGTCAGACTAGATCAAGGGTTCTCAAACTTCATTGCATCGCGGCCCTCTTTTGACAACAAAAATTACTACATGAACCCAGGATGGGGGGCCAAAGCCTGAGCCTGCCTGAGCCCTGCCAAAGCCTGAGCCCCACCACCTCGGGTGGGGGCGCCAAAGCCCAAGGGCTCTAGCCTGTAACCTGTGCCCCACCACCCGGGGCTGAAGCCCTTCGGCTTTGGCTTCAACCCTAAGTAGTGGAGCACAGATTTCAGCTTCCACCCCAGCAAGTCTAATGCCACCCCTGGCAACCTCATTAAAATGGGGTCACGACCTACTTTGGGGTCCCAACCTGCAGTTTGAGAACCACTGGACTAGATGATCACGATGGCCCCTTCTGACCTTAAAGTCTATGAGTCTAAGAACAAGATAGTCCTTTGCAGCTGAGGCTTGACCTGACAGGAGTAGTTAACACCTGGAAGGAGGCCTCATTCCTTGAAAGAAAGAATTAGGGAGATCCTACTATGGTGGCACCCACCTCTCATGAGCACACGCTGGTTGAATGCATGTGCCTGCAGTCTCTCAATTTGTGGTGACCCTTATTGGTGGGTTTCTCAGATAGGTTTTCAGTGACTCAGCTTCTGGCCAAGTTTAACACACTGTCTGTATGTGAAACAGAACAAACCTCTTCTGGGGTATAGAGTCTTTAGCATGTCCCAGCCCTGCTATGGGGCTGTACCCCCAGGGCTTCCTCCCTGGAGACAGTGTCTTCCTGCAGCCTAACCTGGGCTCAGTCCTTACTCAGGCCTGGTCTACACTACGCGTTTAAACTGATTTTAGCAGCATTAAACCAATTTAACGCTGTACCCGTCCACACTACAAGGCCCTTTATATCGATATAAAGGGCTCTTTAAATTGGTTTCTGTACGCCTCCCCGACAAGAGGAGTAGTGCTAAAATCAGTATTACCATATCGGATTAGGGTTAGTGTGGCCGCAAATCGACGGTATTGGCCTCCGGGCAGTATCCCACAGTGCACCACTGTGACCACTCTGGACAGCAATCTCAACTCGGATGCAGTGGCCAGGTAAACAGGAAAAGCCCCGCGAACTTTTAATTTTCATTTCCTGTTTGCCCAGCGTGGAGCTCTGATCAGCAAAGGTGGCAGTGCAGTCCCAAATCCAAAAAGAGCTCCAGCATGGACCGTACGGGAGATACTAGATCTGATCGCTGTATGGGGAAACAAATCTGTTCTATCAGAGCTCCGTTACAGAAGACAAAATGCCAAAGCATTTGAAAAAAAAGTCTACAGGCTACACAGTGCTGCGTGACAAGCGTAACGGGAAGCCAGAGACTCAAATGGACGCTCATGGAGGGAGGGAGGGGGTGCTTAGGACTCCAGCTATCCCACAGTCCACAGCAGTCTCCGAAAAGTATTTGCATTCTTGGCTGAGCTCCCAATGCCTGTAGGTTCAAACACATTGTCCAGCGTGGTTCAGGGTATCGCTCGTCAATTTACTCCCTCCCCCCACCATGTGAAAGAAAAGGGAAAGAAATCGTTTCTTGACTTTTTTCAATGTCACCCTTTGTCTACTGAATGCTGGTGGTAGACGTGATGCTGCAGCAGTGAAGAGCAGTATCTGCTCTTTTCCCCTCCCCGGTGGCAGACGGTACAATATGACTGCTATCCGTCGTCACCATCAGCCCGTGCTTGATAACTGCTGAATACCCCTGGCTGGCCTCAGGGGCGCCTGGGTAAAAATAGGAATGATTCCTGGTCATTCCCAGTAGATGGGACAGAACGATTGGTAACCATCCTCATCATAGCAACTGGGGGCTGAGCTCCATCAGCCCCCTCCCTTTCCTGTGTAAAGAAAAGATTCTGTACCGCCTGGACTATCATAGCAGCGGCATGCTGGGCTCCTCTCCTCCACACCGCTTAATGTCCTGCCTGGACTGTCATAGCACCGGGAGACTGTCTCCCCCTCATTTTATCTCACTAACAAGTCACTGTTTGTTATTCCTGCATTCTTTATAACTTCATGACACAAATGCGGGGGACACTGCCACAGTAGCCCAGGAAGGTTGGGGGAGGAGGGAAGCAATGGGTGGGGTTGTTGCAGGGGCACCCCCCGTGAATGACATGTAGCTCATCATTTCTGCGGGATCTGACACGGAGCAGCTGTGCTCTCTGATACACTGGTTCTCTAGTACACTTGCCCCATATTCTAGGCAGGACTGACTCTATTTTTAGAAACCATAAAGGAGGGATTGACTCGGGGAGTCATTCCCAGTTTTGCTTTTGCACCCCCAGCCGATCTCAGCCAGGGGCACCCATGATAGCAGCAGACAGCACAGAAGGACAGATAACCATCATCTCATTGCCAAATTACACTGGCAGCAGACGGTACAGAACGACTGGTAACCATCTCTGCTATCATGCAAAAGCAAATGAATGCTGCTGTGTAGCGCTGGAGTATCGCCTCTGTCCGCGGCATCCAGTATACATATGGTGACTGTAAAAAAAAAAAAAAAAAAAAAGCTGAACGGGCTCCATGGTTGCCGTGCTATGGCGTCTGCCAGGGCAATCCAGGGAAAAAGGGCGCGAAATGATTGTCTGCCGTTGCTTTCCCGGAGGAAGGAATGACTGACGACATTTACCCAGAACCACCCGCGACAATGATTTTTGCCCCATCAGCCACTGGGCTCTCAACCCAGAATTCTAAGGGGCAGGGGAGACTGCAGGAACTATGGAATAGCTACGGAATAGCTACCCACAGTGCAACGGTCCGGAAATCGACGCTAGTCTCGGACCATGGACGCACACCGCCGAATTAATGTGCTTAGTGTGGCGGCGTGCACTCGACTTTATACAATCTGTTTTATAAAACCGGTTTATGTAAAATTGGAATTATCCCGTAGTGTAGACGTACCCTCAGACCCAGCAAGCAGCCAGGAGTTCTCTCTTGCTCCCCTAGACCCTGCCAACACTGAGCTGTCCATGGTCCTGCTGCTCTTTCAGCCAGCCAGCCAGCCAGCCAGCCAGGAACACAGTTGTCTCTCCTCCGCTCCAGGCAGTAACTGATGACTCCAGCCCTGCAGCTCTTTTTATGTGAGCCTGCTGGGCCCTGATTGGCTGCTCTCTGCAGCCTCTCTTATTGGCTACTTCCCCGCAACCACTTGAGGCTGCTTGAAGGACTTCTGCTTCTCTCTGGGACGGGGTGTGGAAGGACCCTGAGACCTCCAGCAGGGAGCCCCTGGGCCTAGTCCACCCCATCACAGAGGTAAATAGGTCATGAGGTTGAAAAAGACAGAATGTCTGAGCAAGCTAAGAGGGAGAGCTCCCAGGGAACCATTTACTTTGAAGAAGAATAACAATGGACAAGATAAGTTAGGAACGTAGAGATCAGCTAAGGAATAGGTCAAATGTGGACAATGCATAGACAGAGCATGCTGTATAAGTAGGGCCCTACGAAATTCATAGTCCATTTCGGTCAATTTCACAGTCATAGGATTTTAAAAATCATAAATGTCATTATTTCAGCTATTTAAATCTGAAATATCGGTGTTGTCATTGTAGGGGTCCTGATCCAAAAAGGAGTTGGGGAGGTTGCTATACTGCTGTCCTTACTTCTATGCTGCTGCTGGCAGTGGTGCTGCCTTCAGAGTTGGGCAGCTGGAGAATAGCAGCTGCTGGCTGGGAGCCCAACTCTGAAGGCAGAGCCACTGCCAGCAGCAGCAGCGCGGAAGTAAGTGTGGCATGGTATGGTATTGCCACCCTTACTTCTGCGCTGCTGCTGGCAGGGTGCTGCCTTCAGAGCTGGGCACCCACCCAACAGCTGCCATTCTCTGGCCACCCAGCTCTGAAGGCAGTGCAGAAGTAAGGGTGGCAATACTGCAATCAGGGGCGGCTCTATGTTTTTTGCTGCCCCAAGCACGGAAGTCAGGCGGCCTTTGGCAGCTTTTCTGCGGGAGGTTCACTGGTCACGCAGATTCAGCGGAAGTTTTGCGGGTGATCTGCCAGTCCTGCACCTTTGTCGTGCCCACCGCACCTCCGCAGAAATGCCACTGAAGGCTCCCTCACAACGACCAGCACGCCGCCCTCCCCCCACACCCAGCTTGCTGCCCCAGGCACGCGCTTGCTGCATTGGTGCCTGGAACCATCCCTGACTGCAATCCCCCTAAAATAACCTTGTGAACCCCCCCACAACTCCTTTTTGGGCCAGGACCCCCAACTTGAGAAATACTGGTGTCCCCCATGAAATCTGTATAGTTTTTCTGGATAAGCTGAGTGGAAAAGGTCTTGAGGGAATCCCTACATCCTGGAAGACACAGGTTTTAAGGAGAGATGTGTAGGTTATGGAACCGAAGGAAGTATGCCAATGTATCAGTCTGGGGCTACTGTGTATATCTAAACACCCTGGATGCATTCAATTTTGAGTGATTTTGAGGGTTTTGGGGAAAGAGGACTAATTTAACATCTGAGACAGTGGATGGATGGAAGAAACATTTTCAAAGAAAAAATTATTTGCATGAAACTGAGCTTAACTATGTTTCATGATGGCACCTAGGCTGTCTTAGTGCATTTGTTGCTAGCATCAAGGATTTCAGGCTATTTTTTTTTACTGTAACTTCATTTTAAAAGTATGCATTAAATAAAACAATACATGTGTGACTGCTGGAGTGAGGAAAAGGCAATATGTTTAACAACCAATTCTGCATCCCTGACTTTTGATTTTTAAGTGTTCTTCAGTTTATAACCCATTTTTTACTATGATGGAAGTTGTTGAATATCAGAGTATAGTCACAAAAGGCCAGGAATAACTCCAAACACTGAACAAAAGATTAAAAATTGCCAGACTATATGCTCTAGTTCATAAAAACCTGTGCAGGAAAGGGGGAAACCCATGATTTTCCTCAGTACAGTACTCATTAAATCTAAAACATGTATCTTATCATTGCAATGTTACATTCTAGATCTAGGGAAATGTCTTACTTATCACAAAATCAACAACTCAATAAGAAGTGCTTTTTTTTACAGTGTAACGTGCTGTGCTGTAATAATGTGTGTGTCTGCTCAGGCTATGTGACACGTCATGATGAAACCATCACATTTTTATGTTTTTGTCCTAATGCAGATCAGTCCACTGAGACCACAGAGACCAAAGAGCCAAGTTATCAATGTCATTGCAAGTGAAAGACGTTTTTCTGTCTCTCCGTCATCTCCAGCTTCTCAGTCAACACCACCTCCAATCACTCCAAGGACCAAACTTCCTTTCAATTTACAGTCCAGTAAGTTTTCTTTTCAATGAAACGTTGTTTTCCTAAAATATTTTTTGCAGAATGAATTACAGTTCAGCCCCCTTACTCTGAAATGTTTCAGAATCAACTGAATCACTTAGGTCTGATCAACAAGAGGATAATCCAGTGCGTACGTTCACATCATGAGGTATAAGTGCATTTTTGGGAGTTAGCAGAGATATGGTTGGTTAAGCTATATTATTAGAGATGATGATGTCTGTGACCTGATCACTTGATTATGTTTACATTTCTTACACCTTTTAATATCAGAATTAATTTAAAATAATGTGAATATTGTTAACTGACTCTCTCTCTCATGACTGTATTTGTCACGTCTCTTTAGAGATTTGGTGTAAAGAGTTCAGTGACTGGAGTTTTGGTTACTTTCATTTAATACCATCCTCTCTACCTCTCTATACATAGGAAAAATACCGCTTTTTTTGTTAACACACACAGGCAGGCCTTAATTCTGCAAAGCATTTCAGGTGATTTATAAGTGCTACCATCAAATATTTCATCAACATCTGTTCCCAAAGATTCTCGCCAGCATGCTCCGAGTTCTCTCTCTGAGTTTTACTGCTACTGACCATAAGATGTAGGTTGCAGATAAATCCTATAGTAAGGAATTTACTCCTTAGGCCTGTGCTATGGTACACCTGTTGTGTTTGTCAAGTGACAAAAACTATTTTTGATTTTTTACTAAAACAAGAAAAATTGCTTAAAGAAATAAGTTTTCTGCTCCTTTTCACAAGGTCGTTGTTTTATAAGTGCCTAAAGATTCATGCTGTGCTGGCTTCTGGAGAGTACAGAGGTTGAAGGAAGTCTCCAGCTACTGTAGTTAGTACCTGAAATGGACTTTCCTTTTGTGTGTAGACATAGAATAGCTTGTCTTTTCCCTGCATCTCTCAGTGAATTCTTCTGTAAACTTTCATACATTGGCTTCAGTCTTCAAGAACTCTTGTTATATAACTGGAGGGAGTATAACTCCCATTTTGTGTACAAATTTAGCTTCCACAAATTGCCTTGCAAAGTGTCCTGTTGTTGACACTTGGCTAAAATCTCACTGGGCACTAAACTAGTAAAGAAACGTTTAGAAAATAATCATTTTTTATGCAAGTGACTAACTTCTATTCCAGAGAGCAAGAATTACAGATCTGGGAAGTTCACGTTTGCTTTATTTATTTCCTTTGATATTTCAAAGTGCTTTGTTTTTAAATAAGCAAAACTTATTGCAAAGAATGTTGACACACAGCAAATTTATAAACCATAATCCAAGACTTCTGTATTCCACAAAGCTGTATCAACAGAATTCACTGTATGTAGCAAAAGTGTGTTATAGAATCTTGGGGAGAGGGAGGCTTGTTTGTTTGGGTTTTTAATTGTTTCTAGACATCCTGGTTGGAAAGATAACCTCAAAAAGGTGAACCAAGTGTAAATCAAATGTTGCCTTCCTGAGTTTCCAGCCTGAAACAATAATTCTGACAGGTATAAATTTTTGAAATCCAAAAATGACAATCTAACATATTGAAAACTGAAAATTTGGAAACATAACATACTCTGAATTACATTTCACAGTGGCTACTGTGCTAATTATATATTCATTTTCATATTTAATGCAAACCTCCATTTTAAAAATGTATCTGAAGCTATCACATAGTTTTGAGAATGTTTCTACCAGATTGCCGCAGGCTGTAGGACCTTGCTCCATTATTTAGGTCCAGCTTGCTACAGAGTACACAGAACCTTGACCTTAATCATTCAAAGAATTATAGCTCTAACATTTTTAAATAATTCCTGGATAATAATTCTTGTGAAGCAAGCTGGCTAAAAAGAGTTAATCTTATATTGAGCTATGAGAATAGTGCTTGCTTCTTGACTATCTAGGAGAATGAAAACTACAAATTGATAATCTGCTCCACAGACTCAAAGAAGGTAGAGATGAAAAAGACTGAAGTCATCTAGCTGATCCCTGCCAGCTGAGAATCGTCCTAATGGCATATAGTAAATAAAGTTAAGGGATACACAGACAACATTGGATGATTGTCATCTCTGATAAAGTACCCTGCACAGTTGTAGCAAAAAGAAAATATTAGACTTATTTACACTTAAATGTTCAGAAATCAAGATGAATTCAAGCTTTTGGGTTCCAAGAGGAGCTTAGTAGGGGGTACATTGTCTTCAGGATATCACCAATAGACATACAACATAATAGCAGTGAAATTATGTGGTTTTGTTTAAATAACTTTTTGCTGCAGTAAGATGACTTTTGGACTGCCCATTCAGGCCATGTACTTATTTTATATATGTTAATTGTCTGCTAAGTGAAGTGCTGGACTTGGTCCATGGCTAAATTTGAACTTTGATATTAAATGAAAAATAGAGTGTGTTACAAATACTGTATGTATCAAAGTCCTTCACTTTGGGACGTATCCTGCTGCTTCTCTGTAAGTGTGCAGTGCTATCTGGCAATGGAACAGGTGGGTCCTGGCTTTGGGGAGGCTAGGTAAGAGGTGCATACCCCCTACGCAGTGGTACAGGGGGACAGAGTTATTTGGAAGAGGAGCATGGATGTGGCTGGAATAAAATCTACTCTTATGCAGTTCTAGCCAGGGCTGGGGGCCACTAGGAATTGTCAAGGCTAGTCCATTTATTAAAATGAAGTAGTCTCCACAGGGCATCTTTTCTGCTGCTCCTTTGTTTGAGGAAATGATTTCTTTTCTACCTCTTCCATGGATCTCCCCAGTGGCTATCTGAGATTCACAGGCTGAGCCTGGACAAGTAGATTTGGCTCTAAAGAAACAGAGAGCCCGGTTTTCTCATACTCTTAGCAAATACACTAAAATGCTTTACCAGAAATTCCTGTATAATTTCCTTTGACCAGAAATTAAAATCAAATGAATTAAGAGTTTGAAATACAATTACAGCTACTAAAAATAATGTAAACATCAAAGGCATCTATTTTTGAGGGCTACATGTGTGCTCTGTTTACTCAAAAGTTTCATTTTCTAATCAAAGTAAATTTGGTATTTAATAGAAAATTTGATCATTTTCCTCACCTTTAAGAATTAGCTCTTCTATGACAGCACTGAAATTATAAACCAGGCTATTTTTATGTTAATCTAAGTAAAAATATGTGTGTGCTTCATTAAGGAAAGTGTTTCTTAGAACTAAAATATTCATACAATTTAAGTTTATCTCCCTAACTCAGGGATTACAGTTGTGTACATTTACATTTTATAAGTAAAATTCTGCTCTCAGTTACAATGGTTGAGTTCTGTTATAGCCACTGGAATTTCACCATTCTAATTGACATCAACATTTTGACCTTTTATCTTCTTGATAGTTTTTAGTGGTTTATCCACAATAGCATACAATGATTTAATATTTAATACATACTATACTATCATTTAATATACCTAGGGGAAGTCTTCAGTACACTTATATTTCTCTATTAAAAAGGCTTAAATCTCCCACTTTAAGATGTTTATTTAGACATAATAAAATACTCTTTAACTCTCTGGAATGATACGATTAAATGTGAAGGCGTTTAAATGTTCCTCTCAAAAACTACAGTTAGGGTAAAGCCTATAGGTTAACCTAGGGTTAAACATGTGCATGTAGCTAGTCTAAATATGGAAGAACATCAACTAAAGAAAAAACAGACACTTGTCAAAACTGCATACACACACAAATCTTACTTCTGCCAGGGTTCTCCAAATGTTCCATTAAATCACTGTGGAAGTATCATTTTATTTAACATATTACTATTGTATTGTATTAAATTTTGTTGTTAAGAAGACACATGCCATATGAATGTTATGAAACTTGATTTTTACCATGAAGAGACAGTCTTTCCCGTCAGCAGCTTAAATTTCTAAATAGACACATAAAACGTGGGCTATCTGAGAAGCCTGTTTGAAGCTTTTTTTTAAAAATTTTTTTTTGTAATGCTATATTCTGATGATGTGTTTAAGAATAAGTGGGGTTTGAGGGGTCTGTAAGAAGAGGTGGTGGGGTGCCTGCTACTTTTGGATCTGGGAGGGAGTTCCAAGTGTAGGGAACAGAATGAAAGGAAGGATGAGAATGAGAGAAAAGGAGACAATGAGAGAAGTGAGGCAGGATTCATTGAGGAGGAAGTAGACAGAAATGAGAACAGTGAAGCAGGAAGCCATAGAACTGCTCAGGTCCTTGAAGGAAATGACAAGTTTTGAGTTGAAGAGGCCACTGGAAGAATTTGAAAGTGATGGATGAGGGATGTTCTTTTAGACGATGTAGTCTGAATGGACTAAATAGAGATGAAATGACAAAGAGATTTCAGTGATAAATCAATACAACTGTCTTGAAGCTAAAGTTGTACTAGTGAAGAAAATAGAAAAGTAGGAAAACCAGAAAAAACACACACTATAAGATATTGCCAAATACTCTGCATTAAAAAAGAATCAGTGTTAACAAATCCTCCATCTACTCAAAAAAAATCCACCTTTAAGTGACAATAATTTTCCCCAATTTATAAACAAAATGATGTATTATAAGAAGGGCCTTATCAGTGCTCATTCCTCTGGCAGAGCTCTCGCTTAAACCAGTGGAAGATTTGCCTGTTGAAGAATGGCTGACTATGTTCCTGTGTGTGAAATTTACCCCTGTGAGGAGGACCAGCACAAGACCTATACACCACTTAGGCCTTCAAAACAAGACTTAATTAGAAATTAAGTGGTTCATAGGCCTAGTTCTGATCTTCTTCACTGGGCTAAATTTCACCCTGTTAATGATTGTTCCCCACCTTCTATGAGTAAATTAAAAAAAAATCGGTTGTACATTCTCTTGGTTTATAATGTTAGTTATTTAAACAACTAATATATAATTTTGCCAGAAACTGGGAATGGGAGGCAGAGAATGGATCACTTGATAATTACCTGTTCTGTTCATTCCCTTTGAGGCAGCTGGCATTCGCCACTGTCGGGAAACAGGAAACTGGGCTAGATGGACGTTTGGTCTGACCCAGGATGGCCATTCTTATGGTGCTCTGGATTTTGAAAATTTTCAGTAGAGATTTGTGGTTAATTATGGATTTCTTTAGTGCATTTAATTTTTAAAAGTCTAAATTTCTAAAAGTAGAAAAGTAAATAAAGCTCTGCTCTGTTATATTCTGTGTATACCTTGGATGTACAATGCATATACACAGGGGTTACAGCTGAGACAATTTTATTTGTTTTAAATGTTCTGTGAATATCAGCAAGTGAAATCTGAGACAAGTGACAATGTTGTACAATTTCCTTTTTTATTAAACAGGGAGAGACCTTGTCAGTGTTGATACAGACTGTACACTTAAAAGTTGACCTACCCTGACCTAGTGATCCTTACTTTCATGTTTCCAGCAGTTTTTTTTAATTTAAAAGCTATTGTTCCATGAGCAGCAAATTATTATATAGTCTATGAAATGAAGAGTGGGTAAATGGATGCATGGGCACTATCTCTATCAGTATTAATGCCTGAAGGAACATTCTGCATCTTAAGATTGATTTGAATGATCCAGAGACTTAAATGTTAATTTTACAGATCTGGAGCTGAATGGTATCTCTAGTTTGGAAATGGCAGACATTCCTCCTCCTCTGCCTCTCAAAGGTAACATGGCAGACTATGGAAATCTCATGGAAAATCAAGAATTGATTAGCCCTACAACACCCCCCGCTGCACATCAAAGGGTAAGTCTTAGAGGTACAAATGATTTTCTGCTAGTTTATTTACATTATACTGGCCAAGAACATGAAGTTTTATGTAATGCTGATAGCAGACATGTACGCATCCAAATGATTTCTACTGCTACAGAACAGTGTCTTAATCAGGGCATGAAGGAACGTGGTAGCTCATTCTGAATGACTTGTAAGTAAAGTTAGATTCATTCTGGTGGAGAAAACTAAATATAAAGCAAAACACTGTTAAATATGTTAGCAAGGGAGCTTAAAGTGACAGGATGTAGTTACAGCAGCAAATTAGTTTTTATACTCGTATACAATTCTATTTCAGGAGAGGAAATAAAGTATGTTTCTGACAGCTTTACATTTTTTAGTTCTATGTCATTTTCTATATAGGCAAGCACAGTTACTGCTGAAAGGAGCAGATCCCTGAAACATTTTTAATCATGAACATATTTTTCAGATTCAGGCAGGGGCAGATACTTTTTCAGCTTTCTTATTTCCTGAAAGCCACTAGAATATATTGCAGTTATTAAAAATAATTTGATTTTCAAAAAATCTTCAGCACTTTTGGAGAAGGCTATCATTTGGGCTTGAAATGTTGTACCTTTTTAGAAAAGAGAGATACAGTCATATGCAGGAATGTTCCCCTGTGCAAATTCCTAGTAAGAATGATAATTTTTCAGTTTGCTTATCAGAGATATGCACAGATTTGTCTGAATTAACAAAATTACTCTGAAATGTATCCTTCAAATAATTTGTTTTAAAAAAAGTTAATGGAAACTTGATCAAGTCTGGAAGAAAAGTTAGGTGGAAATTTCCCCATTTTTAAAGGTGAAGAATATGGTTTACAGAGACACTACAGGCCAGATTTTTCAGACGGACTGAGCAACTGGAGTTGTACATACTCTCCACTTCTGAAAATCAGGCCCTGAGTGACTTGCCAAAGGTCATGCATGAAGTCTGTGGTAATTCTGGAAATAGAACCCAGATTTTCTGATTCCTTGTCTTGTGCCTCAACTGCAAAGCTTATTTAATATGATCATCAGTTCTGTGGACAAGTGCTAGTGAATTTATTCAAGTACAAACAGGAAAGAAACATGCATAATAGCTAAAGCACAGGTCTGAGAGTCAGAAAATAAGGGTTCTATTCTGAGACTTTGCCACTGAGTTGCTGAGTGATCTTGGACAATTCAGTTAACTTTTGTGCTTCAGTTTCCTTATTTTTAAAACGAGGATCATAATACCATGCTTCATTGGGACTTTGTGAGGTTTTACACATTTTTTACAGTCCTCCAGAATGTTTTCTCTCTTTTACTCTAGCTTGCCAAAATGTCCTGATCCCTAACAACCAGTTTCTGAAGGAGCTCAGGATTTGAACACAACCTGAAAAGTTAATCAAAAATAAGTTCTAAATCCTTAGATAATAAGCTCCTGCAATTTTATAAGACAACAATTGAGTGCTTGGCTCTCTATCTAGACTTCATAAACTCTTCAAGAGCAGAAAGTCTGGGTGAATGAACAGTGACAAAGTCTGTGAGGTAGATTTGAAAACAGATTTGACACAAAGCTAGAGGGATTATATTTCATATAATTTAAGAAAGGCTTCCAATTTTGTAGCAATGATTGCATTTATTTCACTTTGTACTTGGACCCCAGTAAGATTATCAAAAGCAAAATGTGAAGACTGGTGCAGGGCATGAAAAAGATGAGTCAGATATGCTCTTATAACTTTTATGACTGACCCCCCACAGTTTATGGTTGCAGGCTATAGTATTTCATAAATGAGATAAGCTAAAACTAATCAGAATCAAGAATGTTAGTTATCTATTCTTGCATCAATAAGGACAAACCATTAAAAAGTTCTGTAGATGATCTTATCCCAATTGCTTTAAAAATAATATTACAGAATGGGAAAGATCTCACTGTGTTAAAATTAAGTACTTGGCACAATACTGGTTGCCTTGAAGTCAGACATGAAAAAGCTTCAGTGAACAGAAAAGGGTACAATGACAAATGTATCAAGAAATACATTTAGGTCTAGCTGCTACCAATAATCATTTATGGTGCTTGAGATTTTTATTTTTTTTACGTTTAGATTATTTGGAATCCATTGTTAACCTATTTTACTTAATTCTTTTTATCCCAATAATCTTCTAACTATAATGTTTTGATTGTTATCTTGTTCATTGTCATTTTAAAAATATTAACTAGTATGTCCATATATATGTATTCGTTCTTGCATTGTCTGATTTGTTCTGCTACAAAAAATTCTTAATAATGTACATGAACAGGAAAAGAATCCTAGGACTCTTGCAAGGATTATTATTACATCAAGGCATTCCTCTAGGCTTTTGTGCTCCTTCACAGGTTCATGTACATCTTCACATACAAAATCAACTGCCTCTTTAGCATTCAGAGTCAAAAGGGAAACTCAAAGAAAATAGACAAAGGAGCACTTACATTTATAAATATTGGCTATAATACTTACTATTCACAGGACAACAGTTTTGATGAGAAGATTTCCATCAATCCAGCAGCAGATACAAAACTTGACAGTGTGGCAAAGAAGGAAGTGATGCATAATAAAAGAACAAAAACAAACTTTGTTAATGATGATGATTAACATTTATTTTGACATTTTGAGATTCTGATGCATCAGAACATTCAGACTGGAATCTGTTGGATATAGTGAAAATCTGTTTATAGTGAAGCAATCCAGAGTTTGCATGTTTGTATGTTGCATTGCAGATTATTTTACTCCTCTTATGTGAAGAAAATGATTATAAGAAGTTTTCACTATGTGCTATCCTCATTTAGCCATAAAAACACTGGTAAGATTCAGCTGGAAGTTGAGTTAAGTATTAGGGGCAGATCCTTAGTTGATGTAGGTTGTCATAGCTCCACTGAAGTCAATAAAGCTATGACAATTTACATCAGCCGAGGATCTGACCCTAGGAGTTCATTTTCACTTGTAAAGCCCTAAATGGCCTGCATTAGTCTACCTGAGAGATTCTCTTTCTCTCTGAGATTCACTGCAGATGCCCTGATGCTACATCCCTCTCAACAAAATGAGCTACTGACAGAACAGTCTCCATAATAGCCCTGGATGACTTGAACGTCCTTCCACCCCTGGCCTGAAGTAGCTCAGAATAGCTGACTTTCAGGGCACACTACAAGGTCTATTTGTTCACCTGGCTTTTGAAAAGAACTAGGGGCAAGTGAAGAACTAGCACACGTGCTCATACCTTCTGTATGGCAAAGAAATGCTTGCCTCCAATATCAGGGTTGTCTATAGCACAGGCTTTCCTTGTAGCAAAGGACTTTCTGCGTTTCTCTCTGCCAGACTCTTATACTACATCATCTGGCACTGACTGCATTAGCCTTCAGTGCATCGGCACCATCAATGTCATTTGCTTCATTGTCCCCTTGGTTCTTCCTGCATCTTCCATGCAACCCTCAACACAGCTCTAGCCTTCTGCCTTCCAACCACCTTGTCTCCTCCCACCTTTAGGACCCCACCAGGTATTGGCAGTACCAAAACCTCCACTAACACCATCTGGAGCTGCTCTTCCATTCACTAGGAGAGCTACATTTTCTCCTCTTCAGACTCTGACAATGACAGACCTATGTTTCCTCCATGCTCTTTCAGCGCTCCATACAGGTCATGCTCTAGGGACACCTGGACCAGGGAACAAGAACGGTATCCTTACAAAGAGTCTCCAGTATGGTACCCACCACCATGGGCAGTACAAAGATTAGAATACTCTCCTGGGCCTTATCAGGCATCTTGGACTGTTCCAAGAGCATCTAGATCTGCATCAGAATGTCAGTCTAGGAGGAGGTCACCTTCCCCTATCCAGCTTCGTCCATGTGTATGACAGCATGCCAGGTTTAACCTCAGATGTCTGCAGGCCTGGCTTCATTCAGTACATCTTCCAAACAGATGTTCTCTGCACATGCTGATTTGCATACTTCCACAACTGCTTCAGTCCCTGGATTGGTGGTTGGATCCTGAGAATGTACACAAAGGGGTTCCTTTTCTGCTGGAACCAATTATGACTGTTGTAACAGACATGTCCACCAAAGACTAGGGGGCTTATCTGGGTCGATTTCAGGCTTACGCACTTTGGAATCCTCAGGAGATTTCACTCTCTATAAATGTACTAGAGCTCTGAGATATTCATTGGGCCTGAGAGATCGACCATCGGGGATCGAGCGGGTCAAGTTCTCACAGACAATACCATAGCTATGCTTTAGCTGAACAAGCAGGGAGGTGTAAGGTCATATCAGCTGTGCCAGGAAGCGATCCATTTGTTGAGCTTTTGTATAAAGAACAATATCTCACTAAAAGCCTTTTACCTTCCAGGAGTGACGAACACTAATGTGGATTCCCTCAGCAGGAACTTCGTAGACCATCTGCATAGTCAATAAGGAGAAACATTCTACACCAGACCTTCCAAATTTGGGGATACCTGGTAATAGACCTCTTTTGCAACCAATCTGAATGAAAGATGCACGAGATTCTGCTCCAGGGCAAGTCACAGCCTGAGTTCCATGATAGATGCTTTTCTCCTCTCATGATGGAGAAATCTTCTCTATGCATTCCCTCCAGTCACTTCCATTCTGAGAGTGAATGACAGGACACACTTAATCTTTGTAGTGCCTGCTTGGCCAAGACAGTATAGATTCATGGACCTAAATCAACTCTCCATTTGACCACTTGTTGACTTACCCTTGGTTGAGGTTTTCCTGTCTCATGACCAAGTCATATCTCTACATTCCAACTCACAGTCTCTCCACCTCACAGCCATAAACTTCACCTTCCTGTTTGAGCAATGAAGAGATGCTCTGCTCCCAAGATATCCAGACCATTTTGGTGAACAGCAGAAAGAATTCCTCTAGAGCCACATATGCAATGAAATGGAAAAGCTTTTCGGTCTGAGTGGAATCTCACCATTTATCTCCAGATTGTACAGAGATTAGACATATACTTTACTACCTACTGTATATGAAATCCTCTGGTCTCTCTGCCAGATTAGAGAGTGTCCACCTTGCATCCTCTCTGCCATACACCCTTCATTGGATGGGTTTTCTATCTTTTTGCATCCCTTGGTTTCCAGATTTTTAAAGGGACTTATTAACATGTGCCTTCCTGTGTCCAATCTCGTACTTTCATGGGACCTGAATTTAGTATTGTCCTGCTCGATCGAGAGTACTTTTCTCCCTTTTAAATCTTTGATGACAACATCACTGTTGCTGTTGTCAATTAAAACAGAATTCTTAGTAGCAATTATCCCTGTAAGGAGATTCTCAGAGCTTCAGGCAGGAGGATCAGCTAACTTTTTCACAAAAACAAGGTCTGTTTTACACCACACTCTAAGGTGGTATCAGCATTGCACCTGAATGAGACAATTTGCCCTCCCAGTATTCTCTTCCAAGGCTGAAGAAAAACTCAAATCTTGGATGTTTGCAGGGCTTTGGAGTTTTACCTGGACCACACAGATCCTCTCTTAGGCTCTTTGTAAGCTATGCTGAAAGGATCAAATGACAACCTGTTACAGCCCAGCATATTTCTCATTGGATTTCAGTCTTCCTCAAGCTTTGCTACAATCTTGCTAAGGTCTCTCCTCCACCAAAGATAATGGCTCACTCTATTATGGCTCACTCCTCTTCACCAACTTTTTGAGCAACATTCCTATATTGGACATTTCCAAAACAACAACATGGACATCTATACATGTCTTTTCCAGACACTACGCTGTCACTCAAGTTTCCCAAAATGATGTCAACTTCATCAAGTCAGTGTTACAATCTCCAAATCAGAATTCCACCACCTATTAGGAAACTGCTGGTGAGTCACCTGCAGTAGAATGTATATGTGCACAGTCACTCAAAGGGGAAAAAATCAAACCCAATCACCTACAATAACGGTTGTTCTTCAAGATGTTATGCATATTCTATGACCCTCCCACTTTCCCCACTATTAAGAGTATTAGCTTCTGACGGTACGAAGGAATGGAGAGGAAAGCAGCAATCACATGAGGATAGTGAAGGCACATGCAGGCAAAAGTCTCCCACTTGAGTGCATGATTGGGTGCATGTACATCTGCAGTAGACTGTATATGTGTATGTAGCATCTCAAAGAACAACAATAACCGTATAGGTATATAACCATTTTTTTGTGTGTTTTTACCTAGTTGAGACAAGATACTCTTCTTAATGAGTACCATCACTGGCCATGAGCACTACCATCACCGGCCAAATCAGCACTATACAGTATAGTATTTTAAATGTGACAGGCTTACAGATATTGGGCCAAATATCCAACTGGTGTAAATTGGTGTAGCTCAATTGAAATCAGTGGAGCTATACAGACTTATACCAGCTGAAGATTTGGCACATTGTCAAATTTTAATTATGTGAGTATTATATCCTGACGAATTTTTGCCATGCGTCATTTGTTTCTATAGATAAATAACAAACTTGCTGCTGTTTATAGATTGTGTGACTCAGTAGCACTGTAAAAATAATAGTAAAAGAGAATGAATTTTAGACAACAGTGCTGGAAAATTGTTGCACAACACTATGTAGCTCATGTCCTGATTACTTTTCATTCACTCATAGAATCAGAATATCAGGGTTAGAAGGGACCTCAGGAGGTCATCTAGTCCTGCCCCCTGCTCAAAACAGGATCACCACTAACTAAATCATCCCAGCCAGAGCTTTGTCAAGCCTGACCTTAAAAAACTCTAAGGAAGAAGATTCCACCTCCCCCCTAAGTAACCCATTCCAGTGCTTCACCACCCTCCTAGTGAAAAAGTTTTTCCTAATATCCATCCTACACCTCCCACAATTTATGGTTTAATTAAGTGAAATCAGTTAATTCTGAAAAGTCAAGTATTCCTGATCAGATTTTGGAAGCTAACCATATATCTTGTTATTCAGCTCCAATAAAATAAGAATATAGGAACTCATCTCTTGTACAGTGCCACAAGGTTTCGTTGTAGAATTCATTTTGTGTGTTTTATACTGCTTTCTGAGCAACAAAAACCCTTCACTCATCATATTTTTCTTTTCTGTAGATTAAGAAATAATTTTTTTTTGCCTTCTTTAATTCTTATTTTCTGTGCGTACAACATTTTGTGCTCTATTTCTACAAGAGAGTGAGGAGAAAGGAGAGATTTCTAAATTTGATTACTTCTTTTTGTAGCGAGGAAAGCCAAACAAATGGGAGCAATTTAATATTTGAAATGGAAAGGACAAAATGCTTATATTTTCCAGATGAGCCTTTTTATAAGGTTCCCATTTCTCCTGAGGTGCACGTGAGTCAGGGAATCTGCTGAAAATGGGTTCTAATGTGCACTGGCAGACACTATCTGTATCTCAGAAAGAAAAGCAATCTCCAAGAATTGAAGAACTCACTATTACCACTGAAACATAAACATAAACTCTGCGGAGCACCTTTAATTAAATGTAAATGCAAGGGAAATTTTATCTTGTATTTCAGAAATGTTCGATGTGGAATTGTTTTGAGTACTCGTGATATCAGTTTTGTGAGTGTAATGATCATTTTCCCAATTTCATATTGAGTATGAATGTCACTATTCATACTATAGATGAGTAAAAGAAAAGACTAGTAAGCTCTTAGGTGACCAAATTTGTTTTTGTACCAATTCTCATTGGTTGTTAAGTTTTGTCTGGCTGATTTCTCAATACTGCTGCCTTGGCATCATTAAATGTTGTACTAATATATTCAGTGGTAGCTTATGTAAATGAATGAGTGCTAAATTTAGCCCACATTATAATGGAATTTGTAAATTCAATTATATTAATTATCCAACTATCTCTGTTATTTATTTTCTGGCTAATGTACTTGCAGAATGTGAGCGCTTTCACATAATATGCATGTTGTTTATGGCTAGTATATTTAGCCCATCCTCACCGTGTTTTCAATATATACTCTTCCCTATTAGGTCTTCAACTCTATTTTATGATAATTGATCATTTGATTTCTATGAGTGATAATCATACAAAAAACCCATTGGTTTGATTAAGGACTTTGATTTGTAAAATTGCCAATTACTACCAGTTTAAAGTTAATTTAATTCAAAATGGCTCTTTGTAAGTTATGTGATCAATAAAGTTAAAGTAGTTTTGCTTAATGACAAATACGAAGTTAAAATGCCTGTGACGAAAATATACTAAGGAATATTAAGTCACTTTTTTGTGATGTTCCATAAAGTTTTTCAGAAGGGATATGCAGTTTATTATGTTAGTAGGAAACTAAAATCTTTTGGTTTGGGTTTTTTTTTAATGTTTTACTAGTGATCTGCAGTTTCTGTGTCTGATGGTCTGGGCCACTAAGTGTTCACTTTATATCCGTAGATTAATGTGGCCAAAATTTTCAAAACTGGATCCCTAACACCACGTTCATAAATCTATATGTAAATACTTTAATAGAAATGTCCTGTTTTTTAAAAGTGCTGAGATCTGCAGATCCTTCTAATAATCAAGCCACTTTTATTCAAGTGCATAAGTACAGCTTTAGGAGCCTAACTTTAGAGACCTACGTTCAAAAATTTTGGCCAGATAGGAATAAATAAACTTAAAGCTTCAGACCATCAGACCTAGAAACTGAAAGTTACTAGCACAACATAAAAGAAATCCCAATTTTGAAAAAAAAGTTTCACTTTTAACCAAAAATAAATTCTAATTTTAGCGGTCTATTTTTCATATTAATAGTATGTTGACTTGATCTTCTGATACAGAGGTCACTGAGAACTGTATTTCAATGTAAATCAGGAGAAACTTGTACATCGTTTGTTAGACAAACACTGAAAATGAATGTTGCTGTGAGCATTATTTTCATTAATCATGTAACTAATGCAGCAACGCTGTTTATAGGATAAAAGCTTTCCTTGGTAATCTGGCTATTCCCTGGAAAGACATATTGTAAATTTTAATTGGACTATGGATGTGAAATTCCTCATTATGGGATATGCTTAATCAGGTCTTGGAAAAATAGACTCATTACTATTGAGTAGGCACCTTCATATGGTAAGTGTGGAGCCTAAACTATCAATCTCTGTAAGATTTCTTTCCTTTATGACTGCAAATATAATCTTACAAATAGGAACTCATGCAGTGTTATCTTCCCTCATCTGTAGATACAACCCAACTGTCTTTGCTGCTGTTCATATTTTCCGATCCAGCAGCAGATTAAAATTACCAGTTATGATTACTTTCCCAATTGCTATCAGAACTTTGTAAAAGTCAGCAAAAACTAACAAGAAACATGTCATATTCACTCTGCAGATGGTTGGATGAGGACCCAAAGACAGAGGTTATGGAAGAGGAGACTAGCAAAGGCCTTGTGGACGAGGGGATGCCGGGGCTCAACCCTCCCTGGGGAGGAGGGGAGCCACACCGGCCTCGTCTCGTCGTCCGAGGGCCTCTGCCCTCGGGTTCGCAGTCCGCCCCGGCGGTTCGGACCCTGTGTGCAGGACCGAACAGCTACACAGTTAAATACTAGGGGCCCAGCCCTTGGTTCAGGGCACCAAACACAGTTATCAGTTCTGGCCCTTTGGAGCAGGGCAGAGCAGTGGCGAGTCGATAGGGGCCCAGCCCTTGGTTCGGGCGGGGCACCAACAAACACAGTAACAGTTAGCTCTGGCCTTTGGAGCAGGGCAGAGCAGTGGCAAAGTCAAAGGGGGCCCAGCCCTTGGTTCGGGCAGGGCATCAACAAACACAGTTCAGTTAGCTCTGGTCTTTGGGGCAGGGCAGAGCAGTAACAAAGTCAAAGGGGGCCCAGCCCTTGGTTCGGGCAGGGCACCAACAAACGCAGTAACAGTTAGCTCTGGCCCTTTGGATCAGGGCAGAGCAGTGGCAAAGCCAAAGGGGGCCCAGCCCTTGATTCGAGCGGGGCACCAAACACAGTTCAGTTAGCTCTGGCCTTTGGAGCAGGGCAGAGCAGTGACACTAGGCGGGAAGAGGGGGAGACTGCCACCCGGTTACGGGTGGCAGGGGGAACGCAGGCCCACCCACTCCTCTGCGTTCCAGCCTGGGGCCCTAGTAGCGGCTGACGCCGCTAGTGGCAGTCAGTGGGGAGGTCCTGACCGAAACACACTGACATAGGCACAGGGCCTTCTGCAGCCTGACTGTAGTCAGCTGCCCCTGGGCTACTTCCAGCCTCCCCCCTGGTTCCTACCTGGTCCGTCGGGGTGTCCAGTACCATGGGCTCCTCCCAGTCCGGGCAGGGCGGTAGGTCCGGGAATACCTCCGGGACGGCGGACCAGGTCTGGTCTAGCGGCTCCTCGGGGCCGTAGTTGGGACGGGGCAGCTCCGGCAGCTCCTCGTCATAGCGACTGCGGGGCAGCTCCAGCAGCTCCTTGTCGTAGCGACTGCGGGGCAGCTCCCTCGGGCCTCAGCGGCTTCCCGGTGAGGAGGGTCAGCGGGCATGTCTGCTCCTGCCGGCGGCCGGGCCCTGACTGAGGGCTGAGGCCAGGCTTTTATCCTTCCGGGTGGCCGCCTGACCCTTTGAGGGGCGGGACTTCCTCCCAGCGGTTCCGCCCTGAGGGGTGATTGACGGGGCTCAACCCTCCCTGGGGAGGAGGGGAGCCACACTGCCTCACTACAGGCCCCCTCCCTGCAAGAGTCAGTATTTGCTTTTCATATGAGAGTATGTGTAGGGGAGAAATGCCATCTACCTCCCTTTGCTGCAGCCAGGAAGCTCGGACAGGACTATAGCAACAAAGATTTCATCATCACAATCACCACTGAATAGCTGAGAGAGAGAGAGCGGTCCTCTCCTCCAGTAGTCAGAAAGAGGACATGAGGCTTCAAATTTGACACCTACCAGGCAGAGACTGATATGAAAGACATTTCTCTCGAATTAGGATCCAAGAATAGAGCTTCAGTAGGAATCCAATCCCCTCCCTCATCTTTTGTATCTGCCTATGGCTAATAGAGGGCTGGTAAATATTTCAAGCCCGTGTTTAACTCTGTTTGCTGCTGTCTTAAAATGTAGCCATGAAATGGACCTTAAATTACCTTAAAAATACTTTTCCTCTACTCCCTGACATTTCTGCTGGCTCTCAATAAGTAAATTAAATGTTTCAATATGAGCAAACATATCCAGCATAGCTCTAGGGCTTACCCTGCCCAAAATGAATGGAGGGAATTATGTGAAATGGCAGGGAGTCATCCAGAGCCACTAGGTTTTTGTATCACAATATTCGGCTTCTTTTCAAATAATGTAATTTCACATGGTCTATCCATGATGTTCTCATAATAGCATGAGTGTGTAACTATGATTTAGAAATTATGGACTGCCTTCCAAGACACTAATAAAAATAAGATCTTATTTACAATGAATTCTAGTAACTAAAACAATCTATAAATGGAGCCATGTGAAGTAGAAATGAAACGCCAATATCAAGATTCCATGTACAGTACATGCAATAAAAGGCTAAGCTATTTCAAACATTTGAATTGTTCCCATGGCAGTGATCAGGAAACATGGAAAACTCGCAGTGTTATTGTAATTTAAAGTATTAGTGTGTGGCTAACGTTTTTATAACCATTTGTTTGGAAGTGTGTCAGATAGCAATCTAATAAGGTATAACAAGAATGGGTTAAGGAGAGGGAGGCATTTAACATGAGTGTAAATGGCAAAAAAGGAAATTACAGAGAAACCAAAAAAAGCAAAGGTGGGTTTTATCTTCACCAGCAGGGGAAGGATGTTATGAACCGAAAAACAATACTTAGCGGGTGCAATGCTGCAGTATAACTTCCAATGCAGTGATTGAAAAGCTGCAATGATTTCATAGCCAACATGCTGTTGAAATCTATCCTGTAAACAGTGATGAACAAGCCTGCAATGTCCTTGTATTCTTTCAGCAATATGAATTTTTGTCATCATACATATAGCTTGATTTTTATAAAAATAAATCATTTGACTTCCATGATCAATTGGAATACTTGCTTATATTTGCCCTTCCATTCGCTTCTGAAGCAAACCGACAGCCCTGTTACATTGTTGTATGATTTCCTATAATGTAGAGGGATAATTTTTGTAATGTTTTTCATCAACTCAGAAGTTATTTTGAATAATGTTGAAGATTATCAAATATCCAGTAATAAGATGAAAACTATTTATAATCTGTTTAATCTATTGCTTTTTCTTTTTTTAGCGTGGTGCTTTTTCTAAAAATATAAAATATGAAAAGAAAAAAGAAAAGACAAGAAGTAGAGCTGTAATTCAATGTACTTTTTAAACCATGTAGTGTTTAGGGGTGACAACAATTAGTACAGGCTGATAATCAATATGATATAAAGTATAGAGATATAAAAATTGACAAGTTCTTTCAGTAGACTTTTTCTGTAATATTGAGATAGTTAATCAATAACTCTTGAGAGACTTGTTATTGTCAGCAGTAAAAATTAGGTTGTAAGTGAAAAGCTAGAAGCAAAACTGTATTCATAATGGCAAAGTTTGAGAGGAATTTTTCAGGAATAAAGCAGATAAAGATTTACAGCAGTATATGAAATCATACATTATCAACCAGTTCATCAAAATCAGTTCATCAGTAACATGTTCTATTAAAAATTCATTTTTTCTAGCACCTACCACCTCCATTACCCAGCAAAACTCCACCACCGCCTCCTCCAAAGACAACTCGAAAGCAAACATCTGTTGACTCTGGGATTGTCCAGTGAACAAGAAAGCATTTCTCCAAAGATGAAGCTGTAATATTTCATTTCCCTGAATATTTTAAGGTATATAACAGTTACCTCATTCACACCTGTAGTGTCTAACGTTTAGTGAAGTGATTCTAACTCTGAACGGAACTCATTTGTAACATGAAAACAGTTTTCTAAAGAGATCATGTCACTGGAATAAAGCTGTCACAGGATAATGGTGACCCATTTTTTGGGAGGAGCTTGCAACCTATTTCAAAGCAAGGGGGCATTTGTCAACTGACAATACACTACTCTCAATTCCAGAACATTTTGCTTTGTCATACCAAACTACTTAACAGAAAATAGAAATGGATACTGGTGTGTAAAAATGACAGTTGACCACTATGGGCCTGATCTCAACACCTGTGGAAGTCAGTGAGAATACTCACATTGATTTCAGTGGGCATTGGATTGGGCCTAATAACAATACTAAGAAGCAGCATTATGATAGCTTCAAATAACAAATATATTCAGTGCATTACACATTCAGAAACCTGATTTTCCCATAGCTTTTTTAATTGTTCTGTGTTATAAATAAGCTGATTTCTGATGAGCTTTTTTAAAACTTTCATGAATGGTTGGCTGCTCCTCCTGTCTGATACCATTTTAAATTAAGGTAACTTTTTAGCTACTAAACAGGCACTAATTTATAGGAAAAGAAACCAAATATACAAATATGGGACCTGATGTGATTCTACAACCGAACAGTTGAACATAAGAACAGGAAGAGCTTTTTTTATACTGTGTAATATTTTAGGTGGATTAGGACAAATTGAATGTTATCTTTTTGTCCCTGTGTCATCGTTCTGTACAGAAGTTTATATATATGATGGTTCTTAGAATGTTTTTAATTTTTGCTGCCTGCTTTTCATATAATAATGATTTAATGTATCTGCAAATGATTCCTTATGTGTTTTTAATTGTAACTGCTGGAAGTGTATAAATAGCTAACTTTTTTTTTTTTTTTTTTCCAAATTTGGCATCTGAAAATATTGGACAATGATAAGGGAAAAGAAAAGGAAAGTAACTCTTTTTTTTTTATTCCTCTGTGTTTTTATTGCCCTCACACTATATATTTTTTACTATCTACAATCTTTATAATCTTACAGTAGATTGTTTTAAATACATCGCTGACTCAAAAAATTAAGGATCATTTTTTAAAAAAAGGTTTGTCTAAGAAAATAAATGTATTTACTTTATATATTTTTCATCCTTTTTATGGAAGTGTTATTAATTTCAGGAGCTGCTTTATTAAATGTCTGTACTTTTAATTTTCTGAAATGCAGATTTATAACAAGAAAAATTTGAAACTGCCTCTGATAAATTCCACATTCTTACCCTATTATTTTATAATAGTTACATGACGTGTTTATGATGCATATATGTAGTGTTGAAATAAATAAGAATTTCAACACTATGAGGGTGCATCTTTTATATGCTATTCACATTGCAATTGACAGTCTATTTCAATTTTAAAGCCAATGTTGTATAAACAGCACATAAAATAGCTTAGTTTTGCATGGCGCTTTAATGCTTACTTGATGCCAACCAGATAAAAATAAAAGGCAGAGACATGACTTACGGAGCAGTAAAGCAACAACTTCGTTAAATATACAGATAGTCTTTGTCAGCTCAGTTGGTCAGATAAATATGCAAATTATTTTGCCTTGAAGCACCACATAGCTTTGGATCACAACCAAGCACTTTTTGTTACAACAGAGAGAGAACATGCCACCTGACCAAAATTTCTCCATACAACTGAACTTCTTATACACAAGTTACAAGTGGTCCTTCAATTCCAGTTTACTATTTTTTTTATTAATATAACCTTTGATCCAAAGGGTTGAAGCAGAAAAGGATTTCAGGCTACAGTCAATCAGAAAAGTGTTTTTTTAGGTAATGACGAATTTAAATTGCAGTATGGTTGTAGGAAGAGAGTTTTGAATTGAAGATTTTGTTGTTGTTGTTGTTCCTGCTCTTGTTTTAAGTAACGGTGCTGAAATCGCATTGTGTGTGGTAATTTTTCCAGTCATTTTAATTTCACTTAATTTCAGTTAAGAGCTGGCCTCAGAGGGCCAAATTTTCATCTGGACCTTAACACAGTCTCTACTTGTGCACACATGAAATTGCATACATGGGCCTGTGCATACTTTTTGCAGGGGCAAACACTTGCACATGGCTTTTGCAAATTCTAACTTTTGTGCGAATGTTAGAATTTGGTCCTGCAAGACTGTTTAGGACAAGTAAAATTTGCAACATTTGCATGTGTTCTTATATATGTACACACAGTTTTGCAGACACACTGGTGTAGCCTGAAAATCAGGCTCTTAGGTTCACTTTGAGACCCAGATTGCTCACTGTATTTATTACCCAGCAGTTTCTAGTAACTTGTACAGTGACTCCTCACTTAACTTTGTAGTTATGTTCCTGAAAAATGCAACTTTAAGCGAATCCAATTTCCCCATAAGAATTGATGTAAATAGGAGGGGTTAGGTTCCAAACAAAAGGCATTATATCCATTTTAAACAATTTTAAACAAGCAATTTAATACAGGTATAAGAGGGGCGGGGTGCATGTGCTGTGTATTTACAAACATGCTGTACATACCATACAGTACTATAGTTGGGAGGTGCCCCACCTTACCCCACACAGGCACAGCCCATTGGCACTGCAGACAATGAAGCAGGCGAGGAGGTTGAAGGTGCCGTAGGCTCGGAGAAGCATGTTGTGCAGCGGCAGCTTCACCTACTGTGCAAGCACAGGCACTGACTTTGCCACGGGCGAGGGGTGTGCTCAACCCTCCCACTCCACTCCTTCCTCCATGCCTCCAACCTTAACCCACCTCCTCTCCCCCCTTCCACTGCCTCCCCCTTTACTCTGGACGCTGTATCCTCGCTCCTCCTCCCTCCTCCCAGCCTCCTGAATGCCATAAACCAGCTGATTGCAACAGGCAGGAGGCAAGGGAGGGAGGGGGGAGGAGCAAGGATGCAGCGCGCAGCCTCCCCTCTCCCTCCCCTGCCTCCTGCTCATGGAAATCCAGCTGATTGCCGCAGGCAGGAGGTGTGGGGAGCAGGGGAAAGGCACTGATCCGCGGGGTCCACCAGCGGGTGGGAGGCGCTGGGGGGGGGCATAGAGGAGCTGATAGGAGAGCTGCCAGCCATGGATAAAGCAGGCAGCCAAACAACATTACAGCGGAGAATTGCACAACTTTAAACGAGCATGTTCTGTAATGGAGCAGGGACGTTACATCAAAACAATGTTAAGTGAGAGGACATTAAGTGGGGAGTTACTGTACAAAACCCAGCCACCAAGAATCCCTCTCTTCACCACAGCTATTGCTGGCAAGCCACATTGCACCAAGCCCAGGAACTAATCCAACAACAACCTTCTTACCCATTGATCACGCTGGTAGGATTGTCATTTTTCCAGCAAGATAAACTCTTGCTTCACACTCTAGTGATGTTGCATCAAAATATCCAAATGCAATGTGAGGATACTATATTTAAAAAAAAAAAATTGCAGCATTTTGTAGTATCAAGAGCAGAATGACATTTTGCAGGCCCCAGAATTGATTTCAGGGCCTGTGAGCATCCTTCAAGCTCTCTTTGCAAGATGTAGACTCACACTAATAAAACCAAGTTGATCCTAAAACTATTGGGACAGGTGACAGCCCTCTTGGCCTCACAGACAAGACCTGCCAAAGGGTGTCACTGTTAGTCACACTCTAGAGTTCAGTTGGTTACTGCTCTTGCCAGTTCCAGCTATCAGGCTCCAAACACGATCTTTTCACCTTTCCTGCCTGGCTGTGGTCCCCAGTATTTTTGCTGTGAGCTACATTCAACTCATACGCGAAAGCTAGTGATACATTTAGCTGGTTCCCTATATTTATAAGTGCAGAATGATATTATCGGGAGATGGCTTATCACAACATGTTCATCACTCATGCAGTTTGATTGTTGTCTCTTAAACTACAAAGATTAAAACATCCTTGTCTAAAATGAAGGTACTTAGTTCCTCCGTGGACCCAATATTTCAGACTTTGTGCGTATAAGCCTGAGTTGCAAGCAGCTATTGAAACCAACAGAAGTATTGCATCCTCCAAGACTGCAAAATCAGCCATTGGTATACACTCAGTAAAAAAGGAGTCATAATACCGTAACTGGTTTGTTACACGAATCTGCCAAAGCAAAGAAATATTCATGTAGGAGTCCAAAACGTAGGCAATCCAAGAATGGCCTTCATGATGTTGAATGAACAGCTCGCAGTCTCTAGTTATTGAATGTTTTCTCAAGGATTTCCTGTATAGGAAGGAAATTTAAGTTATTATTTCTTTGTCGTTTACCTTGAGATATAAAGGGCAGTTTTCATTTATGTATTTCTGTCATATTGAACCCAGACACCCCCAGTCATTGTACCTAAAAATTTGGATGTTGGCTGGTTGAGCAATGCCAACAGAGACTGCTCCCTTCGAGTTCAAAAAGTAGTGACCCTGAAAAAGATTTTTTTTTGATGGAGGGTTGGATAATCAGCTGAACGTGAGCGCCCAGTGCAATGCTGTCTCCATAAAGAATAATACAATCCTTAGACGCATAAACAGGGGAATCTCAAGCAGGAGTGGAGTGGGTATTTTATCACTGTAGTTGATATTGGTAGTTCTGCTGCTGGAATAATGGATCCAGTTCTGGTTTCCACAGTTCAAGAAAGATGTTAATAAATTTAAGAGGGTTCCGAGAAGACCCATGAGAATGATTAATGGATTAGAAAACTTGCCTTATATTAATTGACTGTTAAGCTAAATAGATTGAGCTTCTTAAGAGAAGGTTATTGAGTGACTTGAATCTATAAGTACCTACATGGGGAACAAATATTTCAACCTAGCTTTTCAATCTAGCAGAGAAAGGTATAACACAATGGCTGGAAATTGAAGTTAGACAAATTCAGATTGGAAAAAAAAGCATTTTTTAACATGGAGTAACTGTTGGAACAATTGCCATGGGTCATGGTGGATTTTCCATCACAGGCAATTTTTAAATCAAGAATCGATATTTTTAAAAAATATATGTTCTAGGAATTTGGGGGGGGGAATTTTATTGTCTGTGTTTATATAGGTGGTCAGACTAAATAATCACAATGGTCCCATCTGGTTTTGGAATCTATGAATAGTAGGCCAGAAGTATTTTTAATCAAATTTGTTTCAAAGAGTTACTCCAAGCCAATTTTCAGCCATAATAACCAATTTTTTTAGGATTGAGTTATAACTACTGAAAATGCCTCTGGTGATTGTGAGGTCACAAATGCTATGTATAAGAATAATAAAGTAAGAAAAATCAGTGTTGCATTAACGCATGAAATATTCTTCATAATGTATAATGTAAGTACACAGTATGTCTGTGTTGACTTTTTGTGTAGAGAGAGCCAAAGGAGGAGCTTGTAGTAGATGATGTTAGTGAGAAACTTAGAGGTCCTGATCCTGTTCCCATTAAAGGTAACGATTAAACACGGATTGCCTTCAATAGGAGCAGGATTAAAAACAAAATCTAGGTTGGGTGCAAGTTTTATTGATGTTTTTCCATATTAAACTATTTCAGTATCAGGTTAAAGAAGATTCCACCATATTTTGCTTCATACAATGTATGTTCCCAAAAATTTTATGGCCTTGTGTGGGATTGTACTGCCCAAGAAACTTAGTGCAATTGTGAAGGAAGCTGTCCGTTATGATGAATATACATGATCAACTGTTTTTAACCAAAGTTCCCATAGTTACATTAGTCATTCATTCTTAATATAAGTGTTTGATGCAATCTGATGAAATAACTATAAATAAAGGTTTTATAAAGATTACAATTCAGTATTTAAATCTGCTTGGACAAGTTTTAATAAACATATGGAATTCTGGGAGTCATGCTCTTATGTTTCAAGTGCTACAGTGCTTAAACACCAGTGTGTTGGGTGCTATTAAACAAGATAAAACAATTTTTTTTATTCCAGGCAGAGATCTTGGGACATAGTTGTTTTTCCTTCATCTACTGTGTTATGTACCATGTGTGTGTTCTGCAGCATTTCATATTGTTGCTATTATTAATCTCTTATATAGCACCAAAAACTCATTCAATTTATAAATATGGAGTAAGAAGCGTTCGCTTTTTCTCAAATTTTCCTTGGCTTCCCTCCTCTGTTACAAACACTACACCTGCCCTTCGTTCATGTTGTCACTGATGAAAATCCCTTTGCCCTGATTTTGTATTTTGGGCTATTTTTTATTCTCTTGTAAAATTTCCTGTTCCCCCCAACTTACCACATATTAGATTAATTTTCTTTTGTGTAGTTTACCCATTTTTATTGTGCCATTTGATATACACCTCCAACAATTTAGCTGCACTCTGTTCTGTACCTTTATATTACATGAAAGGTGTTACACGTGTAACAACCACACATTCTATGGGTATGGTTGGGAGTGGGACCCTCCTTGGGTAGCTCTGAAGGGGATGGTTTCTCAGGAGGCTCCACCCCACCCCAAGTTCACAGGGAGAGTGGACAACTTACCTTGACATTTCTTTGCAGTAGGGCAATCCTTAGACTGTGGAAGGTGCAGCTTTCTTGCTCCTGTGCTGCTGGCCCACTTTGTGCTAGGAAAAAATAGTGTCTGATAGAATTAGAAAAAAAAAGGCATTTTTCAATTTACATCCAGATCATATTCTGCTGATAGGTGCTACAAATTGTATTCCATTCAGAACATACACAAAGAGAGAGCTTGCTAGATGTGAATGTGTGTGTTGAAAAGCTTATTTTAAGGTGGGTTTTTTTTTCTTTATCTTCAGCTTTCAGCATGAATACAGTATATTATAGCTGCGAGGTCCAGTTGCTCTGACATTTCAATTTCCTTTCATTCCAGTTTTGTATTTTTCATGGATTTAAACTTAATTTCAGGCTTACAATTGCCATTTTTTCTGGTGATACAGAAGAGTGTGGTTTGGGGAATAAATAACCTCTTAGTAAATGGGAACTAGCTACAGTAATACAGTAGCTATTTTGCAGTAGTACCATTGATTATGGTTTTAATTCTTTCCTGGTTTTGTAAAAACTCCTCATGAATATACTGCAGACTTGAATAATTACTGTAAATGAGATATGTCCATCAGAAAGGGAAATGCTTTTTGTGGAGATTTCTTTTCCAATTCTAAAATGAAAATATAACATCCTTTGTATTCTATCAGACATGTGATACAGTATTTAACTCCTGAATTAATGAACGAAGCTGAATTAAAGAACTTGCCCCAAATTTAGTCAGAGTGGGTTTTGAAGGACATGGATGAACTGATGGGTTCCTCAGGCTCCAGTCATTGAGAGATCACTCAGTGGGACCCACCATGGCCAGGGACGACATAAAACTCTGTTTTGCAAACCTGCTTCCAGTTCTTTATTCACTTATGCTATATAGTTGTTGGAGTCTAAGCAGATTGTCTCGAGTCACCTCTAAGCCCCAATCTGCAACCCCAAATTTACAGAGATTGTGTGGGAGGTGATATTAGAAGGGCTTGATTTCACAGTGAGTATACCCATTATGTTTTTCTGGGGAACTGGACGGGGGATAGTCTGGCCATGATATGGTGCCGGTATGCAATCAGTGATGATGCTTTGTTTTCTTGCAGTATAACTTTTTTATTATTTGCATTCTAAGTTCGTTTTTTAATGGCATTTCCTGTAGGCTGTGTCCTTCCCCACTGTGGGGATTCAGGCAGATTTCTCAGTGCATCAGCATGCTCTGCTCATAAACCCCTGACAGTGCTTTCTCCTTCCTATACTTACTTACATAAAACATCTGTTAACACAAATGCAAACACTACAAATGAAATAAACAAATATTCAAGCAACATTCAAAATGACTACAAAATACATCATCTGACAATCTAAAATAATTTCTGTATTCCAGGGTCCTCAGAAGTGGCAGTTGCCTTTTGTGTAGTTTGAGAAAATGTTGGGTTAATTCTGCCATCCTCCAATTGTTGGAGACTCCCAGGTTCTTTTTTTTTTTTTTCCGTTACCAAAGTAAACATGCTTTTTGGAAGAGTTAATATCTAAAACTACAGTGAAGCCCAAAAAAAGCCTCAGCTTTTTCGTGAGTCACCATGAATGGTGTTGCATGTTCTAAACCAGGGGTTCTCAAACTGGGGGCCAGGATCCCTCAGGGGGTCATGAGGTTATTATATGGGGGGTCGCAAGCTGTCAGTCTCCACCCCAAACCCCACTTTGCCTCCAGCATTTATAATGGTGTTAAATATATAAACAAGTGTTTTTAATTTATATGGGTGGGGGTCGCACTCAGAGGCTTGCTATGCAAAAGGAGTCACCAGTAAAAAAGTTTGAGAAATGCTGTTCTAAACAAAGAAAAATCCTGCTATTGTGTTGGGTAAGTGTGACTAACAAACCCCTCTGGCTTTGTTGGTTTTATTGCTCTTGCCCTCCATACTAGTACTTTCTTCGTGTGCATTTCTCCCTCTCACTGTCAGTACTAAACACCAGCTTGACCTTCAGTTATTCACTGCATATATTTCACGTGCCCGGCATCTGCTCATTTGCCAAATGACTCCTTACTACCCCTGTGTTAAACACACACAACCATGAAAGGTATCACAGTGCAGCTTCTGCAAGGCACCAGAATTGCTTTGCTACCTTTGCTACGTTAAGCTGTACAGGCACCCAGTGTATTGTATGTACCTGAACCGTTCTCTGTGTAGCTGGATTAAATTACAAACTCCTTGAAATAGGGACCATGACCCAGATTCTTGTCTTTCTTACACTGGCTTTGTTAGTCTAGTGTAATCCAGTGGATTTAAGTGGTATTACTCATGATTTACAACAGTGTAGCTAAGATCAGATTCAGGCCCCAAATCCCCTGATATGTTTTTATATAGCATACAGAAAACTGTTAGTGCTCAGTAAGCAGTGAAAACCTACAGTAATTACTCTGGATAATTCTCTGGTGGATCCATACTCACTGACAAATAAGCACGTAGTTAATTTATACCAAATCCGGTAAAGGGTTGCAGTAAAGGGGAAACCTTTATTCTTCTTCAAACTCCAGCTATAGATAGATAAATGGGCTTCTTTATCAGGACCGCCAAGTTTCCTGTCACCCATTTTCTCTATGGGTGGTTGGCATAAATAAAGTGAGTCTTGTGTGGGAGAGCTTTGGGTCTGAAGACTACAGTCACAATTACATGATCAAGAATGGGCATGTGGATTTCTTATGAATTTCCAAACTACAAGGATTATGTACCAGGTGCTTGAGGAAATGCCATAGTTCATTTGCTTGCTTTGCTACAGTTAAAAAGTTGTGGCTTTTTGCCAGTTTTCATCATAGGACTAGGAGGTGTCATCGTTGTGACTCCTCCTCAAAAAGCAGGTAAACAATATCTTTATTTTTCCTACAAGTAGGAAGAGAATTACTACAGAGTTGCCTTTCTGAATTCATTTCTCTTGATCTATCTCCTTGGCCTGTCTGCAGTATTTATGAATTTTTTTAAAAAATTTACACTTATTCATAGGGGGTTGTTTTCTTGTGACTATTCTTATGTTTATTCAGAACTATAAGCACAACTTAATTTGACTTTTTCTTCTCTATCATTCCTGCAGACAATAACAGATCAAAGTCTCAATGTTGTAGCACTGAGTAAACTGAAAGTGAAATATGTTCCAACTAAAAAATACTTAGGCAAGCACATAAAAATATAAAATATCCAATGGAAATTAATGGGTATCCAAAAACCATTACAAAGCAGTATGACGTGCATGCTGCAATTAATCAAAAAACCCTATGTAAAAGTGAAACAATTTACAAGGTAAAAAAAATCATCAGCTTCAGTATATTGCATAAATTATGCAATTTTTATTTACACTATTTTAAAATGCTTATTAACAGTTAAATTAACATTATGAACACTGGTTTGAGGAGTGTACTCTTCTACAGAGGAAAGAAGTCACTGCAAAATATGGAAAGTTCATTTAAGCTGTAATTAATGTGTCTGAGAAAATTCTGTGTGGTATATACATTCATTTGACTTTTGATTACACATGCTCAGAATCAACAAAAAAAAAACTTCAGTAACTATATTCTACAGACTTGCATTAAAAAGCAGCCTGTCTTGAAATGTATCTATAACCAGGTTGATTTCTGTTTTTCATAAAGGTCTTAGAATACTTCATGACCTTTACTTGCATTTATTACTGAGTGGTAGTACCCAAGTGTGTGTGTGTTACAGTTTCTCTTCCTTTCAGTATCCTATTGATGAATCCATCTTAAGAGGAAATAGCTAGAAAAATGTAAATAAGAGATTCAAAGGTCAGCTTTTTATAAATAACTTCATCATCCTTGCAGAGACGAGAGGATTTGTGGAGGATTGTTGAGTGCTTTAATTTGGGTCTTCTAGAACTCAAATCACTCAAGAAGACCTACCCAACACACAGGGTCAAGTATGTTAGGAAAAATATTAACTAAGCAAAAAAGCCAATCCACTTTTGAACCTTGTATCAAAAAAAGTAACATGGGGGGAATCTTCATTCTTCAATACCTATTCTGTGGGGATTCTGGAAATGAACAGTTGTGAAAGCTGACTGTCTTTGAAAAACTGGTTATATTTCTGTCCTTCCTGACTCAGTTTCTGTGCAAAATATTGTTCTTTACAAACAAACAAAAAAGGGGGTAGGGGAAAGACGGGGTAAAGAGTAGAATCCATGTTCTAATATAGGATATTTCTTTTAAAAAAAAATTTTAGAGGCAAATTTGGAGGCAAATTTAGTCTTGATCTCACAAGCTTTGTAACTGTCAACTTTAAAAGCAAGAAGAGAGAGAACACGGTGGGCTATAAAGTCTTTCCTCAGTTACAGTACAATTATGCAAAGCCATCAAAATCAGTGTTCGCAGGTCTAACCAAGAGTCAACTGTAGCCCCGTTCTTAAGATTTACTCAGTGTAAATGTATCCATTAAATTATATAACAACCTCTTCAGCGTAATGAAACTGCAAGGCCAGTAGTAAGTTTATGCCCATAGCACTTACACTGTGATTGTTATTCTAAACTTTGGTAACATTAGGCAATAAAACAGTTGCTATAAAAGCTTATTTTGTTCCTTCTGTGGTATGTCAAAAATGGTTTTGCAATACCATTTACTTTCCATTTCTTTAAAAAGAAATCTCATTCTGCTCATTAGTTATAGAAAACATAGGGCAAATTGTGCAGTCTTTACTCAAGTCTCACTCAGACATAATTTCCATTGATGTCAAGATCTGCAAGATACTGTCTATCATCTTCATTTTTGGCTTTATTTTAAATAAAGCTTTATTGTTTATATATAAACAAGAAAACCCTAGAGCAAATTACAAAGGGACATAATAAATTAGTACAAATTATAAGTCTACCTTAAAAGTCAATAATGAATGCAGATTGGCCAAGACTGATGCCAAACAGTATTATTTCCTTTTATATATATGACAATGGTTGAGTAGCAAAAATGTTCTTATTTTCTTATTCTATATTATGTATACACTTGCTTCCAAAGTGAATTTTAGAATTGTTCCAGGTTTTGTTTGACCTTTTCCAAAGGCTAATAGACTAGAATTTGAACCCCTTTTAAAATATTACATTCTAAATCATAGTTATTTTTTAAATGTCAATAAAAATACCTAGTCCTGCAGTGCTTTAAGTCAGCAAGAGTTTTGTCTGCTTCAGGGCTGCTGAATTGTACCCTAAATTAGCAAGCGCTGCTGGACATGGATATGTCTCTCTTAACTGGAAGATAGCTAATGTGATGCCAATTTTTAAAAAGAGATCCAGAGGTGATCCCAGCAATTATAGGCCAATAAACCTGACTTCAGTACAGGGCAACCTGGTTGAAACTACAATAAAGAACAAAATGGTAAGATAGATAGATGAACATAGTTTGTTGGGGAAGAGTCAACACAGTTTTTGTAAAGGGAAATCATGCCTCAACAATCTACTAGAATTCTTTGAGGGGGTTCAACAAGCATGCAGACAAGGGGGATCCAGTGGATATAGGGTACTCAGATTTTCAGAAAACCTTTGATAAGGTCTCTCACCAAAGGCTCTTAAGCAAAGTAGGCTGCCATGGGATAAGAGGGAAGGTCCTCTCATGGATTAGCAACTGGATAAAAGATAGGAAACAAAGGGTTGGAATAAATGGTCAGTTTTCAGAATGGAGAGAGGTAAATAGTGGTCTCCCCAGCGGTCTGTACTAGGCCCAGTCCTATTCAACATATTCATAAATGATCTGGAAAAAGGGGAAAAATTTGCAGATGATACAAAACTGCTCAAGATAGTTAAACCTCAGGCAGATAGTGAAGAGCTACTCATAGACTCAAGGACTGGAAGGGACCTCGAGAGGTCATCGAGTCCAGTCCCCTGCCCTCATGGCAGGACCAAATACTGTCTAGACCATCCCTAAAAGACATTTATCTAACCTACTCTTAAATATCTCCAGAGAAGGAGATTCCACAACTTCCCTAGGCAATCTATTCCAGTGTTTAACTACCCTGACAGTTAGGAACTTTTTCCTAATGTCCAACCTAAATCTCCCTTGCTGCAGTTTAAGCCCATTGCTTCTTGTTCTATCATTGGAGGCTAAGGTGAACAAGTTTTCTCCCTCCTCCTGATGACACCCTTTTAGATACTTGAAAACTGCTATCATGTCCCCTCTCAGTCTTCTCTTTTCCAAACTAAACAAACCCAATTCCTTCAGCCTTCCTTCATAGGTCATGTTCTCAAGACCTTTAATCATTCTTGTTGCTCTTCTCTGGACCCTCTCCAATTTCTCCACTTCTTTCTTGAAATGGGGTGCCCAGAACTGGACACAATAGTCCAGTTGAGGCCTAACCAGTGCAGAGTAAAGCGGAAGAATGACTTCTCGTGTCTTGTTTACAACACACCTGTTAATGCATCCCAGAATCACGTTTGCTTTTTTTTGCAACAGTATCACACTTTTGACTCATATTAAGCTTGTGGTCCACTATGACCCCTAGATCTCTTTCTGCCATACTCCTTCCTAGACAGTCTCTTCCCATTCTGTATGTGTGAAACTGATTGTTCCTTCCTAAGTGGAGCACTTTGCATTTATCTTTATTGAACTTCATCCTGTTTACCTCAGACCATTTCTCCAATTTGTCCAGATCATTTTGAATTTTGACCCTGTCCTCCAAAGCAGTTGCAATCCCTCCCAGTTTGGTATCGTCCGCAAACTTAATAAGCGTACTTTCTATGCCAACATCTAAATCGTTGATGAAGATATTGAACAGAGCCGGTCCCAAAACAGACCCCTGCGGAACCCCACTTGTTGTACCTTTCCAGCAGGATTGGGAGCCATTAATAACTACTCTCTGAGTAGGGTTATCCAGCCAGTTATGCACCCACCTTATAGTAGCCCCATCTAAATTGTACTTTCCTAGTTTATCTATAAGAATATCATGCGAGACCGTATCAAATGCCTTACTAAAGTCTAGGTATATCACATCCACCGCTTCTCCCTTATCCACAAGGCTTGTTATCCTATCAAAGAATGCTATCAGATTAGTTTGACACGATTTGTTCTTTACAAATCCATGCTGGCTATTCCCTATCACCTTACCACCTTCCAAGTGTTTGCAGATGATTTCTTTAATTACTTGCTCCATTATCTTCCCTGGCACAGAAGTTAAACTAACTGGTCTGTAGTTTCCTGGGTTGTTTTTATTTCCCTTTTTATAGATGGGCACTATATTTGCCCTTTTCCAGTCTTCTGGAATCTCCCCCGTCTCCCATGATTTCCCAAAGATAATAGCTAGAGGCTCAGATACCTCCTCTATTAACTCCTTGAGTATTCTAGGATGCATTTTATCAGGCCCTGGTGACTTGCAGGCATCTAACTTTTCTAAGTGATTTTTTACTTGCTCTTTTTTTATTTTATCTTCTAAACCTACCCTCTTCCCATAAGCATTCACTATATTAGACATTCCTTCAGACTTCTCAGTGAAGACCGAAACAAAGAAGTCATTAAACATCTCTGCCATTTCCAAGTCTCCCGTTACTGTTTCCCCCTCCTCACTGAGCAGTGGGCCTACCCTGTCCTTGGTCTTCCTCTTGCTTCTAATGTAATGATAAAAAGTCTTCTTGTTTCTCCTTTCTACAAAAGGATCTCTCAAAACTGAGTGACTGGCAGATGAAATTCAGTGTTGATAAATGCAAAGTAATTCACATTGGAAAACATATAAAATGATGAGGTCTAAATTAGCTGTTGCCACTGAAAAAAGAGATCTTGGAGTCATTGTGGATAGTTCTCTGAAAACATCCACTCAATGTGTAGTGGAAGCCAAAAAAGTGAACAGAATGTTGGGAATCATTAAGAAAGGGATAGACAGAAAATAACGTGCTGCCTCTAATCCATGGTATGTCCACATCTTGAATACTGCATGCAGATGTCATCCCAGGGTATGGAATGGCTTCTGTGTGAGGAGAGATTAATAAGACTGGGACTTTTCAGCTTGGAAAAGATGACTAATGGGAGATATGATTGAGGTCTATAAAATCATGACTGGTGTGGAGAAAGTAAATAAGAAAATGTTGTTTACTCCTCCTCATAATACAAGAACTAGAGGTCACCAAATAAAATTAATAGGCAGCAGGTTTAAAACAAACAAAAGGAAGTATTTCTTCAGAAATGCGTAGTCAATCTGTGGAACTCCTTGCCAGAGGATGTTGTGAAGGCCAAGACTATAACGTGGTTCATAAAAGTACTGGATAAATTGATGGAGGATAGGTCCATCAATGGCTATTAGACATGATGGACAGGGATGGTGTCCCTAGCCTCTGTTTACCAGAAGCTGGGAATGAGCAACAGGGAATGGATCACTTGATGATCACCTGTTCTGTTCATTCCCTCTGGGGCACCTGGCATTGGCCACTGTCGGAAGATGAGATACTGGGCTAGATGGACCTTTGGGCTGACCCCGTATGGCCTTTCTTATGTTCCTAACTTTTCTCTTTCCTCCTCCTCGTTTCTTAGCTAGGTGCTCAACTTCCTCCACTCACACTATATTCAGGATATTCATTTCTAATACCTCTCTCATCTCATTTACCACAGTAGTGAACAAGATGGTTGTCAACTTGGTTGCATGGGGCACTTATGTAAATGCAAGCAAAAGGATTGTAGGGTGTTGATACAGTCCTTCACATAGTGGCCACAAAAAAGGCCCATTAGGTTTGGTAACCTTAAACTTGCTGGTCTGAGGGAAAGGCATGGGCTCACATAAAAGTGACTGATGCACTTTTGAGTAAAAGTTCAGGTTTGAATAAAACAAAGTGTTTATTTTAAAAAAACAGAGTGGTTTTCTGCATCAGATTCTTTATGAAACATTCCATCCCTAGCCTCTGCTCCTGAGGTTATCCTGGACCCTTTCTTTAATTTGACCTTCCTTTCTGAAGCGCTAAACAGCAGTGAGCCCTGAAGTGAATGTTTGTTTTGTTATACAATTGTTCCAGTTAGCTGCTAAGTGCCACACCTAAAACTCATTGAATTAGCTGCAGCTTAGCTGGCCTCCGTCTCTACACTTGCGAGTTACAGCGTATTAAAGGAGCCTCGGGTGAATTAGTTCACTATCTGTCCACACTGGCAAGGCACGTAAAGCGCTTTGACTCCTTTCTATTGGCTGCCCCAGGCACCTGCTTCCTTTGCTGGTGCCTGGAGCTGGCCCTGCCAGAAATGTCCCATAATCCCCTTAAGTCAAGTGGCCACTCTTGTCATTGTTTTAGATATGCCCTTTGAAAGCTCCATTTCTGACAGCCAGCTGCTTATCTGCTCCGAGACAAAGCAACCATTACTGTGGAATGCTGTGTGAGAAAGAGAGGCTGAGCAGGAGGGGGTAGTCTGCCGCTGTCTGAACTTACAAGACAGAATGCTAACATGCTCTCAGCCCCCCAAAAAAACCACTCACTCTCCCCCCACGTACAGACAACACACTGCCTGTCATACTCCACCCCACTCCCATTTGAAAAGCACATTGAAGCTAATTGCATGCTGGGATAGCTACCACAATGCACTGCTCTCTGTGGCCCTTGTAAGAGCTGCTAATGTGGCCATGCCAGTGCGCTGCCAGCTGTCAGTGTGAACAGACTACAGCGCTTTCCCTACTGCGCTCTATGAAGGCTGGTTTAACTCAAAGCACTCTACATCTGCAAGTGTAGCCATGCCCTGAGGCATTCCCATTAGCAGACAGTGACTGTCTGCTTCATAAGTCCAGGCCTCTTGGGGATAAGAACTGAAGAGAGGAACTGCAATAGCTTCTTTAAGGTAAAACAACCCTTTAACGAGGAGAAGGTTGGAGGAACGGTTTGTGTCTGTTCTGAACAAGGCTGGGAGCGGGGGCGGAGTTGGAGAAGGAAGGACTACCAGTGTGCTGTACCAATAAGATAAAGAAGACAGCAAGTCTATCTCATGCAAACTCCATATATACATGCCACTGGAAATGTTCGCTAGAGCTAGAGAGATGATTAAGCACTTTTTACTCCCTGGAGCCTATTAAAAATGCCCACATTTGCCCTTTCAGGAAGAGGATCTCAAAAATCCCAAATAAATAAAGGGGATAGCAAGAATTTTTGAGTTTTTTCCATACCAATCCTTGAAGGACATTGTGTACAGGAATTGGGTAGAATCCTTTTAAATAGCTCTAATGAGAGCAATACATACATAATTTCATTTTTACTCTACAGGTGGAGAAGTATGTAGTGTATAAGAATTGAGTAGTATCACTTTAAATAGTTTTGGAGCCATGAGGTAGCCCTTATTGTCATCTATGTTTCAGAAGCCAGCAGAACCCTGCCAAAGCAGCAATATACATATACGTAGCTAGGCCTTGCATGTTGTCTGTGGTAAGTAAATGGGGTTATATGGACTCTCCTCTGCCTTCGTGATTCCAGCATATTCCATGTATTGTGTAAAGAGCACAACAAAGGAGAAAAAAAACATTGACCAAAAGGATAAAGCACCGTGACATACCTATGCTTTCTGTGTGGTTGCACAAGGCCCTGTACACAGCTGACAGTTCCAGTAATATAGCTGCCAATATACTTCCGGCTCTCTCACTGCTTCAAGGCCACTCCTCCCTGTTCAGTCTCCTTCTCCATTTCTGTGATGGGTGTGTTTCAGGGTAGTAAGATACAATGTCAGAGAGATTTTCCTACCTGTTCCGTCTCTGCATCACTTGTCTTCCGTTCATGTTTACCCGATATTATATAAAATGCATGCACACACACACCAGCAGACTTTTGGCAGATATGTGTTGGGTGGAAGGGTGCAATAGGTATGGTGAGGATGGGCCTTTGAACATCTTCGTTTCAAATAGGGGCCCACAGTATCATAGACTGGCCTGTCCCACTAAAATTCTTGCAGTTGCATTTTGGGAATGAGAAGTTTCCCACTCACCCACAGGCTTATCCTCCAAAGACTGTGTCAGTTTTTGAAGGTTACAGAATGTGCTCCCGTTGCTTTGTTGTAACCTTACTTCATTTCTTCTTCTCACCTCCCAGCAGTTTATGGTTTGGGACCTTTACCAGAAAGGTCAGGTTCAGGTGATTATTGTTAGGGTGCCTCAGAAAGGTCCATTCCATGATGCAGGATTTCATCCTGCTGGTCTTGAACGTTTTGTGATGTAAAGATGGGCCCAAAGCAAAACCTCAGACAAAGTAAGTTCCGAGCCAAATGGGGAGTTCATGGCTGATACCTCTATAAAGGAATAAAAGCAAATCCCTATAGAATTTTGGATGTTTTTGGATCAGTATCTGAACTTCGAGGATGAGGCCTGTTGTTAGGCCAAAAGCAACCTATTATCCAGAATCCACTGCTCAGTAGATGGGCCCCCAGAAAATCATCTGATTATAAGCTTAATGGTATGATTTTGCCTTTTGCTTTCTCACCCTCTAAAAATTAGAACCCTGCAGAATTATTTTAAACCAGTTTCCATTGAGTTTCTTATCCTTTAAAATTGCATTTATAGTGATCAGAATTACAAAAGATAGTATTGTCAACCTGAGATGCAGAATACCTTTGTGATTCAAAAATAGCAGTCTTTCTAACCAATGTGCATCTTGATGTTTTATATATATGCTCAATTACATTTAGTTAAAATGATTTTGTCTCCTGTGTTCACTAGTCATAGAATATTATTTTAAAGGAACTACAGTAAAAATGTTTGCTCCATTTTAGTACAGGAAAAGTATATCCCCAGAGCAGTGTGACCTCAAGTTGGCAGGTAATTGACAGTAGGGCACTGATCTTTAATGGGAATAAAAAGCAGCACTGCCATGCTTTCACTGAGATTCTGATAGGGTTATCTAACATATAATTATGTAACTTCAGCAGAAGTGTTTTCTTTTACTGTAGGCCATTATAGTACTGAAGAAACAATTTCTCTGTTTCGAACTTATTTTTCTGCATTGCTCTTTGTTTCTGGCTGACAACAAACCTTAGCTGATGTTGCAACATAATTGGAAGTGACCAGTGACCACAAAATCTTGTGTGGGAGTTCTTCCTTTTAAAAATGTTTGCATTGAAGATACTTTTTTCCCTCTATTCCTCCCCCTCTCTCCAGTCTATGGAGGAATAGTACATTGAATGCACTGTAACCACCAAATTACAGCACAACATACAAATGTGTAAACATTTCAAAGCAGTACAGAATCTCCATTCATTTAGCATATCGCACCTTACTTAATCAGGGGAATGTTGTAAAAACATATTTCTGGATGAAATTTTTGCTCCTGCAACTGAGGATTTAAAAGCATTGGCTGTGGGAGAGAGAGGCTCTTAAAATGATTAGGGCCATAGCCTTGTACTCTGGAGGCCCGGGTTCAGTTCACTGCTCTGCCTCAGACTTCTGGGTGTGATGTTGGCAATTCACTTAGCCTCTCTGTGCCTCAGTTCTTCATCTGCAAAATGGGGCTAGTGGAACTCCCATACCTCATAGAGATGTTATGAGGATAAATACGTTTACAGATTGGGAGTTGCTCGGATACTGTGGTGCTGGGGCCATATAAGTACCTAAGATAGATGGTATGCTGGCTTTATGCATACTTTCAGTCACAGCTCTGCCAATAAACCATTATCCTCCCTTTAAATTAAAATAGTATAATATTCTACAGTAATCATCTAAAATGCTACAATTTGCAGTAATGTTATGGCTTAATACCCTAGAATATTTTACAAGGTCTGATATACAGCCTTCCCTACTACTGTTAAATCTTAGGGATCCATTCAGCACCAGACTGGCCACCGCACCAAACTGCCTAATGTTTTTTTTATTTCAGCAAATATCCACTGGAGGAAAAATTACATGGCAACTGACACTATCCTAGCTTCCCTCTATTTCTGGTTTATGGTGTAATGGTGAGTCCTCACTCTGAATGGGGCATATTGATGAATATTTGGAAAATTATGATCAATAGAGCAAACAAGTAAGCAAGCTTATACAATTTACTGCAGTGTATTTAGATTAAGCATTTACTCCAAGGCTCAATATTTTAGCTTCTAATGAACCATTCTTGCACAGCAACTGCATATTTTAACTTCTTGGACTGCCTTGCTTCCCTAAAAATCTATGTCCATGTGTTCCGTTTATCATGCTCTCGCGCATAGCAGAATTGCACTGGCTCCATTTTCCCAAGGATAATATTTCATTCATAAACACCCTTGCTGGCAAAAAGGTGCATGAAGCCCCAAAATTGTGATGTAGGCCTTTTTCTTTCTTTCTTTCTTTCTTTCTTTTTTTTTTAAGTGAGTATCTTTGCAGCTTCCCTGATGTTCACAGTTCCACATGTGACATGTCATTAGACTGTGTTAAGAGAAGGGATCATCAGAGAACAGACACTAGAGGATTAGTCCTCTTTTCTAGCAACAAAGCTCTTCAGGGGACAAAGGAAATTGCCCAATTCCTATGAACGTCCCATCTAGTGACTGACAACCCACTTCCACTCTCAGCTTCTAAAGTTTCCCACCTTCCTTCAGAAGCCCAAACTATCCTGCATCTTGTTTCACAATAGCAAAAACAACTGTTTTGGCATCTATTTTAAAAGGACTCCTGATCATCCTACTGGTGGTCAAGCAAAGCCTAATGGGCCTTCCTATATCCATCCCATTTCTTTAAAAATCTGTCTCTTGGAATCCTACCTGCTATCCAGAAGCAACTTAAAGTTTCTTCATGGTCTGGTTGCAGGAATTATGGGATCCATCTGTCCATTGGCTTCTGAGTACAGTTCTTAGGCAACACTCTGAAGTCAGATCTGCCTGGAAATCAAAGCTAACTCAGCTGCAAACAGACAATGGACAGATAAATACCACACTAAGCCAACATGGAACTTCAGGTGCTGTTTGGACATCAGCTAGACCTCCCTGCCCTCCAACCTGCCCTGCAGGCCATGGGATGCTGTGGATTTCTTAGACCTCACTAAGCAATGCGTATATATAGAAAATGAAGTCTGTAGTAACACACAGAACCTGATGGTAGTCTAATGCCCCACCTTGCAAGGGTTTTCTGGGGTAGGGTTCTTAGTGTCACACAGAGTCACTTTATATTTGATCCTGAAATTAATCAAAATTTTAATGTAATTGAATTATAATGTAATTAAAAAGTCAAGTTCTTACTCCTGCTGAAGAACTAATACAGTATTGGCTTTTTAATGGTGACCACTTTCTGAAGCAAATCACTGATCATCGGGGATCTGCTACAGTCAAAATGGCAGTCATCTGAACCAGCAAGGCATTCCTAAAGATGAAATCTTCGCCTTGTTTAGTCAATAGTAAAACTCCCATTGACTTCAATAAGACCAGGATTTCTTTCTATTTCTGGGCAGACACTGAAACTTCTAGAAAGAAATGCTCTTTTAGGAAATGGTGGCTCTTTTCACAGTGTGCAAGATTCAGGCATCTGAAAAAACAGGCAGCAAAACAAACAAAGGCACTCTTAAGTACTGCACCACACCATCTCTTTTAAAATGTACTGCACTGATATATTATTAATCTTGTAGCACTTTTCTGTCCTGTGTTCATAGTAATAAAACCAAATGTCTGAAATAACACAGTGTGCTGATTAAATGGTTCAGGTGGGGTAAGTATGCCCTTTTTCAGCTAATTAAAAAAAGAAAGAAGGGCTTTGAGGGGACATACTGCAAAATAAATAAAATCTTAACCTGAGATATATAACAGATGTGATTTTCCTACCAGAAAATAATTCATGTGATCAGCAGACCTGGCTACAGTAATTCCCAGTCTGGTGGTGGTGGGTTTTTTTGCTACCCACTGTTACTTAACAGCACCCTGTTTAGAATATACAGATGTCACAATATATTACTGGGAGTTGCAGAATGCTTTCATAATTTTCCAGGAACCAGAATGCTAGCATGTGTTCTACTTTGTTCTTAGCCAGTTCTGCTCTTGCCTGAAGGTGCCTTCAGCTGCTCCATCATTCTCTTTTACAATGGAAGAGAGAAATCCAGAAGACATTTATTTTATAGCTCAAACACAGGTAAATTATCTAGAAATAGGTGAGAGCTTGGCTTTCCTCTCCTCAGTTTTTCTTACCATAAAAATAAAACACAGTAGATTGATTAGTTTTAACAATAGCTAAGTTGACTGAAGCAATATTTTCCATTCTCAAAGCATAATTATTAATAATTATATTTACTATAGGTTTTGCTATGCTGTTTAAATCAAAAGCCCATGCAACAGGAGAGACCAAAGAGTGATTTTTTGGGGTGTTAAATTATAAGTTCTTCTTCGAGTGCTTGCTCATATCCATTCCAATTAGGTGTGCATGCGCCGAGTGCACATTCGTCGGAGACTTTTTACCCTAGCAACACTCGGTGGGCCAGCAGGTCGCCCCATGGAGTGGCGCCGGTATGGCGCCTGATATATACCCCTGCTGGCCCACCCGCTCCTCAGTTCCTTCTCACCACCCGTGTCAGTCGTTGGAACTGTGGAGCACGGCTAGCCGTTCTCCACCTCCCTAGCGTTTCATTCTTCTACAGTATATATAGTTCTGTAATTATTGTAATAGTTGTAGTTATAAAGTTAGTTAAGTGTAGTTTGTAAATAGTTATACAGAGGATAGGGGGTTCGCCCCCTTTTCCTCCCCGCGGTGCCGGGGCCCATGCCCGGTTCACCCGGGTTTAAGCCTTGTGCGGCCTGTCATCGGCCTATGCCCACAAGAGATTCACACGACTCCTGCCCGAGGTGCCTAGGCGAGTCCCACCTTGCGGACAAGTGCCGGATCTGCAAGGCGTTGAAGCCCCGAACGAAGAAGGAGCGGGACAGTCGCCTGAAGCAGATCCTGATGGAGGCAGCGCTGACTCCCCCACCGTCGGCACCAACTCCGGCACCGGGACCAAGTGTCGCCCGGCACCGGCAAAGGCTTCAACTTCCCGCTCGGCACCGGCTCGGCACCCTAGCCGGCACTGCTCCCTCTCCCCGAGGAGCAAGAAGCACAGGGCTCCTGCGGTACCTACAACTGCACCGCAGTCAGAGCGTGCCTCCAAACCTGACCACCCGGCACCGTCATCCGCCGTGGCACCGAGCGTCATCGCACCGTCGACTCCGGCTCCTCAGGGACCGTTGAGTCCGGTGCCTCTCAGCTCCCCAGTGAGAACAGCGGTTGAGCTTGTCGCGCCCTCCATGCCGGAGACCTTCTCCGTTGCACGCGACCTCATTGCCCTGACAGCCCGAGCTGCCCCAACCCCCGGCACCGCCGGTGTGGGTTCTCCAATCGATGGGCAAGCCCGCCATGGTGCGGCCGCATTCGCCAGGCACTACTGGGCATCGGTCCCGTTCCAAATCGAGGGACCACTCTCAGCGTCGCTGCTCAAGATCCAGACGCTGCTCGCAGTCCCGGGACCGCTACCTGCGGCACCAGTCTAGATCGCGGCACCGACGTTCCTACTGCAGCCGATCCCAGCACGGCAGCATATGGCACCGGTCGACCTCCCGGCACCGAGCTGGTAGCAGGTCCCAGTCCAGATCGAGGTACCACCATGACTCCCGGTACCGCTCGCCGGCACCGCGCAGAGACGGGATGCACAGAGGCCTGCCGCAGTCATCAACGGCTCCTCCATGGCCTTCAAGGCACTCGTCCGCTTCTTCCCGTATGGAGAGCGCCTCTTACGGGGGTTCGGATGTTCAGGCCCGCCCGGACCAGGGACCACCTCAATGGTCCTTTTGGACGCCCTGGGCATACCACCAAGCCCAGGGCGAACCTTCGGGCCCAGCTCGCTCCAGCCAATCGGAGCATCGTGCACCAGAGGCCACAGTCAGCTGCCCCCCCCCCCAGGTATAGAGGAAAATCCTACGGATCCCCTGGCGCAGCAGGATGCCCAGGAAGAGGAGGTCCCTCTGGACGAGGCTTCCGTTCAGGAACCACTCCTCCCTGGGGTGTCTTCTTCCTTGTCCCCAGATGAGGCGGTAGCGGGCACATCTTCATCAGGGCCCCCGCCGATTGATCTCCGTGCACATCAGGACCTTCTGAGGCGAGTTGCCCAGAACATAAACCTTCCTGTAGAGGAAGTCCCGGAAGTAGAGGACCCAGTGGTAAGCATCCTCTCTGCGGAGGCACCGACCAGGGTAGCCCTCCCCTTCATCAAGTTGATCCAGGCGAAGGCGGACACCATATGGCAGTCTCCGGCCTCCATTCCACCCACTGCCCGCGGAGTGGAAAGGAAATATATGGTACCATCCAAGGGGTATGAGTACCTCTATGTACACCCCGCTCCCTGCTCCTTGGTGGTACAATCAGTCAATGAGCGGGAACGCCATGGCCAACAAGCTCCTGCGCCAAAATCCAGGGAAGCCAGGCGCATGGACTTGTTGGGCCACAAGATTTATTCTGCGGGAGGCCTTCAGCTCCGTGTGGTGAACCAGCAAGCCTTTTTGAGCCATTACAGCCACAACACCTGGCAGGCTGTCGGCAAATTTACAGAGCTGCTTCCCCAGGACTCATGCCAGGAGTTTTCATCTCTCCTAGAAGAGGGCAGGAGGGTCGCCAGGACCTCGCTACAAGCGTCCTTAGATGCCGCAGATTCGGCAGCAAGAACACTGGCGTCGGGCGTAGCCATGCGCCGTGTATCGTGGCTACAGTCTTCCGGACTACCGCCGGAGCTACAGTACACGATCCAGGACCTGCCATTCGACGGGCAGGGCCTCTTCTCTGATAAGACGGATCCCAGGCTACAGAGCCTGAAGGATAACTGGGTCATCATGCGTTCGCTGGGAATGCACACGCCCCAGACTCAGAGAAGGCCATTCCGCCCCTACCATCAGTGCACTTACCCCCCGCCTCGCCCCAGACAAGATTTTAACCAGAGGCGAGGCCGGCCGAACCGTAGACGTCAGTCAGGTCCTCAAAGGGGTAACACTTCTGGGTCCGACAAGCCACCGCAGGGACCCAAGGCGAACTTTTGAAGGTACGCCCGAGAGCAGCTTACCAATCCCTTCCCTGGATCCAGTTCATTTCCTCAACCACCTCCGCCCCTTCCTGCCGTCATGGTCCCAGCTAACTTCGGATCGTTGGGTTCTGCGCACGGTGGAGTTTGGTTACCATCTTCAGTTTATTTCTCCACCCCCCTCCCATCCTCCCTCCTCGTCCCTCTTCAGGGACCCCTCTCACGAGCAACTTATCATCCGGGAGGTTCGCAAGCTCCTGCTCATTGGAGCTATAGAGGAGGTGCCAAGGGAGCTAAGGGGCAAGGGGTTTTATTCCCGGAACTTCTTAATCCCCAAGTCAAAAGGGGGCCTTCGACCCATCCTGGACCTGCGAGGCGTGAACAAATTCATCAAAAGGTTCAAGTTCCGCATGGTAACCTTAGGAACCATCATTCCTTCCCTGGATCCCGGAGATTGGTACGCCGCTCTCGACATGAAGGACGCTTTCTTCCACATTGCGATCTTTCCCCCGCACAGGCTTTGTGGTAAATCAGGACCACTACCAATTCACGGTCCTCCCCTTTGGGCTTTCCTTGGCTCCCCGGGTATTCACCAAGTGTATGGCGGTCGTCGCCGCTGCCCTGCGCCGTCGTTGTATCCATGTCTCCCTTACCTCGACGACTGGCTCATTCGAGGCACATCGGAGGCACAGGTGACCGGGCACATCACCATCATCACGGAGCTGTTTGTGAGTCTAGGCTTGACCATCAACCCAGACAAGTCCACTCTGGTGCCTACGCAGAGCATAGAATTCATCGGGACAATGCTGGACTCCAACCTCGCGACGGCTAGCCTCCCCCGGCACTGATTCCAAGCCATAGTGTCCATGGTCACAAGCCTACAGGCCTTCCCGACCACGTCTGCTCGAACGTGCCTCGCTCTCCTGGGGCACATGGCCACATGCACCTTCGTCACCAAGCATGCAAGACTCCGCATGCGCCCGCTGCAGACCTGGCTCGCGTTGGTCTATCGACCAGGCAGGGATGCCAGAGACACAATCGTAACGATTGCACCGAATGTTCTAGGTTCCCTAGGCTGGTGGACAATGCCCTCCCAAGTGTGTGCGGGCCTACCATTTCATGCCCCTCAGCCCTCAGTGTCCTTGACAACGGACGCGTCATCGCTGGCTGGGGTGCGCACCTGGGGACCCTGCGTACACAAGGTCTATGGTCACAGAGAGAGTTGACTCTTCACATCAATGTGCGGGAGCTGCAGGCAGTTCGCCTAGCATGCCAGACATTCAAACGCCATTTGCACGGCCGTTGTGTCGCGGTATTCACGGACAACACAACGGCCATGTATTACATCAACAAGCAGGGCGGGACCCGGTCCTCCCCGCTGTGTCAGGAAGCAATACGTCTGTGGGACTTTTGCATAGCCCACTCTATTCATCTAGTGGCCTCCTTTCTCCCGGGAGTGCGGAACACCCTTGCGGATCACCTGAGCAGATCCTTTCTGTCCCACGAATGGTCCATCCGTCCGGACGTCCTCTATTTCGTTTTCCGGAGGTGGGGGTTTCCCCAGATAGATCTGTTCGCCTCCAGATCGAACAGGAAATGCCAGGTGTTCTGCTCTCTACAGGGTCGCTCCCCGGGCTTCCTGTCGGACGCGTTCCTCATTCCGTGGACGGGACGTCTTTGCTACGCCTTTCCACCCTTCCCTCTCGTCCACTGAGTCCTGATCAAGGTCCGGAGAGACAAGGCCCGCCTCATCCTGATCGCTTCGGCTTGGCTGCGGCAGCCTTGGTACACCATGCTGCTCGATCTGTCCCTAGCGAATCCAATTGCCCTACCTCCTTGGCCGGATCTGATCACACAGGACTTCGGCAGGATGCGCCATCCGGATCTACAGTCCCTCCATCTGTCTGCATGGCTCCTGGCTGGTTAAGCCAGTCCAAGTTGCGCTGTTCTGACGCAGTACAACAAGTGTTGTTGGGCAGCAGGAAGCCTTCCACGTGTTCAACCTACCTAGCGAAATGGAAACGCTTCTGCTGCTGGTGCAACCAGCACGGCCACAACCCACTCTCCGTGCTAGTCCCCACCATTTTGGACTACGTGTGGTCTTTCAAGCAGCAGGGCTTGGCAATCTCCTCTCTGCGCGTCCATCTCGCGGCTATATCCACCTTCCATCCAGGCGAGGCTGGCAAGTCCGTGTTCTCCCACCCTATGGTGTCAAGTTTCATCAAGGGCCTGGAACGACTATACCCTCAGGTCAAACGGCCTACCCCTACTTGGGACCTGAACCTTGTCTTGACCAGGCTCATGGCGCCCCCCTTCGAACCCTTAGCCACATGCTCACTGCTGTACCTGCCCTGGAAAGTGGCCTTCCTAGTCGCTATCACGTCGGCTCGGCGAGTCTCGGAGCTTCGGGCTCTGACCGTGGACCCTCCGTATACGGTGTTCCATAAGGACAAGATACAGCTGCGACCGCACCCGGCGTTCCTCCCTAAGGTCGTCTCCGCCTTCCATATTAACCAAGACGTCTTCCTGCCAGTCTTTTACCCAAAGCCGCATTCATCCCGAAGAGAGCAACAGCTCCATTCCTTGGATGTCTGAAGGGCTCTCGCGTTCTACATTGAGAGAACTAAACCCTTCCAACGTTCACCACAATTGTTTGTGGCAGTAGCGGAACGCATGAGAGGCATGGCAATCTCCTCCCAGCATATTGCATCCTGGGTCACGTCCTGCATCAGGACGTGTTACGACTTGGCCCGCGTGCCAACGGGGGCCCTTACCGCCCATTCTACCAGGGCTCAGGCTTCGTCGGCCGCGTTTTTGGCTCATGTCCCCATACAGGAAATCTGCCGTACGGCCACCTGGTCTTCTGTGCACACCTTCGCATCACACTATGCACTGGTCCAGCAAGCTAGAGACGATGCCGCTTTCGGTACAGCGGTTTTACAGTCCGCAACGTCTCGCTCCGACCCCACTGCCTAGGTAAGGCTTGGGAATCACCTAATTGGAATGGATATGAGCAAGCACTCGAAGAAGAAAAGACGGTTACTCACCTTTGTAACTGTTGTTCTTTGAGATGTGTTGCTTATATCCATTCCACACCCGCCCTCCTTCCCCACTGTCGGAGTAGCCGGCAAGAAGGAACTGAGGAGCGGGCGGGCCAGCAGGGGTATATATCAGGCGCCATACCGGCGCCACTCCAGGGGGCGACCTGCTGGCCCACCGAGTGTTGCTAGGGTAAAAAGTCTCCGACAAACGTGCACGTGGCACGCGCACACCTAATTGGAATGGATATGAGCAACACATCTCGAAGAACAACAGTTACAAAGGTGAGTAACTGTCTTCTTCTCCCCTTTAGAATTTTAGTTTTGACCAGGATGGAAATAAACTTGGTGGCTCACAGAACCACCAAATAATTCCCCAGGTCTGTGTTTGAAGGTGCTTAATCATATTGGGAAGCAAAGATTAAAGGCCAAAATATGGCAAGTTTTCGGGAAAATCATGGAAATGAGTACAGTGAAACCCTGCTATAACGCGATAATTGGGGTCCAAAAAATTCGATCACGATAAATGCGGGGTCGCTTTATAGTGGGGTTACGAAAATTTACCATTTCAAGCTGGTCAGTTTAAGTCTTGTAAAAAAAACCTAACAGTTATCCCAGCGTGTTTTAAACACAACAGTAGTAATTTAATTACATGTACTGTACATGAAAGAAACGTGAAATCGACTATACTAATCACTGCGCAGAGTGCAAAGTCAATCTGGTTGCATGACTCCATAATTTTAAATTTCATCACTTCTTCTTTAAAAAGCTATCTAGTGTGGTCTGCTTATTTGCAGCGGACTGTTGGCTTCTAGCAAAGTCAAGTATGCTTCTGAGTTGGAGGATTTTGATGCTGTCCACATCTTGAGTTTCCAGCCACCTCAAACTGGCTTCTAGGTGCTTTACTGCCTCGGACACTTTTGGTGGTGGAGTTGAGGTGCCATCATCATCATCATCAACGCCACTGGTTTTGGGCTCTAGTGGTGCAGCTTCATTCTTCCCACTGACATTTGCAACAATTTTGACATCTGAGATGTGTTCATATATGGGGCAGATATCATCTGCTGAAAACCAGTTGAAGATATCATGATGACTGTGCTCATATTCTCTGAGTGCTTCTTTGGCTAAACATACGTCGTCTTCAATTAATCTTGTAAATTCAGGCTCGTCATCGTTACTGTCATTGTATATAGATGTCGGAAAAGCTGGACCAAGACCCTGTATCCAGCATCGTTCAATGCAACGTGCAGAGATAGCATCCCAGGCTTTCCTGCCAAGGTGACAGACTTCTTTCAAGCTGAATGATGCCAGCGATGTGTCGACGGAGGAGTTGTTATCCGCTACTATCCACTTCATCATTTCAAAATGATAGTTTTGCTTAAATACTGATATGATGCCTTGGTCCAGTGTCTGGATTTCTGACATAGTGTTCTTTGGGAGATAAGAGACTTTAATCTTGCCATCACGACTGACAAGATTTTCCGCTGGGGGGTGGGCAGGGAAATTATCCAGCAGGAGGAGAGCTTTTTCCTTCTGCTTGAGTTTTCACAAATGAGCCCGAACTGCTGGCACGAAAGTTTTGTGGACGCAGCCTTTAAATATGGAGCTATTCATCCATGCATTCTTGCTGTTGGTATATTCAAAGGCAAGGACCTTCATATTAACATGATGAAAACATCTGGGAGACCTCTCTTTTCCGATCATCAGAGGTCTGACTCTGTGGCTGCCAAACTTGTTGACACAAAACAAGAGTGTGACTCAGTCCTTCCCCTGCTTAAAGTTTTCTTGTTTGTGACTATCACTCCTGGTTGCGAGGATGCGATCAGGAAACATTTTAAAGCATAAACCAGTCTCGTCGCAGTTGTAAACTTGATTGGCTGTGTAGCAACCTTCCTCCAGCAACTTTTTAAGCTCAATTAGGTAGGAATCAGCAGCCTCTTTATCAGCTGGGCAGATTTCCCCAGACACAAGAACTTTACTTATAGTGTACCTTTTCTTGAATCTGTCCGGCCAGCCGTTACTTGCCTTAAATTTGGTTCATTTCTATTGATAAGGCGATCAAATTTCTCTGCTTGAGCTTTCAGAATAGGGCCAGAAATGGGAACTCCTTCTGAGCGAGCCTGGACAAACCATTGAAACAAGGCTGAATCTAGGCTTTCGTCATTAGCAAATTTGACCTTTTTACTCTGTAAACCAGTTTCCGCTTCAAGAATTAAGGGTAGGCTACGGAGTTTTTCTTCTTTTTTCCACCTTTGCAGAGTGGACTCGCTAATTCCTAGATCTCTAGCAAGCTGAGTTTGTTGTTTGCCCTTCTTTAGTTGATCCAGGACATACAATTTCTCTTGGGCAGAAAATGACTTGCATTTGCAATTGGTGTGTCCAAAACAGTAAAATATTTTCAAAAATATAGGAGATTAATAAGAAGTTCATAGGCAAACACCATACACATGTACAACCCAAGAACTAAGTGCAATGGGCCTGTAATGGCCACGAATCACTTTATCCTATAAAACCAGAAGAATGCGGTTTATTTATAAATGTCGTAAAAAAAGTATTCCGGCAAAACGCGAACAGTATTACGGCCTTAAAGGGGTGCCAACTTAAGATCGCATTATATCCCAATTTGCGTTATCGCGGGGCACGATATTGCGAGGTTTGACTGTACCTAAACTGTCGCATCTGACATCACATAATCCATAGTTGAAAATAGTGTTGTTTGTGGTTGTTTTGATCCCAGGATATCACATAATCCGGTTTCATCCAAAGAGCAAATACTTAAATTTGGCCCTTGAACCCCACTTTCAACCCTGCTGGACATGGCAGAGCACAGCTGGGCTTAAGAAGCACTGTGTGAGATCCTGGCCTCACTGAAGTCAATGAGAGTTTGCCATTGACCTCACTGAAGCTAGGATTTTACCTGTTATGCTTATATTATGCTTTAATTAGCTGTTTGTGCTTTTTTTGCTATATAATTTTATTAAATATTTAATTTATTTAAAGTGAATGGGTTTATAATACAAAGCATAAAGTCTGAGTATTATATGTATAAAGGATACATTTTTACACTGTATTTTAATGGAGCTGCTGGATATTCAGAACTTTTGAAAACCAGGCCTCTTTTTTAAGTACCTAAACATGGATTTAGGAACCTATTTTCAAGCACCCATTTTTGAAAATGTTGCTTAAATTCTTCACACTAAAGGGAATAAAAATCTGAGAAAACAGGCCTCAGAAATGTAGTGCATGAAACCCCAGTTGGTGGCAGTTCTGTACCATAAATTGACCATAACAACTCTTTTAAGCCCTCTAACTGACATAGTCATCTCGGCCAACTGTTTCTTGAAGCCCTATGTGTGCCAGCATTTGTTCCTTAAAATCTATCACTATCACTACCACTCATGCAGTGTAGCTGGTGATGGAAATATTGGTGAAAATAAGGCATCATTGGCATTTTAAGCTCAATTTGAACTGTCATTTCGTCTAACTCTGCTCAGAGTGGATCTGTATAGCACAGTGGCTAAAACACTGGTCTCTGCTGGTGCGTTTCATACCCTAGAACTCCCATTGTTGCTATCATCAGCAGAACTGCAACAGTGGAAAACTTTAGGGTGGAACAGTTTAGTGTAGACTGCCAAAAAATCTGGCAATATTCCCTAGTTAACTGCTCTTGTGCTCCATCTGTGCTCAGGTTCATCATCCTTGCTTTGGTCTCAAGATTATCTACCCTATCACAGAGCATGTTATGTATCATTATAGGCAGAATTAATAACATAACTGAAAGAAGCATTTTCAGTTTCCTTAACATGAGCATCCAAATCTTTGATCTTGACATGGTCTCTCAATTCTGAACAAATTCGCTGAGTTCTTTCTGTGCCTTTTCTCATTTCTCTTAGTCATAAAAGCCCTTAAAATTCTGCATATAGGTCTCCCTTTGGCCTCTCTGCATGGGATCGGAGACTCACAGTAACAGCAACAAGGCTGCAAAAGGTGAGTGTATTTTAGATTTAAAAGGGTTTTCTTTTAAATTGACTAGATTTTTATCATTGTAGATGATCAAACTCTTCCCAATGCATCAAACTCTTATCAGCAGCATTGTAGCTGCTATTAAAAATGGGAATCAGCCATTCTGCAGAGTTATAGGAAAAATATAATTGTCTAGACACTCCATCCCTTATCTAAGCACTAGAAAACACTCCCTCCATACTTTAACTCCAAGCTTTAAAGGCAAATATTGTAATAATATGCCAATACAAGTATAATGCTAACTTAATGTTGAAATTCAGAACCTGAGGTGGATCAATTTTACAATTTCTCTTTTAACTTTAGACTTGTCAGGTTCCATTATTCTCAATACAATCTGACAGTTCTAGGTTAAAAAGACATCAATTACCTTTTGAAATCCTCTTTGCTATAGGATTAGCTGAATTTCTGCTGACATAGAAAGTTCATTGTGCACAGTAGACTTTGAAAATATTCTTAAGGTTCTGTACATAACCTTTTAGCGGGCACTTTACTATCTGCATTAGCTGCAGTTGTGGCACCACTACTGAAAGTACATCCTGCTCTTGCTTGAATGCATTATGCAGGAATTCCATTCATTAACAAAAACTATGCTGTTGAGGTTTGTGGTGCCATTTCACTAAACGTCACCTAATATGTAAAACCTGTACATTTTATATTTAAATATTGGCTTATTCTACTAAATATGTAAAAATCTGTGGAATCAGCATCTTGGAAGACTATGTGTATTGTATGAACCGATGCATTTTCATTAGTTATGCAATGTGCTGTTTTCACAATGGGTGTAGATATACAGTCGCACATACAGCCCTTTCATTCAGAGACTGTGTTTATCCTATGTCTAACAACATATGCTGCTATTACTTTTGTATTTAATCCCCATCATCCCCTTTCATTGCTAGACAAACCTTATGTGCTGTATTAGGAATTGTAGACCACTTTAGCAAAAGTGGATGAGTTGATAATAGAAATATTGTAATTTAATGTCAAATTAAAAGCCAGAGAATCTCTCAGAAGATATGGTGACCAACAGACTGTCCTAGATTCTCACATCTTGTTTTGAAATTCTGTAACAGTCAGAATGCCCAAGGGTACCATATAATCAGCTTGCAGTTCACTGATACATTTTCTTTTAGCAGCTTGTAATTGATGTGTTTTTAGCCTCTGCTGAATGTCAGAGGTGGGTTTTTCCAGTTGCAAAAAATAACTGAATTAAAATATATAATGGTTAAAAATAATTTTTACTCTAAGTTAGAGATTAAAGTTTTTTTTTTAAAGCAACAACCCTCTTCCCCCCCGAATTTTCTCCCTTAGTTATTTTAATTTGGTTATATTATTTTTTTTTTACTTTTATAGGTATGAATAACATCACAATAACTTATTTTACTTTATGACCTATTAAGATGACTTCCAAATGCTTTAAATACATCCACCACACTGAAAACTTTTATTGTTGTTATCCAGTTCAGAAGAGTACGTTTGGTCTAATAGGAACTGTTTTGGGGTATACTTGTAGAAAAAAAATTATTCTTTGAACAATTTTTTCAAAAATTTGCACCAAAAGATGTTGGTGATTTTAACCTTTAGCTGAGGTTAAAATCATTCATAAATTTGTTACAGATCCTCTCAACAGTGAAAATAATACCTTTCAGATGAGAAGATAGGTGGAGAAACTAACAAGTATGCACCTCTGTGCTCTCTTTTAATTTTTCTTGCAATGTTGATCAGCATTACTTACCAGGATGACTTTATGTTTTTCTGTTTCTTTACGTACATCAAACTGAGATCAATCAATACTAATAATAAAACAAATTAAATTAAATGGAAAAACTGTTAGGTATATTTGTATTTAAATAAAAATTCCAAGTGAGAAGATCCCTCCTTTTCTCTATGAAGGCTGCTAGACTCAATTGTTTCTATTAATATCTTACTATGTTAGTCATCCATTTTAGGAGTTTCCACTGATCAGCCTGGCAATCATGTTGCATGTCTGGTGGTGAAACTGGGGCCCATAACTTTCTACTGGTGCAGCTCCACCGGTGATGATAGAAGCTGTAGGCACAGTGTCCCCACCGCAGCTTCCACCTTTGTAATCACTGAGGATCGGGAAGCTGCAGCAGTGGTGAATTATGGGTCAGAGTTTTTCTAGTACTACTTGCAGGACTGGGACAGGTGGATTAAGGCCCATATCTCAGCTATGGGAGAGGAAGCACTAGGCCCAGGCTGCAACTGAGTTGGACAGCAAATGAAAAAACAGGGACAGGAGTGACATCAAAGGTTGAAAATCAGCCAAAGGGGACATCAAGCAGAGAACCCACACATTGCCTACTGCTCCTCAAAGGCATCTAAGGAGTTAGTGGACACCAACAAGAGGAACTCTGCCCAGAGACATGATCAAACAAGGGAATGGAAAGAGACCTCACAATCGCAGTGTACCGCCAATGTCCAGCTTCCTCCTCCTGGAGTGATGGATGGCCATCTTGGCCAGCATCAGGAAGAGGTTGATGAGGAGGTCCAATGACTTTGGGAGGCCAGGGATGAGGTGCTCATAAATGAGAAGACATTTAGCCAGAATCTCAGTAAGGAGTTCTGGAGGAGCCAGAAGAGGGGCTGCAACCTGACACACTCTATGTACATTTGTGCCAGGGTCTCGCTACAAAAAGGACAGTTAACATGAATGTCCCCAGGTACAGGCCCCTGGTCATGACTCCATGGAGGAGCCCCCAAATAATATTTCCGGTGGGCTGTGAAACCATAGTGGAGTACAGATTGGCTCAGCGGGGTTCATCACTCTCCTCTATTGGCAACAGCTCCCACCAGTTGGTGTCAGGGTGGGACACCAAGGCAATGAAGTATATGATGTGAAACATGAGCATGTATAGATGTTCTCTGAGTGTTGGGGTGGCAGGGGAGGCTCACAGGGCAGGGGCTGATGATAAGTTCTGGAGGGTGAGGGGTGGGCAGAGATCAGCATTCCACAGGATCCCCCTGAGGAAAGTGGGAGAAGCAGAAGGCAAGGCTGCCCTCACCTCCTGGAGCACATGACAGGGGATGTACAGGGTGGGCAGCCCCATGTGCTGGCTAAGCATCACGGGGTCCACCCCGTCTCTTTGATAGTAGTCCAGGAGGTCTCTGAGTCTGGTAGTACCAACCTTCAGTGCACCAAAGGGGACTCCACCATCTGCACACTAAGGTCTGGATTCTAGAGCAGGGATTCTCCTAGGAGGTCTCCCGCTCGGTGGCCACTATAAACCTCATCACTGAAACTAGCTTCCAGGTCCTGAGGAGGTCCTGGCAAAAGACCGGCATCTCAGAAAGGTCTAAGTGGAGACCGCTTGGGTGGAGATAATCCAGTCATATCAGAGCCCATGGAGGCAATGGAGGAATATCCTTCATAAAAATATTGTTATAATATGAATATGGCATAACTAAGATATGTTTTATGCAAGATGGGTCATGTCAGGTATCATTAGAAAGGTTATGATTTGCTGAATGTTATTATCCAATTTGTATGCATGTATCAGTTCTATATCTGAAGTTAGGAATATTGACTATGTAACAATTACAACTGTGTGTGTACTTTGGGTAATACCCACCAGACAGTAAGCAATCAGCCTGAATGGTCCATTAGGAAAGACAATGGAATGGGTTTTTGAAGATGCTGACCTCTCGTCTTCCTGGAGTTCCCTCCTGTGGACTTTACAAATAAACCTTGTCTCATGGTTGCTTTAACATTGCAAGGTCATGTGATGATGTCACCTGGTACGGAGTACCACCTTGGACACTGCTGATATTTTTCCGCTGGAAACAAAGAATTCCTGCCTTGTGTAAATCCTATTTAAGGCTGGGAAGTGAGGTAATCTAGGCTCTTCTCTATTGCCTCCCCACCTAAGAAGGAAGATTGCTGAAAGTACCTGAAGAAACAAAACTAAGTTGGGGAAAAGCAAGGGCTGAGTCCAGGCTGAGACAGAGATCTAGCCTGTGAAGAGAAATAACTGGAACTCTAAGCTTCAGAAACTCTGCAACCTGCCTAAAACAAGATTTAGGGTGAGAAATTACTATTTGTAACCTATTTCTTTAGTATATTGAGCTTAGCTTGCGTGTTTTGTTTTATTTGCTCAGGAATCTGTTTTGTTCTGTTTGCTATCCCTTATAATCAATCACTTAAAATCTGCCTTTTGTAGTTAATAAACTTGGTTTCTGTTTATTTCAAAACCCAGTTTGTGTAATTCATATCTGCAGGCGAGGGGCGCAAAAAGTGGTGCATATCTCCCTCCACATTGAGAGAGAGGGCAGTTTTTACGAGCTTTCTCTATATAGAGCTCTATATAGCACAAGACAATATTATTTTGGGTTTACACCCGAAAGGAGGTTTGCACGTGAGTGCTGGGCAAATCCCCAAGCTGAATCCTTCCACATAGAGCTGATTTCAGTCTATGTCTGCAGCTGGGTGTGGCCTTACCTGTGTGCATGTGCCAGAGAAGGCTTCAGGGCCTGGCACAGCAAGGACAGAGTGAGGAAGCCCAGGCTGATGGAACAGGTGGGCTTAGTGGGACCCCAGCACATCAGGTGGCATCCCGGATGGTGGGTCCAACGATCACAGAAGGCATATGCCGGCACACTCCATGCCAGACTCTAGAGAAATCTCTGCAGGGTCTGGAGGTGGAAGACATGGACTTGGCTGTTGAAGCCAACCAGGCCCTGTCTGCAATCCCTACAGGGGGATCAGGACACCTTCAGGACAATCCAGAAACCCAGTGCAGCCCCAGCCATAAAAACTCCAGGACCTTCTTCTGGAGGCTGGCCAGGTTCTATGGGGGCAGACTCTGGGTGTTGAACCAGTGCCAGAGCATGGACAGGACTAGCTAATTGATTGCTAGTACCCTCCGCTGAAGGGAAAGGCATCAGAGCAGCCCCATCCACTTCCACAACCAATCAAACACCCTGGCCTGTAGAAGATCGATCCAATTCTCCAGTGGGGAAGGATTGATGGCAGAAAGGTACATACCCAGCTAGAGCAGTGTACCTGTACCCCACCAGATGGCATGGCATGTGGGTGGGAGGGAGCCCACCTACCACCCACCCCTGACCACCAGGCCGGTGCTCTTGACCCAGCTGAGCCAGGCAAAAGAGACTGCCAAACGGATTTCTTGGCAAGCCTCTACCCATGCCAGGTCTCCTGGGTCCTGGGCATGTGCTGACGGGACCACCCACAAGTCCAGCTCCCACAGCACCAACTCTGTCATCCTGTTAAGAGAACATGGATGAAGGGCTTGATGGCGATGGTACAGAGCTGTCTGGACACTGAGTTTTCCTAGTATAGACAAGGCATTAGAAATAGAACCTTGGGCATTTTTCAATTTCAGGCTGGAAGTTTAGTCCCAAATTCTGAGGATGACTGAAAAATATCAAAGCTGTGTAATTTGACAACTGACATGCAATTCATATTTTCTAAAACTCTAGAGCAAAAGTGGTAAGGCTGCAACAAATCAGTTAAAGTAAGGAAACTCAAACCCATCCATCATATTCTGTCCTAGCCCTGTTCTGCAACCCTGCCTCATGCTGAATAGCACTTACACAAGTAGTTCTATTGATTTCAATGGACCACTAGATAAGTGCTGCTCAACCTAAGGCTTGAGACTGAATTTAGTTCTCTCACTTCTGTGCTCTAGATGTTAAAAGTTGTGCACATCTGGTGTTACAGGCATAGGGTATTAGAAAGATAATGCGTTTCAGAAGAAAAGCAAAGGGGAAAGAAAGGCGATGTTTGTTATAACTTACAAAAACATCTACATCCATACCTATAGCCAAGTAATATACACATATGATGTTTTTAAGCAAGCAAGTGGTTTAAAAGATGCACATACATATGCCACCCTCCCCCCCCAAAAAAGTATGCTATTAAAATATATCATTAATGCAAAATAGACTTAATATAAAAAAATATATCATTAATGCAAAATAGACTTAATATAAAAAAGTTGAACTAAATTTGAAGATCCCCATTTTAATGATATTTTTTGAAATTATGCCATATAGATCAAATAACAGAGGAAAAATGACCACTTTACATAAAATGTTAAAATGACCACTTACATAATGTTAAAATTGTCTAATACACAGGTTAAGGGAAAATTGTCTGTACATCTGGATATTATCCCTAAGTACAAAATTTGATTTAAAAGTCATAAAATACATGTAGTACATAATCTTCAATATGCCAAATTAAGGTTAATAAATTTAACAATACAGTTAAAATATTAGCATCCAAATATTCTGGTACATCACTCAGAAAAGTTATATTAAGAGTAGCTTATGGAAAACAAACATAGCAATGAGTGTAGATTCTCCTTCAGTAATTGAGAATTTAGTATACGTTGTCCCTTAGTAAATTCAATCCATCAGAGAAGTATTATTAATCTTGTTGAATTTGTGCTTTTCCAAGAACTCTCTGGATGGCATTTTCAAAAGCACTTAATATTGTATTAACTGCTCCCATTGAAGTGAAAGTGTGTTTTATCATTGAGTTTAATGGGAGCAGAGATTGGCGAATGCTGTGCACTTTTGAAAATGTCATTCTTTGTGTACTGAGAAGATGATGAAGAAAATAGATTTTATTGCGCATCAACAGCAGAGCTGTAGGGATGGAGAAGGAAGAAAGCCCATCTCATTGTCTACACAGAATCTATTTCATTTCTCTTTAATGAGGATTCATAGATTGTCTGGCCAGAATGAACTATTGTGAACATCTAGTCTGACCTCCTGTATAACATAGAACATACCTGAATTAACTTGTGTTTGAGGTAGAGTATATATATTTAGAAATTATCCAATCTTGTTTTTAAAGTGGCCATTGATGGAGAATCCAGCACAACCCTTGATAAGTATTCCAATAGTTAATTATCCTCACTGTTAAAAGTTTGCTCCTAATTTCCAGTCTGGATTGGTCTAGCTTCAACTTTCAGCCACTGGAGCTTCGTTATACCTTTGTCTGCTAGACAGATGAGCCCTCTATTTTCAATTTTTTGTTCTCCATGTAGCTACACCTCTACCTCGATATAACGCTGTCCTCGGGAGACAAAAAATCTTACTGAGTTATAGGTGAAACCGTGTTATACTGAGCTTGCTTTGATCCACCGGAGTGCGCAGCCCTGCCCTCCCGGAGCACTGCTTTACCGCGTTATATCCAAATTCGTGTTATATTGGGTGGCGTTATATCGAGGTAGCAGTGTACTTAGAGACTGGGATCAAGTCCTCCTTTAACTTTCTCTTTGTGAAATTAAGCAGATTGTGCTCCTTAAGTCTTTCTCTAAAAGGCATGTTTTCCAATTCTTTAATCATTCTTGTGGCTCTTCCTGAACCCTCTCCAATTCATCAATATCCTTCTTGAATTATGGACACTAGAACCAGACACAGTATTCCTGTAGCGATCACATCAGTAACAGATACAGAATGGTATAACCTCCTTACTCATACTTAGGACCCTACCAAATTCAAGGCAATGAAAAATGCATCATGGACCATGAAATCTGGTCTTTTGTGTGCTTTTACTCTATACTATACAGATTTCATGGGGGATACCAGCGTTTCTCAAATTGGGGGTCCTGATCCAAAAGAGAATTGCAGGGGGGTTACAAGGTTATTTTAGGGTAGGTCACGGAATTGCTGCTCTTATTTCTGCAATGCCTTCAGAGCTGGGTGGCCAGAGAGAGGCGGCTGTTCACCAAGTGCCCAGTTCTGAAGTCAGAGCCCTGCCAGCAGCTGCACAGAAGTAAGAGTGGCAATACTATACCAGGCCACCCTTACTTCTGCATTGCTGCCTTCAGAGCTGGGCGGCTGGAGAGTGGCAGCTGCTCACTGAGGGCCCAGCTCCGCAGGCAGCAGCGCAGAAGTAAAGGTGTCAATACTATACCATTCCAGCCTTACTTCTGCGCTGCTGCTGGCCGTGGCTCTGCCTTTAGAGCTCAGCTCCCGGCCAGCAGCCACCGCTCTCCAGCTGCCCAGCTCTGAAGGCAGCGCCACTGCCAGCAGCAGTGCAGAAGTACAGGTAGCAGTACCACAACCCCCCTTCTATAATAACCTTGTGACCACCCCACAACTTCTTTACGGGTCAGGGTCCCTCTAATTATAACTCCGTGTAATTTCAGATTTAAATAGCTGAAATAATGAAATTTATTATTTTTAAAATCCTGTGAAAATTACCAGAATGGACAGTGTATTTGGTAGGGCCCTACCCCTACTTGATATTCCCAGTTTATACATGCAAAGATCAAATTTGCCGTTTTGGCCACAGTGTTACGCTTGGAGCTTATGTTCAACTGATTACACACCTTGAGCCCCAAGTTCTTTTCACAGGCTTAGCTTCCAAGGATAGAGTTCCCCGCTCTGTAAATATAGCCTACATTCTTTGTTCCTAAATATATAACTTTACATTTATCTTTTTTAAAGCATATACTGTTTGCCTGCACGCAGCTTATCAAGTGAACCAGACCACTCTCTAACAGTCACCTGTCCTCTTTATTTACCACTCCCTCAATCTTTCTACCATCTGCAAACTTTATCAGTGATGATACTGGGTTCTCTTCCAGGTCATTGATAAAAATGTTAAATACCACAGGACAAAGAACCAATCTCTGTGGAACTCCACTAGAAATATACACACCCAATGATGATTCTCCTTTTACAGTTGCATTTGTGAGACTTCCCAATTAGCCAGATTTTAATCCATTTAATGCTATGTTGATTTAATATTATTCTAATTCAATATTTCTGTGTGGTAGTCAAGTGCTTTATGACAGTCTATTACATCAACACTATTACTGTTTATCAACCAAATTTGTAATCTCATAAAAAAATCAAGTTAGACATGATCTGTTGTCTACAAATCCATGTTGATTGATATTAATGATACTACCCTCCTTTAATTTTTTATTAATTGAGTCTTGTCTCCACTGTTTCAATATTTTTCCCAGGATCAATGTCAGACTGACAAGCCTTTAATTACTTGGGTTGTCCCATTTACTTTTTTAAAATATTGGCACAACATTAGCTTTCTCTAGTTCTTTGGTACTTCCCCAGTAATCCAAAACTTATTGAAAATCAGCATTAATGGCCCAAGGAGCTCCTTGGGCTCTTTTTTTAAAACTGTCAGATACAAATCCCGTGCTGATTTTAAAATGTCTAGATTTAGTAGCTCCTGTTTGACATCCTCCTTAGTTACTCTTGGAATGGAAATTATTTCATTATCATCATATGATATGACTACAGTATCTAACTTCAACCCAAATACAAAATAGAAATATTTATTGACTACTTCTACCCTTTCTGCATTGTTATTGACAATTCTACCATTTCTACTTAGTAATGGACCAATAACATTGTTGGTATTACTTTTATTTTTAATCTACTTAAAATAATTCCTTATTAGCCTTAACAATGCTGGCCATAGAGTTCTCCTTTTGTGCCTCCCTTATCAATTTTCTCTAATTTCTAGTTTCTAACTTATATTCAAAACTATCAACTTCCCCTTTCTTCTTTTTTTTAATATGGTGGTGGTGGCAGGACATTATTATTTTTTTCTATCTGCCTTCACTTGACTTCTAAGCCAAGTTTGGGTTTTTTAGTCAGCGTTACCTTCTTTTTGGACATCTAATAAAATGTGCTTAAACAGTTCCCAATTATCATTCATCTTTTTTCACCCAACTGATATGACCCATATTTGTGAAACTGGCCCCTCTAAAATACTGTGTGTGTGTGTGTATTACTGGTCTGGACTTTATTCTGTTTGTATGTAACAAATATAATCAAATCATGATCTCTTCTGCATGCGCTGCCACTCATTTTTTTTTTCTGCAATCAAGTCTTTATCTGTCAAGATGGGGACTAATATAGAATTCCGCTATGTTGGATGCAACACTTTTTGAGTTAGAAAATAGTCATCTATAAATTGTATAAATTCCAAGGACAATGTACTCCTGGCAGCATGAGACTTTTTTGAATACATCACTCAAATTGAAGTCCCCCATGATAACTCAGCTCCCGCCCCCAATATGTTAGAGATAGGTACTTGAAGAGCTGGTTGCTGGGTTCTCTAGTGTGATTTGGTGGTCTGCAAAAAACACCAAATACCACCCTCTCTTGTGTTTATCTTTCAGAACATTTACACATAAGAATTCAAAATAATTTTTTTCTGAATTGACAATGACTCCGAAACAGGTAATACTATAGGTCAAAGTAGTGATTTTAACATTCTAACCATATGAATCTTCCCACCAAGTTTCAGTACTGCCAACTAGATTGAATTATAGCTCTCAGGTGAGCAATTCTAATTCTTCTTGTTTGTTACCCAGGCTCCTAAAATTGGTGGATAGGCAATTTAAAAAGAATTTCTTCACTTCATGTCCTTTGGTTTCTTGACTACATTTTTGCTCAACATCTTGATTTTGTCCTAAATGAGTGCTCATTTGTTCTCTCTTTGCATGCTTCCCTTTTGTTGTTAGTTTAATGCCATCTTTACTAGTCTAGCCAGACTGTCCCCTCGATGATTGGTTCCCCTTATACTGAAATGGAGCAATCCAAACTGTACAATCTCCTTTCCCTATAAAAGATGGGCCAGTGTTCCACCAAACTAAAACTTTCTACCTTGTATCGCTTACTTAGCCAGCAGGCCACTTCAAGGATGGGGAATTAAATGATGCAATGAGGTAACTTGATAGGAAGACATCTGCCTCATTTGCCTCAGCCAGACCTATGGAGAGATCCTCTTTCACTCTGCAGAGCCCATCTCTTTGGATCATTGTAAGTTTCCCAACATGCTGTTCCAAATCCTAAAATCACTTCAGATAACTATGCTCTGTGCTTCTCATTATTGGACAACTCATTATGAATCAGCTGCATGCCCTGAATCAGTTGACCTTGTTATTACTACATGGTTGCTGAGTCTATCATCCAAGAGACAACACATTTCCCCTACTGCTTCAGATAAAAACAGATCCTTCACATTCCCATGACTAGAAGAGCATCCTCTATCAGCTTCTCTTTGTGATGTGATTTTGCTGCATAAAATCAATAAGTAAAGATAAATTATGTAGGCTTACATGCACATAAACACAGGTTTTCTTTACTACTACTATAGATAATTTTGTTCTCCTAAACCCAGAAAAAACAAAAAACAGGCAATGCAATACATCAAGGGCAGAATGGAAGCAGCTGCTGATACAAACAGATAGCTGTAGCACTGGATTTAAAGTCATAATGCAAAGGAAAAGATAAGTTTAAAACTCCTTTCTCTTATTCCCATACAAGCTTTTAATAAGGCATGCTAATTAACACTTCAGCTTTGGACTGCCCCTGCACAGCACCACTCTCCAACCCCAGCCATGGTGAGTATGGCCTGCCAGGGGCAGGAGCAAGGCAGGGGGGCGGGGGAGGGAGGAAGGAATTTCATGAAAAAATAAAATGTTGGTCTTTATTGGGTAATGGCACTGAATATTGGCACTATTGGTGATTTTAGCTGATATCTCACTCCTGAGGGTTACAAGTGCACAGAGCACTCGGCTGCTACTGGCATTCTGAAGCCTATGGGGCTCATGTGTCACTAGTCTGTTTACTGTAATGGTGACAGTGAATTCATTGTGGAGTGGCATGGAGGAAGAAATATGGCAGCCATCCCTAGCAACCTTTGGGAAAGTCACAGGTTTAGGAAAGGATTGCAGAGTATCTCCATGAAAGTTTCATCAAGATCTCTCAGGAGGATACAAGGGATATCCCTATGTAGATAAACAAGCTACTCTGTCTGGGCTCTCCCCTACCTCTTTGCCCCCTGTCTAATCCTACAGAGGAATGAAAAGCAGATACCAACTCTGCCTCTGTTTGTTGTACTGCTACCCCTTCTCATGTGAGGAAAACAATGAAAAGTTGATTCCTGTCTCATGACAACCTGGGATGAATCAGGAGCCATCTTTAAATTTAAATATTGGAAAGGAGAGTGCATGCACACACTCACCCGAGGTCCCTTCCCTTTCATCGGGCTCATCCATGGTTGGCTGGCAGGACTGGCTAGACTCTGGTGGCTTCTCAAATAGGTCCTGCCTTGTGGCATGGCTGGACTCCCGCACAGCGTATCCCTTCTCCTCGTTGTTGTTCGCAGCAAGAGACTCTGTCTCAGGGCTCCTCCAAGGTATCCATGGTGGTTTGCAGGGTGCTGGAGGGGTCTCCATCAAGTATGCCATGCAGCTTATTGTAAAAGCAGCAGGTCAGCAGCTCGGAACCAGGTCTATTGTTGGTCTCCCTGGCCTTATGGTCTGATGGCCAAAGTTCCTTCATATGGCATTGATGCTGATTGCAGCTGTACCCCTTTGCCTGTCTCCTTCATGAAACCTTTTCATAGATGTCTATGGCTGGTTCGCAGCTGTGCTTGCCCAGTTTCTTCTCCCCACAGGCCCAGGAAATCCAATACCTCCCATCTATTCCAAGCAGGACTGTATCTTGTGCATGGAGCCAGCATGGTCAGCTGAGCAGTTACACATAACAAAGGAGAGCTGGTAGGTATTCTTGCCAATGTGGACAATCAGGAAAACACATTTCAACAATATGCTGAGGGTTTTAAACAGGAAAGGGAGGTGGCTTCCACTCCCTAGGCAGTGGAGATTACAATTGAGACCAGAATGGTCACTGTCTATGGAATGGGGCATTGTGGGACAGTTGCTGGATGACTGTTAGAGCCGACGCAGGTCACACAGTGTCTACACTTGGACTGTGCTGACCTTGGTAGGTCAACTATGGCTCAACACTGTTCAGAGAGGTGGTTTTCCTGGCTCACCATAACAGGGCACTTATGACTATTGGAGACAAATTTGAGTGTAGAAACATACACAAATAGGTCGACATGAGGTGACTTACATCACCATAATTGTATAATGTAGACCAGGCCTTAGTATGCTTGATGCAGTATACAGTCAGTGTGATGATTTGGAGAATATGTCTGCATAACTATTGAACTCTGGCTGATGCTATAAAGTTGTTATGAAATTGTTCTTTGAAAAGGATGGGGAAAGATTCTCAGAGTCATGCAAGAAGCTGTGAAGAGGAGAGGGCGAGAGATGGGCATGCTTTTGTAGTGAGGGTGTAGAGGCAGATCAACTGCAGGACCAACCAAGGTCAAAGTAAGCTAACCTAGAGAGAGAGAGGCTCTGTGGTTCTGAAGACAACCTATGCTCTGTAGGAGAAGGATTCTGGATGCCACAGAACACCCTAACCTTAATCCAAAGAATGTTCCAGAGTTGTGAGGAAACTGAGGCAGAGAAATACATGCAGAGTTTATTATTTTTGTCAAGATGTGTGCATTTCTCATTTTGCTAAGTAAAAATCAATGATGTTTTAGAATTCTGAACAAAGTCCACGTGTGTGTTGTGTGTTACCTAGCACCTGCCCCTGAAAAAGTAAACTATAAACCCAGAGCATCCACAAAGACAGAGTTCTGGGAAAGGAGGTTAATAAGCTATGGAGGTGGGAAGCCTGAGGGGTCACCAGTTGAATTATATTGTCACAGCTGTCAGAAGGTGTGTGTGACGGGGCGTGCATTCCCAACACTAAGCAGGAAAGGGTTAATCCCACAGTATAGGCGCCAGAAGTCCTGCTTCTTAGACCAGACCAGGCATGCTCCAAATGCTGCACTAGTATAAAGGAGGGCAGCCCACTTCATTTCAGACTGACAGCCAGGGAAGGAGGACGCTCGGTGAAGGCTCCAGCCCAGGAGCCACTTCAGCCCCTGACTGCAGGAACTAGAAAGCCTGAGGCCCAGACCAAAGACTGGCTGCCTACAGCCAGTCGACAGGAGTTGGAGTCCCAACAAGCTACCTGCGCGAAGGAGCTTAGAGACCCTGATGATGAATGGACCCCAGCTTCAGAACTCATGGTAAGAAGTGGCCTGGAGGGATGTAGTGAGTGGTACCTCGCACCGGAGGAAAGTCAGCGTGTTGTGGTAGGATCCCTCCTGACTGTTTGGTGACCATGTTCACTACTAATAGGGCCTTGGGCCAGGACCAGTTGGAGAGGGAGGGGCCAGGTTCTCCTACCCCCTCCACTGCCACCCTAGGTGGCAATTCACTTCTCTGACCCTGGCCACTAGGCTGCGCAGCCCCGACCCCAAGGGCTGTTGTACTGAGACTGGCCACTAGGCTGCATAGCCCTGACGCAAGGGCTGTTGTACTGACCCTGGCCACTAGGCCGCATAGCCCTGATCCAAGGGCTGTTGTACTGAGAGTGGCCACTAGGATGAGCAGCCATGACCCCAAGGGCCATTGTACTGAGCTGATGTGTAGGCTGCACAGCCCTGACCCCAAAGGCCATTGTACTGACCCTGGCCACTAGGTTGCACAGCCCTGACCCCAAGGGCTGTTGTACTGAGACTGGCCACTAGGCTGCACAGCCCTGATCCTAAGGGCTGTTGTACTGAGACTGGCCACTAGGTTGCACAGCCCTGACCCCAAGGGCTGTTGTACTGAGACTGGCCACTAGGTTGCACAGCCCTGACCCCAAGGGCTGTTGTACTGAGACTGGCCACTAGGCTGCACAGCCCTGATCCTAAGGGCCATTGTACTGACCTTGGCCACTAGACCACGCAGCCCTGACCCCAAGGGCCATTGTACTGAGGCTGGTATGTAGGCTGCACAGCCCCGACTCCAAGGGCAGTGGTAATGAGGCTGGCCACTGGGCCTCACTCTCCTAAACTGAAGGGCCACCCTTATGAATCTGATAATTGTCCCTTATCGTGATGAAGCACGAGACAGTCGAGTAGACCATAACTAGACTTGCCAACTTTCTAATTGCACAAAACTGAATGCCTCTGCTCTGCCCCTTCCACAAGGCCCTGCTCCTGCCCCGCCACTTCTCAGAGGCCCAACCCTTGCTCTCTCCATCCCCCCTCTCTCCATCACTTGCTTTCCCTCACCCTCACTCACTTTCACCAAACTGGGGCAGGAGGTTGGAGTGCGGGGGTAGTGGTGGTGAGGGCTTTGGCTGGAGGTGCAGGCTCTGGGGTGGGGCTGGGAATGAGGGGCTTGGGGGTGGAGGAGGGGGTTCAGGGCTGGGACAGGGGGTTGGGGTGTTGAGGGGTGCAAGGTGTGGGCTCCAGGAGGGAGTTTGGGTGCAGGAGGGGACTCTGGGGCAGGGGGTTGGGATGCAGGAGGGGGTTTGGGATCCTGGCGGCACTAACCATGGCTCCCAGGAAGCAGACACCTGCATCCTGCAGCCCATAGGTGCATGGGTGGCCAGGGAGGCTCTGTGCGGTTCCCGGCCAATGGGAGCTGCAGAGCCGGCACTTTGGGTGGAGGCAGTGCACAGAGCCTCCCTGGCCACCCCAGCGCCTAGAGGCCACAAAGACCTGGCAGCTGCTTCTGGGAGTCACATGGAACTAGGTAAGGCCTTAGTCATGGGCCTTTGCTGCACCACCAACCAGACCTTTAACTGTCCAGTAGGCGGTGCTGACTGGAGCCGCCAGGGTCCCTTTTCGACCGGGCGTTCCAGTCAAAAACCAGACACCTGGCAACCCTAAGTGTAACCGCAATGTCAGCACATCCGTTGTCCGCCTCAATAGGAGATAGGGTGTGCATACACCCCACAGGGTGCTAGACAGAGAAGATCTGCACCTGAGAGTGTGCCTAGAAACCCCAACCTAGGGGCAATGCCTGGATTCTGGAGGCTAAAGCACAGGTGGATTTAGTATGTTGATCCCCTCACAGCAGTCTGGTGAGTGTCCATGGGGGAGAGCTTTCCTAGATCTTTGACACTGAGGCATTCAGTGATGCAGCAATTACATACAATTAACTGGAATGTGTAAGTTCTACATTAGAAAATCTATCAAACTCTTCACAGAGAGGTTTTTCCCCAGAAATCAGTTTTGGGTTTATTTTATTTCAGTTTTCTTCATTTTGTATGTCATGTAATTAGCTTTAAACTCTGCTTTCACTGCACTTTGTATTTATTAATGCCATATGGGCCACTTATCCTACTTATTAATGAGATCTGAAACCTGTGGTATATCACTTGATTCACATTTTATATTTACTATTACTCTGATCTGGATCCATGGCAAGTTTCACTTAGTCCTCTACATAGATAAATAACATCTGTTTTATGTAGTGAACCAGTTCTTTATCAGTTCTGAAGTTCCAAGCTGCATCCCCCAAGCTCATTTCTTACACAAGATGCTGTGATGAGGAACAGTCTATTAATGTCTTTCTGAAAATCAAAATAAATGATTATGTATGCACTGTCATTATCAATATCTTGAACCCTCTCAAAAAATTCAAGGACATTAATTAGATTCTCCATGCTGATCATGCCCTCCTGGATTATTAGTATACATGAACTATTCTCATTTTGCTTTCAGTGTACTTTGCATTGTTTTTAATGGCACAGCTTTGCAAGCTGCTGGCCATGTAAATTCCTGGCATAATTTAGCACACAGTTTTGAACACAGTTAGTAAATATGCATGTGTAATATCTCATTTATATAGTGAATAAATAACATTTGCATACTTTTCCAGAGTAAAACAATTCTGCACCATTGAAATCAAAGGAAATTTTGACATTGACCTTACAGGGAGAAAGATCTAGCCTACCTGTGAGTAAAGGTCAAAGGAAGGATGGTCTAGTCATTAGCCTGGGACTTTGGAGACCTGGGTTCATTTGCTGCTCTGCTATGGATTTTCTGTGTGATCTTGGACAAGCCACTTTGGGTATGTCTACACTACAATTAAACACCCACAGATGGCTTGTGCCAGCTGACTCAGTCTTGCAGGGCTCAGGCTAAGGGGATGGTTAATTGAGATGTAGATGTTTGGGCGCAGGCTGTAGCCTGTGCTCTGGGACCTGCCGTGCTCACGGGGTCCTAGAGCCCAGCCTCCAGCCTAGGCTCCAATGTCTACACTGCAATTAAACAGCTCCTTAGCCCAAGCCAGTTGGCATGGACCAGCAATGGGTATGTAATTACAGTGTAGACATACCTTTAGTGTCTCTATGCCTCAGTTCCCCATCTGTAATATGAAGCTAATAGTATTTCCCTACTTCACATGAATGTTGTGAGGATAAATACATTACCGATTGTGAGGCACTTAGCTACAGTAATGGAGATCATATAAGTATCTTAGATAGATAGACCTGTTCATGGGCCTTACAGTATCAGCATACAACAATATTGCAACAAATACCTGTACAATAACACCACACTTCACATCTGAAAACCTGTGTATTTTACATGCTTATTTCTTGTAATTTTTTTCTGTTATATAAGGGAAAAAGCAAGTTTATGCATGTATTTTAATTTGATTTCCATAGTGATTGGCATTGTTCTCTAAATTCTGCTCCTTTTAACACCTGGAAATTAATCTGTTTTGATTGAAGAGAGTTGTTACTTTTAAATTGTCTTACCTGCCTCACTGGTCCTGGAGTTATCCATGGTACTGGTTATGTTCATTGCATTCAGGTGAGTATATAGAAAAAAACAAAACAGTTCAGATGAGAACATATGCATTTACTCTGTCTAAACACACATATTTAAAAGGTTGTATCTGAATTCCTGATCCTGTGGTGTAGCAGTTGCACAATATAATGCCAAAGCTATAGAAAACCCATCTCTCTTTCAAGGCTGAACTTGTTGTGGGGGTTCGTACTTAGACCATCTGTCCTTTCAATAATCCATGAAATACTTAACAAGAATGTACTTGTGACATCTTGAGATAAGATGCTATGATGGCGCTGTTATCACCGAGCAGCTGGATGGATAGGAAAGGGAGGGTGAAAGCTCAAAATGAAGGGAACTGAAGCTTTTGAACTGTACCTGTTTTTAATGGTGGTGAAACTGAATGTTACCTTGGTGATGGTGGGCAAGTATAACAGGGAAGGAAGGGAAGAGGAGCTCTGGGAGTGGTATAGCAAAGTTGCTCCATCGGCACAAACCCATTTTGGCAGTAAAGGAGGAGCGGCCCAAATGGTAAGAGAAACCAGTAGAGTTAAAATAAGAAGGAGGGCGCCCTCTGACTAAGCTTGGGGGCAGGAACCTGTACAGGACGTGAAACTATGACTCAGATCCATGTATTTATACAAAATAAACAGGCAGTTTTGAATTACTGGCTTTATCTACACTGTTGTAATGTGTTATTTGCAGAAACATCTCCTCCTCTCAGCCCCCCTCAAAGGATTTACCTATGTTAGTCACTTAGAAAGCACCCATCACTGCAATATATATGACAGACACTAAATAAAAAAAAACACCTGCATTTTATCCACAAAGGACCTCAGTTTTCCCACTGCTCCTAAATTTTGCCAACTGTTCCTTATACGAGGGGATTTTATTTTTCTCCCTTCCCTTCTTCATGTATGCAGTTCAGTGGAACTTTGGCCATTGTTACTGGGGAAAGCCTGCCCACAAAGATGGGCTTTGCAGTGTACTTTACAATTGATGCACCTTGAGTTCATCCTGACCTCATTGATCAAGAGTTCCATAGGTAGGGGCATCAGTCATGTTTGCTGGTTGTTTACTCTTATTTTAATACAGAACATTTCTAACCTTAGTTCTGATCAGTGCTATTACAATATAGTAATTCTTGGAGATATCCCCTTGCAGAGGCTCCAGAAACTCTTTTTTCCAGCTTCACCGTCCAACAGAAGTGGAGTAAGAGCTCCTAGGATGGAACTTCTGAAGCCCTGGGAATAGTTGGGATTCCCTTATCAACCACTAGGTGCAGAAGCAGTGGGTCAGCAGACACCTACACAGATGGGGCACTCATGTTCTCCTCAAGTAGAAATCAAAAGGAAAAGGCCCAGCTCTGATTCCAAGACAATCTACCCCTTCAAATAAATGGGTGTTGTTGTCTGCCTCCTCCTCAGACACTCACACTCTCTTGTGTATCACAGACATGTTATCATGGCAATTCCTGATTTAACTCTGAACTCCTGAGCCTGGCTGACTATCTCACCATTTGCCTGAAGGGGAGTCCGCCAGAGCTCAGGTAGAGCTACTTCAGCCTGTCACAATGCTATTGCTATATTTTAAAATAACATGTGAAATACTGTAGTTTTTCCTCCGTTTCTTCCAGCCACTCCAGCTCCAATAGTAGTAGGCTGTTTAGATATATTAAAATGAGGTAAAACAATATAAAATATAACACAGAATATAAAAGCCAGCTAAAGAGCAATGATGGCATTCTTGTCTCATGGTAATATCTTGGCATTTTGTTCCTATTTAAAACAAACTTAGCAGAGAGGGACTAGATGTCTCCAGGAATTGGTAATTGGATATTGATTCATTCATCTCTAGGTGGCTAGTTTGAATCCAGCCCACGCTGATAGCGGCTCTTTGATAGCCTATATGAAATAGGTTTGCTGACCTACATGAGAGGCATCCACATCACAAAAACACCACCTCACTGAGCACTAATTTGACAGCCTCATTGGCAGTCTCTGCTGAAAGACCAAAGATTTGCCTGAGCATGGAGATTGAATTACCCTATCAACCCCAAGAGGTCATCCTTTCAAGCCAAGTTTGAGGCAGGTGGTGGAGATTGGGGCAACTTCATTTGTCTCTGCTGACTGGCCTGATTGTCTGGCATTTTTTGTGAGCACTAAACTACCAGAAATTTGTATTAAAACCAGTAAAAAAAAATGAAAAAGTAATTTAATTTTATTTATTTTTATCCCAAAGAGCTAGCCTTTTATCCCAAAGAGATAGCTGATTAGGACAATGTTCTTGTTCTGTCAACATAATCTCTTATGCTAACATCAGATGTCAACTGAAATAAGAAACATTTTATTCCTAAAGTGGCTAATCTGGTAATTAATTTCTAAGCACCTTACCTGAACCTTAGAATAATTAAAACCACAATTAAATCAAAACAGTGTAAAAATCCCTTTAAGAGGTTACATTTTAAAAGGACCCAACAAGTCGATGATAGTTATAGGACCAAATTTAACACTGGCAGCAGTAGGCACAAATGCAATTGAATTCCACTTACCCCAGCTCTGAATTTGACCTACTGTGACCTAAGGAAAAAAGACATCAGCAATACTCAATTTTACATTCTTCAAAGTATATAGATACTTCTCTTATTGAATGAAATTTATTTATTTAAACTTCATCAATGAACGGTCAGCGTTCGAAATAAAAGACCTTGTCTCCATTTGTTTATAATACTTTCACAAAGAAGAATTGCTATATATTTTTGTTGTACATGAACAAACTATACTAAACATACAATAATGAAACTAATTATGTTCTCCAATAGGTGGAATTTATAGCTTGCTGTGAAGTAATTATGTTTATGTGCAGTATGATCATAATAAACTGTGGAAATTCACACCACAATGAATGACATGATAAAAGGGTATGTATAATTTTAATGATATACTGAACCATATCTAAAATACTGAAAATTACCTTGTAGGGTGTATACCAGATGCAGCAGTAGATTTTACTGATGAAACCCTGGAACATTTACCAAAGTGCCTCAAATTAAAAAAAAACTATCAAGTTAGCTATATATGCACCTTAGCCTCCGTTTTCCATGCGTGCGAACAGCATGATCCCACTAATTCCTTTAACACTGATATTGAGTCCTGTTTACAACAGAAAAAATATGCTAGTGGAGCACTCCCGAATGCTGTCTTACACCTCTGAGGTGTATGTATGCTTTTATCCTACAGTTCAGCTACTTATACTGCGCAATGTATTCTCAGCTAAGGTTATCATGGATTCTTTGTTGGCTGTACTAGTAGAGCAGCGCTGCCCATTAGAATCAGAACTTTAAAAAGACCTTGTAACATGGTTTTTACTCCCACTTCTCCTTCTCCCCTTACTTAACTTCTTGGAACTTCCAGAGAAAAAGACTGTTTCTGGCAGTTGATATGCTGGGATCTTGAAGTACAAAATGGAGTTTAGTGTCCATGGCTAGGTTTTGGTATTCCTGTAGGAAACACAGCTTTGGGTCCCAGTTTGTGACCTAGAGTGTTGATGGTATAAAGATGTATTTCAGCTTACGAGCCCTGTATCACACTGTTGTAATAACTGGGGCTACAATTTACTCAAATTCTGAGCTCAACTACAATAAGCTAGTGAAAGTTCTTAAATTGCACAACAACTTATCATAAATGATGGGGAAAGATACAAAAAGGAGACAGATTGAATTAGTATAAACAAACACGTCTATTGGTATAATTCAAGGACTGGGTTGCGACTGTGCCTGATAAACAAGAGAAGTGTGGGAATAGAAATCTATTAATAAAAGTGATATGTCAGAAATTAGGCCTAATTGGTGGACAAAATAACACGGGGATGGGCTATTCCGCCATTATTCCACCATTATTCCCTTTTTGGGCGTCCTAAAAATATTTTGAGGGGAAAATTAGGAGGGAAGGAAATACAAAAATTTCTCACTGAAAGAAAGGGAAAGAGTGAGCTTTGCAATCATGGCTGCCAACCTCACCATCTTCTAGGACCCGGGATGTACTGTAATGCTATTAGGTCTTCATCATCCTGACCAGACCACGAGAGAGAGAGGGACCCAGGTGACATCACCACCTTCACCTGCTTTGGCTGAATCCTGCCTCCCCTTTTCCCCCCCCATACACACAACACATACCTGGGTTCTTCACTTTTCTATCCTCCTTTTTCCTTCTGTCTAAGAAGAGTTTGACTTAGTTGGCCAATACCATATATTTCGCAACACTGCTGTAAGCCTGTCACCAGAGAGTCAGATAAAAGCAATCGCTGAAACAACCCAATACTGGTACAAGTTTGCCAGGTCTCAAAGTGGTGGATAAGACCATGTGCTGTTCCTATGTTTCTCCAGCAGTGTGAAGATAGAAGTTGCATTTTCTGTCTTTGCTGTTCTTTTGTCTTGTGTGTGTTTTGTTTTGTTTTCTGGGAAATGGGATTGGATTTTAACAGCAACAAAAACTGCTCCAACACAGCTCAACTAATTTCTTCTCTTCCTCCACCCCTAAGGACAGTTATTACCATCTTTAATACCATCTAAAAGCCTGCCAAATGGGGTTGGGTGGGAGGAGAGGAGGATTCTTTATAAAAACTCTTTCCATCTTAAGGGAAATGGAAGAAGGGAAGTCATTAAAATGAAAGTCTTAATACTTCTTTTTTCAAATGCTTCAACACTTCTCCCCTTTCTTTTCTGTATCTTTAATAAAAGGTTAATAAAAATTAATGGTGTGTTTGCCATGGCACTAAGCAAGCTGAAGTCTCCATATACAAAACCACAACCTTTGTTTAACACTATTTTATGTTGGACAGTGACAGAGTCATGTTAACACCTTTTCCTCTTTGGGTCCATTTAGTCCATTGAAATTAATACAACATGCAGAGAAAATTTGAAAGCATGGTGTTGTCTTGTGATTTGAGTAAGCAAGCAGTAGGATTGTACTGAATTATTTCTTTAAGATAACTCCAGAGATATAAAGAGTTTTCCAGCACCACATTATTATATTTCCTTCCCCTTTCTTCTCTAAACCTCCTCTCTTAGTCTCCTTTGATTTGGACATAATACCCAGAGCTGACATGTTCCCAGGGATGAGTTTTTGCAATCCCCACTGAAGTCAATTGAATGTGAAAACACAGGTATAAGAGCAGAATACGGCTCATTGTATTTTAATAAAACCCCATCTAACTTTATTTCCTTACTTCTTATTGCTTACTATCATATATTTTTATCTGGCCAGTAGTATTATTCTCTGCCTGCTGCTCCTATCTCTAAATTATTTAGAGATCCTTCATTCTAGAATTGGTATGGGGATATGTATGTGATGCCATGAATATTGCATTGTGACACCATGGAAAGACTCAGGAGAAGTGAACAAGCTGATCATGCTTCAAAAATCTAAACTTTCAGTTAGGTGCAAATGCTCTTGTGCTTGTTGTTATGGGAAATAATATGTAGATAAATGGCCTGACTGTTCAGTGATGGTTTCTAATTTTTCTTTTTTCTTTTGTTTTTAATATGATCCTGATGGTAATTTGGCTGATATTAAAAGTGGCTTGTGTAGTTCCTTTAAAAAACAAAGAATCCTCAACATATAATATTCCGATCTTCATTCACAACCAGCCAAACTAAATAAATTATCCCAATCCTCAAATAACCCTGACATCTTGTGATTACAGATTATCTGCCTCACCTGATAGAGCTCACTGAACTGCTAATAATATACCAGATGGTTTGAGAATGGTTTTTCTTTCTAGCACTAGTTAAACCTGGAATATGAAAGGTTCAAAGAATAATCCACCTTTACAGCAGAAGATGAGATTTGTTGATATTGGACACTGAACGGTTTGTATTGCATTTAACATTAGGAAAATGCCTCTAACGCCACAAAACAGTTAATCAATTTTAGCAGGTTGCAATCTAAATTTTATCCAATGTCATGTTTTTCTCCCGACACAGCATATAGGCAAGGTGACAAACTCATATCTAAAGATAAACATATAGAATATATTTTAGTGATCTCATGTATACAAAGAGAGTGGTTTCCCAGGCAACAGTAATATCTTCAGACGTAATAGGGTCCAGGAGCTCAGCTTTGCCCATATTCCTTTCCTGCTGGTACAGAATGCTTTCCCATTTTTGTTAATGTTGGGAGAGCAAATCTGGTGAGCTGGCTCTGAACTTTCCCCTCTGAGGTTTGGGTGATTTTATGGGTGAAATGCAATGAATGAAGGCTATAGGAATGCTCAGGTTCAAAGGAATTAGGCAAACACTGAGAGATGAAGGCTATGCCCCCATTATTCTACGCTGCTTATGCAGCTAAGAGGACATTAGAAATGGAAGGCAGCATCTGTAAACCAAATGAGGCAGACAGGTGTGCATATAACCAATTAGTACCAATTGCACTGTATCCACAGATAGGTTATCCAATTATTATCCAGTTCTCAATATAAATTTTAATAATACTACATAAGAAGTAAGATATATGGCTGGTGAGACTAAGGGAGTTAACCACTGGTGCATATCTCTAGACCACTTCTGTCTTATTGCCATTGATTAATTTTGGGGGACAAAAAGGAGCACTTTTCTGTGCTGGGAGCTTGCCAGGAAGTTTGGTAGGACTCTGGGCTGGTTTGCTGTGTTTGGTATGCTGGGAGATTAAGGGAGTTAGCCAGCTGAGTTTCCCAGCAGAGAAAGGCAGGGAGAAAGGTTATCTCCCCCCACTCCTTAACTTGCAGGTACTACACAAGGAAAAACCTATAATGGGAAGAAAATGGAAAAGGAAAATGGTGCATTGCTCTTCATATGCCTGAACCTATGAAGGCCCTGGCCCTGGCCTTGGCCAGCCAGGCATTCTGATCTAGGAGGCTTCTAACCAGGTCCTAGTCTTGACTTACTGGGGATGCAGCCTGCATGCCCCTTCCACAGAAAGCCAGGCAAAGTGAAAGACCCAGTGTGAGAGGTATGTAATGATGGAGTCCCTCAGGAAGCCGGTAAGGGAATTGCAAGAGGAGGCAGCTCATCTGTGTAGCCTCCAGCAGGGCCGGCTCCAGGCATCAGCCCAGCAAGCAGGTGCTTGGGGTGGCCAACAGAGAGGGGTGGCACGTCCGGCTCTTCAGTGGCAATTCGGCCGCGGGTATCTCACTCCCTCTTGGAGCGAAGGACTAGCCGCCGAAGACTGATGCAGCAGCGGTAGTGCCGCAGATCACGATTGTGGATCTTTTTTTTTTTTTTTTTTCTGCTTGAGGCGGCAAAAACCCTGGAGCCGGCCCTGGCCTCCAGAAGCACGTGTGCTTCATCAGCAGGATGCACATGGAGATGGGATGGAGGATGTTAGCCTGATGACTACAGTGGCACCAGAGGAAGGAGGAGAACTGGCTACTGGGCTCTTTGGGCAGTAGACAGTTCTCGAGCCCCTACCTAGGCCCCCTGTCCATTGAGGTCAAGAATCGGTATGCCGTTCTAGCGACAAGAAGTGTGAGGAGCAGACCCTGACATCTGAGGAGGAGGAGCCACCTGCTCCAAAGACTGAGAGGCTCACAACCATCACACCAAAAAGGAGGAGACATAGGCCTGGTCTACACTACGCGTTTAAACTGATTTTAGCAGCATTAAACCGATTTAACGCTGCACACGTCCACACGAGGCCCTTTATATCGATATAAAGGACTCTTTAAACCGGTTTCTGGACTCCTCCCCAACAAGAGGAGTAGCGCTGAAATCGGTATTACCATATCAGATTAGGGTTAGTGTGTCCACAAATCGACAGTATTGGCCTCCGGGCGGTATCCCACAGTGCACCATTGTGACCGCTCTGGATAGCAATATGAACTCAGATGCAGTGGCCAGGTAGACAGGAAAAGCCCCACAAACTTTTGAATTTCATGTCCTGTTTGCCCAGCATGGAGCTCTGATCAGCACGGATGGCGATGCAGTCCCAAATCCAAAAAGAGCTCCAGCATGGACGGTGCGGGAGATACTAGATCTGACCGCTGTATGGGGAGACAAATCTGTTCTTTCAGAGCTCCGTTACAGAAGACGAAATGCCAAAGCATTTTAAAAACATCTCCAGGCTATGATACATAGTCCACAGCACAGTGCCGCGTGACAAGCGTAACGGAAAGCCAAAGAATCAAATGGACGCTCATGGAGGGAGGGAGGGGGTATTGAGGACTCCAGCTATCCCACAGTCCCCAGCAGTCTCCAAAAAGTATTTGCATTCTTGGCTGAGCTCCCAGTGCCTGTAGGGTCAAACATATTGTCCGGGGTGGCTCAGGGTATAGCTCATTAATTTACCCCCTTCCCCCCGTGAAAGAAAAGGGAAAAAAATCGTTTCTTGACTTGTTTCAATGTCACCGTATGTCTACTGCATCCTACTGGTAGACTCAATGCTGCGGCAGTGAACAGCAGTATCCTCTCCCCTCCCCTCCCCGGTGGCAGACGGTACAGTGCAGTAGGACTAGTAGCCATCCTCATCATCATCCCGTGAGTGCTCCTGGCTGGCCTCAAGTGAGGTCAGCCGGGGGCACCTGGGTAAAAATAGGAATGACTCCCAGTCATTCCCAGTAGATGGTACAGAATGGCTGGTAACCATCTTCATCATAGCAACCGGGGGCTGAGCTCCATCAGCCCCATCCCTTTCATGTGTAAAGTTGCTGGACTCCTCTCCCCTGCACTGTTTAATGTCCTGCCTGGACTATCATAGCAGCTGGAGGCTGCCTCCCCCTCATTTTATCTCACTAACAAGTCAGTGTTTCTTATTCCTGCATTCTTTATTACTTCATCACACAAATGGGGAGACACTGCAACGGCAGTCCAGGAGGGTTGGAGGAGCAGGGAAGCAATGGTTGGGGTTGTTGCAGGGGCACCCCTAGAATGGCATGTAGCTCATCATTTCTGCGGGATCTGACATGGAGCAGCTGTGCTCTCTGGTTCTCTGGTACACTGGTGCTGTAGTACACTTGCACCATATTCTAGGCAGTACTGACTCTATTTTTATATACCATAAAGGAGGGATTGACTTGGGAGTCATTCTCATTTTTGTCTTTGCGCCCCCGGCCGACCTTAGCCAGGGGCACCCATGACAGCAGCAGATGGTACAGAATAACTGATAACCATCATCTCATCGCCAATTTACAATGGCATGGCAGACGGTACAGAACAACTGATAACAGGCTCTGCTGTCTTGCAAAGGCAAATGAATGCTGCTGTGTAGCGCTGCAGTACCGCATCTGTTAGCAACATCCAGTAGACATACGGTGACAGTAAAAAAAAGCTGAACGGGCTCCATGGTTGCCATGCTATGGCGTCTCCCAGGGCAATCCAGGGAAAAAGGGTGCGAAATGATTGTCTGCCATTGCTTTCACGGAGGAAGGAAAGAGTGACGACTTTTACCCAGAATCACCCGTGACACTGTTTTTGCACCATCATGCATTGGGGTCTCAATCCAGAATTCCAATGGGCAGGGCAGACTGCAGGAACTATGGGGTAGGTACAGGATAGCTACCCACAGTGCAATGCTCCAAAAATTGACGCTAGCCTCGGACCATGGACGCACACCGCCAAATTAATGTGCTTAGTGTGGCAGCATGCACTCGACTTTATACAATCTGTTTTACAAAACCGGTTTATGTAAAATCGGAATAATCCCGTAGTGTAGACATACCCATAGAGTGCAATGGTTGGGACTCCCTTCTGAGGGAGACAGAAACATCCATCTGACAACCTGACATGGTGTCCCAAGAAGTGTGCTGCATGTCTGGAGCCCGCATACAAGATGATATGGAAAGGTTGCTGAGGCTCATGCATCTCTCTGTCCACTACCCTATGCTGCTTATCTACTTCGGCACTAATGATATTACCAGGTGGGATCCTAAACAGATTAGCAGTGACTACAAGGCTCTGGTAGCAAGAGTGAAGGAGTTGGGGGGGTGCAGGTTTTTTTTCTCATCCATCTTTCCAGTTGAAGGTAAGAGCAAAGGCAGGGACACAAACATCCTAGAGAGGGCTGAATGGATGGCTTTGGCTTTCTGTACCATGGTGTTCTGGGAAGAAGGACTGCTGGAAAGAGAGGGAGGAGGATTACACTTGATTCTTTGCAATATCTGCTTATCATTATCAAGGAACATAAACACACCATATTTGTTCAGAACAATGGTCCATTGACTATTCTATCTTCAAAATGGTCAGTACTAGCTGTCTCTGTGGAACATAAAAGGAAACCCTGCTGTAGGCAGTTATAGAATAGTCTGCCCATAGGGAAAATGACTTCCTCTTACTATTGGTAATCCTTATTACTGATTAAAGAGTGTCATTAATAGACTCTAAAATAATTAATAGACTCTAAAATGATTCCTGTCTAGTCCTCCTCAGACAGATTAAGGCTCCTCATCCAGATTAGGGACCTTAAAGTTAAAATGAGAATTTAGAAGGCCAAAAAGGCAGTAGATTAAAGTAGATTAAATACTAATGTAAGAGACCAAACAATAACGGTCCCAGAGGAAACACCCTAAAGACATTTTCATGTCAGTGTGTTAAATTACCATTATTAACTGTAGAGGGATACATGATAGCTTTTAAGGGAGAAAGCTGAAAACTCTGATGTCCCTTGGTATGTGATATTCCTGAATGAGGCGTTTTATTGTGAGGCGGGGAAACCAGGTTCAAAAGCTTACATTCAGATAAAAGGCATGTCAGGCTGGGCACTGAATTGTATGACAGCAACATTAGCTTTATTCTACATGAGGACCTTTATGCCAGCAATGATAGTCATCAAATAATGATCTGGGCCTGACATTTGCAGTAGTAGTAAAGCTCCTTGCTGTCAGTCATAAACTTTACAAAGGGTACCATCTGATAACTGATGACTAGAGCTGTGTAGATATGGAACTACCTGCTCTCACCCTCTCCCTCCTACTTATAGGCTTTTTGTCCTGGCTGAATGCTGTAGCAAGGCAGAATAATGGTTTGATTTTATCTTTTTTACCGGCGATAATTTAAAAATATTCATGTATACACACTGTGAAATTTGCTTGAGTATGAAGTGGTTCCTTTAAAACATCCCTCAGGTTTTCTGTAGTTTAGTAAGACACTCATGTAAAGACCATTTCTAGGCAAAAGGTTTTTGATGGGTTGGGTGATGCGAGGTTGTAGTGTTCGAGAGTATCTGCTGTGGACACGGTAGAAAAAAAATGCTAATTAAAGGGACATATCGGCCAGGCATAATGGAAACTAGTTCTAACAAACTGAGTTTTGGAGAAGAAACTTGCACAAATTCCCACCCTACTCACAAATGATGCACAGGTTCCTAGAGTCCACATTGCCAGTCACTTATGCAGGAATGTCTTCCTCTTGTATGGAGGATATGGGCTCTCTGGTGACCAGCCTCTATTAATCCCTACTCAATCTCTAATCTGTAGGAGGGCTGAATTCCACTGCATCCAAAATGATCAAATTTATGAGGATGTGAACCTTCATTTACTTGTAGTCTAAATAATGGTCTATGGGCATCAAGATACAGCTTACATACTGCTTAGTTGGCGTTGCCTGCATCACCACCCCTAGTCCTAGGTGGCTCTACCTGGGACATTGAGGGGACCTCCAGTGGATGGGCCTGCTGATCTGCATTTCACTTTCAGGGATACACTGCTGTAATTAAAAACCTGCCAAACTGCCAGCACCTTATCCCTTCCCAGTTATCAAGCCATATTCATCCAGTGTGTAAAAGGTGGGGACATTCATTGTAAATGTCTTGGTTTTTCCCCTCTAGTTTCCTCCTCTTGCTTACTGCTCTAAGTACTGGCTCTAAGGCCTGATCTACACTTAAACATTAGATCGACCTAGCTACATCACTCAGAGCTGTCAAAATTTTTGCACTCTGAGCACTGTAGTTAGATTGACATAATCCACGGTGTAGACTGAAATTCTTCCATCAACCTAGCTACCACCTCTTGGAGAAGTGATTAACTACTTCAATGGAAAACCCCTTTTTGTCAATGTAGGAAGCATCTACACTATGGCAATACAGCAACACACCTGCAGCACCATAAATGAGCCACTATACAGTAGACCTTAACTAACCCTCCCAGTAGCCAAAGATTTCTGTTGGATTGATTGATTGATTGTCTCCCAACATAGTGGTTGACTGCCTGGCTGTCACAATGAATGGTCTGTGTCCCACCTTTCTTTGCCTTTCTATTACTACATTATATAACTCTATGGTAGCTGAGTACCTTAAAGAGTAGAGCAATTTGAGTTTAGTAGCTTTATTCTAGGTGAGCTTCCTTGGATCTGACAACTCTTTAGCCAGAGTATTTAACTTATGCCTTAGAAAAATGGTCACCGCTACTACCTCCACCCCCAAAAGCCATCCAGTCATTGATTCCCACTCATTGATTATTTCCTTGGCAAACTCCCTCAGCATTTCACTGAAGGAACAGGATGCTGGGATGGGGCTCTAGGGAGGTTTTAGAAACCCTACTGGAATATTGCTCTGGGACACACATTGGTGGTTTGGTCAGTGGATAAGCTGTAGTAAGTGGCTGTAGAGAGGTGGACTGCACTGGAGGCTTCTGGCCACCTTGCCTCAGTGGCTAGTGCCAGTCATCATCTAGCCCCACTTCCTGGGGCAAACTGCAATCTATAAACCATTCATCATCAGCAAGGGGGGGTTGGACCAGCTGCCTCTGCCTATATCTGGGCTGCCCCTCTGCAGCCCCAGTACCCCTTTTGTGGGCCCTTTACTAAGCCTGCAGCCTGGAGTCTTGCTAGGCTGGAGCTCCCCATCTCCCTCTGCCCTTCCCCAGCACTGCTCCACCCTAGGTACCCTGTTCAGCTTCTCAGGCAGCCCGGTCCTTCTCTCTCTCTAGGGAGCTAGAGAGGGAGTGTCTTTCAGTCTTTGGCCCTCAGCCCTCTTATAGGGCCAGCTGGGCCCTGACTGAGCTGGCCACAGCTGTGGCGGCTTCTCCAATCAGCCCAGCTTTTACCAGCCACAGCCCTCTCCAGGGCTGCTTTAACCCCTTCAGGGCTGGAACGGGGTGACCATCCCACTACAGAGGGCTACAGTAGAAGTCACCTGAGCATTAGAACAATTCCCTACTGTCAGAAGACGAGTGGTGGACTGGTTGGTTCTAGGGCTGAGACAGTGTGAGGAGACATCTGCTATAGTTTATAGTTCTTTGTTTTGACATCCATAGTTCAAAAGTCAAATGGGAGACAGAAGAAACAGGCTGGACCCTTGCCGAATACCTGTTCTTGTGGCCACATGATGCCAGAGTAGTAAACAGAAACGACAGCCACTATCTGGGGCCTGCAGGCCATAACCATCTGCCATAAATCCCGGCTTTGCGCACTCTCCCAGCAGCCCTGGAGATCAGCCACACACTGAGGAGGTCAGAATTCTAGTCTTCACATTGACTGACACATTAAAACCCATGCTGCTCACCTGTCCACCTGCCCAGGAGAACTGTTGGAGTGTGGGGATTAAGAGAGCTGCAGGTCTACTTTTATATCCTCCTACTGCCCCATAAAAGCTTGGACGAACTGAAATGTGACTGTATGTTAAGAAACTGAAATATATTTACTATACATAAAAATGGATAGGGATAGACAGTGATGAAGAAGTTACAGGTGAATCACCTGTTAAGACAGTGTATCCTGTACATAATAGGCCTAATTCTCTTCTGTTACCCTGGTGTAAATCCATTGAAGTCAAAGAAATTTCTCTGGCTTTGCACTAGGGCAACTGAGAGCATGGTGTAGTACAATACACACATGACTGTGTTCATAAAAAATCTTGACTCAGGATGGGTTAAAGTTTTCTCTAAACCAAGCTACTCTCCAGTAAACCAGGCATATTTGCTTCTGTTGGTTTCTTTATAGTGAGATCTCTTCTTCTTAAGTCATTCCAATGTTTCTTCAGTTTTCTTTTGTCCCCACCACTACCCACCACATTGATTTTTAAGGCTTTGCTATGCTGCATTTTCTCTTTCTTGTATGGACTCATCCTTGCTGCTCCATCAGACACTAAATGTTTATCCTACTTTCTCAGTTGAGGCAGCTCTTCCATCGAAACTGAAATTAGATTTAATCTTTGACAGATGTCTTTAGCCTGATACTGACATCTTTTCCTAGATTTTAAGGGAAGTTGCTACCTATCTGAGAAGTTTCTGAATGCATAATTTATGTTGGTGTGCAAATATGCATAGCAAATATGCTAATTACTCTTCTCCTAAATTTGTTGAGCAGTTTTTGCCTGCTGTATTTTTCCAAATACAAGCTCTCAAATTATTTGCACACTTGGGCTTTTGCATGCTAAACAATTTGTCTCCAACAATCTTTAACTTTTATCATTAGGCACCATGTAAATTCTTTTTTAGAAGATTTGCTTAAAAATTCAAGATTATTTATAAATATGATTTTTTTCCACCCGTGCCTTACATAAAATGGGTTATTCTCATCATTTGCAGTGGGCTATAGATATGCACTTTGTGGTTTCAGCAGAGGTCCCAGTGGACGTTTATGCATTTCACAAAGAGCCAGATGTTGTGTAGCACTAAGAACTGAAGTCAATAGGTGATGATGACATTCAGCAGGAGCATGCTCAAAACCACAGCATAGTTTGGCATAATTGGCAGTGACGTGGATTGTCAGAGCTGCATGAGGAAACATTCACCATATGAGCCCACGCTATTCCTATATGCTTGAACTATAATGGGATAACAGAATGTAATTATAGATTATGACTTAAACTTTAAAAATACAGGATTGTGACTCTGATGCTGTTGAGGACACCTTTTGAATAAGTCCAAGACAGGATCCACAAAATGTGATTTTACAGCTAATTTCTATTTCTGGCATCATGGAACAGATTATGGCTTTAAGCTACCTTACTGTGACAGAGTGACATGCACCTGCACAAGTCTTATCACACAGAAATGCTTAGAAATAGCATAGAAGCCAGAGCTCTTGGGTTCTACTTCCAGCAGTTGACTTGTTATGAGACCTTGAGCTGATCACTGGGTGAGATTCTGTATTGCATCCTTTTTCAGACTGGAGTGACTAGAATAGTACACAGTATTAAAAAGGTTTCAGAGTAGCAGCCGTGTTAGTCTGTATCCGCAAAAAGAACAAGAGTACTTGTGGCACTTTAGAGACTAATAAATTTATTTCAGCATAAGCTTTCATGGGCTACAGCTCACTTCTTCGGATGCATAGAATGGAGCACACAGAAATAAGATATTTATACATACAGAGAACATGAAAAGGTGGAAGTAGCCATGCCAACTGTAAGAGGCCAGAGAGCAGTGAAGGCAACATCAGAGAAGTTGATATACTCCATGTCCAGGATCATCTAGGGAATGTTGTGATATCTGAGAAATTGAGGAATGAAGTTATGCAGACAGTTAGCAAGCCACTTGAAAGCATAACAGAGCAAGAAAATAAAGAGCAGAGGAAAAAAAGAGATGTGATCACATTCAGTGCCAGGAAAAGAGACAGGTTCACACTCAATGCCAGGGTGAACCATCTGCCTCAAAGTAATCCTTGGTTTTTATAACTTTCCAGTCCACAGAAAAAACTTGGAGTCCTTTACCAGATTTTCCTACAGTTCCCAATAACTAAAACAATCTTAGCTTATAATTGGCACAACCCTGAGACAGCCTTACAACAGATCAACAAAGTCCAGTTCTCAAGACTGTAAGGTCTTTAGGCAAGAACTGGTTTTACTCTGTTTGTGCAACGCCTGGCACAATGAGGCCCTGATCTCAGTTGAAGCTTCCAGATGCCACTGCAACACACATAATAATAATTAATAATTAATAAAACAAAGATTCCCAGCATGTATCAAAGTCCCCTTAACATGACTTTAGTTAGGTGGATTTAGGCCTTTCAGACCGGAATCGTAAGTAACATTTTCAAAGTGCCTAAGTGACATAGGAGCCAAATTCCCATTTTCTAACGTGATTTAAGGTCAGATTTTGAAAGGTTATGTTTTTAGATTTTCGAAAGTGTACAGGGATCTACCTCTCATTGAAATCAAGGCACTTAGTAGCCTAAATCCAAAATCATTTATGCTCTTGGAAAATTTTATTCTCAGTCTCCTCCCATTAGATAGCCCAGATTCACTGGAATATATTGACAAAATCAATAATGATACAACATCCTCGTGTAGATGGTAGAGGCTTCCACAAAATAATGTTTCAATTGCTATGTGTTTATTTGTTCATGAATAAAAACCTAATAAGAACTATAAAGTTAAGGAGTACAAAGTAGAAAAAAAGCTATGGGATATATATATATATATAATATAAAAAGACACTAATAAAATGTATCAGACTCAAAAACTTTTCAGAAGCCTGGTAGAAGAGCTAAGCTTAAATAACAAGGGCAAGGAAAGATTTGGTGTCTGAGTGTGAACATTTATAACATGAGCATGAGACATGTTAGCCCTCAGACTCTCAACTTCAGTCTTTTCTAGTTTGAGGACAGATAGTGCTGGTTTTCAAAAACAATTTTTTTTAATGATTTTTCAGGCAGAGGTGTGCTGAGCTTTGAGTTCTGCAATGTTTGTGCATCATGAAACCTCAAGAGTCTCCCTTCTCACATCCTTTGCATGGAAGTTCTTTAGCAGCCATTTAACAAGTTTGCTGTATGAGTGAGAAAGAAGGCAGTGAGAGTGTAACAGTAACAAATTCCAGTGTATTCACATGCAGAGATAGACACAGGAGGTAAAGAAGTCAGAAGGCTGAGCATCAGGGAGGAAGTGATAGTCCTAAGCAGGTTTGCCAAATAGGGAAATATCTGTGTAGCCCCCTTCAGAAACCACCCCTGTTCCCCAAGCTGACTGATTCCTCCCTTTCAGTGGCTCTGTGACCTTTCTTAAAACCAGTGAGCCCTGGGTTCTCTGTGCACCTTGCCTTCCTCCTTTAAAGAGCTACAGAGGAGCTGCATCTCTTCCCGTTGCTGGAAGCAGACTCCCTCTAGTCAGCTTCTTTCCTCTCATGCCCCAGAAAGCTGTGTCCGTCCAATCTCAGTTCATACGTATGAGCAGGCCCAGCTATATGAAAGCTGGCTGGGGTCTGCAGTTGGCTTCTCTGACATATGTCTCTGAGCCTCCTTGTCCCCACAGGCTGTTCATGCCTCAGGCATCTGAGTAAGCAGGCTTTTGGAGTCCTGATATTCCTTCTTCCTTATGGAGTCTGCAAATAGTATGGTCCTACATCTGGGAAAGCTTCTGGATGTGTGGGGCATAGAGGTGGGAGTGCTAGATCCTGGTCAGGTAAGAAAGAAGTTACCCAGGGACTAGGGTTGCCAACTTTGGCTGGATAAATTCTTGGAGGTTTAATCACATGACATTAGCTTTAATTAAAGATTAACCTTTAATTCCTGGAGACTCCAGGACAACCCTGGAAGGTTGGCAACCCTATGGACTGATATATTTACAAATGAGGGAACTGTGTCACAGAGAAGTTGAGTGATTTGCCCAAAGTCACATGGGGTGTCTGTGGCCAAGCTATGCATTGAACCCTGATATCCTGAACCTTAATCACAAGACCATCCATCTCTCCACACAATAGGCTGTGAAGGTTAATGTATATTGAAATTGGGCTAACAAGTGTGGATAAGATGAAAACTGATGCTCCATTTCACTCAAGCAGAACCAAACCCAAACTGATTTTGACTGTAACAAAAACACCCAGATAATCTGATTATCTCTTGGAGCTTGACATGCTGTACCTGTTGAGACTTGATGTTCAATTAAAATGAAAGGCTTTTCTCCATGAATAAGACAGTAAGTGCTGAATATATAAACAGTCAAATGCTTGCTTAATAATCTTTATAACTGAGGTGATTGCTAGTGTCTTTAAATCAGGATATTTTCATTTTATATTTCTATCACCCCTTTGGCCCTGAAGGATTCCAAAGTACTTTACAAAGCAGGCTGTTATGTTAGTTATGAGTTTTGTGACCAGCAATTACAAACATATCTCTTTAGACCACTGGATTGCAGCAAGCCTTGACATAGAGGACAGCAGTTGAGTGGGTAATTAGGTGTACTATAGTGCATGGCAGTAAAGAGAGGGAAAATTTTCAACCAAGGACGTTGGACAAACTCCTACTTTTATGAAAAAATGCTCAGGACATTTAATACCATTGCAAGTTTTCAGACTTTGTCTCAGAGGGCTACTGCAGTAAACTTCATGACATTGCATGTATATAGCTCCAAAGGATGTAGGGTTGGATCAATCTCACCATAATTCCTAACTGCTCATTTGCCCCCAAACCTCTCCCTAGGGTCTCACCCTCTCCAATCACTTTTTCTGTGTGAGGAGACATAAAAGGGAACCATGCCACATTTTGGGCCGCGGTGCCATTGGTACCCACATGACTAAAACCGAGGGAATATCTAAGGAGGAAAATCCTTAAACGTATCACTCAGATGAAAAAAATTGAATTCACTTTGTCATCTTTTACCCATCTTTTATTATCTTTCTCTGAATATTCCAGTGATATAAGCATGTTCGAAGTGAATTTTAGGAATATGCAAAGCAATCACGTTTTACATTTGTAAACATGAATATTTGTACCGGAAACCTGACTTTAGGAATTATTCTAACCCAATCAGGTAGACAAAATAACACCATTGTCCAGATTTTTAAAAGCATTTAAGCATCTGAAGATGCAGATAGGGATCTTGTTGGGATTTTTCGTAAATGCCTAGGGAACTAACTCCACTGGCTAGCCAGGTGGCATTGGGCAAGTCACTTCACTTTGTGCCTCAGTTTCCTGAACTATAAAATGGGAAAATGACACTTATCTTCTTTGTAAATTGCTTTGAGAGCTATTATTACAATTGTTAACCGAAATGTTCCCTGTGAATTATTCATTCTCTTCTACACCTCTGCATGCACAGAGAAAGACAAATTGGATTAAATTTTATTTGGACAAAATAGAGGAGCTACTGGTGAGTAAAGAGAGACCCACGGGTTAGCAGACATTTTATCTGCTGCTTCTTTTGAAATGCTGTGCTCAGCTTTCAGGGATGTTTGCAAATTATGGATCCTTTTCTACTCCTGGATTCCCATGTAGCAATGGTGGCCAAGAATCCTTTCTCACATTTATGACTCTCTGTAAGACTGAGAACTTTTATTTCAGATGGCATCTATTTATGATTTTTCATGATTTTTCCTCTGTTCCCTTTGCATCACTCAGAGAATCTAACCTATTTTTTTTCATTGTTGTGCACTAGGTAAACCAGATATAGGGTACTCAATTGTGCCAGCATAAGTTTTGAGCAAGAGGTTTTCTTTATACACATAAGTCTTTCTTTTACCTAAAAATATTGTTTATAATGAATAATCCAAGGAATAAATACATATGTTAATTACAGAAAACAAAAGCTCTCAAACTAGAAACCCAAAAGATCCAGAGAAGTCTGTGAATTCTCAGACTTCACAAGGTTCAATCCACCCCAATATACATTGTGCCAACTAAAATACTTAGAGCAAAATAGTGATGCGCTAAATTTCAGAAACCATGTTCTAGTAATGCTAGATAAAAGTTTGATAGATAGATTAAAGTTAATGGGAACTTCCGATCAGTAAACAAACAATAACATTGGCAGATACTGCATGCACAGGCCTAGAGATTAATTTAATTAATGAAGCTGAGGTTGAGTAAGATAGTGTCCAGATAATAATTCCAAGAAGTCCAAATAAAGACTAAATTAAATGTTATACTTACACAGACGCTAGTGTTCCTCCGCACATCAGTTAGGTGCACTTCAGTTAGGCTCATGGTTTCTGAATATGAATCTAGTTCCACTTGGACCTTGTCAAACTGAACAATCAAGCCATTTTAGCAGGAATTGTATTAAATTCAAGTCTGAACATCATTACAAACTCAATACAGATGAGGCCTAAACAATATTCACAGAAAAGTCTACAAAATGGTGGGACTTCCATGGTGCAGTGCGTGCGTTTTCTAAAAGGACCAGATCATGCATGTGAATAGGGCATTGGCCCATCAGCTTGCTCTAGCTGTAAGAAAGTCTGTTAATTTCAAGAGTCTTATAAATATTGTCTATCCCCTTAGTCTGGTAATAAACAACAAATAGGGAAATGTACCATATAAAACAAAAATACAATTCATGACAGAAGTTAAACAGATTTTTGCTGAGATAAAAAAGTCCTTGGAAATATTTATTATTTTTGATCCCAATGAATTATAATCTGCTTTGAGGAACTGGCAGCTGAATTTATATTTTGGCTACTTTTTGTATGCTACTAGGTGTGCATGACACATATAGAGGGTTAATATAGCAAACAGTAATTGATGAAACTCTTGTTAAAATAAATTTTTGTGGAATCTTGAGACCTTTTACCATTTGTGCCATGATAATATGGGCTGGAAGTAAACTCACTTGAAGGACATTTTAATGGCAACACGTTTAATGAAGTCAATTGGTAATTTTATAATGGCAGTAGAGTGTGTTCTTGCCATTTTCCCATTTAAAAAGAATAAAAGGCCAACCAAGGACCAGTCAGTCAAACTGAAATAGGATTTGATGACATTTTCACTCCTGAACTCTTGGTATAAAATGGTCATCTAAGAAAGAACTGATTGGAAATGTGAGAAATTTGGCACTAAAACTGCTTAATTGCACGTAAGTGCTGAAAGAAAAAAAATGATCAGGTAAAGATATTGCACTTTATATTATATCTTTGGACAGTTTGTATTGGTGTATATGTATGTATATATTAAGTTTTCCTTTTAAAAAATTAAACTAATTTGAGTTTTTCCTTGCAGTCTGTTCAGGTTAAACTTCATTTTAATTATTTGGATCTCAACGATGCACCTGTGGGGGTGTTACCCAACTGTCCCTTCTAAGGTAAGCTAATCTTTGAACATCATCTACTTCATTTAGTTTAAATAGACATTTTAGTTAAATTTAGTTGGATTATTTTTAAATTTAGTTAAATTTAGTTGGATTATTTGATCAAACTCGGTTTTATGTTAAAGGTGTAGAATAAATATTACTATTAAATGTTCCTTGTTATGAAGAATTTTTGCTTTAGTTGCTAGCAAGGTAGACAGGATTCTCTCTAAAAGAATCTATTAGGCATGAAATGTTTATGCTTTTGTGCATGGGATGCAGCATACACAGTGGATCAGCCATAGGACAGAGAATGGGAAGCACTGAGCTCTGACACTGACTTCCTCTCTATTTCATCTCCCTATATTAGCTTCCCCATCTGCAAAATTGAAATAACAACACGCATTTACTACATACTGTTATTAGTTATTATTTGTAAAGTTCTGTAACTGTTAGGCATTCTTAATAGGTTTGTATGCTGAAGGATAACTCCTAAACAGTAGTGGAGTTGTCTTGTTAAAAGGAACCGATGGGAAAAACCCATCAGCCTGTAGAATGAACAGTAATATTTTTTCCATTTTATGTATCTATGTATTTTAATAAAGTTCTGTAAAGTAGAAGTAAACAGGATATTTTAAAGCTAGTACATGCCAATATTTGAAGTTTGGGATGGGGGAAATTACTATAGTAGAATATTAAACTTTGTATAAAGTACCTCATGAAAAATTATGCAAACATGTTCTGAATTTGATGTCTTGCTCCAAATAGTAATTAAGTAGTTCAGAGTTCAATTTCCATGTTAGGATGTAGTTTTATTTAAAGTATTTTGCTGTATTTATTTGTAACTAGAATATTATTTCTTGGAATCTTAGTTGGGATTCCCTTTTTTTTTCCTTTCAGGCATGTATTTTATATCACCAGATTTTCATTAATGAAATCTATCTCCACTACAAATAGTACCTACTTGTGTGACTGTTTTCTTTTTATGTTGATGTGAAGTTCGAATTAATCTTCATCAATCAGTCTTCTGATTTTTGTGTGTATGTTTTATTCGTCTAACTGTTTAATCCTGTTTCATCTTTGATCATATATTGTTTAGATCTATTATGAGCTATTTGACTAGCCATATTTCATTTCAGCTCTCATTATGGCAATGACATAGTATGTCAAATGCTTTTTTATTGTTTAATATATGCCCAATGCCTTTCACTTTCAAAAAAGATTAACAGAATGATGACCTTGTTATCCATTAGTACAAATCCTTGTATGGGTTGCAGTGATGTCTCTAAAATCTCGAGATGGAATTTGCTTGCTTCTTGAAGATTTTATTTTTTTAATAAAAATGGATAATTTCCATTTGTAAGAAAGCCATAAGCAGAGAGATTGTGTAATGCAGTGGACGGGGTGTGTTACTGGGAATTTGCCTCAGACTTGCTGGCTGATCTTAGGCAAATCATAATAATAATACTCATCTTTTGTAAAGTGTTTAGAGAACTATTAATGAGAATATTATTAAGTATTAGATGGCATGATTATAAATGATTATCGGATCAATACTAATATTCCATGGAGTTTTGCCATTGACTTCATTGGAGTCAGATTTTTCACCTCATGGCTTTATATTTAGTGACTTCTCAAACGTTAATGAAACATCTGAAGATATGTACACATAGACATACGGTATGTATATAGTACAATAGATACCCCCTATTGACTGCTAGTGTAATAGGATGAAAGGCTTTATATAACTACTGTATGAGAGGATAGAAAATATAGCTAATTATATATGTATGTATATATATATGTATATATATAAATATAGCTAATTATATATGTATGTATTTTATACATTTTTATAATTGTAAGATATAGTAAAAACTCTGTGTGTATATGTGTGAGAGAAAGAAGGGGAGGGGGAGAGAGAGAGAAAGATACCAGCCTACTTAAATGCAAATAATCAAAAATATTTTTGTCAGTATTAAGAAATATAATCATGACTGTAACTATAATAGTGAAAGAGAACCCCCCAAAGCTGCTGTGCATTATAGAAGTTTCCATTTCTGGTGTTATCTATCTTTTAAACTAAATAGATTTCATGTAAACAGTAATGAAATTGCTGTTACATTATTAATAGAAAAATCTTATTTTATAATGGCAAATGTGTACTGTACTGTAGAGAAAAGTGACTGTCACCTGCCACAACAGACAACGTCATTAGTGCTACATTGAAAATAACATGTTTCGGATCATAAATGTAACTATAGAAATATCAGAATTTTATACAGGTAAAACACCACTTGCATTTTCAGAAAAGCAATAAAAACATCCAATCTGGATACTTTTAACCCAAAGCAAATAATTGTTAATCCTTGTCATTTTAAGTGTAAATTACTTTTTTGTCTTTGGGCTTTGCTTTTTACAGTGGGCAAGTCCCAGCAAATGTGCTAATCCATAATTATGGCTTTTCTGATCTGTGATATATATTTTTTTAATCTTCTGAGCAATAATCCTTTTTATTTGAATTGCCAGCTGTCCAGGAAATCTGACTACTGTCTCATCCTGCTGAATAGCTGCTTAACCAAGCTGGACAGGAATGAAGAATTGACTTTTCTAAAGCCTTTCCTGGAGAAGTCTTTCATTAAAAGGTCCTTTCGCAATGGAGTTGGATCAGGAATTAAAAAAACTTCCTTTCAAAGAGCAAATTAATAAATAACTGCTCAAGAAAGTACCCTCAACTTTAGCATCTAACATTTAACTGTGAGCTTAAAATAATTTGCAATGCATTTCTGTTACAAAACGAACAGAAACAAATGTATCAGCATGTTCATAATGTAAACAGATGTTTATTTCAAATAGTGCAAGCCAAGTGAAGCAGATTAAATTGTTCAGTATAGGCATTGTTTTCAAAGTTACAATATCATAAAGTTTTGTACTGATATAAATGTGTTTTCAGCTGGTTAATTCCCCATTTGTAAGACTACAGGTTTAATCAGATTGTTCTTGATTAAAACAAAAATAGTTCTGTGCTTTGAAAGCATGCACACATGCAACCAGTCTTTAGGATGGCAGCATTATATTCTACGCTCATCTCTGGTTTAAAAGATATCCTTATGGTTAATGCAGGGCATAGCTTCACTTTATTAGCCTGATTATCATTTACATGAAGACCTTTACACCACTCTGGTAATATAAGGAGCGTCTTAAAATGTAATTTAAGACATCTTTACACTGCTCTACAGGTGTAAAGGGCTGTTCGTGAAAAAGAGAATCAGGCCTTATGTTTAAACTCTAATTTATTTTTAATATAGTTATGTAAAATGACTTCAGCAGGAAGTAATCTCTTGAGATGTCATTTCATTTTCAGGAGTGTCCTGGGAAATCATTCAAAGTCACTGTAGCAGTGCATGTCCCTCTGCTTCAATTAATCAATTAATGTGGGCAACAAACATCTGATGATATCTGCCAAATGTAGGGCTTGCCTATTTTCTGCTGTTATGGTTGTGCTCTAATGCACAGTGGTCCAGTTTGGTTTTTTCTTTGCTGTGAAGTAACTGGTTAGATATTTGTTCTCAAAATATTGTAGATTTTGTCAGCTGGAAAGGTCATCTGCTGAGTGACATTATTTGTGTGAATTTTACCTTGTGGCCATTTCCTTCGAAAAGTGATGTAACAAACTCTGAATGTTGACTTAAAAATGTAGCAGTGTGTATTTGTTCAGATGCATTTTGAATTCCAAAAAAAATCTATTAATAAATCAATGTATGGATCATTTCACATATCTCATTTCTAACATTATGAAGAATGAAATGGTGTTATTAGACTGGGAATAGTGTTTATTTCTCTGAACTGTCACAAAAGGAACATTGTCATTAATCATTGTTTGAGTGTTACGAAAATATTGGGTACAAGTGCTCAGCTCAGTGGTGCTCATTGCCTGCTGGTTGCAGCTGAGGGGGGTGTGTGGGGTAGGGGAAGTTCAAAGTAACTGGTTGCTGCTCCCTGATTCTGGAGACAATTCTATATTGATCCTAGTGTACTTTAGAACAGCTATGGGACTTCTCCAAAGCGTGTCTGGAGATATCTCTAGAGGCCATTAGGGGTATATATACACAGCAAAGAAAAATCTGCAGCTGGCCCATGCCAAATAGGCTCAAAGGGCACAGGTTGCAGCGTTATTTCATTGCTGTGTAGACATCTAGGCTCAGGCTGGAGCCTAGGCTCTAGGATCCTGCAAGCTGGGAGGATCAGAGGATCAGAAGCAGAGCTTGGGTTCCGGCTTGCGCCCAAAAGAAATGAAACAGCCCTGCAGCCCAAGCCCTGCAAGCCCAGTCAGTTGGCATGGGCCACCCATAGGTATTTCTTTGCTGTGTAGACCTATCCCTGATACATGCACAGATTTTTAAAGGTGTTGCCCTATTCAGCATTATAAGTAGGGTTGGCAGAATTTGATTTTAATCTTTTTTTCCCAATTTTTATTGCTTTAAATGTTCACAGTTGTGGGAAATTAAGGGATTGGGTTAGATAATGATTATTTAATGTCAGTAAACATTGAGATTTATAAAGTTAAAGCTTTATAACCATTAAAACACAAATTATCAACATGTCAAAATATACAAAGCACATATCCTTAAACCATAATAAGTTCTCAAACAGCATTTTTCTTACTTTGCCTACCTGTACATTTCAATTATTTTCATTAGAAATATTTTTTCACTGGGTTGTGTGTGTATGGTGAAATTGAAGTTTACCAACATTTAACATAAAAATTTAGTCTGTCCAAGCCTAATCACAAATTCTAAATGCCTTAGATAACTACGTCCCACTTTCAAAAGTTACTTAATCACTTAGGAGCTTATGTCTCATTGAAAGTCAATGAGACTTAGGCTCCACAGTGCCTAAATCACTTTTAAGTGACATTCTGCCCAGTATTCACCTAAATGACAATATAAAGCCTGAGCGATATAAAGCCTGAAAAGTGCCCGGTCTCCAACTGAATTACACAAGTGGCTCTGCCATCTGTTGTCTGATCTTGCATTCACTGCATGCGCGACTCTCTCATTGCTGATGCTGTCTTTTATAGGAATGCTAAAATCCTTTCTATGCTTTAAAGGTAGATTTTTTTTTGAAGGAACATAGGGTAACCATAGTGACCTCTGTCAGAAAATAAGGATGTAAGACTGTGGTGGTGGCATTGCTAAGAACATTAATGTTTGCTCCATTTGCCTATACAGTCATAGTCCACTTGATAAAGAGATTTCTTATCCTGAAAATATGATATATAGGGCTACGTTTTCAATGCACAAATACTCATAATGAAGGATGCAGAAATTTTGGCCTATAGCATTATTAAACTATAAAAACAAATTACATTGCCATCAATACTTTTTCATTATTCTGGAACAAAACATTTCATTCACTTGCACTGTTTATTAGTTATTCTTGCAAACACGAGCGAGAGAGAGAGAGAGAGAGAGAGGACAACCAGATTTAGAGAGAGACAGGTGTGATCTAGGGATTGGAGGACAATAGAGGGAGCCAGGAATTCCTGAGATCTATCCCAGCTATTAACAGTGACTCTTCCTGTAGCCTCAGATAAGTCCTTTCACTTCTTCCTTTTTTCCCCATCTGTAAAATAAGTAATTACATTTATCCAGCTATCTCAAATCTGCAGTCAGCCTTAATTGATTTTTACAGTACTTTGAAGATGAAAAGGGATTCATAGGTGCTAAGCAAGAGAAGGGATAGTCTTCTTCTAAGATAAAGCACTGGACTGGGATTCAGAGGATGTGAGTTCTATTCCCAACTCTGCTATAGACGTCTAGTGTCACCTTGGGCAAACAGTATCACTGATTTTTATTGTGTGCCTGTTTACGCATCTGTAAAATGGGCACAATAATATTAACCTACATCCTTGGGTATGGAGGAAGATAAATTTATTAAGACAGTCAGACCCTATGGTGATGGATCTGAAAAATATTATTATTCTTTTTTCTTTACTGGATACTACAATCCACTCTTTTAAAAAGTCACTGTCAAGTCAAATTTACTCTCTTTAAATACTGTATGTAGGATCTCTGGCCTATGAGGGTATTTAATTTATTTTGCTCCAAAATGATTTTTGACCAGATAAACAGCTGTATTTTAAAAGTCTTGTAAATCTCAACCTGAAAATGGAGTACAGCCTGTGGAAGCACTCCTCAGGTGTAATTATTATTATTACTCTTTAATGTTTCTATTGCAGTAGTACTTTAAGACCATAACTACATTTGGGCCCTTTATGCTAGGAGCTGTATAAACAGCTAGGAAATGGGGGTGCTGACCCCAAAGAACTAGTAAATTTCATAGGTTAGATTTGCAAACAAAAATCCACTTCAGCTAATAAGAAAAAAATTTATAATCACAAACTATATATAAGTGCCTTTGAGCCACAGCGCATAAGAGGAATGTACAAAATTGGTCCAATAACAGATATTGCCTTACCTGCCTCTTTGCTCAAAGTAACTCAAGAATTCTGGACTAATATGTGGGTTTCTCAGGTTATTATGATATATGGGAGCCAGTCTGTGCATTCGCAGGGGTGCCGTTATGCAGACACTGTATCAACATTGGTACGTCAAATATTTCATCATGGCCTCTCTAACTACTGCAGGCCTGGGCTACTGCCATGTACAAGACTTCCTCAGGAGGACAAGAAAAGCTGTTCTGGAGTGTGCCGTAAAGATAAGATCACCTCTTAAGACCTACCTCTTGTGTGAATCTGGAACCCCATGAAGGAGAATCTCAGCCTTGCTCATCCTTTTCCTTGAGAAGTTAGCCCAGAAAACATAGATTGACATAAACAGATCACTACGTTTGAAAGGAACAAGTAGCTGGGTATCATTTATATAGCAGGAGGCTTGTGGGTGAGAGGAGCACAAAGAGAATCCCCACTTTCCCTTGCCTCCAGATACACATTCTTTGAATGCAGAAGGAGTCGGTTAGGTTTGAAGTATATCCCAAAGATTCTTCTCACTAACTGCCCCCAAAATGTGTAAGTTGGCATTGTGCACAATCATGTGGTCATGGTGGACAGGGAAAGATTGTGTTTCTGAGAAGTGTTTCAAAGGCGTGTCCAAAAATACTACTAACAGCTCTGCTTGATACTGTTTTCAGTCCTCTTTGAGGATGGGACTGAGGTGGCTGCTGCTCACTCAGGCCTCTGCTGAGGTGTAGGTGGTATCTGCTGTTGCTTCAGCCACAGCTGAAGACACAAGGAAAACTGCATTGCCACCAGTGCTGCTAGGTGTACATGAATGTAGGAAGGACTGAAGGAAACACACCATGTAGTCCCTGAATTCCACTCTCTGGTTGCTCCGACACCATATGAGAAGGCACTGGAGAGGAGACAAGGCTAAGATACTGCAGCCTACCACAGCTAGTCTCTCCCCCAGCTGAGGCCTACCTACTGAACCCCAGCCCAGGGTTTAAAGCGCTGGCATCATAGTACCACTGTACCCTCCATCCACTACACCCAGGTGAGACATTTCCCTTATCTCACTAGCTAGAAAAGACCATAGGGGAAGATCTATCCACCTCAAGAACCAAAGGAGGCCCATTTCCCAACCTGCCTACGCTAGAGGTTCATGCTATGTATGTGACCAGCCACCATATAGCCAGAGGCCACAGGATGACTCAGCTTCCACCATCACTGCCAGTAGAGGAAGGTAGATAACTAGGGAAGCTTCCAGGAGGTGGTGGAATGGGGAAATCATGGTGGAGATGAAAGGATTAATGAAATAGGCAGGATAAGTGTAAGAAATTAAGTGAGGGAATAAATAAATTGAATTGATGGGTATATGGAGGGAGGAGGGAAGAGACTGGAATTGATGAATTTTTCTGATAAGTGGGCAGGAAGAGTCTTGGATTTATGGGTTTTTTTCAGAGGGGTGAGGTTAAAGTCTGAAACTCATAGACTGTGAGCTGGGGTAAGGCCATTTGGCCCTGGCCTGCCCACTTTCAAAGAGGAATATGGAAAACAGGATTGTTACTTGGCTGTGTTTTGACCAGTCTGGCCAGTTTTTCTACTCTGGTCAGTTGCTAATCAAGTGTGTTGTTTGTCAGGGGTTTTGCTGCACACACATGGAGCCTCTTGTGTTGCAATCTTGTAACTAGCACTCACACACATCATGGCCAGGAACATGCTGCAGCCAGCACCTGAGTCCTGCTCTGCCTGCACAGTGTGCTGCATCATCACCTGCTGACAGCTGAAACTGCGGCAGCTCTGCTCAGTGCTGCAGACTGGCTGGGAAGAGGGACAGAGTAAGGTAAGGAGTGGGGGTGGGCAAGGCAGGAGCTGCCAAGAGAGGACAGTAGATCTGAGGCTCCTGGGAGGGGATGGTCATGGACCAGGAGTCAGTTTGCTAGTAGGGGGACACCTGAGAACAGAAGAGGAGGCTCAGACACAGTGTGTGGGGGAATCTGTGCCCCTTCCCCCATACTTTAAATGATGCTCTGCACACTCTGCTGGGACTGATGGGTTTTATGGCAGGTAGAGTAGAAGAGTATGGGACTGACTTTTTTCTGAGGGATGGGGTGGAGGAGTTTGGAATTAACAGCTATTAATATGGAACGGAAGATGAAAGACTGTTTTATCTATGGAATGTCACACCAATCAGTATCTCAGGAAAATGGCTGCTCAAAAATTTTCTGTCCAAGCTGCTTTTTGACAGAAATTTTTTGTGAGGTGTTGCTTTCCATGAAAAATTTCAACTTTTTGTCATCACTAGAAAACCAAAAATGTTCAGTTTAGAAACAGCACTACTGTGCTTCGTGTGAACTGTAGTGTGGGTGCCTTGCGTCTCCATTCTCTATAGGCTGGGTTCCCCAGCAGGACACTTTCTCCCTGGATGCACTGCGGTCAGGCTACTCCCAGGATGCACTGTGATCACTCAGCAAAGCAGGAGACTGGTGCATCATGAAGAATGTAATCTGACCTGAGAACCCAGCCCACAAAGAAGAATGGGAAGATGAGGCAGACATTTTCAATGGGGACAAAGGCAGCACTTTCCAACCAGCTTTACTGAGGAAAAATATTTTTGAGGAAACGTCTTGTTAAAATTTTGACTCCCCATCAGTGTAATAATCTCTTTGCAAAGAACTATGCATTTTATTAAATGTTGTCTGGTGTTACAACATCTCCTAATAAAGATATCTAAGCGGAGCACTGCCATGGTACAAGGAGGCTGATGTTCAGTACTAGCTTTATATGAAAAAGAATAAATCCAATAAAACATAAACAAGTGAAATCTGCCAGATGCCAGTTGGTGGAATGAATATTTTTTTCACACTTTATTGACACATGGACAATAAGATAACCTGATGTAATGGCACATTATTTACCTACAAGATTGAAAATTCATTATTCTAATGACATACTGATCCAGAGTTTTATGATTACCAAGTATATATTAAAGACATGAGTTATTTCCTGTTTAGACTTCTTAATTTGCTATTATTTGCAGGTGCTCCCTCAAGGCCTCGGGGCAACCCTACAAGTAGCCCCTTACCTCAGTTTCCCTCTTGGGTCCCCACTAATTCTATGCCATCTTTTCTTTTAATCTATTAACATAGTTTATTAACAAACATCTCTGTCTGTGGCTTCTCTTCCTGCTTTCGGCCCTACGGCCCTGTTTCTCTGGCTTGGGGATGCCAGCCAGCAAACCCTTCTTGCTGCTCTCCTCACTTCAACCTTTTCCCAGGAGCCACCTTCTGCCTCTAACAATTCTCATTTCCGGCTTTCTCTTGAGTGACTCAGTCTGCTCTGACTTTCCTAGGCACTATGCCTTTTATAGCCCCCAGGTGCTGCCCACCCCCTTTATTCGACGTACTAGGAACCTAGACTGGAACAGGAGCGCTGAACCCAGTTTCATTTAATGGGCCAGCTACCCTGTTATATGCATCTAGATGGTAAATTTAGTACAATAAAATACTCTAAGCATAATAAGGAAAAATGTCTTGCCACATTTAGCTCTAAATATCATTTTGACCTCAGGAAAGAACAAGACAGATGTGAGAGAGCATATTAGTTGTTGTCATTACCATAATAAAAAACAGATAAAAATCATAGTGCAGAAAGAAGCCAACAAACTATTAAGAGTCTGAATTATAAAGTAAATCAAAATTTCACTTACCGTGGGTTCTAGCACTTAAATAATTCACTGTGAAAAACGTTTCTAATAATGAAGTGTTTATGTGATGCGTCATTGATGAGTTGTGTAATTACGCATTTAAATGGTGTTGGGAAAGAAAAAAGTTTCAAAAGTACACTTTTTATAGGTCTGACAAAATATGTCACTATATTTAGAGTTTGTCTAGTATATTACAGGTTAGGCATTGCATTTTTTTCTAAAACAGGAGAGGTTTTTGTCCTGTTATAAGATGTGTGTTTAAATGAGGAGGAATAAACTGAGAATATATTTTGCTGACAGAGAAAATATAATATACAGAACAAATTAAAATTCTGTTATCTAGTATTTGCTGTCTTATAACGCTGGGGTGCCTGTGACCCAGGGACCCCTTGGTGTCAATTGGTAGAGGGCTCAGAGTATGTACAAGGTTTACAGGGATCCCCTTACATACATGCTTAAGTCTGATTGACTTCAGTAGCCCCTAAGCATGTGCTTAAGTGCAGTTCTGAATAGAAATGCTTTTCTGAATCAGGGTTTTCATAATCCATTGACGCACTTGATTGCTTGAAGGTTCACTTTCAATGCACCAATAGCCCATAATGTAAACCTTGGAGAGGCTTATTTCTATGTTGGTTTATATGATCCAATAATGCACATTCATCTTTCAGTTTATGAAATTCTTAAATGTGTCAATGTATAAACAAAATAAGGGGAAAATAGTAGCAATTATGGCACCTTTGCCAAGTGTGGATAAATGTATGGGCACATCATTAGGGTAATTGGGTCCAATCCCAAATCCTCAAGTATTCCCAGTTTGAAGGTATGTGAAACTTTGTAGGGATGTGCCCTACATTTCTGAACACAAATAAATGTCCTCTGCCTGAAATAATTTTTCTGTAGGCTAGAGGCCTTGTCTAGTCACCCCACTAGAACTGGCTGTCCTGTGAGGATCTCTCTGGTTAAGCCTGCTTTCCAGCTCCAGAGCATTATGACGAGTGATGTATTTCATTATGCTGCTTTTTTTTACGTTTTACTTTTAGCCAGGTCTGCAAATTATTCCTTTCTGCTGGCAATGTGAAGCTTGTTAACTTCCTGGATCATAGGAGCAGCGCAGTCACAAGCATATTTTTTATTGCTCAGTGATGCCTAGCAAAGTGTACCCTGTGAAATGCCACTTCCATTTCATGTTTCACAGTTTTAAATTCATTTTCACATTCAAAATGTGGTAAAATTATTGTTGTGCTAGACACCCTGGCATGTCAGTTAGGGTGTTAAGTCATTCATACAATTAGACAGCAATTGGAACTGGCTGGAATTCAATACAACACAAAGAACCAACATGTCAATCAAAAAGACAAGCTATCCAATTGCTTATTATTGACTGGACTTCATCTCTTGGCATCAAAAGATGTGCCAACTGTTAGCTATCACGATATGTTATGGCCAATGTCTGCAGAACAATATTGGATTGCGACTGCCACCCATAAGATGAACAGCAGAATTACGGATGTTCTAGTTTTATCAAAGAATCACAGAAACGTAGGGCTCAAAGGGACTTCAAGAAGTCATCTACTCCATCCCCCTGCACTGAGACAGGACCAAGTAAACCTAGACCATCCACCTCAGATTGTCTAACTTGTGCTTCAAAATTTCCAGTGATAGGGATTCCAACCTCTTTTGAAGTTTGTTTGAGAGTTTAGCTACCTTTATAGTTAGGTTAGTTATTAGGGAAAAAAATCTCTCTCTTGCTGCAGATTAAGCCCATTGCTTCTTATCCTACCTCGAGTGGACATGGAGAACAAAAGATCACTGTCCTCTGTATAAGAGGCCTTAACATATTTGAAGACTATCAGGTCCCCCTCAGGTTTTTTTTTTTTCAGGACTAAATATGTCCACCAGTTTTTTTAACCTTTCCTCATAGGTCTGTTTATCATTTTTGTTTCTCTCCTCTGGACTATCTCTAATATGCCCACATCTATCCTAAAGTGTGACACCCAGAACTGGACAAAGTACTCCATCTGAGGCTTCATCAGTGTTGAGCAAAGTGGGACAATTGTTTCCTGTGTCTTATATACGACATTCCTGTTAATACACTCAAGAAAGATAGTTATTTTTTTATAACTGCATGACATTGTTGACTCTCATTCAGTTATGATCCCCTATAATCCCCAGATCCTTTTTAGCAGTACTATCACCTAGCCGGTTATTTTCTATTTTGTATTTGTGCTATTGATTTTTCCTTCCTAAGTGACATACTTTGCACTTGTCTTTATTAAATTTCATCTTCTTGATTTCAGACCAGTTCGCCAATCTATCAAGGTCATTTTGAATTCTAATCCTGTCCTCTAAAGTGCTTGCAACCCTACCCAGTTTGGTGTCATCTTCAAATTTTATAAGCATACTCTCTTCTCCATTATCTAAGTCATTAATTAAAAATATTAAATAGTACCAGACCCACTACTGAAGCTTGTGGGACCTCACTAGATGCACCCTCCCAGTCTGATGGTGAACTATTGGTAACTACATTTTGTGTAAGGTCTTTCAACCAATTGTGCACTCACCTTATAGTAATTTAATCTAGACTACATTTCCATAGTTTGTTTATGAGAATGTCATGTGGGACTGTGTCAAAAAAACTTACTAAAATGAAGATATATCACATCTACTGCTTCATCACATCCATTAGGCCAGCAATCGAGTTAAAGAAGGAAATTAGGTTGGTTTGGCATGATTTTTTCTTGACAAAGCAATGCTGGCTATTCCTTATAACCTTGTTATCCTCTAGGTGCTTACAAATTGTTTGTTCAATAATTTGTTCCAGCATCTTTCCAAATATTGAAGTTAGACTGACTGGTCTATAATTTCCTGGTTCCTCTTTGTTCACCTTTTGACGATAGGTACTATTATTGCTCTTCTCCAGTCCTATGGAACCTCACCTGTCCTCCATGAGTCCTCAAAGATAATTGCTAATAGTTTCGATATTGCTGCAGCTAGTTACATAAGTACCCTATGGTGAATTTCATCATGTCCTGACAACTTGAATACGTCTAACTTATCAAAATATTCTTTAACCTGTTCTTTCCCTATTTTGGCTTGCATTCCTTCCCTCTTGTTGTTAACATTAATTGTGTTGGTAGCATTAATTGGTCATCATTAACCTTTTTAGTGGAGACTGAAGCAAAGTAGGCATTAAACATTGGAGCCTTCTTGGTCTGATACATTATTAGCTCTCTTTCCTCATTAAGTAGAGGACCTACACTTTCCTTTATTTTTTGCTTGCTCCTACTGTATTTAAATAACTTCTTCTTATTGCCTTTTATGTATCTTGCTAGTTGTAACTGATTTTATGTCTTAGCCTTTCTGATTTTTGCCCCTTCATGCTTGGTGCTATTCTTTGGTATTCCTCCTTAGCAATTCATCCATGTTTCCACATTTTGTAAGGTTCCTTTTTGGTTTTAAGGTAATTAAAGCACTCCTAATGGAGCTGTATTGGCCTCTTACTACTATTCTTTCTATCTTTCCTTTGCATCAGGATAGTTTGCAGTTATGCCTTTAGTATTGTCTCTGTGAGAAACAAACAACTCTCCTGAACTTTTTTATCCCTTAGATATTTTCTCATGGGACCTTACCTACAAGTTCTCTGAGTTTGTTCAAGTCTGATTTTTCAAAGTCCTTTGTCTTTATTCTGCTGTGCTCATTTTTTCCTTTCCTTTGAATAATTAAATCTATCATTTCATGATCACTTTCACCCAAATTGCCTTATATCTTCAGATTCCCAAGTTCCAACCAATTCCTCCTGTTGGTCAGAATCAAGTCTAAAATGGCAGTCTCCATGGTTACTTTCTCCATTTTCTGAAACAAAAATATGTTCCCAATATATTCCAAGAACTAACTGGAAATTCTATGTTTTGGCATATTGTTTTTCCAACAGATGTTTGGGTAGTTAAAGTCCCCCATTACTACTAGATCTTGTGTTTTGGATATTTCCATAATTTGTTCTAGCAATGCCTCATCCACTTCCTTTTCCTGATTAGATGGTCTATAGTAGACCCCCTACTGTAATGTCACCCCTATTTTTCCTCTTTTGTCTTTATCTAGAAACTTTTAACTGTTTCTCACCTCCTTCTGAACCTCAGAACAAGTGTATATATTCTTGATGTCATGCAACACCTCCCTTTTTTCCTAGTTCAAAAAAGAACTGGATAAGTTCATGGAGGATAGGTCCATCAATGGCTATTAGCCAAGTTGAGCAGGAATGGTGCCCCAAGGCTCTGTATGTCAGAAGCTGGGAATGGGCAACAGGGGATGGTTCACTTAATGATTACCTTTTCTGTTCATTCCCTCTGGGGCACTTGGCATTGGCCACTGTCAGAAGACAGGATAGTGGGCTAGATGGACCTTTGGTCTGACCCGGTATGGCTGTTCATATGTTCCTGTCTGTCTTTCCTGAACAAGCTATATTTTTCTATGCCAATAGTCCTGTCATGAGATTTATCCCACCAAGTTGCAGAGATACCAATTAAGTCATAATTTAGTTAATGTACTAATACTTCTGATTTTTCCTGTTTATTCCCCCTACTCCTTGCATTTGTGTATAGACATCTAAGAAGTTGAACAGATTCCCCCACTGTTTTCCTTCTTGTTGCTTCTATGGCCCTATTGTAATATTCCAAGTTCTCCCCAAAATGTTAGTCACCTTTCATGCTTACCTGTGGGCTTTTTTCACCTGTCCCTTGTGAGCATTGTTTAAAGCCCTCCTCACTAGGTTGGTGAGCCAGTGCATTTCACCTTCTTGATCAGATGGACCCTCTCTCTTTCCAGCAGACTTCCTTCCCAGAGCAGCATCCCATGCTGCAGAAAGCCGAAACCCTCCTGTCAATGTCAACTGCACTGCCATGCATTCATCTACAGGATACACGTGTTCCTGCTTGGGTCCTTCCCTCAACCAGAGGATGAATAAGAACACACATCTGAGACCAAACATCTACACAGCAATTTTTAGCCCCATAGCCTGAATCCAAGTCAGATGACTTGGGCCAGCCACGGCTGTACCATGGGTCTTCTATTGCACTGTAGCTGCAAGTGACTTCACAGCACAATTCCCATTGAAAGACAATGGAGTTTGTATTCCCAAGTCATTTATGCACTTTTAAAAATTCCAGCCAGGATTTCTATTTTTGTAACATCCTCTCTCTCTCTCTCTCTCTCTCTCTCTCTCTCTAAAACCTCTGCTGCAAAGCTGTGGCTTTGAGCTCCGGATGCTGTGTGATGTGCTATTGTCAGATCATTGCGCAGGACATTATTCAAATCTGAGAAAAGAAACATGTGGAAGTTCTGCAGGATGAGTATTTCTCAGCTACCATTAGGAATCGTTTGTATTTTGCTCTTTTGTCTGCAGTGTGCTATGTTGATTTGTATATGTCAGTATTCAAACCCTGCAAATCACTCCTCCTGATCAGTAATTAAGGTGTTGTTTATATACTTTAGTTATGAAGTGACCTGCATTAATCTCCACTAAGTTGTCAGAATTAAATCAAGTGTATAACAGTACAAGTTTTCTTTCCTCACAGCACATTCTTCAAATACTGTATATCTTTCCACTCAGTATAGATCAATGGACAACAGCCATTTGGAATTAGACCCAGTAAAAGGAAAAACAGGGGGTGGGGTTTAATCAGTGTTTACCTACCTGAACATTTTACCCTAATATATACTCTAATTTTGACTTTTTTTTCATGGTTTGAATATCTTGGCAATAATCCCATAGTGCATTTATAGCTACTGCAATCTGTAGTACACGTATGATTGAGGACTATTACCCTTGACATGATTAAATACTACTAGGAAAATATTTACTTCATTGATATGCAGACTTTATGCATGAACAGGTATTGCTCAGTATGATTATATATATTACAAGGATGCCACTTGTCCTACTGTATAACAATTTTTTCGATATTCTATGATAGGCATTATGTTATGGGTAAAATCCTCGCCCCGCTTAAATCATTTGCCATTGTCTTCGATAAGTCAGAATTTCAGTCTATATCTTTGTTATATATGCTAATACTTTTCAGAACTGGGTTTAAAACACATAGTGATTTGAAAAGGAAAAGATAACCTATTATGGCTTTTTTTGGAGCTATTATAGGATTTTAATCAAGTAGCATGATAGGTTTGCATTTTTTAATTTTTTTAAATAATATATATTGTATATGTTTTGGGGGAAATGCATATTTTTATATTGTTTTGTTTTTATAACTGTATATAGATTATTTTTATATATATTTGGGGCAGTTAAGTTTTAATAGAACCGTTTTATGTTTTTTTAGTAAATTTAATTATTGAATTGTGTATAGATAAATGATTTTTATTAGATAGTTTTTTTGCTTGGATTATTTATAGACTTTTCGGGGGAAAGGGCTTTTTTTTAGAATAGCTACAAAGAAATTAAGAATTTTTAAAAAATATTTTTATAATGTTTAATTGCTTTTTTTTTAGTTTTTGCAGAGTTAATTGTTTGTTTATTTTTTTAAATCATTTCTTTATTTTTAAAATGACATTTTAATTAATTTAGATTTTATTACTTTAAATATTGTTTTAGGGATTTACATTTTTTATGTTTGTTATGTTTTTAGGGCTTTTAATTTGTTTTTAATCTTTTTGTTTTTTGTTTGGCTGGGCTTGATTTTGCTTTTTTGTTGACTTTTTTTTTTAATAGGCATAGGCTTTGTTTTATTATTAATTTAGCAAGGAGGGCGGGCTTTTTAACTACCCTCCACCCCTTTTGGTCTCTTTCCTTTTTGTAATTAGCCCATGGGGTGCTTTTTTTGTAGTTGGCGATGCTGTACATACGATCTTTTCTTTTTTTATTTGCTGGACCTTTTTTTGGTTTTAATGAGAGCTGCTAAAGGGGTGAAACAAGGTTTTGCCCAAAACTGAGGATTTTTACAAAGGGAGAGATTGAAGCCAACCCTCACAAGGTTTGCCACTTGGACCGAACGCACGACCAACTGACATTTTAATTGTTTAATTTCTTGGGCCTGTGACACCCTTACTCATGTTGAGTTGAGTTGCACATCTTGCTCCTTGAACAGTCACAATGAAGTCAATGGAACCATTCCAGGAGTAAAATGCTACTCTGCATGAGTAAGGGTATCAGAATCTGCCCCTTCAACAGCACATCTTTACTGTACTTTAGAAGTTCCATTCCAATAGTCTATTTCCTTCTGACTCACAAGAATTATACATTATACAAAGCATGAAGGGAAAAAATGCAATCTTCCTCATTAGGACTATACAAGACTCATATATTGGTTACCACTAAAAAGTCAGTATTTACCAACATTTACAACAATAGTATTTCAGAAACTTGGTATATGCTGACTTTTTAATGGTGACCCATGGGTAATTTTATATTTTACTTTATGCCTCGTTAAAGACAAAAGTAGACAGTTGCAGTGGTTCCTACAGATAAATGCTTTTGGAAGGGACTAGGTAAGCAAAACTACTAAAGATAAATAGAATCAATTGTTGTCTGGGGAGTACCCCTATGTTAGAATGTTTAGAAAGCTGTTTTCTATGCGCTGCATTTAAAATCTCAGACCTTCCGAAAACAATCTAGTTTAATATAACAAAGAAAAACTGACTCTCACCCAACATGTACAACAAATCAAGTCATATGCTGGAGAAAGAAGGTCTGATTCTGTCTTCTGTGACAGCAGTTTTATGCCATTGCATTGGCATAAAACCAGTTCTACAGAGCTATAGAATTGAGCTCCAAATCTATTCTATGCAAATAGAATAATATACAAAAAGAAATTGGGTCACTTTTCCTGCATGATAGATGTAACAGCAGAGAATCAAAGGCACTGTATCTCTGAAATAAAGACGAAAAGTTGCATTTCTTAGGGCATGTTCTGAATAAATACTGAGCCAAATGCCGCACAGGTATAAAGAGCTTTACCTCTATGGACTCCAATTAATTTTGTCTTACTTCTTTTTTATTAAAATGACATTGATAGTCATACAAATTACAGGACAAAATGACACCTGACAGTGAGATTTAAGTGTCTCTTGACTAAGTGAGATACCACTCCTAAAACAGTCAACATTTATTAATGTAGCGTGGAATCCCTGGAAGTATGGTCTTGTGGTTAGGATACTGCACTGGGACTCAGCATGTCCAATTCCTAATATTATCACAAGCTTCCTGTGTGGCCTTAGGCAAATCACTTAATAGCTCTGTGCCCTAGTTTCTCATTTGTAAAATAGAGCTTATCCTTTGCTTGCCTATTTAGCTGTAGGTTATTCAGAATAGGGCCTATCTTTTAGTGAGAAGGTGTGTCTACACTTGTGACTGTACACAGTTATAGGTACATTATTGTGCCATACTCCTCCTAGTGTCCACATCTGAAGCATTGAAGCATGATCCTAAAGGACAGTCTTGTGCATGAAAGCTAGCGTGCAAGACAGATGTGAGTATGCGCATGGCTCTGCTATGTCATGGTCCATACCCATTCTATAGTGAAGTGTGGACCTAGGCAAGGGGCATGAACCAGGTCACGGGTATCAATCGTCTTCCAAGGCCATTCCCACAGTACATTGATCCCTTTGCTGCTTGATCCTTACCCTAAGGTATAAAGATCCCTGACCACCACCATCCTCTTTCCAAAAATTATAGCAACCTGCTCCAAGCACTTAAGCACTTCTGTCCCAGGCTAGGAGCACATGAAACACCTTTGGGTGAAGAACTCCAACAATCATTCCAGGGCTATGAGTATGGAGCCTGAAGTGACTCATGACCCCTCTCCCAAGCCCCTCTGGCCTCATCATATGAAGGGATGCCAATGAGAGGCAAGGCAAGAGGCAGCAGGGACCTTGGAGGAAATCCTGGAGGAAGCCCTGGGAGACACCTAGGAGGAAAAACATGTGATTCTGCACCTTTGCTCTGCCAGTCTGGTAGAGGAAGACCCAGAGCCATGGCAGGAACCAGAATCCAACCCTGGTAAGTTTTACAATGGACCATCGCTGTCCCTTACAATATCCCCTCTTGTTCCAGTGGTTCATGCCTCAGCCTGCTGCCTGCCTTTACCTCACAACTCTACTCCATCCCAACATGGTCCCGGAGGAAAACACAGTTGTAAATTGATGATTTTATTGAAATCCCCTAAGATGCTATAAAGCATTTAGCAGAAGCTATAACATGTTATTAATGAACAGTTACTGTGCCTTTGTAGCTGTGGGTTTCTTGGCCAGCACTGACAGTGCTAGTCCCTGGGCTGCATGAAACAGGGAGGGAAATGGAAGGAGGGAAGGAGCAGTTTTAAAAGGCCTGGGCTGGGAAAGAACAATTTCATGACACTTTGTGTAAAGACCCAACACCACTCCTTTCCCCTCCAGCCCTCTCCCATCTTTTCTGCTTCTTCTGAATGGGAGTTGTGCAGAAGGCATGTGAGGTGTTTGGTGGTGTAGACGAGTGGACTCACCCCTGCGGTGCCTCCTGCTGGTTGCTTTGGGGAATTAGCTCGATTCCAGCTACGGAGCGCCCTCTGCAGGCCGGTGATCCACCTGTCCTCTGCTGGCCCCGGGCCCCTCCCTGGACCTCGGTGCCCCTTTAACTGAGTCTCCCCCCCTCCTCCCAGGGGAACCCCACCCCACTATCCCCACTTTGCCTCAGTATTGGCTGCTGCCCAGTCATTGTCTAGCCCCCATGCCATGGGCCGACTGCAGTATCAACCACTCATCATAGGCAAAGCGGTTTTGGCCTGGCTGCCTTTACCCACCCTCCAGCTGCCCCTCTGCAAGCCCAGTACCTTGCAGGCCTAGAATTAGGCCCTACAGCCTGGGGAGTTGCTAGCCTAGGGCTTCTCAGCTCCTAAGGCTTTTCCCCCAGCCCTGCCTTCCTTTAGGTCCCCTGGGTGAGTCCCTGAGCAGCCAGGCCTGTCTCTCTCCCCCTGTCAGAGAGAGACTCTCTTTTTGTTTCTGGCTCCCCTGGCCTTCTTATACAGCCCTGTGGCTCAGTTTGGGGCGTGGCCCCCAGCTGCAGCCACTCCCGCTATCAGCCCAGACTTCTGGCTCCAGCTACAGCCCCCTTACCAGGGCTGTTTTAACCCCTTCAGGGCAGGAGCAGAGGTCCACTCTGCTACACACCTCCCCCCTTAAAACCCCCACCCATGGGGATAGGAGGGTTTTTTTCCCTGGACTAGCCGCCCATGTGCCTCCAGTGCCACTTGCTTCTTTTCGGATTCCTCCAAACACTTCCGCAAGCGGACCTCCTCATCTACAATGGCCGCATACTCCTTAGTGAGGTCCACCGCGCTCACCTCAGACTCACGGAGGGCCTGCTCTGCTGCCTCAAACCATGCCCGTAGATTTGAGTCCCCAAGGCCCTCTTCCTTCAGGGTCTGGATCCCCTTGGTGGTCTGTCCCACAACCACCTGTGTCCATTTTGTTTCTCGGAGATGTCCTCCCTGGGGCCCCATATCCTGCTGGGCCCACTCCGTCTAGGTCCCTCTCCCCCTGACAGGCGGGGTGATAGTTTGGGTCCCGGCCTCCTGCGGGGTGCCCACGATCTCCACCTCGGCCTGTGTCACCGTCTTCAGTTCCTGCATGGCCCCTTCCGGACCTCCAGGCACCTCCATCGGCCCACCCTCAAGTCTCTTGAGGGGACAGTGCCTCCTAATGTGGCCTGGTTTCTGGCAGCCCCAGCAGACTCCCTGCCTGCTCGCTGCCTTAGGCCTTCTCTGTTTCTCTGTGGGCCTAGACCCCCCTGGGTTGCCCTGCCCCGTGTTCCTTGGGCCTGGACAGTCCCTCCAGAAGTGGCCCGCTTGCCCACATGTCCAACATACTGGCGGCTGCCTGGGTTCCTGCACCCGGCAGACTGCCTGAGGGACCTGCCTTCCTTTAGGTCCCCTAGGTGAGCCCCTGAGCAGCCAGGCCTGTCTCTCTCTCCCTGTCAGAGAGAGACTCTCTTTTTGTTTCTGGCTCCCCTGGCCTTCTTATACAGCCCTGTGGCTCAGTTTGGGGCGTGGTCCCCAGCTGCAGCCACTCCCGCCATCAGCCCAGGCTTCTGGCTCCAGCTACAGCCCCCTTACCAGGGCTGTTTTAACCCCTTCAGGGCAGGAGCAGAGGTCCACTCTGCTATAGGTGGCTTGTGTGCAAGCCTGCCAAGGCATGGGAATAAGAAGGGAACTGTTTGGTTGTCTGAGAAAAGTCAGAGCATTTCATTTTCCCTGTAGTCATTTAAATGTTTTGTACCATTCCCAGTCCCTGGTGTCTATCCTCTCCCTGCACTAAGCCACTCTGCAGAAGCCAGGACAAGTGGGGATGGGTGAAGTATCCTGCAGCCCATACAGATAGTTTAGCCTTTTATTTTAATTAGCACTAATGCAAGGAACCTACAGGCCTGTATTCTGTAACACATTGCCTTAAGTGGGTTAGCATACATGGCTAATAGGCCGATGACCCTTAACCTGGATAAAATGGCGTAACAGTTATCCTAGAGTCTGGGGAACTCAAAATAGCTTCTTAAGAGGAGTGTTGATACATAACGAGACTAGGAAACTGCAGGAATATAGAAACGATACTAGGCTTGGATATTCTAGGATAAAATCATTGGCAGATGTTTAACCACGACCTTGCTTTTGCAATAGTGAATATATATATATGGTAATGAGCTAAAAGCACCCCAATGTTATGAGAGTGAGGAAATTAGATATGGAAATTGGAGGCTGGGCATCTGAATGAATATTAATGATGGTTCCTATAATAGGCCTGGCCACCATGTAAGCAATGTGGCATGTCTTCCATCATTGACCCTTCAGCTCTTCATTGTCATTATCATTGATTTAGAAAATGGCATAGAGAGTACATGTATAAAGTTTGCGGACAATACTAAACTGGGAGAGGATGCAAGAGTTTTAGAGGATAGGGTTATAATTCAAAATGATCTGGACAAACTGGAGAAATGGTCTGAAGTAAATAGGATGAAATTTAAGAAGGACAAATGCAAAGCACTCCACTTAGGAAAGAACAATCAGTTACACATTTACAAAATGGGAAATGACTGCCTAGGAAAGAGTACTGCAGAAAGGGATCTGGGGGTCATAGTGGATCACAAGCTAAATATGAGTCAACAGTGTAACATTGTTGCAAAAAAAGCAAACATCATTTTGGGATGTACTAGCAGGAGAGTTGTAAGAAAGACACAAGAAGTAATTCTTCCACTCTACTCCGCACTGATTAGTCCTCAGCTGGAGTATTGCGTCCAGTTCTGGGCACCACATTTCAGGAAAGATGTGGACAAACTGGAGAAAGTCCAGAAAAGATCAACAAAAATGATTAAAGGTCTATAAAATATGACCTATGAGGGAAGATTGAAAAAATTGGGTTTGTTTAGTCTGGAAAAGAGAAGACTGAGGGGGACATGATAACAGTTTTCAAATACATAAAAGGTTGTTACAAGGAGGAGGGAGAAAAATTGTTCTTAACCTCTGAAGACAGGACAAGAAGCAATGGGCTTCAATTGTAGCAAGGGAAGTTTAGGTTGGACTTTAGGAAAAACTTCCTAACTGTCAGGGTGGTTAAGCACTGGAATAAATTGCCTAGGGAGGTTGTGAAATCTTCATCATTGGAGATTTTTAACAGCAGGTTGGACAAACACCTGTAAGGGATGGTCTAGATAATACTTAGTCCTGCCATGAGTGCAGGGAACTGGACTAGATGAGCTCTTGAGGTCCCTTCCAGTCCTATGATTCTATGGTTATCTACCACTGACCTTCAGGCATTGGGGTTTAGACCATAGGACTCATTTGGCATGCCAGGGACTGGACTGGTCCTTTGTCTTTTACCACCAGATCCCCAAGGAAGCGTGTGCATATATGAATATATGCAAGGAATGATACCAAAGATATCCCCAAGTCTATATTACTAATATTTGTTTCTGTAGTTTGGAGCTTTCCTGTCTTTACTGATTGTGTTAATAAAAGTGGCTAAGGCTTTGCTTTGCCCTCAGTGTGAATGTCTTTGCCGTACACCCCAAGGTTTCCTACAAGATATTGAACTTGTTAGTTTTAACTCTGTTGTGTTTGGTTCTGGGACTACTTCTCTAAGCTCATTAAATTAGTGTCAAATGGCACCAATACAATTATTAACCATTAAAGAATCAGGCTACTGGTGGTTGTGCACAAACTTGTGGCTCCCTACTGGTCATGATATATGAGCACAAAGCATGAGGAAATGTTCTGGCCTGCCAGGACCCAGGAGCTGCATGCACATGGGTGGGATCCATTTGCCCGCACAGGCTTTGAAAAATCAGATCTGGCCTGTACTTACTCACTGTGGAAGTGTTCCCAGTTAGCCTCACATGCATTGTGCAAACCACAGCATGCCACAATAATTCAAAATGCATTGGCCATGTTGGTATCCACACGGAACCGGAAGGATCACCAATGGGCTTTCAACAGGCTCAAAGGTGAATTACGCTACCATTCTGCAACTACTCAGTCCATACTTTAATCTGCTTTTTCCTTGGGTCAGCAATGTTGGGGTATGGCTTCATAAGCCCCGGTAGGAGTGGGTGTGCAGGGCCCACCAAAATCAATGTTGGCACAGAAACGCCATGCATAATCATGTCATTTCAGGGGAATAAAGTCCCTTCTTCCCGTCTGTGGTTCAACCAGGACTTCTTGGCATCATGGATCTTTCCCATGTATCCAGTGTTCATGAACTGACCCCTGTGGTCCACTAAGCATTGGAGAACCAGTGAATAGCAACCTTTTCAGTTCATATATTCACTGGCCCCTTTAGGTGGGCAAAATACAGGGAAGTTTATTCCATTGAGGGCCCCCACACAGTTGAGAAACCTCATCCTCTGAAATCCCACAATAATTTTAGGGACTTGGATTGTGGCATCCACCTCTGGGGAGATCACAGTATAGACAGCTTGGAAAACCTGTACACCGCCACCCCACTCTGACAGCTGACTTCCTAACCCAAAACTGTTAGCAAATAACCCATAGCTGTTAGGCATTGCCAACTTCCAAAGGGCAATAGCCACCCATTTCTGCATGGGCATGGGTTTCCAGAATCAAGTGGTCTGGTGCTACAAGCTTCTGGCACAAGTCAAAGAAGGTCTGCTTCCTCATTCTGAAGTTCTGTAGCTACTGATCATCATGATAAAGTTCCAAGATGATGTGGTCCCACTACACCATGCTGATTCTCTGGGACCAGAAGCAGCAGTCCATCAATGAGCATATCTGGGACCCAAGTGGATTCTCAGTCCCTTTCTGGGTCAGATGTCTTCATTATCTGAAATCTATTGGGACTGATTCCATCCAGTATCCAGTACTGCACTGCATGAACATCTGCCCAGCAAGCAGGAGCAGAACCTCTTCTTCCTGGACCAGCTCCATGTCTCCCATGCAGTTTGGCAGAAGGGACAGATAAGCAGGACCTGCCATCATCAAATGCGTGAACGCAGCACACAGTACCAGCAACTCACAGCAAGGTGGTTCCCAGAGTGTCTCGTGGATTCTGAGATACTCCCTCTGAAATGGTAGCATTACCATCACACACTGAAAAGTGGTAGTGTGGGTGTGAGTATATGTGTGTGCACAGCAATTATCTGTTCCCTGCTCCGAATATATAGATACTTGGCACAGGCATGGGGTACATGCTGCAGTACATGGGCAAGTACCCAGGAAAGTATGAAAATGTGGACATAGCCTGAGTTCGTATGGTGCCTAACACAGTGGGGTACTGAACTCAGCTTGGACACCTAAGTGCTACAGTAATGCAAATACTAATGGAAAGGGATACATATCTGGAATGTAGTGAGAGAGAAGGTTTATAGAGAAGAAAACAGAGGAGAGAGAAAAGGCTGAAGTGGGAACCCTGAGCAATGTCTGTGTTTTGTAACCTGTTTTGTACTGAATACTTACAATTAAAAATTTTATCAGAGACTTAAAACCTGTATTGCTCACATATTTTATCCTTTTCTTATTTTCATGAACGAGAGCGTAGCTCTTTAAATTATGAAGGCCATTGAGTAAGGTTGAAGTTGATGCAGGTTAGTATTCCATAATTATTTTTGACATAAAGATAAATGCCATCCTAAAAAAGTTGGAAGCTAATAGCACCTCAGCCTTGATATATGAATATTACCCCTTTGAATGCTGTAATGGCATTATGGATGGTTTATGGCTTTATGACTATGAGACATTTTTAGTCTCTGACTCAGAAATACATTTTCTGCACATTTTAAGGCAACTTAGTTCATTTTCGGTCTCTGACACTTTCCCCCCCCTCTTTTTTCCCCTTAGATTTGAAAACATTTCTTGAAGTGGGTATTGGAAAAAAGTCATCACAAAAATCATAGCTGTAGACAGTCACCTTTAGCCACCTCTAGTTTAATACCCTGCAATGTCAGGAAAGAACTGCATTGCATTAACTCCATTTCCTGCTGGGAAATCACACAGCCTCTAGAGTTAGCTATTCAAATGTGAATAGTTAACATGTTTTACATTTTTTAAATTGTTTGCCCTTCTGGCTATACAAAGATCATGCAAATGTGATATTTCAGAGAATATACTTGCAGAATTGTGGTGGGTTTTATAAAAAAAAAAAAAAAGCATAATTTTATTTAGAAAGCATTTTGCTCCTCTTCCCCAGCCTGGCAAAGTGCTCAAGGTGCTTCACATCATAATAAAGACAAGTTAAAATGTATTTGAAAAAGCAATAGCATAAAAGATTGCCCTGTAAAATCAATATATAAAGTCAGTAAAAGGGGGCTGGAAAAAGAGAAAGAAAGGCAGTGAAAGGGCATGAAAGGCAATAAATAGGGGCCAATAGTCATCTGACTAAAATGCATTTTTGGGATAAAATAGTATTGAGACACTTTTTTAAAAGCAGGGAGAGACTGAGTAAGGGAGCAAGTTCTACACTTTGGACTGAAGGGTGCGATTTCAAAAGTAACTAAGGGAATTCAGGCTATAAGTCCTGTTGGAAGCCAATGAGAGTTATGCTTCTAACTGTCCAAAGCATTTTTGAAAATATCCGCTAACTGGGTATTAGGCCATATCCTAATTCCCATTTAAGATGTGATGACGGCATTCTTAAGCAGTGGTGGCTCTGAGTACCCTTTAGGCAGAGATTCACTGAGGAGGATTTCAGCATAGGTAGGTTCTACACCATTAAAGGGGTTTAAAAGTCAAATGTGGCATTGAAAAGTCAAGCTGACATTTCATGGCCAGAGTGTAGGGCAAGAGTGACATGATCATGATAGCTCTGGCTTGAGACTGAGTGTGCTGCTGCATTCTGAACAAACTGCATAAGGTGGAAAAGCTTTTCTAATGGGAAATTGCAGTAGCCAGGCATCACACTGTTTCACAGTCACCATGGGATGAAACACTCTTGAATCCAGCACTTGGATTTCCATAAAACCAGTGAGGTCAGAATGATGCCAAAATTATTAAACTGACATAGTATATTTGGATGAGCACTCTCTGGTAAGTGGGATGTGAAGGAAGAGAGATAATCTTCTCATGATTCCATCTACATGACCCTTCCTCTTGTATGCATCAAGCCGGCAATATCATCCAGATATTTCATTAGAGTAGAGACTGAACCTGAAGGAGGAGCAAAAGATGCATTGTTGTTTGTCATCTCATACTGATAACATGTAGCAATGATGTCATAAAGTATTCTCATGTATATGATGAACTACATGATAGGATTCATCCTTAAGGAATGCCTCACTTCAAATCCTCAGCAATGACAGAATCTCTAACTTTAATAAAAGCAGACAGCCACTCATACACAGTGAAGGTCAGCAACTACTTTACAGAAGTCTTAGGTTACAGAGTAAAAGTAACTGTGCTAATGATAGTTTTAATTCACCATTAGATTGGTGTCATCCCATATATTTATTTGTACAGTATTTCTTATAGTAGATGCTTCAGGAGAGAAAAAGCAGGTGTGAATTTGTGGACTTTTGTTTGCAATTTAGGTGAAAAAGTGGACACTAAATAAAAGCCATTGTATATTCTGTTGCAGACGGTTAAAGTGTATGGATTAATAAAGACATATCTATTGTAAAAGCCAAAAGATGTACCGGATCTGCTCCATCTTTATGATGCAGTAAGACTATGCAAGGATTGTTACAGCCATAGAGAAAACAAGGGGATTTAGCAATACTGAAATTAATACAGAGTGGTGAATAATTCACAATGAATAACAAATGCAACAAATTTTACCTCATTTTCGGTTCACTGAATATTTACAAGCAGATTACCATTACATCAAATGCATTTGTTTATTCAAAATTATTCTATCAATTATTTGCAGTTTTTAAAACCTTTACTGATTAATTGGCACACAGCTCTCTGCAAATTGCAAGCTATATTGGTTAGCTGTGGGTGGTCAGATAACTCAGGTGATGTGATTTTGGTTCCCTGATTGGATTCAGGGCCACAGAATCCATATAGAAATACTTTCATGGTGAATTTGAAATTTGGTTTGTGATGGGGTATATTAGACCCTCTGAGGCCCCTCCTAGAGGCCTCATGGCCCTGCCACACCATACCTCAAAAAAGGGCACTGGAGAGTGTCCTCCAAGCTGCCTAGAGTGTCTGGGACACAGCCAATCAGAGCACTGCAGCCTAGTATAAGAAGAGCGGCAGGGCCAGAGGTAGTTCAGTTTCTTACTGGAGCTGCAGGAACATGGATGGTGTCCAGGTGGCTGACAGAGCTACAGACGCCTGGACAGGGCAGTGCTGCCAGAAGCCAGGAAGAATGAGAAGGAGCCCTGAGCTCGTTGCTAGGACTTCTTTAAGACAAGGCCCTGAGGTAAGGGTGAGATAGTGGGGCTGTGGGGAAGTGGCCCAGGGAATTAGAGAAGCCATGTGATATATTTAAAGGGACACAGCAGATGGTTGCTCTCTAGAGGGTCCCTGGGCTGGGACATGGAATAGTGGGTGGAACAGGGTCCCATACCACCCCTCCATTAGCTACTGGGAGGAAGTGGCCTGGATATTGAGGCACCCCAAAGAGGGAACTGAACTGTAGTGGCCCAGCTGGAGAGCTGCAGCCAGTAAGCCCATGAAGGTGAAAACATTATCACAAGGGAGGAGCTCTGGGGCACTGCTCTATTCTGGAGGGGGGAGAGAGAGAGAGAGAGATACCGATACCGATACCCGCACTCAGCCAAGGAAGCGCTCATGAGAGGTGAGTGTGCCCTGTTACAGGTTTCCACAAATGCTCCTGCATATGACTTTGAACTCTCTTGCTCATCCAATTGGATTATAGGAATATACATAGGAAGAGAATATAAAAGGGAAATGAAAGTGGCTGAAGCAAATTTATGTAAAGTTTGAGCATATAGTCCAGGGGTCGGCAACCTTTCAGAAGTGGTGTGCCGAGTCTTCATTTATTCACTCTAATTTAAGGTTTCAGGTACATTAACATTTTTAGAAGGTCTCTTTCTATAAGTCTATAATATATAACTAAACTATTGTTGTGTGTAAATTAAATAAGGTTTTTAAAATGTTTAAGAAGCTTTATTTAAAATTAAATTAAAATGTAGAACCGCCTGGAATGGTAGCGACGACCCGGGCAATGTGAGTGCTGCTGAAAATCAGCTTGCATGCCGCAGGTTGCCTACCCCTGATATAGTCACTGAAAACTATTTAAAATATTTTCTTCACTCTAGAAATGAATAACGTAATGACGTTCATGACAGAATTTGATTTTGTAGGCAGATTATTATTATAAGTGCTTATACTTTACACAGAGGTTATCCACTTATCCAGCATTGAAAATGGCCAAAAGAAATAAATAGAATTGGTCAGAAAATATCTGTTTTTTCATCAGAAACGCTTCCCGGTTTCCTACCTGCTCACTTGTCTTGATCCTTGGCAGCCAGCCTGGTGGTATATAAGAGATCTGGGAACCTGAAGCCCAAGGAGTCCTAGCTCTCAGGCCCATAATTCCTCGGCAACCTGAAAGCTCAGACTCCCCAACCTGCCTGACTCCTTGCCTGGGTAGCTTGGGGAACCTCAGACACACTTTGAAAAGGTCAATATGAAATACTGTTTTGATTTTTTCAAAATGGAATGTTGGAACTCCTGGTCTTCAGGAAATGTCAAAATTTCATTTTTCTGTTTCAGAAGTGTATTTATTTATTTTATATTTATTTATTTAATATTTTATAAATTTCAGAAGTTCCCATGGAAGAGGACTTTCAGTTTCTGGTGAATTCTAGCATGAAAGCCAAATCAAATGCAAAACCAGCACAAAAACTAATGACCATCTCCTCCTCATCGGAAGGAGACTTAGGCCCTCATCCAACAAAGCATTTAAGCACCTGTCTAACTTTAAGCATTCAAGTGGGTCTCCGAAAGTCAGTGGAAATATTATTTTTTATTTGTATTACAGTAACATCTAAAGGATCTAGCTGAGATCAAGGTCGCATTGTGTTAAGTGCTATACATGCACATAGTAAGAAGCAGTCTCAAACCTGAATAATTTCCATCTAAACAGACAAGGCAGACAAAGAATGTGAGGGGAAATGGAGGTACAGAGAGGTAAAGTTTTACTTTGCCAAGTTCACAAAGCAGATTGGTGGCAGCACTTGGCATAAAATTTAGGTCTCCAGAATGCTGGTGCAGTAACTTATGCATTAGACCACACTGCCTCCCCACTCTTCATATGCTTATATATACATGTGTATAAGTACTTTGCAGGATCAAAGCCCAAGTCACTATATACAGTTTAATAATTATGGTGCATGTACCTTTTTAATTCTTCCTTATAATGTGACCTTATTCCCAGACATAGAGGTATGTGTGTCTGACACAGACATCAATGTTGGGTACATTTGTGAAGAAATCAGGTAGTGCAGATGCCATGACTATCATATATTTGATACTTCACAATAGGAGTATGATGCTTTTCTCAAATAGAGAGGTCAGCATATCTTTCACCTATCACTTAGTATTTTTAGTATTTGTCAGCAGGAGTGCAGTGTAATTCCAGGATGGAAAGTCAATACATATGTCATGGTTATCTTGGTATTATTGGTACCTTAGAGCAGGTCTGGCATTTGGATGCCATTTCCAGACAGAATTGTCTGTATTTTGTGTGTGATTTGCTGAGTAATTTTATAGCTTTTTCGTGTATGGCATAAATATAGCTCAGGCTTCACCCCTTCTTCTCCCTGCCCCCCAGCTATTGCTATGGATCTGGCTGTATTTAAGAGGCAGGACAGTGATAGGAACATGCCATTGTTAAATGTTTGGTGATGGGAAGAGAATGCTACAATGCTCTCCTTTTCAAGAAGCACTCTCTTGCTCTCTCTCAAACACAATGCATAGTACTAGATAGGAAACAATATTATATCTGTCATGCTTTTATCTTGTTCTTAACATCTCTGTTCAAAATCTAAACTAATATACGCAGGAAAAGAGTCTCCTTCTAACAAGTCAGCATTCAGTCTGCATTAACACCCTAGCTTGAAAAGAAACAAAGCCGTCTTTTCTTTCCTTGCATTATATAACTATTAAAAGCAGACAGTTCCTCAGCAATGAATGAATACTTTTATTTTTCATAAGGATGTTCTTAGAATTTCCATGGGAGAAACCTAGCAACTAGCTTCCACTTTAATATCTGATAGAGTGGGTTTTGAGAAAAATGAAATATCTTATCTTTTTCTAATGAAAACACTGCCACCAGCTGGTGAACAAATGGCTTTGAATTTCACACACAAGGGAGTACGACCAGGGTAATTTTTTAAAACCACAACTCAGCTGAAAGTGATATTTTGATTAAATGAATATCTTTTCAGACTATATGGCACTGTAGATTTGCATCCATTCATTACTGTTCTAAACAAAAGAACATGAAAAAATGTGGTGGATGCATTATATGTTACACACTTCACTGTTAAAGAGCAGCTCTTGGCTAGCTCCTTGAGGCCAGCTGAGCTCCACTCACAGAAGGGAACAAAGGTGCTCCTATGCAATTTTTACAATCTCCCAAGCCACATCGGCCTCTAGCGCAACTCAGAGCAGCGTCAGGGTTCATAAATGATTGATTATGCTGTGAATAGTATAACCAGTACAGTGGTGCTGTGTCATTTTTTGATATATTAAATTTGTGCTTTTGAGTGTCACAGATTTTTGTTCTGTTATGAGTGCATTATTGCATCATAGATGTTATAAGGTGGGATGGGGTTGACAGCTGGATGTTCTGGCTGCTGAACAGGGTAAATTTGTGGGTTTTGGCACCAGGTGAGTCCTCGGAGGCAGTTTAGGATAGTGGACTAAATGCTATTAGCTGTCTAATATCCAGTAGTGACAAAGTTCAGTCAGTGTTTGAACTGTGATATTGATCTTTCAGTATCCATTGAGATGAGTGGAGCAATTGAGACTTTTTGGAATGATTTTTTCAGGCTGTCTGCAAACTCGGGAAAAGAGCAATTCTGGTTTTTAAAGTTCCCTTCATGAGGAATAAAAACATAATTTTTTCAAACCCTATCAAGGCAGGGTTCTCTGACACATCCTGTGGCTGAGGAATAGTGTATTGCAAGGGGTCCTGCTTATATATGTCCTCAATCACCGCAAGTTTGGTTTAAGGTATGGTTTAGTCTGGCAACGAATTCAGACAATATCCATGCTGGTTTCATTAGATGTCTCAGCGGGCTAGGCTTTAATGTCATTGACCTTAGGGTTTTTTTGAGTCACCTGGAGTATCTTGTGGGAGTGGATGAAGCTCCTTTCAGGAGGTTAGTTTCCACTGGTTCAAGAGGTGCCAGAGTCTCAGAAAGTTACTCTTTTTCCTTGAGAGTCTTCACATGCACATTTCCTCTTTTGTTCACTACATAGGTATGTAGTGCTGCATGACATGTTAAGAACTCTCATTGCACAAAGCAGCCTACAGCAGAAATCACTGTCATTAATTCCATGCTGTCTGAGGAACAGAAATATTTTCACCATGTCATGGTATAATTCCCCACTCTGAACCTTAGCGTCCAAAAGATGGGGTACCAGCATGAATTCCTCTAAGCTCAATTACCAGCTTCGTACTTGTAGCGCTGCCACCAACCAGGAATTCCAGTGCCTGGTACACTCTGGTCCCCCCAGAAACCTTGCCTGGGGATCCCCAAGACCCAGACCCTCTGGATCTTAACACAAGGAAAGTAAACCCTTTCCCTCACAGTTGCCTCTGCCAGGCTTCCCCTCCCTGGGTTACCCTGGAAGATCACTGTGATTCAAACTCCTTGAATCTTAAAACAGAGAGGAAAATTCACCTTCCCCCCTCCTTCTCTCTCCCCCTCCCAGACTCTCCCTGAGAGAGAAAGCAATCCTAACACAGAGAGAAAATTAAGCTTTCTCTCCCTCTTCCCTCCTTTCTCCCCACCAATTCCCTGGTGAATCCAGACCCAGTCCCCTGGGGTCTCACCAGAATAAAAAAACAATCAAGTTCTTAAACAAGAAAGCTTTTAATTAAAGAAAGAAAAAACAGTAAAAATTATCTTTGTACATTTAAGATGGAATATGTTACAGGGTCTTTCAGCTATAGACACTGGGAATACCCTCCCAGCCTAAGTATACAAGTACAAAGTAAACTCCTTCCAGCCAAATACACATTTGAACTCCTTCCAGCCATATACACATTTGCAAATAAAGAAAACAAACATAAGCCTAACTCATCTTATCACCTAGTACTTACTATTCTGGACATATAAGAGACTATATCAGAGAGATTGGAGAGAAACCTGGTTGCATGTCTGGTCGCTCTCAGAACCCAGAGTGAACAACAACCAAAAACTAACAGCGCACACACAACTTCCCTCCCTCAAGATTTGAAAGTATCCTGTCCCCTGATTGGTCCTCTGGTCAGGTGACAGCCAGGCTCACTGATCTCGTTAACCCTTTACAGGCAAAAGAGATATGAAGTACTTCTGTTCTATTAACTGTTACTTATCTGTTTATGACACACCATCAAAACAGCTTATTTTTGCACAGACCAAGTATTTCTCTACTAAAAGAGAAAATAAAAGCAATGAGGAATATATCCCCAAAAACATGGTCTGATCCAGTGCTTTCTAGGGCAGTCACTAACATATGCTGAGCGTTCACCAGCCCATTCTCATAATATACTGTCCTTTTGCTCAGGTCTACAGGTTTTTCTATTTTGAATTTATCTGGCAAGAAGTTGCTTATTGTGCATTATGGTATCACCTAGGAGCCCCAACCCAGTTCTAGGCCCCTTGTGTAAGGCACTGAACAAACACAAAGTGAAACACAGTCCCTGCCTTGAATAGATTGCAATATAAATAGACATGACAAAGTGTGAGCGAAAGAGAGGCACAGAGAAGGAAGTGACTTGCTCAAGGTCAGTGGCAGACCTCAAAACAACTCAACTCTCTGGAATCCCATCCTAGTGCCCCAGCCACTGTACTATTTTGATGCTCAAAAAAAGTGGCTTTACCATAAGAGCAAAATGAGCAAAAAATGTGACTCCCCATACTTCAGATACTGTATATATAATTTGGTGGGATGGGAGTTGTGTGTCTTCCCCTAAGAAACTGCATATTTTAAATGTCCAGATTTTAATTTTTCCTCTTCAATTTGTCTGTTATCTCATGTCTAAGTTACTACCTACAATTGCATTTCCTGCCCCACCTTTCTAGAGTCTTACCCAGAGGTGCAATAGCATTCCCACTAAACTTCACAGGAGATTTTAGTTTATGAAAATGAGTCATGGAAATTGTCCACTTTTAAAGTATAAAGAAAAATTGCATCTTCCAACATTCTACAACATGTTTTAATTGGCTTACCACATTTATCCAGGAAAGCCTACCTTTAATTTACAATAGACCTCATTTAATCCACCTTTACTTGATGCATGAGATCTGAGGTGGTTGAAAAACATCACTACTGTCAATCTCACTCCTCTCAGATGCTGTAGATGAGAAAACAGAAATCACATTTGGCAGGGCATCCCTAAGGTATGTACTACCACTGATAAGTTCAAAGGAGCTTTCTCTTTACTGTCTTTCCCTCTTCTCTTCACCATACCTTAGGACTTCAGAAATATAATAAGAAACATCCAGAGACACAATGGATAAATACATTACTTCTTTATGAGTCAGATTTCCTTGCCAGAGAATTGAACTGAACATCTAATGAATTTACCCTCTTATTCCCCACTATTTCCTAAAGAGACATTGGTACCAACTCTATAGTTAACATTGTGTTAAAATTCCCACTTAAACTAGGCCTAAAAGTCATCTGATTCACACTTTAAATGCTAAAGTTAGCTTCCAGATTTGGCTCACCAAATCTTCAGGGGAAATTTTAATTTTCTATATACATTTTCAGAGTAATCGTTACTGACATTTCCAGTAGAAACACTTGAAGATGCTCCCCATTTTGAAATTTTGCCCTGTTTTCTTCCTATTCCTTTGGGTTCCTCTAGCTAAACAACCACAAATTCTACAGACTTCAGTCCCTCCTACCATCTTTCTCACATATACACACAGACATTCTGATCACATCTCAGACATAGGCTGTTTGACCTTTTATAATTAAGCACACAGTTGTTCGTGAACACACAGTTGTTCGTGGGGCAGTGGAGAGCCCTGCTGCATGGGTGGCCTGATTGGGGGAACCAAGTGGCACTCCACTTCTCCCCAGGCACTACCAGCTAACATTCCACTTTTCCCCATGTTGCCTGCAGACAAACCTGATGTGCCTTATCTCCACATCTCTCAAAAGCACACAAATTTCTCTCAGGCCCCCACAACACTGCTCAGGCTCGCTCCTTTACATATTGCTATATATTTATGGTGACCAGATGTCCCAATTTTAAAGAAACAGTCCCATTTTTGGGGACTTTTTCTTATATAGGCTTCTATTACCCCTCACTCCTGTCCTGTTTTTTCACAGTTGCTATCTGGTAACCTTGTGTGTATATATATCCTGCCCACAGCACCACCCCTCATTAAACTCCCATCACCCACATCTCTGCTCCTAGCTCCGCTTCTCTACTCTACTACCACAGTCACCATTTTGACATGGGTATGTAACAATGTAGTGGAGTGTAGCTGAGTGTTGAATAACTTAACTGCTGATTTCCTTGTTTTATACAGTTTGCATTGATGGGTTAGCTGATCTATCATACTTAACTCAAAGTTAATGACTTTTGCGGGAGGAATATATATTATGCTAATGTCTCTCTTTATACATTTCAGTAAGAAAATGCATTTCCCTCCACTCTTAATTTGACTCCTGCTTACATTTCACGATTCATATTTTAAACCACTTATATCATTAGTCATTTAAGCAAACAGAAAAAATAAGTTTCTAGTAGAATTGCTTTATTCCTATATGCCATCATGGGGGCAATACAACCTAGCCCAAACTGTTTGGGAGGGAAGTAAGTCAACATGACAATAAACTGCAACATAACTTACTATTTACATAGGGTCTGCTCCAAAGCCTCTGAAGTCAATGGAAACTGTCCTTTGGATATAACCCACCGAGAGGAAAACTCAATACCTTTGAGATGAGGGGTTAAAATAATTTGGTGTCTTGCTTGTAAAAGTGCTTTTGAGCAAGTGCATAAGAATCGGAGCACCCGTTGGTCAATGGCTGGCTGTGCAACTCTAGGAAAATAACAACCTCTCTGTACATCAGACTCAATTTACCAGTTCTTAATATAAATATGTCCATTTTATCATCCTCCTCCTTCCCCCTGGTCACTGGCAGCTTAATTAGGACCAAATTCTTCCCTTTGATATCCATGAACAAATTGATGGGAGCCGTGTATTATATTGGAGAGCAGATTTTGTTCTTAATATTTGAGAAGTACTTTGAGCTTCTTGAATGAAAGTTAATTAGGCCTAATCCAATATCCATTGTAGTCAATGGAAAACTTCCACTGAATTCAGTGGACATTGGATCAAACTCTTGCACTGGTGTAAATCAAGAGAAACTCCACTGAAGATAATGGAGTTAAACTGGTATACAACTGGTGTACAAGAGAGATGAATCAGCCACAGTATAAGTATTTTTAAGGATCGAGCTTTCCTTGAGTCAGTACATGAGGAGTGAATCCTGTCCTATATGAAGTTCAACTTGAAAGTAACTTCAGTTTGTGCCAAAAAGTATTTAATTATTAATACTGAAAGAATGTGATCTATAAACTTAACATTATACTTTAACTAGAATCAAAGGTATATACGGTATCATACTAATTACCTACTAGAGAAAATATCTGTAAAAAAACAAGTCATCAAATTCTTCAAATAAAAGAATTCTTACCTAGGGAAAAATGGTCAAACTGTGCTCCCCCCTGCCACGTGGGCTACCAGGTTTCGTCTAGCTTTTTCCTCTTAACACCAAATCAATTTGACACTTTAACATTACCAAAACTTAAAATAATTCATTATATTGGTTTTAGCAAGAGATAGTGATAAATTATTAAATAAGCCCAACTACTCTGCAAGCTTTCTAGTTTCAAAGCAGCAGACCACAAATGCTGCTTTGGGCTTCTCTTGATTTATTATTCCACACAAATAAACATGTGCTGCAGCCTTCTCCTGTACTATGATATGACATTAAATTAATTGTTCTGTTGTTCCTTGGGACATAATATTTCTCAAATGATCCAATATCTCATTAAGAAATACTAAAATGCTCCCTTCCCTAAAGAGCAGTTTGCACAAACTGGACCTCCATGATAGCTGATTTGTCACAAAGTAACATTGGGCACAATAGCTTAAACGTGAGAAAATTACAACCATTTGTTTTCACTGACCTTACCAACTCCTAGTATGTTCTGTTCTTCATATCCATTACAGCAAAATGTTGCTGTTCAACATTCCAATTAAAAATCCATAGGTTTAACTCAGCTATAAAAATTTTGCTCTGGGCTGCAATTTAGGATATACCAGGTCTCATGCTAATGGGATTTAAAAGTATTTAGGTCCACATTCTGCCAACTTCTTTGAACAGTCCCATTAATTTCAATAAAGCTACTGAAGAAGTAAGGTACTATTAAGGGAGGCAGGAAGTTGGAAGTTTCAAATATGCAAAACATTGAACTTTATGGTAAATATCCTCTAGCATTTCTGACCATGCTAAGAGTCTGTGGTCAGTGGAAAAAAATTGCTGCAGAGTTGGTGCACTGGGCTATTTGAAAAACCATCACTGAAGACTAACTGGTGGTAGAGCAAGAGAGACATAAAAGCATGCTCTGCAAATGGAAGGCAGTAACATTGGACAGGCAATGGAAGAGGAAAGGTGGGTACATGGTAAGATTTTATATATAGATTTGTAATTTCATATATGTATATATTAAAATGTGAGTACTTTGGCCTTCACAGCCTACAGTATCATTTGGTTGATTAAATGCTATTTTTACCATGCTTGTATTATTAGTAAGGACTAACTGTCCTTTGTTTCCGTTCACGGTTACCTCCAGACCACATACACGTTGGGTGTGTTGCAGGGGGGCAACAGTTGGGGCTCATTTGCCCGGTGTGCGTATCCCCAATGACCACACCGGAGTGGAGAAGCAAGTATCTTTATTTGAGTCAAATAAGGTGCAAGGAGATATAAAATCTCAGATCATGCACGCATCACTATCCGTTGCCATGTCTTATATACCTTACTTGTTTACAAAGATGTTCACAGGTGCTACAATTCATCATTTACAATTCATTAACTACCGGATCTTTTAATTAACTATATCCTTAACCCATACTACTGACCCCCCCCTTTGATCGATTACATCTTGTACCATAAACAAAAGAACACAAGAAAATGATAAATGATTACATGTACTCATGCTAACTTTAAAGGAACATATTGTTTAGCTCGAAAGGCAGTCGTAGGCCTGAGAATGTAAACTTCTGACCCCACGCCATATTGCCAGTTACCTGGAGCACTGCACCCCCCAACAGGTGTTATCTCGCTTTCATAATTAGGTTCAATATTAATTTTATTAGAGAAATTCCACATCTTTTGAAGTTGAAGGTACTGAAGGTTTTATTGTGTCCCTTATTCAGGTTCCCGCATTTGGACCTTGGTACAACAGTTTGATATTTTTGATCTCCAGAAACATAATAATACTCAACATTTATATAGCATTATATTTTACATAATTAGGACCCAGGCCTGTGAACATTTATTCACATGATTAATTTACTCATGTAAATAGTCCAATTTACTTCATTGTGGCTGCTCACATAAATAAAGTTACTGATGTGCATAGCTGTTTACAAGATCTGTCTCTTACACATCAGCTATGGTTCATATGGCTTTAGCTTCAGCGATCCAGTTCAGAGTCTGATTCATAAATTGAAAATGTAGGTGTGTGATTTGCTCATATATATGGATATGTATGCATTGTGCTCTTATGTACATTGCTATATTAAATTGCTTTATTTTGGCAGATGCTAGCGGCCAGATTGTGACACTTCCGTAGTACCACTATCTTTCTTGCAACCTTCTGAACTACAGCTTTAGTAACCAATTGTAAAGCTCTGTATTCTATGATTTATTTTGAGCTACATTCTAATACTAAATTTCACTTATAATTTTCATGCAGTCTGAAGGAAGAAGCAGGGTACTTATGGGATTGATTGCAGTCTTTGGCTGGATAAAATTGGCCAGATCCTCCATGTCAAGGTTCCTTCCCCACTCTGAACTTTAGGGTACAGATGTGGGGGACCTGCATGAGAAGCTTTAAGCTTAACTACCAGCTTAGATCTGGTCTTGCTACCACCATCCAGATTTCTTAGTGTCTGGAACACCCTCTTCCCCCCAAAACCTTCCTCTCCCTGGATAGCCCTGAGAGACTTCACCAATTTCCTGGTGAACACAGATCCAAACCCCTTGGATCTTAAAACAAGGAGAAATTAACCATCCCCCCTCCTTTCTCCCACCAACTCCTGGTGGATCCAGATCCAACCCCCTTGGATCTAAAAACAAGGAAAAATCAGGTGTTAAGAAAAAGGCTTTTAATTAAAGAAAGGAAAGGTAAAAGAAACCCCTCTGTGGGAGATTAGCATACCATCTACTCTCACAGACAACAGATTCAAAACACAAAGGATGTTCCCCTGGGAAAAACTTAGTTACACAAAAAATACCCAAATACCCAATTTGATTCTTCCTCTAATTTCACAAGACAGGTTACAAAGAAATAAACATTAACCTATTTATTCCTTTCTAAAACCTACTATTCTGATAAGAGACTGGTTCCTTGATCTTTTTCACTCCGGGTGAAACTGAAAACTGACTAAACAAAGGAAACTTCCCTCCTTCCTTTTGAAACATCCTGTTCCCCCATTGGTTCCTCTGGTCAGGTGTTAGCTAGGCTAGGTGAACTTCTTAACCCTTTACAGGTAAAAGAGGCATTAACCCTTAACTATCTGTTTATGACACTCCAAAAGAGCAACTCTGTGGTACTCCACAGCAGCAGATTTGCCCTAAAGCTGGTCTAACTGGCCAGAGGAAAGGGAGCCTCATTTGCTTCAGAGAACTTTGAGTGGTGCAGCACCACCATAGTAGTTCCTGTTCCATCCTTAACGTCCTATGGCTAGAACAAGTATTGTGGCTAGGGGAAGAATTGTTCACAAATTCTTGTACTCTAGTGTTTCCCAGGAGCAGTAATCAGCCTTTGGGCTGAGTGGCAGTCAGCACTTGCTACAGTAGACTAAAGGCTGCTCTGTGTTGTACTGGTGATCTAGCCATCTCCACACCTCCTCCAACCCCTTCCAGATGCACAGAGCAATCACTGGCTGCAGCTATGAATCTAGTCCATTAAGTATATCCACTGTGCTCTTTGGACCTGAACCAAAGCCCATTGAAGTCAATGGGAGTCCGTCCATTGATTTTTTTTTTTAGTAATTTTGGATCAGGTCCTTTAAAGGCAATACAGCTTGCACAATATTTTCCATGTATGACACGCAGTTTTGTTTACAGAACTCTAACTTCCTTTCAACCCAAGTGATTGTGTGTTTTTAATTTTACGCAGAGTATGATATGTTTACACTGTGGGAAATGCAAACAGATACTTGAGGGTAAGATTTAGAACCATCATCTTATACAAATGAAATTTGTACTGAGTCAGGCATTATATATTTCCTTATTTGTCTCTCATGGATGGTCTCTTTCAGTAATGTCTCTTCTCATACAGCACTTTAGCACCTTCAAGAAAACCTGTTAGATATATTTATTTGTTTATATGTTTTGTTTGAGTTGGTGTAAGTAAACTCAAAGTTCCTATTCCCCTTTGATAATTGAATTAATGGAATAAAAGATGAACCAGTTTCTTCTAAAAATGTTTACATATATCACAGTTATTAAGCTTTTGTGAAGGTTACTCATCCAAAAATATAACTAAGCTGGCATGTTTATAGATTTATAAGAAGCTTTAAGCAAGGCCATCAGTAGTTATCAACTACATAGCAAGTTGGGTTTCTGCTGAAATACTAGTTAGCTTTTTAAAAAGAAGGCAAAGAATTTCTCAATAGTTAGGGAATATTAATAACCACAAGCAAATTTCAACTAAAGTGTAAGCAGTAAAAGTGGTGATAGTGTTTAGCAAGTACAAAGCCGTCTACAAATAAAAGACCACTATTAATTTTACAGTGGATTTCTCTCAATTCCAAAACAAATATTCTGACAGTCAATTGACTTTTCACTGAATTGTGTGAGCCAAATACTTTGAAAAATGCCATTATATTGACTCAATCACAAGTTTGCTACATTGTTAATAAACCCACTTCTTCCAGTATTCCCACTACAAAATAGCTAGAATCTCTTATCTGTTTTTTCAGTATACTCTCTCTATTTTTGTTGGAGGTGTTTGTAAATGAAAACCATAGTCTCCTTTAATACAATTAGTTGTACATTTTGCTAAAAATGTCTTGTAGGGTGTAATATCTCCCTTCTCACCTTTTTGCTAAGGAGAGATCAGAAAAAAAAGTAAAATCTATTAAATCCAAAGATTATTTTTTCTTGATACCATTCACAAATAACTCTAACTCTATTAGTCCAGTCTTGTTTTCGAAAATATGCTACTCTAGTTAATCAGATAAATTCTCCTTTAGCTAAAGTGGTATCAAATCTGTATTTCTGAAATCAGTGCCAGACCCTGAACAGCTGGATACTGGCAGAGGTCCTTTGAAGTCAATGGAACAACTCCATTTTATGAGAGCTGGAGATCTGGCACTTTACTGTTCCTGTGTTCTATCCCTGGTGACACATGTGTGACATACCCAGTAAAAGGGTGTCATCCAGGAGGAGGGAGAAAACTTGTTCACCTTAGCCTCTAATGATAGAACAAGAAGTAATGGGCTTAAACTGCAGCAAGGGAGGTTTAGGTTGGACATTAGGAAAACGTTCCTAACTGTCAGGGTAGTTAAACACTGGAATAAATTGCCTAGGGAGGTTGTGGAATCTCCATCTCTGGAGATATTTAAGAGTAGGTTAGATAAATGTCTATCAGGGATGGTCTAGACAGTATTTGGTCCTGCCATGAGGGCAGGGGACTGGACTTGATGACCTCTCGAGGTCCCTTCCAGTCCTAGAGTCTATGAATTTAGCTTCTGTTCTTTATGGCCACAGATTGGTTACAGTAGTTAGAATCCAGGGCCTTTGGCTTTAATAGTCTTGTTGAGCTGGAAGAAAGGAAAGTTATTGGATGAACAAACTTTCCAAATGAGTGAGTTGACTCAAGCCCACACACAGGAAAATGGCAAATATTCAGGTTTCAGAGTAGCAGCCATGTTAGTTTGTATCCGCAAAAAAACCAGGAGTACTTGTGGCACCTTAGAGACTAACACATTTATTTGAGCATAAGCTTTCATGGGCTACAGCCCACTTCAATGGATGAATAGAATGGAACATATAGTGAGGATATATATATATATATATATATATATATATATATATATATATATATATATATATACACGCATACAGAGAACATGAAAAGGTGGGAGTTGTCCTACCAACTCTAAGAGGCTAATTAATTAACAGAACTTTTGTAGTGATGATCAAGATAGCCCATTACAGACAGTTTGACAAGAGGTGTGAGAATACTTAACATGGGGAAATAGATTCAGTGTGTATAATGGCTCAACAATTCCCAGTCTCCATTCAAGCCTAAGTTGATAGTGTCTAATTTGCATATTAATTCAAGTTCAGCAGTTTCTCGTTGGAGTCTGTTTTTGAAGCTTTTCGGTTGCAAAATTGCCACCTTTAAGTCTGTTACTGAGTGGCCAGAGAGGTTGAAGTGTTCTCCTACTGGTTTTTGAATGTTATGATTCCTGATGTCAGATTTGTGTCCATTTATTATTTTGCTTAGAGACTGTCCGGTTTGGCCAATATACATGGCAGAGGGGAATTGCTGGCATATATCACATTGGTAGATGTGCAGGTGAATGAGCCCCTGATGGCTTTGCTGATGTGATTAGGTCCTATGATGATGTCACTTGAACAGATATGTGGACAGAGTTGGCATTGGGCTTTGTTGCAAGGATAGGTTCCTGGGTTAGTGTTTTTGTTCTGTGGTGTGTGGTTGCTGGTGAGTATTTGCTTCAAGTTGGGGGGCTGTCTGTAAGCGAGGACAAGTCTGTCTCCCAAGATCTGTGAGAGTGAGGGATCATCTTTCAGGATAGGTTGTAGATCTTTGATGATGCACTGGAGAGGTTTTAGTTGGGGGCTGAAGGTGACGGCCAGTGACGTTCTGTTATTTTCTTTGTTGGGCCTATCTTGTAATAGGTGACTTCTGGATACTCTTCTGGTTCTGTCAATCTGTATGCCCCCACAGTATGCCAACATTTTTATGGCTGACTTAGAACAGCGTTTCCTTAGCTCTCTTCCCTTAACGTCCCTACTCTACTTGCGCTACATTAACATCATCATCTGGATCCATAGAAATGAAGCCCTTGAGGAATTCCACCATGATTTCAACAACTTCCATCCCACCATCAACCTCAGCCTAGACTAATCCACACAAGCAGTCCATTTCCAGGACACTACTGTGCTAATAAGCGATGGTCACATAAATACCACCCTATACCGGAAACCTGCTGACCGCTATACTTACCTACATGCCTCCAGCTTCCATCCAGGACACACCACACGATCCATTGTCTACAGCCAAGCTCTAAGATACAACCGCATTTGCTCCAATCCCTCAGACAGAGACAGGCACCTACAAGATCTCTAAGAAGCATTTTAAAAACTACAATACCCACCTGCTGAAATGAAAAAACAGATTGACAGAGCCAGAAGAATACTCAGAAGTCATCTACACCTCAGTAGTTGGATGAGCTCCTGAAAGGTACATATGAGTGGTTAAGAAGCTTTTACACAGGAAATTGTCAAACTAAGAACAAATCCTGGTTTCCCCTCAAACCTTGCTTTTTCCCTCCAGCCCCACTTGTGTCATAATGATGTTTGTGACATTTGGGGGATCACTTAGACCAGTAAGGGGTTCTGTCATCACCTGCTTTGGAACTTTAGGTGCCTTAATGTTATACTGCTATGACTCAGAGCCCTGACACCAGTAGCCAGCCCATGAGTATAAAATTCTCACTCTGACTTCCACCAGCCTAGTTACTCCTTGTAGCCCTTCCGCTCCCGAGTCTCCACAAATCCAGCTCCCCAAGTTCTTAATTACCAGACACTTAGACTTTTCCGCTTTGGTTCATCACCCTCCAAAGTGTGAAAAACCATCCTCCATTACCAGTTCACTTTGACATACGCAGTCCGCACACCAGAGACCTACTTTGAGTAAAAATAAAGTTTATTCAATTGTGTAACCACAGCTTCAAAGATGAAACAGTAAGGAAAAGCAAACACCTACAAGTTATGCAGAAAATAAACGTAAAGACACAACCAGGCTTTACACTTCTATATTAGATAAACTCCCTTTTCTAATACCTCCACCTTTTCTATTGCCTCTGAACAGTTTCCCAGCATGTCCCATAGCCCTAATGGGAGACCCAGTGTTCACAGACTGTACCTCACCCTCAAGATTGTCCCTCTGTACTGGATAGCCTTCATTTCAAACCCTTCTCTCTTAAGGGTTTGCAGGAGTTTTTCCTCTCCTTTCTCACTCTCTTAAATATGGTGATTCATGGTTACTTAGAGTGGGAGAAGCTCCTGGTCAACTTGGTAGCTGGGGTCTTTCGATGTCTTCCCATTAACTGTAATGGCTTGTCATCTTGCTTTTCCTGGGTTGTACCAGGGATCCTTATGTTCATCTGGTTTTGTGTAAACACCTGACTTGGAAGGAGCTCTTCCCTGGTGTGAGGTATATTTGAAATTGTTGTACAGGTCATAGGCATAGTATTCTATATACATAAATACAGAGATTCATAACCAGTCTGTATGCGTATCCAATAATGACCATGAAGTTCAGAACATTACAAACTTTCATAAAAGATCTTACTCAACACATTTTCTACACAATAACATTGTATACCAACAGTCAATTCAGTTGCTTATTCTTTGGGGTTCAGGCCTCCTGTTGTCCCCTTAAGGGGTGTCTGGACCCTGATTGTCACCATGGATTAGTTCCTCAAGACAGGAGTGGAGTGTCCCAAGGGCTCACTAGTTTTCCTCAGGAGGGTCCATTGCCTCTCATGGAGAAATAGAGCAATATAAATAAACAAGTAACTCATTTTTGATGTCTGGCTCCTGAAGAAATTGAGTATAAGTAAACAGTCTGTGAGGAGGGTAAAGTTATGAATGTCCTGAATCCTCATTTTTAGGTATTATTGCACTTTCCCTGCATGGGTATGAGGGAAAAGGCTGCACAAAGCCGTGAGCCTCTGCACAGGTATAATCACTTTCCTTGTGCTCAGGGAGGACAAGGCCTATGTCTGATTGCTTCCTATTGTAGAAGGTATAGTCTCTCCAAAGGGGTGCCGGTCTCACTTGGAGCACAACAGTTACCTTCTAGAGGGTGTAGAAGTGCACAGTATGACACACCTCAAACACAATGTTTCTAGATCTGACTGAGTAGTGCACCTCTACACTTTCTCCTATGGAGGACTATGGCTCAACACCATAATGTAGCCCTTAGGGGAATTTAAGGAAAAATATATAGGTATATTTGTATCAGAGTTGCTCATTATTCTTCAGTTGTTTTATCGTCTAACCGTGAGGTACCATTGGTTCCAGATGACTAATGCAAGTCTGGCTTTCTGTATTCTTGTCACTTCTAGGAATGTTTATGTGAAAGTGTTATACTGATCATAGCACTTTAATAAATTTGTGCTGGTACTGCATATAATTGTACAAATGTCACAGATTTATATTAGCTTAAAATCAGTATAAGAAATTTTACTGAAAATTTGCAATTTGAGTATATGCCAGGAAAATGGATGAGATGACCTGATATGGCTTCTTCAATTCTGGCTTCTGTAACTCAATTAGCTATAGCAGTGTGAGGTTCATATACTTGGTCATCCACCAGTAGAGGGTGACATAGCATCAACCAGCTGAACAGGTCTGACATTCTATCCCAGACAGGATACACATACTAATTTAGGAACTTATTCTGTATTCCTCACACCTACTCAACCTTTGCAATAAGATGAATAGGGCCGTTACCCAGTACATTATATACTTTATAGTATTTGCTCATTGTTTGATGGCCAAAACATTTGTACCTTCATTTTATTATAAAGCTTATTATAAAGTTCAATAAATGACACTGAAACAGACCTTTTCCAAATTTCTGATGTTTCAAAACAAGATGTGAGCCATGTCACTTGCATAATTTTGTATTTTCTTCCTGTGACTGTTAAAGCTTTGCACATAAGCTAACTAGAATCACTACCATATTTTGAAGCAGGTGACATTTGTTTTTCAGGCATGCTAGACAGTTGATGCCTCTAGTAATGCTCTAATTATGTGTGGTGAATTGTCTCTGAGTGCTGTATGAAAATGCTTACTGCATCATTAGCTACCTTGTTGTTTGCTAAATGTCTTTTATAATACTGTAGGGGCCCACATGAAGGTTGTGTCAGTGACTGTATTTTGAATTCCCATTTTTAGTGCTTTATAACTCAGCCATTTATTTTCACTTGAAGCTGAAGCTTGACTCTCAGCTGAGATTTAACTTAATTACCAAATATGAAAAAATACCATTGACTGTTTTATTGAAATATTTTTAAATTATAAAAGTGAGTGGTTTTCAGATGCTCTGATTTTCATGACTAGAAAAGAGTTTCTTTTGTAAAAAGAGCCTTGAAATCCAAGATACAATTAGTGGCCCAGATCTTTGGCTATGACTGAAGAGAACAGTGCAGCTCAGGAAGGAGGATGCAAAGGTGTTCTTTGCTCTATAAGGAACTTTTGAGGACATGGCTTCAGTTCAGGTCCCAATCCTTGGGTCCGGCTAAGCTGCACTAGTTCAGAATCCTGGGGAAAGAAGGCAGGCAAAGGTGACTCTCAGCTAATCTTATTCCCCCTTCCTAACCAATTCTGAGGGCCTTTCAGCCCCTGGCATAAGGGAGAACATCCTCAGGGTGACCTAGCTGGAAACAGCACCTTGCTGACAGGGACTGCCAAAATACAGTAGTGCTCTAGCCATACTCTCTCCACCTCTGCAATACTTCTGTCATGCCCACAAAGTCAGGTGCTTCAAGGCAGTGGTGTAGGGACCGTTATGTCAGTAGTATACCACCCAGGGATTCCTCAGCTGCCCAGGTTTATTGGCCATTTTTATTAGAGTGGTGAATTGAGTGCCAGGATCTGGCCCAAGCTATAGCAGGGATAGTCTTTGTTTCTATAATGTAGCATTAGGTTATCATGCTCATGATTTCCGCTTGGCTTTAGTAGTTTAACTATACTACACTATCATTTCCTTTGCAGATTTCTGGCTCTCAGTCATTCTGGAACTTTGTCTCTTGCAGTCAGTCCTTCAGAGAGTAAATTGCTTTGGACCGTAAGGAGGCAGCATGCATGCCACCTTTGGGTGGGCTAGAGTTTACTTCACTGCCCTTCTCCTAGTGCCTAAAAACAACTTCCACAGAAAGGCACATGGAGATGCAGAATTCAGTCATTGAGGATTTTCAGCATGGATTGCACAGGGCCAACCTTCCCACAATCAAGTCCAATAGAACAAAAGGGATTAACTTAATTCTTAAGTATCAACTTTATATGATCTTATAAAAACTAAATTGTTTCTTTATTATAACATAACATGGCTACTTTATAATCCACATGCATTATCTTCACAGTTACACATAAGCATAAATACAGAGAACAAATTTAATCTAAACAGGTCAGGCCCCACAGAAATACAGTGAGAAGTAATTCAGAGTTCCCAAAAGCTTAGGCTGAGTTCAGGTGGCTTTTGATCACCAAAATCTACACAGTCCACTGAGTCAAAAGCACTGCAACAACATCTTCCCTCCTCTTGTTTGGAGAAATCTTCAGCTGGAATCCATGCAGACTCTTCCTCCTCCTCCTCTGCTGAAATCACTCAGTTAACCAGTCAGCTAACTACTTAACCAACCACTCAGTTAATTACGCAAATTTAAAAAAACCTGTTACAAGAAAAATAGAAACTGAGAATAGCAAAATATAAGTGATTCTTTTCCCATCGTCACGTTCAAATAAGAGAAGTTAGTGAATCATGCTAGTTGAGACAATTTAACTAAAAAAGTTTGACTAAAATCAAACATTCCAAGTATACAATTGAAATAAAAAATTAGTTTTCCCTCGCAATTACCCATTTCTATAGTTAACACTCCCAGGGCTTCCCTGTTGGAGGATTAAGGATATCACTAACCTGCTGCAAAATGCTTCAGAGTTAGGGGAAAACCACCTGCTTTCTGCTTCTGGGCTCAGCTTCTCCCAACCCACACAGGGCACATGGCCTTTTGTAAAGCAGCTTCCTCCACAGAGTCTGAGTCCAGCTCCTGGGAACCTACTGAGAATACTCAAAACTACCACACCCAATTTTAAAAACTTCTGTGTGTAGAGTGTTAATTGTGGATCTGGCTAGCAACAACGACCCAGATACAACTCATTCCTACGTCCCCCCTATAGAGCTCTTAAAGAGCTATCTCCCTATTAGGCACTTGTGTTTGTCATTGTGGACTATACTGTAGCTGTTATGTCATATCGTAGGAGGACTTTTGATGACTCATGATAGAAAAGATGACTGAGTAAGTATTATACAGATCATGCCATAACAATCAAAGTACAGATTTACAATATAACCCCTAAAAAGTAATTATACTTCTTACAGGTTGTTATAATAGGCTACAAAGGTATTATCCTGAGTTTTACAATGTTAGAAAATATGCTGCATGGCTGTAATAGCTCTTACATAGCCTCTATCAGATTAATATTCTTGCTTTTAAAATTCTCTTTGTAAGCTATATTCAACCCTGATGTAACTAGACACTCTAATTTTTTGGGTGTAATTTTGTTACACCACTCCTGTATTCAATGAGTTCTAGTGCTTAAGAAAGGGGCTGGAAATATGTATATACAAAGTAAGTATAGTTTAGGAAATAGCAGTACTAGCTTTCCTCCACAACTCTATTTGGGTACCTCGAACACTATTCTGGAGAAACTCACTTTGTTCCAGGAGCCATTTAATTTTTGTGCATATTGTATCCTTGCAAAAATTATCTCCCAATATTACCCAACACTGATGCCAATTAACAAACATTATGAGAGTGTTCTTTAAAATGTGGACATTTGTCCTTTTCTAATATACACTCATGGCCAGATTGTGAACACTTTGGTACCATCAGTGTTTAGTTAGTCTCGCTGGAGTCATAGAGCTACTCAGGAAAGTAACTGCTCATCAGTAGGAGTAAAAAGTTCACCATTGGGCCCTTTTAAAGAAAAATCAGCAAATGTGTCTGCTATAATAACCTCTGTTATCCAAACATCTTGGGAGACATTAAATAAGTTTATAGATCAAAGTTTTGGATAACTGAGTGAATTTTAAATGTAGTGAGTGTATTGGTGGGCATGAACTTGGTTTGGATGATAGCTTTTCAGATATTTGTATAATCAAGGTTATTCTGTTTTACATGTTGGATCATTCTGCCAACTCTTGTCTCTAAGAGATTATTTTTCCTTTTCAAAAGATTGCCATCAAACAAATTAGCCTACAGAATTATGTTTACATAGCATTAACGCTGTCCTGACACCAACAGACAAAGTGGAATTCAAAATTAAGACTGACACCTCTGCGGCTTTTTTTGCCATAGGGTATTGGCCATGTCCCTTTAGGTAAGACAAGGGTTTTTTCCCACGCAATAACACTTCAGAATATATTGATGATGAACTTTTGTGAAAAGCAAAGTTTTTCTGAAGTGTCGAATGATGTCAGAAGGGAAAGAGATGATGGTCAAAAGAAGGTAATTTGACCTTGGAAACTGGAATTATTTAAGGGACTTCAAAGGGGTAGTGGACCAGTTTTATAGTGGGGGTGCTGATGATGGAACCTCTATATTTTGTGTTTGTTGTTACTACTTCAAGTCAGGGGTATGGCAGCCCCCCTAGTTCCAGCACGACTGGGGATTCAAGAACTAGAGCTAATAAGCAAATTGATATTACACCCATGCCACCTTATTGTCAACACTCAGTTTAGAATAATAATAAAAATACATAATTCATAGACTCACAGAATATCAGGGTTGCAAGGGACCTCAGGAGCTCATCTAGCCCAACCCCCTGCTCCAAGAAGGACTAATCCCCAACTAAATCATCCCAGCCAGGGCTTTGTCAAGCCTGACCTTAAAAACCTCTAAAGAAGGAGATTTTACCACCTCCCTAGGTAACCCATTCCAGTGCTTCACCTCCTAGTGAAATAGTGTTTCCTAATATCCAACCTAGACTTCCCCACACTGCGACTTGAGACTATTGCTCCTTGTTCTGTCATCTGCCACCACTGAGAACAGCCAAGCTCCATCCTCTTTGGAACCCCCCTTCAGGTAGTTGAAGGCTGCTACCAAATCCCGCCTCACTCTTCTCTTTTGCAGACTAAACAAGCCCAGTTACCTCAGCCTCTCCTCATAAGTCATGTTCCAGCCCCCTAAGCATTTTTATTGCCCTCCACTGGACTCTTGCCAATTTTTCCACATCCTTCTTGTAGTGTGAGGCACAAAACTGGACACAGTACTCCAGATGAGGCCTCACCAATGTCAAATAGAGGGGAATGATCACGTCCCTCGATCTGCTGGCAATGCCCCTACTTGTACAGCCCAAAATGCCATTATCTTTCTTGGCAACAAGGGCACACTGTCAACTCATATCCAGGTTCTCGTCCACTGTAACCCTAGGTCCTTCTCTGCAGAACTGCTGCCTAACCACTTGGTCCCTAGTCTGTAGCAGTGCATGGGATTCTTCCATCCTAAGTGCAAGACTCTGCACTTGTCCTTGTTGAACCTCACCAGATTACTTTTGGCCCAATCCTCTAATTTGTCTAGGTCCCCCTGTATCCTATCCCTACTCTCCAGCGTATCTACCACTCCTCCCAGTTTAGTGTAATCTGCAAACTTGCTGAGGGTGCAGTCCATGCCATCCTCCAGATATTGAACAAAACAGGCCCCATGTAAGCACACCAGTGCATGATGACATGTATCACATGTGCTACAATATCTATGCAAAATGCTGCTTGCTTTTGATGATTTGCATCAAAGTTACTTAAACATAGTTTTTGTGTATGAGTTATCTGGATCCTGCAGTATTCCTGCTTGAAAGCAGAGATTTGAATTTATTGTGTACTAGGAAAAACAAGTTGCTGCTATTGTACTTTGTATAGTATTGTAATTTGATGTTAATTCAAATTATTTAGCTTCATTATCTGTTTGACACTTAGAATCTTATAACTAGAGTACATTAAGAAAGTAATAATTTGCCATAAGTCTTAAGATTGCATTAATGGTGAGTAATGGTTCCAATATGCATTCATTATTTTTTCATAATTTCAAAGGTAATAAAACAGGGCTTCTATAGATTCTTTGAAGTTATTCATTTGCGGTACGTTACTGTTTATTGCACAGCATTAACTATTTGAAATATCAAAGGCTTTTATTGCTCAAAGTGATGTTTCTCTTTAATGTCTCCCAGAAAGGTACACAAATGAAATTTCTCGAACATAGTATTGTTTTCATGCTGTGCATTCTAAGCACAGATAGCCAGTTAAACTGGAAGCCAAAAGGATTTTTTCACTGTAAATGTACTCAACTTCCTGATTTTTTTTTTAAAAAATAGATGGAAATATGAGTTGTGTGCTTTGAGAGAGAGTGCAAATTGCATGATGTTACTATTACATGTGCTAGTGAATCTAAAATTAAATTATGACCATTTAATAATACATAGAATTTATTGCATTGCTGAAAATATATCCGAATGTGTCCTACTGTATAAGGGTTTGTGTTGGTGTGGTAATTGGCAATTTGACACATTGGCAATATTCTAATATTAGTAATATTTCCCTTAGTGTTATAAATGATCTAGAAATAATATGAAATGATCAGTTATTGGCTGAGTCAGAGTGGATGTTTACTCCATGATTTTTCCAGTATGTGACCACAATTAGCGGGATAACCAAAACTATGAGTGAGGTGCTGAGAAGGATGAATGTAAAAAGAGCACAATTACTGGAGACCCTAGGTAAAAGAGTAATGTCTATTCACAGATATATTGCGCGCTGATTGCAGAGTGACTAGAACAGCACTCATACACTCAGGTAAAATCACAGGCAAACCAGGAAGAGGAAGAAAAAGCCAGTTATTCAGAAATATTGTCAGATGGACTGATACCCAGAGGAGAGTGGAAGCTATACAAATCTGTCGCAACTGTGAAAAATGGAAGGTGCTAGTTGACAACCTCTATATGACAGAGAGATGACTACATACTATATACTTAATGACAGAGAGATGACTACAAAATCCTTTTAAAAATTTACTATAATTGGCCTTAGTTTTGCAAAAAGATTAATCCTTAAAGTGGAAGAGCTCCCACTGGTATGTTGACATGTCTGAAATTATTCCACAAACATCTTATTTGTAAGAATAATGGCATCTTAAAGCATCTCATGTGATATGGGGAAAAATTTTATCTCATCTGACAGAATTCACAGATCAAGCATGCGCTACAGAGAGATACCATGGGTGAGACAATGAAATCTTAGTTATTTTGTAAAGCTTTTTGAGATTTACTGATGACAAAGGCTACATCAGAACTAGGTATTAATTACTGACTCTTTGTGATTTATATGTTACACAGCCTGGGACACATGAGGAGCTGTTTTGTATGGATCTCTTATTTGGAAAGTGGAAGTGCTATGCTGCTGAATAAATAGCTGTGAGGTGCAGTGAGCTCACCCACTACAGATTCATAATCACTGGCATCACAGAGGCCCACCTGCCAAAAAGTGATCAAGTAACTGTAGAAGGAGCAACCTTCCTGCACTCCAATGATCCATAGTATATTCAAGGTGTGGCACTTGTTAGACAACCTCTGGCACAGACCTTAATCGTCATGCTTACTTTATGCTCAGCTTCAACACCGTTATGGACATTTATTTGTCCTTGTGGCCTACGCACCAAAAGAAGATGTATCACCTGTGGAAAAGGACATTTTTTACCACCACCTAACTGAAAAAATCCAGTCTATTCCACCATTTAACACACTGCTAGTGCTCAGAGACTTCAGTGCTATGACTAGCTGTGATCAAACTGGGTTTGAAACCCTAACAGATCCCTGTGGTTTGGCCTTCCCAAATGACAACACCACTCAACTTCCAACACTGTGTGTCGCTGATGACTTGTCCGTCATGGGTTCCTGGACACTGCAATAACCATCATTGGACCTGTTTTTCAAACAATGAACATGCCATGAAAGAAACTGACCACATCCTCATCAGAAATTGCTCCATAGTGATATTTCAGTGGGTCGTCAGCAATGCAGAGGCAGCAGGAAATGCAAACCATAAACTGGCTGTTACTCAGCTCTCAAAGCATCTTCCATCCGCTCACAAGCCAGACATCCACCACCAGTACAACACCAGCATCTTTCCAAGGATCCTGTTAAAGCCATGAAATGCACACAAGCCACTGAAGATCACATATGTAATCTCAGAACCCTTTTGGAAAACACAGATTATCTGGAGTGGTATAAGTAGTGCTATATCATGCTGCAGCAACCTGAAATAATCCGCTTCAGATTGTTGCACAAAAAACCTTGGCTTTCTAAAGAGATGTTTGGATGTCTCAGCCTTTTAACTAATATATCAAGCAGAGAGAGATCCATGAATGTAAACAAGTGAAAGGCATTTTCCAGGTCATGGTAAAATGTGGCCGTGAGATCTACATCAATTCCCTAGCCAGCAAAGCAGAGGACAGCCTAAAACACAGCAATCTGCATTCTGCCTACAGAGCTGTCACGTGCTTAGCTGGTGTCATAAACTGTCTTAACATTGCTATCACAAAACCAAATGGTTCCCCCCGTTCATCAGCAAAGTCCTGGAGAGATGAGAAACACATTCTAAAGGTGTGTAGAACCATGCACTTGCTGATGACCAACCAGAGCTACGTGACCTAGCAAACCATAGGGCTCCACACCCAGGAATGATTTCTGATCGACAGTCAAGGAAGTATAAAAGGCCATCTGAAAGTTCCTACCCATAGCAACCCTAACCCTACTTCCAAATGACCTACCCTTAGGAACCCTAACTCTAGGGTGGGGTGCCTGACCCATAGGAACCTTAACCCTAGGGTGGGGTGTCCTACCCATAGGAACAGTAACCCTAGCTTCAAGTGCTCTATCCTTAGGAACCCTAACCCGAGCTCCAAGTGCCCTACCAATAGGAACCCTAACTCTAGGGCAGGAAGCCCGACCCATAGGAACTCTCACCCTAGCTCCAAGTGCCCTACCCTCAAGAACCCTAATCCTCGCTCCAAGTGCCCTACCCATAGGAACCCTAACCCTAGGGCGGGGCGACCTACCCTTAGGAACCCTAACCCTAGCTCCAAGTGCACTATCCTTAGGAAACCTAACATTAGGACGGGAAGCCCTACACATAAGAACCCTAACCCTAGCTCCAAGAACCCTACCGTTAGGAACCCAAACCATAGGGAGTAAAGCCCTACCCATAGGAAACCTAACCCTCACTCCAAGTGCCCTACCCTAAGGAACCCTAATCCTAGGGCAGGAAGCCCTACCTATAGGAACCCTAACCCTTGCTCCAAGTGCCCTCCCCATAGGAACCTTAACCCTCGGGCGGGGTTCCCTAGCCATAGGAACCGTAACCCTAGCTCCAAGTGCACTACTGACAGGAACTCTAACTTTAGCACTGAAAGCCTTACCCATAGGAACCCTAACCCTAGCTCCAAGTTCCCTACCCATAGGAACCATAACCCTAGATCCAAGTGCCCTACCCATAGGAACCATAACCCTAGATCCAAGTGCCTTACCCTTAGGAACCTTAACACTAGGGCAGAAAGCCCTACTCATAGGAACACTATCCCTAGCTCCAAGTGCCTTACTCTTAGGAACCCAAACCCCAGGGTGGGGTGTCCTACCCATAGGAACCCTAACGCTAGATCCAAGTGCCCTAGCCTTAGGAAGCCTAACCCTGGGGCAGGAAACCCTACCCAGAGGAACCCGTACCATAGGACCGGAAGTTCTACCCATAGGAAACCTAACCCTAGCTCCAAGTGCCCTACCCGTAGGAACCCTGGGGCTGGTTTCCCTACCCGTAGGAACCCTAACCCTAGCTCCAAATGCCCTACGTTTAGGAGCCCTAGCCCTAGGGCAGGAAACCCTTCTCATAGGAACCCTAACCCTAGGGCAGGAAGCCCTTCTCATAGGAACCCTAACCCTAGGGCGGAGCACCCTACCCATAGGAACTGTAACTCTAGGGCAGTGTGACCTACCCATAGGAACCATAGCCCTATCTCCAAGTGCCCTACGCCTAGGAACCCTAATCCTAGGGTGGGATGCCCTACCCATAGGATCCCTAACCCTGGGGCAGGGTGCCCTACCCATAGGAACACTAACCCTAGGGCGGGGCTCCTTACCCATGGGAACCCTAACCCTAACTCCAAGTGCCCTACCCATAGGAACCCTAACCTTAGGGCAGGAAGCCCTACCCATAGGAACACTAACCCTAGGGCGGGAAGCCCTAACCTTTGAAACCCTTAACCTAGGGTGGGAAGCCCTTCCCATTGGAACCATAACCCTAGCTTGAAGTGCCCTATCCTTAGGAACCCTAACCTTAGGGCAGGAAGCGCTACCCAAAGGAACCCTAACCCTAGGGTGTGGATCCTTACCCATAGGAACCTAACTCTAGGGCAGGGTGAGCTACCCATAGGAACCGTAACCCTAGCTCAAAGTGCCCTACCCTTAGGAACCCTAACCCTAGGGTGGGGCATCCTACCCATAGGAACTCTTACCCTAGCTGCAAGTGCCCTACCCTTAGGAACCCTAACACTAGGGCGGGAAGCCCTACCCAAAGGAACCCTAACCCTAGGGTGGAGATCCCTACCCATAGGAACCTTAACCCTAGGGCAGGGTGAGCTACCCATAGGAACAGTAACCCTAGCTCAAAGTGCCCTACCCTTAGGAACTCTAACCCTAGCTTCAAGTTCCCTACCCATAGGAACCCGAACCCTAGCTCCAAGTGCCCTACCCACAGGAACTCTAACCCTATTGTGGATTGTCCTACCCATAGTAACCTTAACCCTAGCTCCAAGTGCCCAACCCATAGGATCCCTTACTCTAGGGTGGGGCGCCCTACCCATAGGAACCCTAACCCTAGCTCCAGGTGCCCAACCCATAGGAACCCTTACTCTAGGGCAGGTGCCCTACACATAGGAACCTTAACCCTAGCTCCAAGTGCCCTACTCTTAGCAGCCTTCAGCTACCTGATGGGGGTTCCAAAGAGCATGGAGCTTGGCTGTTCTCAGTGGTAGCAGATGACAAAACAAGGAGCAATGGTCTCAAGTTGCAGTGCAGGAAAGTCTAGGTTGGATACTAGGAAACACTATTTCATGAGGAGTGTGGTGAAGCACTGGAATGGTTTACCTAGGGAGGTGGAGGAATATCCATCCTTAGAGGTTTTTAAGGCCCAGCTTGACAAAGACCTGCCTCGGATGATTTAGTTGGTGTTGGTCCTGCTTTGAGCTGAAGACTGGACTAGATGACCTCCTAAGGCCTTTTCCAACCCCAATCTTCTATGATTCAATGGGTTCTCTTTCCTATCATGCAGATCCATGACCTCTCAGAGCATATTTAAAGATCTTTCAGGTATGATTTTTCCATCCCCAGAAGCACTTGTCTTTCTGGGATAAATTCTCTGTTGAGAAGCACTCAGAGCAGCAAACAGGAGGGCTCAGCTGCACCCCAGCCTTTGTTTAGGTTTAGAGCAGTCTAGAGTGAGTTGCTCTAATATACATCAGCCTGCAATGGTTCTCAGATGACTTGTTTGTCAGTTGGAGATAGCTAAAGGATCATATCCTAAGGCAGGGATCAGCAACCTTTGGCACACGGCTCACCAGGGTAAGCACCCTGGCGGACCAGGCCCATTTGTTTACCTGTTGCATCTGCAGGTTTGGCGGATCATGGCTCCAACTGGCTGTGGTTCGCCGCTCCAGGCCAGTGGGGGCTGCGGGAAGTGGCGCAGGCCGAGGCACATACTGGCCGCCGCTTCCGGCAGCCCCTATTGGCCTGGGATGGCAAACCGCAGCCAGTGGGAGCCGCAATAGGCTGAACCTGCGGATGCGGCAGGTAAACAAACCAGCCCAGCCAGCCAGGGTGCTTACCCTGGCGAGCCACATGCCAAAGGTTGCCGATCCCTGTTCATGCCCACCCAATATCCCTTACACAAGGCTGAAGAAGCAAGTGGCATAGGAGCCAGGTATGCTAGCTCTATGCCAGTTAGGAGATATAAATAGTTTGCACCACCCAGACAGCACATATGGAGTGGATCAGGGCAGTGTATCTGCCCCACCCATTATAATCTGTGCACAACCTGATTCTCCAGGGCATTGCACCATGTGTGCACCTGTGTGCTTTGCACTTGTGCAAAGTAGATGTTAAATTCTGTGAGTTTGAGTTGGTTGCACTTTACACACATGATTCACTCATTCTTACACAGGTATAAATGGTGGCACAAGGTGCCAGGCACTAGAGACTCAGACTCCGTGTTTGCAGCCAGGGTGATTCTGTGGTTAGTTTGCCACCTCTCTCTTCCTCTGAAGTTGGTGCGAAGCTTCTCGTGTCTCATTCAGAGAGTCCAGATCAGTTCTTGAAAATCTTTCGTCTCACATTAATTTAAAAAAACTTCCGCTACTTTGTCTAACTCTTGCTAGTAGCTGATAGCCCTGAGCCCTGCTTCTCTAGGTGGGAAGGCATTAAAAATTGAAATTTTGTTTCAAAAGAGCTTATTTGCCCTGAAGCATTTTCCCAAAATATCCCAAGGCAATCAGAACACCTACAGCTGTTCATCAAATCGGCAAGCCTCACTGTACTACAGTCAGAGAAATTATTCCACTGACCTTCATTCCTAATGATGTCTTTGTCATTTTGCATTAGCAGATTATACAACCTTTTGCCTTTCACATTCATCAGGCTTCTGTTCTTTGCAGTGTGGTGCAGCTTTGCTGTTGCTTTGAACAGCCATAATTACAAAATTCTGCTTTTCTTAAGGTGACCTCTGTTTATTCATAGCATGCAGTTTTCAAAAATTTATCTTAGAATCTTAAAATCTTAGGCTCTTTATCTTAAAAGGAGTGTAAATATTGGGCCTGATTCTGGCACCTTACTGAATAGTCCATTACTCTCTGACTAGGTCTCATAGACTCATAGACTCTTAGGTCAGAAGGGACCAATCTGATCATCTAGTCTGACCTCCTGCACAAGGCAGGCCACAGAACCCCACCCATCCAATTTTATAACAACCCCTATCCCAGGACCGAGTTATTGAAATCCTCAAAAATGGTTTGAAGACCTCAAGCTGCAGAGACACCACCAGCAAGCAACCCGTGCCCCACGCTGCAGGGGAAGGCGAAAAACCTCCAGGGCACCTGCCAATCCGCCCTGGAGGAAAATTCCTTCCCGACCCCAAATATGGCGATCAGCTAAACCCTGAGCATGTGGGCAAGAGTCACCAGCTAGCACCCAAGAAGGAATTCTCCGCAGCAACTCAGTACCCATCGCATGCAACATCTCCCCGCAGACCATTGAGCAGACCTGTCTGGTGGTAATTCAAGATCAATTGCCCAAATTAACGATCCTATCATAACATCCCCTCCATATACTTATCAAGCTTTGTCTTAAAGCCAGGAAAGTCTTTTGCCCCTACTACTTCCCTCGGAAGGCTATTCCAGAACTTCACTCCCCTAATGGTCAGAAACCTTCGTCTAATTTCAAGTCTAAACTTCCTAATATCCAGTTTATACCCATTCGTCCTTGTGGCTACATTAGTACTAAACTTAAATAATTCCTCTCCCTCCCTAACGTTAACCCCCTTGATATATTTATATAGGGCGAGCATATCCCCCCTCAGCCTTCTTTTGGCCAGGCTAAACAAGCCAAGCTCTTTGAGTCTCCTTTCATAAGGCAGTTTTTCCATTCCTCGGATCATCCTCGTAGCCCGTCTCTGAACCTGTTCCAGTTTGAATTCATCCTTCTTGAACATGGGACACCAGAACTGCACACAGTATTCCAGATGGGGTCTCACCAACGCCGTATACAACGGTACTAACACATCGTTATCCTTGCAGGAAATACCCCGCCTGATGCATCCCAAAATCGCATTTGCTTTTTTAACAGCCGTATCACATTGGCGACTCATAGTCATCCTGCTATCAACCAGTACCCCAAGGTCCTTCTCCTCCTCCGTCGCTTCCAACTGATGCGCCCCCAACGTATATCCAAAATTCTTATTATTAATTCCTAAATGCATGACCTTGCACTTTTCACTATTGTATTTCATCCTATTTTCATCCTATTTCAACCTTGCACTTTTCACCATTTTATTTCGTCCATGGGCTCCAGTCAGTATATTCTATGATATAAGAAACTACCCATCACAAGTTCGGGTATAAAATTGGGCCCCAAATAACCAGGCAAAACATGAATAGTTCCAAACAATACAGAAAACAAGTAATAAGTAGAGCAATGCAAGGTTCAGAAGCATGTGTGATTTCATCAGCTGCACACCAGTGCTGCTCCCCCATTTCACTTTCCTACAATAAAGAGAGAGCTGTTTCAACAGTATTTAAAATGTGCTGAATATAAATGTGGGAACATCACAAGACACATCTAAATAAAGTTGCACAGAGGGTGTTAAGCTTATTAAAATATCTTTCACTTGCCTGCAGGCAGTGGCTATTGTATTATAGCACAGCCTAGTGGCATTAGCACTAAAGTTCCACACACAGCACAATTAGAAGTGTGTCTGCCCATTGACCCTCTGTGGATTTCCCCCCTATTTCGTATTTACAGAAACACCTGCACTAACAACACTTGTGCTAGCTTGACATGAAAATTCATGGAGTCCTAAAAATGCCACAATTTAGAGTGGCCTATTTGTTGTTCCTTGAACTGCAATATAAATCATGGAGAGAGAATGACTCACCTTCCCTCAAAAAGCCTCCTTTCTTTATAGCTCCCATGTTTCTGTCTTTTTGTGACATATTTCTACTTGGCATTCATGCAGAGCAAGTTAAAGCAAGGAAAGCAGAGATGGTTTATTCTACTTACAGGTAAAATTTTAGTAGCACTTAAAAGCTGCTGTTCCACACACCTGGAAATGCTCTTTTTAATTGCCTGCTGATAAGCATGTATTCTGAATTCTTCATTTTCAGTGCCAACAGTAACATTCTGTGGACTACAGATACAGAGCCCTTACTCAGAATGCTGAATTCATTGTGGCCTTGAGAGCCTCCCCCCACTCATATGCCCTATTTCCCCCAAAATAGTTTTATTGCATATAATCTCTTGCTGACTGTTCAAAACAATACATACTGTAAAGACTATGACTATTCTGGATTATGTTCAGGGTGATTATGTACTGTATGCAAAGTTGTTATAGAAAGTACATTGTCTGTTTACATTAAACATAACTGGGCCAGATTCTCTTGTCCAGCTTAGTGTGCTCTACACAAGACCTGGGCAAGTGGGAAGCACAAAGGTGGTACTAAGCCAGTTTTAACTTTCTCCAGATCCAGGTGGCTCCCAAATGCTGGCTTGGTCCCCAGAATAAATTGTGCATCGGCTGCTAATGACTCTCGGGAAGCGTTCAACAGCTGTGTATACCCCAGATGCAGAGGTACACTGGCCAGGCCCAGGTGCTAGCAACTAGGAGTCCTAGCAACTAGGACTGAGGGAGGATGGAGCCTTAAGACACTGGAGGATTCACTCATGCTGGAAGAATCTTCAGGTGGCTGGATCTGCCAGGTTGAAGTCTGCTTTGAGTTGAGCTACCACCACAAAAGCAGAATTGGGCCTAGTTATTTGTAAATGTAAGATCATTGATATGATACAGAGCCACTCAAATACTACTACAGATTGCATATAAAATGAGAATTGAACAGTAAGACTTTTTTTAAAGTTACTTTGCATGCACAGTAGCCTATCTTTAAAGTTTAATAATTTACCTATTTAAATACCATATGTACCTAGGTTGCCTTACTGTCAATGGCCGGTAAGATTTTATTTAACGTTTGTTTAGAAAAGCAGAATAAAATGATCAACACTGAACCTACAACAGTTTCCCTTTAGATAAGATTTTTTTTTAAAAAAAATCAGGTAAGAATTACATTTTGTAAAGAAAATTAAATCACTTCTAGACTCAGACTGTAGTCCAAGGTTAACAGTAATGTGATTTATATGAGCAAGTTATAAACTCGTAAGTATTTAAATTTATACTCTACACAGTCATAGCTAAAACATCAAGACTGATGGAGCTCCATTATCATAAGTGACTACTATACTACATATTAGTGCTGCAGGGTATGTTAGTGAATACCATCTAATATCATATTTTTGTAGTGTTTTCCAAGAAGCCCATCGGTCAGGATTTTGCCAGTACACTTTTGAAAAACCATTAACTGTATCTCACAATTGTCTACTCTGCTATAGTTTGGAAAAAGATTGTAGAGCTGACTGTATACTTAAATGTTTAAGTTTATTAAATCCTTAAAATCAACATTGTCACCTCCTTTAGGGAAATTAACATTACTACTCAGATATCACCAGGACCACTCATAGTAATAAACACTATGTTTATGAAACACACTTGTAAATTATTGATTAGTACACAGAAGATGGCAGGCAACTGCTGGAACTTAAAGGGAATTACTCTTTTAGCTCAAGGGCTAGTGGTGTGTGTTTTGGTGCTAAATGTCCTAATTTTAAACCCGGATGATGATGTGTAGTGGAAGCAACTGTATTTTCAAGATTCAATTCTGAATGTTTAACAATAATATTTATAGACAGAGAATGACAGAGGCCTTGCAGTCTGTTGATTTTTTTTTTCATTCCTCACGGAGAATAACCTATCTTTAAAACAATATATTGGGCTCAGTCCTCACTGTGCTGAAAGAAGATGACTCTAAACCACCTTTTTGGTCCTCAGCTAGTTGAGGGCAAAACCAGCCCCTTGCATAATTTAAAGACGCTAACAGTTTGCTATAAATGGTTGAGGATGTGGCAAAGGGCTGTTTTCTGTCAACTCACCGTACTCCCAAGTTGGGAGGGGGAGAGTCAGCGACATGGACTTTGAACCACCTGAAGATTCCCCTGTGTTCCTCTTCTGTCTCTCTAGGCCAGCTTGCCAGCTTCTTTGTACTTCCTGACCAGCGCAAAGCCGCTGGAGCTGATGCTTAGGATTGAACCCCCTGTAGCTATATCTTTTCATAAATCAGAATGGAATGCTATGGAAGTAATGTAGTAGCTGTAAGCTGCAAACACAAAGCGTTCATAGTCCAGCAAAGACATCACACAGGACAGCAGTTCAGGTGAGGGAGGGACTGAGAGGACATTGTTGTGTAGACCATTCTCCTAAGCCATCTCAGTCTGCCAGATCTGATAACCTTACCTTCCATGTATGCAGCAAAGCCTGTCTTTTTCATGCTTTTTCTGGAATACCACTGGATGCAGTCATCATCTTAGCGTACCTGCAACATACCTCAGGTGACATGTGGCCAGTATTCATCACTAAATTTGGTCCACTGGTTGGATCATTCGCTTCCCTGGGCTGGGTACTGATGGGTAGTGCGACATGGATGCTGATCCATGCTCCTCACTGGATGCAGTGTAAGGATGGGTGATAAGCCAGGCATGGGTTAGATGGCTGGGAACATTCTTTTGTTGGCACAGGGCTGACTGGCAAAGTGAGTGCAATGCCATGCCAATGCAAGCCCCAGTTACTATTGTATGCCCTCCTTCCTGCATAGCACCTAATGCATAGCACTAGTTCCCATGTCCCCCTGACTGTCATCAGCCCATACACTTCCTGATGCTGAAACTTCTCCCTTGTTAGATTTTTCCTGTGCATGGTACCTCCAAAAGCATCTATGCCTGGGAAAGCTGGGCTGAAATTAGCCCATTATCTCTAAAAGGGTTTTTTGGATCTATTCCATGAAAGGGGCTGTAAAATAGTAAGTTATTATTAAAAACCATTTTGACTTTAAATCCCTTACTCTGCTTTAAGCACTTACATTTGAAATATTCTGCTGGTGTAAATGTAATTTTTAGATGTTTATCTTGCTCTGGAAGAGTTCGCTTTCTTTTAGCTTGAGGGTATTTTTCCTAGTAAGTAGAGGAGAGGGGATCGTTATGTTCTCACCGTGATGTTTGCTTTATTGATTGTAATTTGTAACTTAACTTGCTGCTGCACTGAGAGACTCCTGGTTGCACTAGGATTCTCGGCAACTTATTCATTTTTATAGCACTGAGAAGCTGTGGAAGAAGTTAAAAGAAGATTAATAGGGCACAATGTCTAATAACTACAGAATATTAGGAAAAAATAGGAGAATGATTACTCTAGTGCATACACAACATAGCTCAATCTTATTATCCTGCATTAGTCAAATCCATAATTTATAACTTTAATAAACTCCCAACCTCTTTTAGCCAAAATATACGTCCTAGTTGTTTTTATTAGCTATATAATAAGATTTATTATGCAGAATAATAACACTGTATAAACTAAGTTCTAATCACTGCTAAGAAACTATTTATAAGACTGTAACAGGGACAAAATTGACAAAACACAATCCTGAGATTACATGGTTTAATCTCCTTCACCAAGAGCTTGTTGGAAATTTTTGGAAAAAACTTTTTTTTTCATTGGAAAATCTTCATCAAACTAAAACTTTTCACTAGAATATATCTATTCTGAGGAAACTTCATCATCAGAAAAGATTCTCTTCTTTGGGCTTGGGTAGAATTTCTGACCAAAATGAGAGAAACATAAATAGCCAGGTGGTTAGGGTGCTTATGTAGCTGGGGTAAATCCAGATTCCATTATGCTGCTTTGAATCAGTTCAAAACCCTCCTCTGCCTGATTCAGAGGAAGAACTTGGAGCCATATCTTCCCCCAATCTGGGTGAGTGTCCTAACACCTGACTATTCTTGGTTAAGTGTCATGGTTTCATCCAGATGTGGAACAGGTAAGGAATCTGAAATCTCAGACATTTTAACAGGATGCAAAGACTGCTTCCTGCCCAGCTCCCCCTTCATCCTCCAGGTTTCCATTGCCATGGCACGTTGCTAACAGGTAAACAATACAAATCCCTGTGTCTCTCTGTGTAGGAGCAGAGGTTAAGGAGAAGGAAAGGTCTTTGCATACTTCCCTTGTGAAACTCCATGTTTTCCAAGGCACAAAGTTTTGGTCCTGAAAATTATATTAATCAAAAATTTGTGTAAAAACTTCATTGTAAAAACTCCTGTAGAATTTAATTGGAAAAAAAAGAAAGTGATCCTTAAACTGGACACGTAACTTCCATTTCTAGCTCTGCTTCCCTTCTCAAATTGCCCTTGTCTATTTAGACTATAAGTTCTTTGGACAAGGACTGCCTCTTAACTATGTGTTGGTACAGGGCCTAGCACATTGGGGCCCTGGTCTTGAATGAAGTCTCTGGGCACCCCTGTAATACAAATACTAAATAATTAAACAATTTTTGATAGTTTATTGGACCATCCTATAGATTTTAATATAAAATCATACCCTTAGAATATTGTGTTATAGAATGGTAAAAAATATAAACCCATAGAAAGAATGACATTCTCTGTTATGTTACATGATAGAGGTTTCCAGATAGTTTATGATGAACCCTATTACAGGTTTGATCCATATTCAATTTTATAAGACTTTTCCATTAAGGTTATTTTCTCTACATAGTCTATATTTCTAGTTACTCGGTTCTTAAAACTGCAGGTGTTTCCACACTGAGGCAAATTTTTATCTAGGCTGAAGACTGCCCTCCCTGTTTACAGGTGTAATTTTTAATGTGAAAAATGCAGCTTCAGTATTGGTGGATGTAAAATACCCACCTGCACTTTTTGCACCCACAAATTGAGCACATATATTTCAATAAGTATATGTCTGATTACCCAGTTTGCTCCCTAAATCAGGTTGGTTGATACATACATACAAAGATTTGTGCCTACAATTCAGATGAAGGCAGTCAGATTTGCAAGCAAATACTTTGTCGGCACAGACTAAACCCATGAACTACACTCAGTCTTCTGAAAATTTCGGTCTAGATAAACTCCCACTAACTGATTCTTGCTAAAGCCATGAAATAACCACTATTTCCTATTGCTATTACTGTCTATTTTAATAATTATTCCACTACCTTGAATTTTTAGTATTGTTTATTTTTGGTATTTTGGATTACAGCAGCACTTAGGAACCCTAATCAAGAGGCTGGATATGCTTACTTGCTCTTTTGTCCTTTGATCCTTATCAATTTACTGTGTGTAAAGATCTTTAACCCATGACTATTTTTGTGGGGAAGGGAGTTTAACCTGTAGCTCTTTTCCCTTTTTTAGTAGAATGTATTTGGCTTCAATTCTATCTCCTTTCTTGTGGTTCTTTAATAAAGCACCTGTTCCTTCTCCTCCCATTCACTGCACCCCCTTCCCCGCAAATGCAGGCCTACATGTTGATAGTTACATCATACACTGAATGAATTTTTTTTAAGCAGATAATCCACAGCACTCCCAAGTGTCTGAAATTCTCTTCTCACCCCAGGCAGCAAAGTGCATCTGCTCCTTCACCCTGGAGGTGAGGAGGGTAAGTCTTTTAGTTCAGGGTGTTGTGGTTTCTGCCTGCCCCAGGGAGCAAACAGCAACAGCGCCTTCTCTTTCTCCCAGTTAGAGGAATCTGGGACAGACTAAGGTTATTTTAAATACTTAGACTAAACAATCAATCTCAGGACTAGAGTCAATACTCGGCATGAGTTGCAGCACTGAAAGAGTTTAATTTAAGTGGTAGCCTCAGGCACTGGAGCCAAACAAGCAGAAGGGCAACTCTGCTGCAGGAATTACAGCTGGCCAGGCCAGGAGTAGCAGCAAGCACAACTTGCCAAACTGGAGGGTGACTGACAGCAAAAGGCATGAAACAGAGGATCCAAATAAACAAAAGGACAGCAAGCAATAGTGCAAAGTAATCATTCAGGAGGGCTGAGACAGAACAGTGAGGCTTGAGGGAGGGGCCACTGAGCACCTTCAGCAGGGATTGCAGTATTGGTCTGTGAAGGAAAGGTAATGTAACTGATTATTAACTTGTCACGGCTCAGTATTTCAGAGACAAAAGCATTCCCTTTTGTATCAGAGCGGTAGCCGTATTAGTCTGTATCAGCAAAAACAACAAGGAATACTTGTGGCACCTTAGAGACTAACAAATTTATTTGGGCATAAGCTTTCGTGGGCTAAAACCCACTTCATCGGATGCATGGAGTGAAAAATACAGTAAGCAGTGTATATATAATATATGAAAAGATAGGAGTTGCCTTAGCAAGTGGGAGGTCAGTGCTAACGAGGCCAATTCAATAGGCCACTTCTACCTTAATTGAATTGGCCTCATTAGCACTGACCCCCTACTTGGTAAGGCAACTCCCATCTTTTCATATATATATAGCTTACTGTGTTTTTCACTCCTTGCATCCGATAAAGTGGGTTTTGGCCCACGAAAGCTTATGCGCAAATAAATCTGTTAGTCTCTAAGGTGCCACAAGGACTCCTCGTTGTTATTCCCATTTGCAGAGGACTTACATTTTAAAGTATAGGGAGTGGTTTGCTAGTTAGCTCTCAGCCGTTAGAGCCCTTCAGTGAAAATATTGGCTGACTACTACCCTGGTCAGATCGGTAGACGTAAGTGTCACTAACAAGGCTCAGGAGAGATTATAGGAAGATATACAGCTGCAGACAGTCACACTTTACAGTCTGCCACTGAGGAGTGAATTCTCATCTGAGATCTGCCGGAAATGTGCATGAAGTGGACTATATGTGAGGGTGCCAAATATAAACAAATTATAGTTTTGTGTCATGAGAGTTTTGTGCCATGAGGGTTTCCAGTGCACTATGTGTGTGTGTGTGTGTGTGTGTGTAAACAAGCACATGCATACAGTACTAGAAATAAATATATTTGGGGGGAGGAATTCTCACATAAATTTTAACTTGGGGGAGCATAAAGGAGAAACACGCACACATGATAGATGCTAGCCAAAACACGTAATGTTGTACCTCTGTAATGCGTTCAGATAACACAATGATCAGGGCAGCATAATAACCTCAACAGAACAGATGAGAGGAGAATAGGCATAACGTTTATTTCTACACACATTTAGTAAATCTTCTTCACTTTCCTATCAACCAGTCAATTTGAATGTCATCCATGTGATGCATAGCATACCTTACTAGCATCTGAGGACAGCAGGAAGACCATGGAGAGGTTGAGTGGGCTTCTGGAAAACAAAAAATCAAAAATAGATGACGATCATTGCTTAATTTACTGTTTTTGTTTTTTTTTTGTCATTTGGTTTAGGTACAAAATAGCTTTTGAAGGAGATGTTTTAAAATGGTGTTTTCATTTTGTTGGAGTAACAAGGAGGACGTGGACCATAATGGAGGGAAGGGGCCCTTGTAACATGGTGCACTTTCTTGGTAGCAAGCACTATAGCTAAAGTTGTAAAATGGTTTCATCTAGACTTATTTTTGCTCAGCCATAACTTTCACTAACCATTCTCCTTCAGGTTTGAAATTACATGTGCTCTGCCCAGAGGCATTTTTTGATTTTCTCTCTTCTTTTTAAGTGTATGGGTTTGTTTGTTTGTTTGTGGCTTTGTTGTGTTTTTTTTGCCAGCTTTGAGGAAAATCCTTTTGCCATCTTTGGCTGTGTGCATATGTGTAAAAATACACTTTCCCATTTTAACAAATAACTAGGAAGTGGCAGAACCTTGAGTACATCCAGGATCGCATTGCAAAAAAATTAGTTGCTAGTTATAAATTTGTGTTAATTGTATGCTGGAGTTAAACAGCAGAACAATAAATCTTAGAGTTCTCCATGTGTGGATGAGAGGAGTACATTTATGTCATGGTTTGGCTGGCCAACATACGTACAGCCAGAAAGGTAAAAACGTTAGGAGTTTCTACAGGGTTTGAACATGGGTTGGTCTTGTTCACACTAGGACTCTTCCCACATTACAGAAAAAACATTCCTAAAATCCAAAACCAAGTCTAAAAAATTATTTTTAAAAGTTTCAGTTAACACCAATTTGGTCCCAGAATGTATTGTCCATGTTTGGACATAGCACAACACTTTTTGGAAATGGGTTCCAGAGTGCTTGGTGGCTTCCTTGCCTGTTGTCTCTGCCTTTCTTAGCCCCTATTCCAGTTTCTTTTGCTTCTCCCTTACCTGTCGGAGAGCATCCAAGAGGTCACTCAGCTCTGCCCTATTCTCTTCAAAACTCTTGGCTGGCCTAAGATGAACAAAGGCATCACCAAGCTTGTCCTAGCTCTTTGGAACATACAGTGAATAAAAGCCTGGGCTAGGGTTGCCAGCCCTCCCGGGTTTGCTGGGAGTTTCCTGGAATCAGGCCCAATCTCTCAGAGGCTACTGATGCCAAACTAGGAGATCTTAGGTGCTAAAAGTCTGGCAGTGCAGGAAGGCTAAGGCAGGCTCCCTGGCACCGTGCTGCTCCCAGAAGCGGCTGGCACATACCTACAGTTCCTGAGGGGGGACAGGGGTTCTCCCCGCACTGCCCCTGCCTCTAGTGCCAATTTCGCAGCTCCCATTGGCCGGGAACTGTGACCAATGGGAGCTGCAAGGACAGAGCCTGCAGGCAGGGGCAGTGCATGGAGACCCCCTGCCTCCCCCCTAGGGCCGCAGGGACATGTGCCGACTCCGCAGCTCCCATTGGCCAGGGAACTGCGGCCAATGGGAGCTGCGGGGGTGGTGCCTGTTGGCAGGGGCAGCGCGCGGCGACCCCTGGCCTCCCGCCTAGGAGCCCCTGCTAGATCGATCTACCAGTGACTTTTGGGAACCTCCTGTGGTAAGTGCCACCCTCTGCCCCAGTCCTGAGTCTCCTCCTGCACCCAAACTCACTCCCAGAGCTTGCACCCCCTCATGCACCTCAACCCCCTGCCCCAGGCTCAGCCTGGAGCCGAGCTGCAGCTCCAGGCGCCAGCGTTCCAAGTGCGTGTCTGGGCCAGCAAGCTGCAGGGGGCGCCCTGCCGGTCTCTGCGAGTCTGGCAGTCAGGCAGCCCAGTCAAAGTGAGTGAGGGTGGGGGAGAGCAAGTGACAGAGGGAGGGAGTGGGGCTGGAGAGAGTGGGGGTGATGTCTTGGAGAAGGGGCAGGGTAGGGGGCATGGCCTTTGGGAAGGGGTGGGAGAGGGGACAGACAATGGTGTTTGGGTTTTTGCCATTAGACAGTTGGCAACCCTAGCCTGGACACAAGGTAGTAAAACTAAACTAAACTTTACTAAAAAATATTAAACAGCATAAACAAACAGTTCAGCAATTTGCAAAACTAGAACAAATGCTGGCCAGGCTTTCTCCACTCCTGTGAAAGATACAGACAGGGATTTAATCCATTAGGGGATTTTACATTTTTAAACAGTTTTCACATATGTGAGGCCTCTATTGCTAAACTTTTGTATGTATTCTAGTCTGCCATATGGCAGCCTCAGCCGCCAGGAGAACAAATCCTCAGATGCTGGAGTAAAAAAGTAATGAAGACTTTAGAGGATCTAAAAACCACTGAAAATGCAGCTATACACAAATACAGTCTATTTTAGGCTAGGCTTCATTGTACCCCTGCCCACCACCCACACATACACTTTGAAATGGGAAAACTACAATTTACCCTGCCACAGCTGTTTAAGACCCATTCTTCTTACCCCTGCCCCTTGCCTCCACAGGGCTATAAAAGTTCCTGCAGTACCACTGCTAAACATGTGTCAAGGAAAAGGAGTATATATGAGTCATCAGTCAACACCTCCCGACTTTAGATCTGGGTCTTAACCATACCTATCTTTGGATCCTAGACGGGAACACAAGAGAGGACAAAGAACATCAGTTCATCTTATAAATAGGGCCCAATGATAAAGCTCCTATTCACTAATACCTTAGCCTGACTTCACACTGGAAGCTAAAAAGGATGAAACATCTCAAAAGTAAAAATCGAACACTTACTACCTTGCTTTGAAATTTCCTCTGAATTTTTTTTTTCTAGGTCACACTTCCTTCAGGGCAGTTTATCTGACCTCATGGTTCAGTTACAACTACTGAATTTCCTATTTATATCAAGTTTAATCATATTAGTGTCTCTTGACAGGGATGCAAATTATATTTTGATGTGGTTCCAAACACTGGTTGCTAAGAAACACCCCATCATAAACTCCTGGGCCTGTTCTTCGTTAGGCTGCTCCACTTTCTGAGGAATATCTCAGCAGAGTGGTGCCTTTTGATGATGTACAGTATTATATTTATACATCTGAGTAAGAGCATCATACATTATCCAAGTGAGCTCTGGTCCTGGCTCAAGCTGCATTACACTAATTCATCACAAAAACAAGCTGTTCTCTTAATGATATATTAGTGTAATAATCTGAGCAAGGCACACTGGTGATATATAATTCAAAAAATGGCACCATTTATGGAAGTAAGGTTCCAGGAAGATATTCAGTATAATTACAGGCTGTTGGATGACTTTTATTGGAAATAAAGTCAGCCAATGCACAAGCATAATGGAAGGTGCTTTCGTAGCCCTACTCAGGAATGCTAGTATACCTCTGCCCTGATATAACATGACCCGATACATTGAATTCGGATATAACGCGGTAAAGCAGTGCTCCGGGGGAGGCGGGTGTTGTGCACTCTGGTGGATCAAAGCAAGTTCAATATAACATGGTTTCACCTATAACGCGGTAAGATTTTTTTGGCTCCCAAGGACAGCGTTATATCAGGGTAGAGGTGTATTAAAAATGGATTTTCTGCCAATATGGTAACAAACTTGCAATGCTGTTTAACATCAGTGACTTGGGTGTTTTTAATCTGCCTTGGTCATTGGTTAGAAAAAGAACTAGATACAAAGAAGCAAATCTTGTTTTCATCCATTATTTCTGTTTCCACTGCATCATATATAGTACCTCAACATTTTCCAATTAATGTCAGCAGAATTATTAGGAACATCAACTATAACTGACTGATTCATATGGTGTTTTATTTTCATGTCATATCAACACATTGAAACATTTCTGGTCTAACACCATTGGATTCTGTGAAATTACGCAAGGGATTAATTTAACCCTCTATTTTTCATTGGTTAAACTATATTATGTTATGATATATTATGATATGATATATATGATATATTATGCTTGTGAAATACTTTATGTTTACAATTAATGTTATTTTGTATGTGAAAGTTTACACTGCTATGCCTGTTCTCTGGCCACATAGACAAAGTTATTCTCTAGTGATGTGAATCAAAGCTTATTCATGAGCATGAAATTTTTTTTTATTTTGGGAAGAGGTGAGGAGTGGAATATCGAAAAGCAGAAATTATAAATTAAACTGTTTTATACATCTCTAACTTGTGTTAGTCTGGGTGCAAAAATATGTGACATGGAAAGTGGATCTCTACTTGGTTAAATGTTGAGATATCTGAAATGATGTGCAATGATGATGTACATCAATGATGTGCAAAACATCATTGATGTGCAAAACATCATTGATTTGCAAAACGGTGTAGGAGACATTGCCCTCAAAATGAAGGCCGAAGAAAATACTCCAATAGCTTTTGGTCATTTAAAGGTCTTTTCAGTTTCAAGGTTTGTTCCTCAAAGAAATGTATGTGCTTAGGTTTATGCTTAATATTATAATAAGTATGACAAAAATAACAATAACAGTGATCTTCTATAGCACTTTCCGTTCAAGTGACTTTAAAACAATTATCAAATTAAACCACTGAGGTAGGTTAAGTATCAGAGGGGTAGCTGTGTTAGTCTGGATCTGTAAAAGCAGCAAAGAGTCCTGTGGCACCTTATAGACTAACAGACGTTTTGGAGCATGAGCTTTCGTGGGTGAATACCCGCTTCGTCAGATGCATGCCACGAAAGCTCATGCTCCAAAACGTCTGTTAGTCTATAAGGTGCACAGGATTCTTTGCTGCTGAGGTAGGTTAGTGTACCATCATCTTACAGATGGGAAAACTGAAGTATAAGGAACTTAAGGGCCTGATGCAAAGCCAATTAAATTCAATTGGAGTCTAAGACTTCCTTGGCCTTTGAATCAGGCTTGCAAAAGGTCATATAGCAAGTGTGTGGCAGAACCAGGAATAGAACTTTGATCTCCTGAATCACAGTCCTGCTCGGCTTCTGTTCTAGGTACCCAACACTTGCCTCTGACAGCGTCCCTGTGAGGAAAATATTATTTGGTGATGCAGCATAACAATTTTCTTTTACATGTGCTAAGAATATGGAATTGATGGAAATAATTTAACTTTGTTCCTAGGAGGAAAATGAAGTGGTACCCTCCTAAAACAAAAGGCCTGTGAAGAGCTAGGGAGCAAGAAGCGGGGCTTTTTGTAATGTGAGGAATGTATTTTTGCCTCATGTAAAAACATTTTTCTGGGCACTAACATCCTTGACTCTTTTTTCCTCTGAAAAATGCCTCAATGCACAATCAATCTTTTAGTTTGCTACCAGCTATCTCCTTATACTGTAAAATATAGTCTAAAAGGAATAATTCTAAAATACACTACTATATCTATCTAATCTTTTTCACAGTGAATGCATGTGCTCATTGAACAAATGCAGACAGTTTCAAGTTGGTTTTTGTATCACAGGAATCTTAGAAGGAATTGCAAATTACAAAAGGAATCAAATTAGAGTGCCATTTTAAATTGGATTATATTTTCTTAGTGCTGAAATATCTAATGAGATGCCTAGAGACAAAGTTGGAAAGCATTTAGATTAATTTTTATTCCTTTTACAGGGAAATTGGAAGTTATGAAATACTTAGTGTAATGAAAAGTTGAAGGACAAGACATTAGTCTTAACAATATATTATTGTGTTCACCCTAGTACAGTGCAGAGAAGTCTACAGCTGTGGAAATGCAAAATATTGACTGTAGGCTTTGTATTATAGCTGATCATTTTTCTAAAATAGGATTTTCTTTTTTTAAAATTCTAAAGCTATATGCAGTAGTGGTACCATTTCCACCCTGTAACTTATCAGTTATATCTGCTACAATCCACTGATTAGTATCGTTGTGTCTACATTCTTGCCCATATCTCCTGTTCAATCAAGCTGCATTTGGTACAGCACTAGGGATGAGGAAAAGATGGCTTTATGCCACTTTTGCATTCCCTTGATCCTGATGCCAGCCAGGAAACCATCTGGTCCCTGATGCAAGTTAGAGCAGCCTCAGAGCTGCTCTAATTTACACTTGGCTTCACACAGCTCAAGGGGATAAGCCTCTAGAGATTTTAAAGTCATAGGAATGCCCATCATGCTCTTGCTTTATCCTGGGAACTGCAAAAGTTTATCTGGCTTGCCATACCAAGGATGATTGCCTTATCTCTTATACACCATTCAGCACATTTCAACTTCAGGTGCATCAGGATATGTCTACACTGCAGTTAAAAACCCACAGCTGGCCCACACTCATGGGGCTCGGGCAAAGGAGCTGTTTAATTGTGGTGTACGCGTTCAGAGTCAGGCTGGAGCCGAAGCTCTAGGATCCTGAGAAGTGGTAGGGTCCCGGAGCTCAGTTTGCAGCCTGAGCCTGAAGTCTACACTGCAATTAAACAGCTCTTTAGCCCAAGCCTCATGAGCCTGAGGCAGCTGGCATGGGCCAGCTGCAGGGGTCTAATTGCAGTGTAGACATACCCACTTTCTCCATTACCTTGTATAGACATTTATACTTGTGCAAAGCAGGTTCAAAATGCTACCCTATCAGAACTCTCCTTTCACTTTGCTCAGATATAAATGACTATGTAAGCTGCAAGGCAAAGATGTCTGTTCCCTAAGAAATCAAATCCCACTTCCCTGCCAAACTTTTAGACAGAGGCAGCATGTAGCAGCAGCAACTGAAAGAGGGTGAAATAATACTAATACTGAGGTACTGAAGATATTTTGTTTTTCAAATGATGATACCTAGCCCTTTTATAGTGCTATTTCATCAGTAGATCTCAAAGTGTTTCACAGTCTTTATTGTATTTAGCCTCACAATTTCTGTGAGGTAGGGAAGTATTATTATACCCATTTTTACATATGGGAAACTGAGGCACACAGCGTCTAAGTGACTTGCCCAAGGTCGCACAGGAAGTCAGAAAGATTACTTTACGGCTAATGGGTTGGATTGATATACTTGCTGTACTGGTAGCTGGGAGATAGGAATGAGCATGCCACAGAAGTCACTGGAGTGGTCCTACACCACAGGAAGATTCCTCTATGCAAGAAGAATCCTCCACTGGCCAGTTAAGTTGGCTTTGTATCACCAGATCATCTTAAAGAAACATTAACAGACCAAAGAATCTGGCTTGATGTGTTTGGATTCAGATGGGCTTGCATTTCTGTGTACTTCTAAAACAGAACTGGTCGTCAAAAGGGAATTCCTATTTTGCAGGAAATTTCAGGCTGTTGACATTTTATTTTGTTCTGATCCTGGGCAGCCAGCTAGCCAGGAAACCAGCTAGCTATGTGCCCAGGAAGGTGGCACGAGCCATTTATATCATAAAGTGGGGAGCACGGGGAGCTGGGCAGTCTGCCTGTCCACTGGCTGACCCAAGCATCCTGTCTGCCTGCTTTCCATTGAAACGTTCAATGGAATGGATATGTTCCCACAGAACGTGTCAAATCAGCATTTTTTGGACAGACAACTGTTAGCAAAAAATTTTGTCCCATTCTATTGCAGCGAAATCGTGCTTTCTAGCATTCTTCACAGTACAAAGTGTTTAAGTTCCATCACTTTTAATCATAGTAGTCTGCATTGTACACTACAGTCTGCAAAGGTCCAGATCTTTTGGTTCATTGAGGCCACTGCATCTTCACAAAGCTGCCCTTAAGCAACTTCCTCAGCTACTGATTCCTCCACAGTGGGAAAATACTGGCTTGGTGTATAGCTGTAGTTGTGTCTTTGCCCTCCTCCTCTACAGCCAGTGCAGGGAGTGTGGCCAGGGCTCCCTTAATAGCTGGAGCCAAATAGATGGACTTTAATGCATTTCTTCTCTTCCCTTGTGAGCCATGCAAGGTGTTCCTCAGCTGCAGCCCAAAATCTGTCTGAACGTCTGTATATTCTTATCTGCAATAATATAGAGTAAGTGATTACAGAGAAACTGGTCCTGGGCAGAGAACTAAATGTAAATGGGCTGTCAAGATTAAAAATCATGGGCCACGGTGCAGGTTTTGTCTGTATAACTATGTTCAGTGTTTATCACGCTATATATAAAAAGTTACTTAGGTTCATAGATGTGTAGGGCTGGAAGGGACCTTGAGAGGTCACCGAGCCCAGCCCCCACACCCTGAGGAAGGACCAAGTATACCTAGACCTTCTTTGACAGGCGTTTGTTTAACCTGTTCTAATCTCCAGTGATGGGCTTTCCACAACCTCCTTTGGAAGCCTATTCAGTGCTTCACTATCCTTACAGTTAGAAAGTTTCTCCTAATATCTAACCTATATCTTCTTGCTGCAGATTAAGCCAATTACTACTTATCCTAGCTTCAGTGGACACAGAGAACAATAATCACTATCCTCTTTATAACAGCCCTTAACATATTTGAAGATGATTACCAGGTCCCCCAGTCAGTCTTCTTTCCTCAAGACTAAACATGTACCAGTTTTTTTAACCTTTCCTTATAGGTCAGGTTTTCTAAACCTTTCATAATTTTTTAGTCCAGAGGAGAACATCTCCAATTTTTCCACATCTATTCTAAAGTGTGGCTCCGGAAACTGAACACCGTTCTCCAGTTAAGGCCTCACCAAAGCCAAGTAGAGCTGAACAGTTATCTCCCATGTCTTATATACCACACTCCTATTAATACACACCAAAATATTAGCCTTTTTTGCAACTGCATCTGTTGGCTGGCTCAAATTTCAATTTGTGATACACTATAACTCCTGATGGCATCAGCTTTAAAACAAACAAATGGAAGTACTTCTTCACACAATGCACAGTCAACCTGTGAAACTCGCTGCCATGGGATGTTGTGAAGACCAAAAATATAACTGGATTCAATAAAGATTTAGATAAGTTCATGGAGGACAGTCCATTAATGGCTATTAGGCAAGATGGTCAGGGATGCAATCCCATGCATCTGGTGTCCCTAAACCTCCAACTGCCAGAAGCTGGGACTGGACAACAGCTGATGCATGCGTCAAAATTTCCCTGTTCTGTTCATTCCCTCTGAATCATCTGGCACTCGCAGTTGTCAGAGACAATGTACTGGGCTAAATGGACCTTTGGTCTGACCCAGTATGGCCGTTCTCATGGAAAAGGAAGTTTAACGTATCAAGTACATTCAGGAGTCCATTGCTGCTTCTTGCCCACTTGATCATAGATCCTGGACCAGGTTCAACAGGCTGCTTTCTGCCGCAACCATGAACTAGGTTGGCATGGTTTCCTTCCCATCCTGTGACTGTGGAGCAGTGATGTAGCTAATAACTGATGTGGTGGCAGAGTGCCCAACCTGACATATGGAGGGTGCTCTATTACACCTCGCCTCCCATTGTTCTCTGGCTACAGAACCTGGATATCAAGCTCTGACATCTGCATATGGGGGAGAGAAAGAGGAAAAACAACAAAAGCTTATACGCTGTCTCCCGACTTGAGAGTTCTAGGTCAGTCAGTGTGTCAGGTGGATTGGCCCCTCTGCTTCCTGTTGTCAGGCAGTGATCAGCTATTGTGTGTGTATGTGTACACACTTTCACATCGGGAGTCTGTTTTTATATATGTAAACAGAATCATTTAATGAAAGTTTCTAAAGAGAGAGAGAATCATTTATATGAAAGTCTTTGGTAAACATCAGGAATATTGTTAAAAAAATAGATTAAACTCACAAACATTTTTAATGAAACATTTATGTCCTGGTTTTCTTGAGCAAAGATTAAACCTTTAACATTTAGAAATGAGAATGTTACTTACTGAAGCATTAACAACACTAATTTAACTGGACAGGCATTTTTATGCAAGGTTCTATATGTTTGTTGCTACAGGCATTGTTGTCCATAATGCCCTCTATAGAATTATGTTTTATAGTGTAACTAATTCATTGTTCTTGCAGCTAAATCCTACTGGCCTTAGGTATAAGATTATCTGATAAATTGCACAGTTTTAAAATAAGATCTTATTTAAGGAGGAGAAATAAAATCCCTTAAGGCAAACAGTGCTATGAACAATGAGGTAATTTACCAGTATGTTGAAAGAGTTATGAAGCTTTGTCATCTACATTTTAGTGAAGGTTCTGGATGCCTAGCTTCTGTCTGTGATTAATAGTTGAAAAGTGGTGCCTTGTAGTCCAAGAAGTGACAAATCCATACCCCATCACTGGCTAACAGTAACACAAAATGGCTGAGTGTTTGAACTATGCAATGTATTAAAAACCTCTCAGTCTCAAGACCTAATGTTTCATCAATTATAGTGACATACGGAAGATAGAGTTACATTTTGTTGGAGACACTATCTGCATCACTATAGCTGCATCCCTTTGTGAGAGATGTCTGTTGCTTTTCATGTGAGTCTCCAACAGGTTAGTAAAGTGCTCAGTAAGTTGTTTCACCTGCTCCCTTGAGGCAGAGAGGTGTCAATTCATTTGCTCTCTTTCTTTGCCCTGAAGCAGCATTATCCAAGTAAGCTTTTCCAAAAAGCTCTTCACCTCACTAGAGGGATTATTTTTCTTCTCATTTCCTCCTTTGATGACACTCTAGTGTCTGAGAATTATGGCATCTTCTAGCAGTCTGTCACAGATACTTGGCTGAACACATATTTTGCTCTTACGCAAATTATTCCCTTGTTATTTAACCTTGTAAAACAATATTTGAGTCTGTTGACTTTAGGGGGTCTTGATTTAATGCTGAGACCTGATAAACTACAAGGGACTATCCATAGGCCAGGAGATCTAGTTAATAATATTGCCTCATAAAAAAACTTTAATCATTTACATGTGTTGAAATAATATGATTCATTTTACTGAGCTTTGTCCTTTGTTAACTGCTCATAGTTAAACTTTCTAAAATTAGGAACCTTGGATTAGACAAGTTTTGGTTAAAACCAAGAAACAAATCTAGCACTTTCTTCACATTAACTTGATGTTAATTATGGAGCTACCACAGTGTTCTGAAGAAACAATTTATTCCCCAAATTCCTATTTATTATGGCTTTAGGGAGATGTACTGATGTATTGAAGTTAAACAGACACTGTTTAAAATCCTGCAGCTAATAAATGTATGTCAATGCTATGATTGCAAAAATAAATGCCCACTCTAGAAATGTGGATGACAAAAATGGAAGGATTAAGAAACACGGAACAAATTACTGCGTGTATTAGATTAACAACTGAAATAATTGAAGAAAGATGTCAGATAAACTGATGTAAAAAATAACTATGGATACAGGCTTTATAGTAATGATAGCCACATTGTGATTGGCCCTCATATAGGTGTGCACAGAGCACAAGGAGTTTTGTGCACCTTGCCTGCATCTTTCATGTTCCATACAAGGATTGCTCCCTCTGTGAACTCTCAGGGGTGAACCACACCCCCAAAAGAGGCAGGGAGGAGCTAAGCATTCCCCTTTACCTCTAGCGCCCATCAGCCTGCCGTTGTACACCATCCCTAACATGAGACTGTACAAAGTACAGTCAGACCTACTGTGTATAATTACTATAACAACTCAGTTCTACAACCTTGACTCAGCCTTTATATCTGGCATGCTCTGTCTTATTGCTTACCAGGGGGTAAGAAAATGGGTATGGTCAATAATCCAATTTATAGTTAATAAAAGCTATTAATAACTAAAAGAAGTATAAATAAAATGTTTAAAACAAATGAGCCATTCTCCAACCATTATGGCTACTTTGCATCAGCCCTAAAAACTCCTTCCTGGGCTCGCCCTCTGCTCAACCTGATCCCCATCTCCAGAACAACAGAGCACCCTCTGAGAAAAGGAGGGCTGCAACTGCTGAGTCCCCTTTCACAAGGGAGGACTGAGATCCATGCACAGAGAGTGGCATAATCATGCCTTCTGTTTTTCAATTGTTTTCTTCAAGCAAGAGGCAGAAGAGTGATTTTTCTTTTCTTTATTTGTCTTTGTTAAAATAGTCTAAAAGTTATAGTGGGGAAAAATCCATCCCAAGACTGCTTTGGAGATTTTAAAATTTTTAAATGGAAAAAAAAATCACTACCAGAATGTTTCCTGATATACGTGCAAGCAGGAAAATCGATCAATTGATTCAAATATTAAGAATCAGATTTTGTTGTAGGCTTCAAGAAATTGCATTTAAATATGCAGGCAAAATCACATGTACTAATAAATGGCATCATTTTCCAATGCAAAAGATATTTTCATGTCATATAGGATATATCTGAGTGGTTTGCATACAAAATTCATGTGTGCATGCAAATTGTACTATGTTGGGGCACAAGTGGTTGCACACAAAAAGTCAAACTTCAAAGCCATTTTTAACATTTCCTGCTGGAAAGGGATTGTTTGTACCATCAAAGTCAGATACTAAAATTAATAGAGTACTGTGTATAGATTAAATATTGCTATATATCATAATTTGCCTTCATTACTGGCATTTTTGAAATAACAGAGAGTTAGTGGGATTACTTGTGTAACCCACACACCTTCTGGATGTGGTGTTCTGTCCCATCTAGTGGCACCAAGACCACTTAGAGAGAGTTAATGAGTCTGCTCTACAGCCTTAGCTAACAGCCAGTTAAGTAAAACTGCCACTCTGTAATCAGGGGCGGCTCCAGGCTCCAGACCCGTGTTCTTGGGGCGGCAAACCACGGGGGGTGCTCTGCCGGCACTGCGAGGGCGGCAGGCAGGCTGGCTCTGGTGTTTTGCCTGCGGAGGGTCCACTGGTCCCGCGGCTTTGGTGGACCTTCGGAGGACCAGCGGACCCTCCACAGGCAAACCGCTGGAGGCAGCCTGCCTGCCGTGCTTGGGGCGGCAAAATCGCTAGAGCCGCCCCTGTCTGTAATAATATTTGAATTTCTATGCCTTCATTAGTTGAATTTAATTTAGTTTTTGATAACTTTGAACATTCCCATTTAAAATTCATTCAGTTTGTGTTATTTTCTATTATGCATCTTTATTTTACTTTCTGTAACTTTATTTAAAATCTTAATTTTATTTTGGTGGAAAAGTGTATTTATTGAAGAAATCTCAAATCAGAATATTGAACATTTATTTCATATGAATAAGTGAAAAAAGTCTAGCATGAGTAATTCAAATTAACCATTGTGTCTTCCTCATTTATCTCTCTTGTATATCTTCCACTGGAACATTAGCAACTGTCTTGCAAAACTTTTCCTAAAAATTGGGTTAAAATATCATTCGACCTGTAAACCTCTAAGGCATATATTTGCAACTGATGTGGAAGAGTCACTCTGAACAATTCCCATTAACATTAGTGAGAGCTGTGTGGTAAAAGCCTTGTGCAGCAAGTTGAGAATATACCCTAAAGGCTGATGAAACAATAAGGTCGTGTATTTTTTAAATGTACTTGGCTGAAATGTGAAACATCTGGTAGTTGATCCACTTTTCAGGTGCAAAGCATGATGTATTGCAACAGCACCTCACTATCTCTTCCCTTAGAGATGCATCTGCTGCTGCTGCAGCAGATGCTTTGCAATGAATGGTCTCTTTGTGGCTGTTAGGCCACCCAGCTAATTATAATATTGTAATTAGCTGAGGTCTGTATCTTTAACACAGTTCTCTACAGACATAAGAAGATGGAGAGGTTCCAGTTTTAGCTTTCCTTATTAAGAGAGTTACTGCTGCTTTTTCTCCCCTCCCATTTTTGTTTATGCTTTCATGTATCCTTTAGCTGCTGAGTCAGTTGAGAGTTTTGTGGTGGTCATTTCAGTGCCTAAGCAAAAAACTCCCAAGAGAATTTCCTAAAGACAGTGCACCACCAGAGAGTTTAAGAGGATGGAATGAGGGGAGAAATTTGTAAGTTACTTCATTTGAAGGAGAGAGTATCTAGGAATAAGACAGTCAAGGGTGGAAATATTGTTCTGAGCCAGTGGGCCAAATCCTGGCAGACGGCTGTGCAGCTCAAGTCAGAGGGTGAGGTGCTTAAAGCTCATCTTTGCAGAGTCCCGATCCTGAGGTAGCTGTGTGCATGATTGGAGCCACTGCTATAATTTAGAGAGCTGCTCAAACTCTCACCAATGGGCCAAAACTACAGCCAAGAATTATAGTGGCCTAGGAGAGTTCTGGCTCCAACTTCTCTTGTCTAGCATGCTATGCAGCTGGAAGAGGGATGGAATATGAGCCTATGTGTCACTAGAGGATCACCCTGGCATTGAGATGGCTAAAGGAATGAATGCCAAAGTCCTGACTCTCCTGTCGCTTACTGCCAACACTATTGAAGTTACAGAGTTGCACTATTGTAAAGCTGATGTGAGAGGAGAAACCAGCTCAGTAATTTGAATTGAGAGAGGAGATCGTAACTAAACTGGGATGAGAGGAGAACCAAACAGCTAGAGACTTCAGAGCGCTCTTCATGGCACTATGGCTGGCAAACAGGTTGTCTTCAAACAAGGCTGCTCTGTTAGCAAAGCCTTTTACTTCAGACCATGAGTACACTTCTCCTTAGCCAAGTGATACTGTCCTGCAATCTGGTTGGTGTATGTCAGAAAAGCCTAAGATTTTCATGAGCCACATCTCCCATAGCAATAACTATATACATGAAGTATGTGAGGGTAGTGATTGGAACTATAATTATATCAGAATAACTAACAGGTTTTGCTATGAAACTTTGAAAAAATGTGGAGCTTTAATATTGTTGGGCTGTGATATGTTTGTCCTGTAGCTGGAAAATTTTGGAGTTAGTTTCTTTTCTCTTGCTGATTTTTGAACACAGTATTCTGAGTTCAGACACTGGCTGAACCTGTGGCAGTAGGACACGCACTGAATCTGTGCTATACAGTGTTTTTACATGTCCGGATCACTTTGGATGTTAGTACTCTATTTTCCATTTGTTGTTTGAAAGCTGGTCTCAGTAACAGGGGGTAGCCGTGTTAGTCTGTATCCATAAAAACAACAAGGAGTCCGGTGGCACCTTAGGGTGGGTCCACACTGGAGGTGGGGGCATCCTCATGGTGGCAAGTCGACGGCTGTGGCTCCCCCGTCGACTCTGCTTACTCCTACTGCTGAGGTGGAGTACGGACGTCGATTCAGGGATCGATTTATCCCATCTAGATGAGATAAATATAGAAGACACAAATGGCTATTCAGGGTCTGTCTATCTATACTTTACTGCATTTGAAATGCTTCAGACAGATTATTCCATATGGTCATCTATTTATTCACCTAAAGTATAATCAAGGTGACATCTAGGCACTTTAACACAAAAAGAAATGAAATATATTACTTAGTTGCAATGAAATAGATTACCTACTTGTTTTGGTGGTGGGTTTTGATTGTTTTTTTTGTTTTGTATATATGTGTTGTAATCCTTTATGAAATATACAAGAAAATAATTACAGACCACCAGGCCCAATACCTTTCATATATGTGAACTCTACTAATACAGCTCCTTAAAGCAAATATAACAAAGCACATACATGTTATAGGAAATGGAGAAATATTGAAGGCACTGAAGAAGCTCAACTCCAAACATAAGCTCTCATAAAATAAAGCAATATGATTTTTAAGGAAAGAGAGACAAAAGTAGATTTTATTAGTCTATCATCCAAACACCTGATCCCGAACTCCACTATCCATGACCAAATCTGTAACATAATTGGAGATGTAGTCTGTTTTCCTGCTGTATGGTATAGTCGCTTCTAACCAAGTTCTGTTTCATCACATTTACAGATGTTAAGCTTGGTAACAATATGTCAGGTAGGAATAGATGGTACCATTTAGCAAAGGTTGCAGGGCAGATGCTTCTTGTTTCTATTCTATAACTCTCCCTGTCAATAATATGCCACATATATATAATTGGGTCTTAACTGTTCCTGTATATTAAGTAATGCTGGAAAATGTGTGATTCTAGCTATTGAAGTGGGCTCTTTTCAGATAGTATAATTTCCACTAGATGGCATTACAGTCACACAATTAAGAAAACAAAAATTATTTTAAGTGGGAGGGGCACTCATGCACACTACTTGAACTGGCTTTAGAAATGTGATCTGTCTGAGTTCAGATTTCAGCATGTGCAGTGAAATAGAGATACTACAACAGTAAACTACTATTGTAAAACTATATGTGCACTATTTGCCACAACTTAGTTGTGGGTTTACTTGTGCGTATGCATGTCTGTCAGCTATCTGGCATTTGATCACTAAACACATGATATCAAGTATCAGAGGGGTAGCCATGTTAGTCTGGATCTATAAAAGCAGCAAAGAAAATGCATCTGAGGAAGTGGGTATTCACCCACGAAAGCTCATGCTCCAAAACGTCTGTTAGTCTATAAGGTGCCACAGGATTCTTTGCTGCTAAACACATGATGTGGAGTCAGAAACCATGTCGCTGAGTTGCCATGACATTTTAACCACTTTGAGCACAGAGCTGCCAACATTACAACAGCCGGGATAAGATTACTGTTATGTGATCATATTACTGACGCTTTTTTTTTTCCAGTTTGTGATCCCTTGATGTGGAGCCTCATTTAAGAAAACATGAAAAAGGTAAGAATGAGCCAAGTTCCATAATAGTAACATTGAGTATTTTTTCTGGCCGATTAGAGACTAATTAGAAAGGTAGAGATGAGCCAAGGAAACAGCATTTAATTACATTTAGAATAAGGCATGTGGCTCAGATTAAAGGCCTATGGATGAGTTTGATGGCAGAGTTGACAATGCTAAAATGTGAGTGGTTTCCTGGAGATTTGGGCTCCAAATACCAGAACTAAAGATCTGGTGGTATTGTGCGATTTCTATTTAAACCCTGGCCCAGGCCCTGAGGAGCCTCTCTTTGCTCTGTTTCAGTAGTTCCACCCTCTACTGGGAGTTTCAGAGCGGTGTTTTGCGGATATTGTGGGTCTGACTGATCACCCATTCTGGGGTCAGCCAGGAAGGAATTTTTCCTCCCATAGGGGCCAAATTGGTATCAGGTCCCAGAGTTTTTACCTGGCTTGCAGCATTCTGGAGGCTCAGTTAGGGTAGTAGTACCTGATAAGGATGTTAGTTTGTTGCAACTCACATCTGGTTTCCAGTCCAGTTAAAAGGATTGGTTCCCACAGGTAAAAGACCTGGCGTTTTGCTGACAGGCCTTGTACTCACGGGAGAGGGGAAGACTTTTTGGCCTTTGTGGATCAAGATTTTTCCCCTTCCCTCCACGTCCTTTAGTACCTTCTGTTCCCCTTGTGGGATTCAGATGATGAAGCTGAGTCCAAGGAGCAAGCTGAAAAGTGTCTACCCCTAGTTATGGGTTATATGATGGGATCCCTGTAACCTCTGCATTGGAGCCATTTCAAATAGCAGGTATGGGGGAGTCTGCATGATAGGGTGGGTAACCCATGTTAAGTTGAAGAAAGTTCTGGACTGCTGCTTAAAATTCACACCTGTGTTTATCCTCATTGATGCTATGCCCAGACTGGCTGCCACTACATCACATGCAATGAGAGTTGAACACTCCCAGTAGCAATAATCATGTCTCCCAAACAGCACAAATCCCCTTCCTATTGGTAACTTAAATTACCTTTTTGCTACTGGATGGGGAGTATGAGCTATTCCAACTTTACTGCAGTATATTAAAAGAAATGATAAACAACAACGGCACTGAAAACTTCAAGTCTTTTCCCACAAGGAATTTATGCTTGAAAATCTAGTGTGTTCAGGGTCCCTTAGTCCTCCCTGAGTCTGGCTCTGAAACAATGAAATGAGTCAGAACTCCAGCAGGTGGCAGCAATCTTCTTTCCTTGCATTTTAGAGGCTAATCTGCTTGTAGGTCTGACATCATGAATGTACCATGTTTACATCTGGAAATTACATTTTCTATCCCTTGCACTTTTAGTTGACACCCATATGTCTTTTGTAACACAAAATAAAACACTCAACCTTTCAACCAAATTATTATAATCTATCAACATATTCACTGCTACTTAGAAAAAGACAACTGTTCAGGTTTGGTTATCTCTAGCCCACTGATGAGTAATGAAATATTTATTAAATATCTTATAATTATATATCTAACAGTATAACATTTGGAGCCAGTTTGCTCTCCAGAATAACTCCTCTGAAGTGGGGAGGACATAGCTCTTGTTACTTTTCTGATGTGAATACAGTAAGTTTAAAAATGTAACAAATTTTATGGACATATATTGCCTTCAGTATCCACTCACCTTCTCACTGACATGAATTAATCCATTTATAGTTTTTAAATGTATCTGTCCAGGTACTCTAGGTGCCCCTCCAGTAAAATAATTTCACAATAAGTGAACCAGTACAAAGCCAGCCTGACTTCACCTAGCTTCAACCCACAAACTATCCACCACAAAATTCTATCAAGTCTCACCCACAAAACCTATATATAGTCTCCTAAACCCTAATGCTGTCTCAAAAGTTTAGGAAAACAAATGGACCTTGCAGAGTATCTTGAAGGTCAACAGATCTAGGTTCTTCTATCAAACCAGGATAAGGAAGCAAGTTTCAGGGTGGAGAGCCCCTCAGTGCAAACTGATGAGGCATAACCCAGAAGTGGGTCATGAGGTGGCTGCTGGTGAATCCCTCTCCAGAGGCCGATAGAAGCAAAATCTTTGGGTTTCTTGGACACAGCAGGAACCTAGGGAGTGAATGAAATAATAACTCCCTTTTTGCTGCCTTAGTCCCTGCTTTTCTCCCACCCCCCACAGCCACTACCCGATCCCAGGTTAGCTCCCAATCCTCAGCCTAGGATGACCAGATATCTCAGTTCTATAGGGACAGTCCTGATTTTGGGGTCTTTTCCTTATATAGGCTCCTATTAGCCTCCTCCCACCCCCTGTCCCAATTTTTCACACTTGCTGTCTGGTCACCCTACCTCAGCCTGTCTCCCCCGATCCCCACCTCCACCCCCATTCCTCCTGCTCCACGGTCAAGTCCTGTGTAGGCAATCCAAGCAACACTTCAAGAGGCTCTGGAGCCATCCTCACAGCATCTTGCACCAGCATTGCCCCAGAGCTGGGCACTGGGCAGGTGGGGGAAACAGAGCAAGGGCAAGTCCCAATCCACCCATGCCCTCCATATACAACATTATGCCAGATCCAGTGAATATGTGGCTATTAGTGATACCTCCTACTGATATTAATAGATATTGTTTCCTATCAAAGGCAGCACTTGGCAAACATTGCAGTCACACAAAAAAAACAAAGGACTAAATTTTGCCTTCTGAGACACCCCATCTTTCAGAGGTGAGAGCATAATTTCAGCTGGCATCGTTTAGTGGGCAAGGAGGCATTTGCGGGAAATGTCTGATTTCTCATGGAGAACGTCAACACTTTCATTAGGTAGACTAAAAAGATATAATGGATATAAACCCCCATGCTTCAGGGCATAAACCATCCATGTCCTATCTTCCACTGGAAAGAAACCAATCCCCTAAAGATTTCTCACATCTCTGTAGCATCCGTTACTGGCCAATATCAGACAAGGGATACTAGACTAGATGGACTAGTGCCCAGAACGAATATGGGAATTCTTATGTTCTGAAAACACTATTCATCTAAAACTCACAGGAGGAGGCAATTAATAAGACTGGGAGTTTTCAGCTTGCAAAAGAGACAACTAAGGGGGATATGATAGATGTCTATAAAATCATGACTGGTGTGGAGAAAGTAAATAAGGAAGTGTTATTTACTATTCTCATAACACAAGAACTAGGGGGTCACCAAATGAAATTAATAGGCAGCAGATTCAAAAGAAAAGGAAGTATTTTTTCACACAATGTACAGTCAACCTGTGGAACTCCTTGCCAGAGGATGTTGTGAAGGCCAAGACTATAACAGGGTTCAAAAAAGAACTAGATAAGTTCATGGAGGATATTAGCCAGGATGAACAGGGATGATGGCCCTAGCCTCCGTTTGCCAGAAGCTGGAATGGGAAACGAGATGGATCACTCAATGACTTGTTCTGTTCATTCTCTCTGGGGCACCTGGCATTGGCCGCTGTCGGAAGACAGGATACTGGGCTAGATGGACCTTTGATCTAACCCAGTATGGCCGTTCTTATGACAGCCATTCCATACTGCTAATCATTTTTGTTGCCCTTTCTGAACCTTTTCCAATTCCAATATATCTTTGAGATGGGGCGACCACATCTGCACACAGTATTCAAGATGTGGGCATATCATAGATTTATAGAGAGGCACTATGGTATTTTCTATCTTATCTGTCCCTTTCTTAATGATTCCCAACATTCTGTTCACTTTTTTGACTGTTGCTGCACATTGAGTGGACATTTTCAGAGAACTATCCATGACTTCAAGATCTCTTTTTTGAGTGGTAACAACTTAGACCCTATCATTTTATATGTAAAGTTGGGATTACATTTTCCATTACATGTGCATTACTTTGCATTTATCAACATTTAATTTCATCTGCCATTTTGTTGCTCAGTCACCCAGTTTTGAGAGATCCTTTTGTAGCTCTTCCCAGTCTGCCTGGGACTTAAGTATCTTGTTTAGTTTTGTATCATCTTCAAATTTTGCCACCTCATTGTTTACCCCTTTTTACAGATCATTTATGAATATATTGAATAGGACTGGGCCCAGTACAGACCACTGGGTGACACTGCTATGTACCTCTCTCCATTCTGAAAACTGATCATTTATTCCTACCCTTTGTTTCTTATCATTTAACCAGTTACCAGTCCGGAAGAGGGCCTTCTCTCTTATCCCATGACCGCTTACTTTGCTTAAGAGCCTTTGGTGAGGGACCTTGTCAAAGGCTTTCTGAAAATCTAAATACTCTATACCATTGGATCCCCCTTGTCCACATGCTTGCTGACCCCCTCAAAGAATTCTAGTAGATTGTGAGAATGATTTTCCTTTTCAAAAACCATATTGATTCTTCCCCAACAAATTATGTTCATGTATGTATCTGACAATTTTGTTCTTTACTATAGTTTCAAACAGTTTGCCTGGTACTGAAGTCAGGCTTACAGGCCTGTAATTGCCAGGATCACCTCTGGAGCCCTTTTAAAAAATTGGCAGCAGGGGCTGGGATAGCTCAATAGGTTTGAGATTTGGCCTGCTATACCTAGGGTTGTGAGCTCAATCCTCAAGGAGGGCCACTTAGGGATCTGGGGCAAAAATCAGTACTTGGTCCTGCTAGTACAGGCAGGGGTCTGGACTCAATGACCTTTCAGGGTCCCTTCCAGTTCTATGAGCTAGGTATATCTTCATATTTTTATTAGCTATCCTCCAGTCATTTGGTTCAGAAGTTGATTTAAATGATAGGTTACAGATCACAGTTAAGTATCAGAGGGGTAGCCGTGTTAGTCTGGATCTGTAAAAAGCAAGAATGAATCTGTGGCACCTTATAGACTAACAGATGGATTGGAGGATAAGCTTTCGTGAGTGAATATCCACTTTGTCAGACGCATATAAGACTTCAGTTAGTAGTTCTCCAATTTCACATTTGAGTACAGGTAGCACCAGGAAGGTGTAGGGCTGTGATAGCCTCCTCTGTCTGTGCACACAGCTTAGAACAAGGTGAAGACCTGCTGAAGTAGGCCAAGTGTGGGAAACTCATGTGTATTGGCACTGTTCCCTTGTGACAAGTAGCTGTGCAACCTCTTCATGCCCCCTGTGATCTGATCATCTTCAGAGCTCCTAGGAAGTTCCTATCTGCAAGACTAATGTGCTTGAGTGGCCCTCTGGGTTTCATGCAATGGGAAGTTTGAGTACATAAGGAGAGTAGGAGCAGGCCAGTGGCAGCACACATGTCTCTAGCTTTCACTGGCCCCTCCCCTGGTCTCCCATGTATGTGGGCACCTGTATAGGTGAAGTCAGTTTGCATTCTTGGACATGAGGTGTATACATAAGTTGTGTGCCTGAGTTTGCAGCTGTCCTTGGAGCTATATTGCACCTGCCCCTACTGTATTTTCTTTGAAGGTTTGTTTCTCCTCTGCTTGGCTGAAAACCACAGGGTGGTGGCAGTGCCCTTCCCACTTTGTTTAGAAAACATGATTAGGAAATATGTGGAAATTTAATATTTTGTCTTAAATCCACATATTGTTGAGAATAAGCAGGAGTTGCACTTTAGCAGCTCTTTCAGGCAACACGCGGGTGGAATAGCAATGGCAGGGAACCCCCGAGTCCCGCTGTTCCGGTTTTGCTGGGAGGAGGGCAGCGGGAAGGGAAAGCACGGACTGTTTGCAGTAGCCCTGATCTCCTCCTCCCCTGAGCTCTGAACTCAGAGGGGAGAGAGTAACTTGAGCAACGTGGGCTGCCAGCTTCTCCGCGTTTGCTCCTAGGCGATAAAGTGATGGTCCCTGCTGCTGGTGCCTAAGGAGAGAGCAAGGATTTCTGAGGTACAAACGGGCTGGGCTATCCTTTGCCCTCTCCCTGCGGCCATCCGCTTGTTTGTTCTTTGAGCATGGCCATCCTGCAAACCCGGCTCCGCTCCGCCAGCCTCCGGCTGTGACCGAGCCGCCCTGGGAAGGGGCAGAGCTCTGCGCGCGTTCCCAGGCTGGGTATCCGGCAGGCTCCGGGGCAGGAGAGCTGGGAAAGCTGCAGCCCTTCGGCTCGGGCCCTGGGGCAGTGCGCGTGCTGCGGGGCTGGCCGCTGGGGTTAGCGGTCTGTGGCGGGCATCGCCGGCGGGCGCGGCCGCTTCGCACCGTGTGTGCGTGTCGCGCAGGCCCTGCGGTGCCGGCGGGCTGTGCAGGGAACCGGCGGAGGGTGGGAGGTTGGGGCTGGCTTGCAGAAGGAGTGAGAGTGTGTGTGTCCAGCGGTTGGCACGGGACGGGGGCGGGCTGTGTGGGGCTGGAGCAGTGCAAGGCGGGTTGTGTTCTCTTGTGCAGAGGGTGGGGTTGTGAGCACGGGGCGGGAGGGGAGGGTGCTCCTAGGGAGAAGGCGACGTCGTGTGCAGAGGGGTGTCAGGGGAGTGCAGAGGGATGCTGAGTTCAGGGGTTTCTTTAGAGGGTGGGGTAATGCAGAGGATGGGGTCATATCTGAGTCGTGCAGAGTGTGCAGGATGGGGGTATGGAGAGGTGCTGCGGAGGGTTGGGAGGCATGTGAGGGTGCAGGGGGAATCTATGCATTGGATGGGGTATTATGTGAGTTGGTCGGAGGGGGCGGTCCAGAGGATGGGTGGTGCACATGGGTTGTGCGGAGCGCGGGGGAGGGTGGTATAGAGGCTGTGAAGGGGGCGGTGCAGAGAGCGGGTGGGATTGTATAGAAGTTGTGCGGAGGGCGGGATGGTCTGTGGGGGGTGCAGGAGGAAGTGGTGAGGTGCATGTGGTTGTAGTGTGGGTTGCTCAGAGGGTGAGGAGAGAGGCTGTGCCCAGGGTAGGTGTGGCAGCCGGTTGTTGGAGGGAGGTGGAGTGGCGAATGGGCGGTGCTGCCCCCTGCTCCAGCCCGTTTCTGCTATTTGCTTTCTGGTTTGAGGTCGCCTGCAGCCTGAGTCTACTCCAGGCCATTATTTAAATGCCTTTCCCTAGTGCCTGGGAGCTCAGTAGTCCGAGATATCCAAGGCTGATGATCGGTGCTCCAGTCCTTCAAACTCCACCGATCACAGGGGATTATGAACTCTTTGGGGCAGCAGCCCGCAAATCCACAGTCGGCCCCCCTCCAGCATCCCAATGCACAGGATTTACTGGATATGGCGGTGTACTGTGACAACCTAATGTACCCGCAAAACCTGCACCACCATCACCACCCACAGAGGCCATCAGCTCATCCAGCAGGTTATGGGCTGAGCGAATATAGCCCCCCAGCAGCGAACCCCTATCTCTGGATCAATGGACCTGCCATCAACTCGTCTCCTTATCTCTCTGGGACTAATGGGGCTTCTTTCATCCCCTCAGGTTATGGGACCAGCCAGAGACAGTTCCTGGCCCCTGCATCGGGCTTTGCAGGAGCAGATCTCAGCTGGTTGTCTGTCTCCAGCCAGCAGGAGTTTTTTAAAATGGTGAGGCCCCCCTACTCCTACTCGGCTCTGATCGCTATGGCCATCCAAAACGCTCCGGAGAAGAAGTTGACCTTGAGTCAGATTTACCAGTACGTGGCCGAAAACTTCCCTTTTTACAAGAAGAGCAAAGCTGGCTGGCAGAACTCCATCCGGCACAACCTGTCCCTCAACGACTGCTTTAAGAAAGTCCCCAGGGATGAAGACGATCCAGGTAAGGAAAACGCCATTCTTCTCCTAAGTGGGAGCACGTTGCCTACAGGTACCCTGTAGCGAAGGGACTAAAGTCACACCCACGCTGGCATTTGCAAATGACCGGCTCCCGGGCCCAGTGTAAAATGCCAGTATTATTTAGCCAGGACTAAAATAAAAGCACTGAAGAGTAAGTAGAGACGCGTTCGGGTGCTAAGCTCTGGGCCTGCCTGACGTTTGCACGCTCCCTGTAAACGCGAAACACCAGCTCGTGTTGGGGGGCGCGTGGCTTGTTACCCGACTGGTAACCACGGCGAAGGTGGCTGTAGCCGTGGGGCAGGGGACTGGCGCCTGCATCTCTGGGGTGGGAACACAAGCTGGGAGCGTGAGCTAAGCGCGCAGGCAGCGTTCTGCTCCCCTGCCCTGTGAAACCATCGGTCAGGCATTGAGTAACGGGGCAAGGCCCTTGCCGAGCGGTGCCCTCCTCCCCTGAGCCCATGTGCTGTTCATCTATCCACAGGGAAAGGCAATTACTGGACCCTAGACCCGAACTGCGAGAAAATGTTCGACAACGGCAATTTTCGAAGGAAGAGGAAAAGGCGCTCGGACGCTCCTGGGTCCGGCGCCCCGGGAGTGCCTGACAAAGCGGGAGACAAGAGCGGCGGTGCCTTGAAGTCTCCAGACTCCTCCAGCCCGATGGGCCTGGGCTCCCCTGCACTGCAGAACTCCCCCGGCTCCGGGAGCGGCCCCAAATCCTCCCCCACGCCAGCACTCGAACGGAGCCCGTGTTTCTCCGGCTTTGCCTCCAACATGCAGGCCATTGTCAATGGGAACCACGGCCTCGGCAGGCAGCTCTCGGGAGGGCTGGCGGGCGAGTTTGCACACGGAAGGCAAGATGTGCCTGCTCTGAGTTCCTGCTCCGCTCCCAGCCGCGGCACTGCCCAGAACTCCCAGCTGAGTCCCCCGGCCCACTCGAGAATGAACTACTGTGCCAGCGGGCAGCAAAGTGGGCTTAGCATCCCCCTCATTAACAACTTCAGCGTCAATCATCTGATTTATAGCAGGGACGGGACAGAAGTTTGAATTGACTGTGAAATGACTTCGGTGCAAATCACAGGAGCCGTGTTCTGTGCCTTGAAGTTTGTATATACCATGGTACTCAAAACAGTTTCTTGTTATTGTGCCTTAGAATACACACACATATATTAAATGTCTATAGACTGAGGTGTTTCCACACCCAGAAACTTATTCAGTAGTTTGTTTACAGTATTGATACTATGCATACAGATCTAGACGATTGACCTTAACAAAATGCACTAATACACAAGATGAGAATATTTTTGTAATATATATATATTATATAATGGTTCTGTACAGCTCTTAGAATACAGTAAACCTTTTTCAGAAATAGAGATGAGAGCACCTAGACTTGACATTCCAGTGTAATGTGTTGCTGATCTATGCAATTGGTAGGTAACAAAAAGCTCCCCTGTCGTGGTTTGTTTGTTTGTTTGTTTTTTAAATTCTAAAGTAATGCAAAACTATTTTCTTCTTTTCTAAGTTTTATGGAATTATAACATTTTGCCATCTAATACTTACAATTAAAATGGCTTTTCCTTACAGACGACAATGAGGTTTATTTCTTCTTTCAGGTTTTTCCGTTTAGAAAATAATTTCGGGGTTGCAGACTGTCATTGTTCTGCATACACTGTCTATTTTTAGTCTGAGGGGCACCAGTCCCCGAATGCTAATGTTGGCCATACCAAAAAGAAGCTCCTGTAAGCTTGGTATAATTGAGATATTGGACACGCTATATGTATGGTATCCATTTTATTCTTCTCTAGACTTTAACAGCATGACGAGTTTGGTTTAAACAAACGGGTGCCTTCTAAAACTTAAAATAATGACTACAAATAATTATCATTGGGAATTTAACACAGAACTGAAGCCATTTAACTACAAAGTTGTTCTCCGGTGCTTTATTACAATGTCAGGTAAACCCTATTATTGCCTGATACTGATCTTGGGAAGTCTGCTGTCTGTCATCGAAGTTAACATTTGTTCTGAAACCTGTTGAGCAGATAAAGGCTTTCGGTCAGATAGGATGGAGGGGGGATGGAGTGAAATTCAGCGCGTTGTCCTGGGATGCAGCAGCTTTGCTATCAAACAAACGCCCGTGCGAATAAGAACTTTCATGTCTGGTAGGAAGGTCATTCGGAATCGAAACGTCGAATACCTGAGATTAAACCGATTTTTCGAAAAGACAAGATGGGGGTTAAGGCCCCCAAAAGGAGACAAATATCACCTTAATGCGGCTAGTGGAAAACTCCATTTCTAACTCGATCTTTTCTCAGGGGTTTTGCTTCTGCTTGGGCCTTTATTCAGGGAACCGGCCATGAAATTGATTTGTCAAACATAAAAAATGACTTGTAAATAGATCTGAATTGGGGCAGATCCACACTCAGTTTATACCAGCTGAGGATCTGGCCCTCTGACTATACTATAGTCATGAAATGTTTGCTTTATTTAAAAAAACAACAGTACGTCATGTTCCTTCCACTTAAATCTCTCTTATGGCGCCGGTGGACTTGAAGGAGCACAGAGCCAAGGAACCATTCTTGATCTAATGCGAGTCTAACTGCCAGATTGTTTACCGTGGCTGCAAGCGCTAGGAAGATAGCTACAGCTGTGCAGTTTCCCTGCAGCAAGGAAAACGTACAACCTCCTGCAATGGGTATGAAGGTCAAAAGGAGACTTCACTAGTGGAAGGATTTGTGTTAAGTAAATCGAGTATCTCTTAATACCTAGCTTGACAAAATAATATTTTAGGACGATAGCCGACTACTCCAGGTGTGCCAAAGGGGGAGAAAGAGAATCGCATCTTACGCTGTGAAAATATTTTTGATACTTTAGCACCAGGTGTTTTTCTTCATTCTATTTGTTGTTCATTCCCCTCTACCGTAGTAACCCACAAATACCCTATGCACTGGCTTACAACGAACTGGCATTTAAAATATTGGCCTTCAAAGAATTGAATCCCAGCTAGGATTTCAGCAGGTTAGAAGTGTGTCTTGTCTTTCTACCTTGCAGAGGTTTAAATATACAAAGATTTCAAAGCTGAACTTGTAATTTGGTGTCGGTTAGAACGCGTTTTAAGTGACTGCTTAACTTCAAACAGAGCCTGGCTGACTGAGGCATAAGCTGTGCCTCCATTGTTGAAATAAACCCAGCCATGAGCAGAGCCCGCAGTCCTTATTTTGTTTTACAGGGCGTAAAATCCGTTCCCTTGTTTTCACACTGTGGTACTATCAGCAGGTTCGCGTGTTGAGAGTCCAATCTTCAGGACCGTTTGTAAATAAACTCTTTTATTTTTTCAAACACAAAAGATCATCTTTGTGTCAGCCCATGGAGCTGACAATAATTTATATGAAGAATTTCAGATTTAATCGAGCGTCCAAAATTAATCCGGATCCCCGCTGCGGAGCTCTTTAATTACTAGTTTCCTGAATGCTAACCTCTTCAACGATCTTTCTTTTTCTTTTTCTTTTTTTGCTGAGGCGGGGGATAGAAATCCAGAGGACAATCCCTGTTCTCCCACCCCAACTATGGAGACTTCCAAAGTTCTTCGATCTTGTATCACGCTTTTTCCTGTGAGTCATTGCTTAAGAAGCATAGACTTTTGTAACTTAATTTCCAGTTTGGAGGTGAGGAGGGAGAGACAGCTTTATTTCTCAGTATTAAAATTAAATCAATGGAAGGGAGTTATCTGAGACAGGGAAGCTTGCAGGGTATTAGTTTACCATTCGGGGTGGTCATATCAAAAACTAACGTCAACAAACTTTTCTCCTAGCTATGCCCGGTGCTGCAACATGTCTGATGTGGGATAGTACTTGCGGGAGATTTATTAAAAGAGAATGATAATTATTGCTTTAAAAGGTCGTGTTCTAATTTGTCCTTTTCTAAGTGCTAACTGGAGAAAAGACTCCGAAGTTATAAATAGTTTTATAATGTAATATAAGAAGTTTTAAACAACTAAAAAGCTAAATCTGACATTGCAGATTTTAGCTACCAAAGTTCAAACTTCTAAATCACTTGGTTGCTTGTCAATTACATAAAGCTGGCTCAGAGCAATGGCTCTAATTAGCGAGAGGGAAGTGTTTGGGCAAAAGTTCAGGTTAAGTTTGTACTTTTTATTAAATATTTGATAGGAATCAAGATAGGTTTGGCTAATACTACTTAACTTCTTACTGCCTGGTACCTTTTTCATCTTTGTTTTATATCGTGCTTTGAAGGTCCTTTAGTCTGAAAAACAAACAATATTATGTATTACATAATCTGTTACAATGAATTTGAAGGCTCCACCTCCACCCCTGGCACATGATAAAAATATAGGTATTGTAAAAGAAAAAGCTGGATAAATAACTGATGTAATTTGGATTCACTTGTTGAAAGATATCATGCTGGAAAATGTGTTGGTTTTCGAAGCAGCAAGCATAAACAGTACTACAACTAAGAGTTTAAGACTATGTCGAAGTGTTTGTTTTCAGAAAAGAGGAGTTAAAATATGCAAGATTTATGTGTAAGGCTTTTTCTAGCTAGACAGATGTCTTAAAAGAGAACCCAACTCTAAAACAGGCCTAGAATGAGACTCAACTGTAGCATTTGACCAGTGTCGAACTGCAGTCTTGTAAATAACATTATTTAATGGAGCAGTTGCGAATACTGCATATGAGAAAAATTGCTATTTCGAAGACTGGGCCATTAAAATAGAGCAAACATAATCCCTGTATTGTTACCTGTATTTCTATTTCTAAAACTGTCAATTAAAAACAATATTTCACGTCTAATCACTAAATTTATTTTACATGGTCAGAATAAAACACAATGGTTCAAAATATTGTTTCATAGCGTTTCAAAACAGTAACATTTGGCTGTAACACTGACGTTATTTGTTTGCAGTACGTTTAACTTTAGTTGCTTGCTTATAAAATGTTGGTGAATATGGTAAGTAAATTACAAATTTTCAGAATAAAGTGGAGAGACAAACTTGTAGCTTGATAAATTCCTGTTGCTAAATTTCTTGCAGCAAACGGATAAAGAGAGAAACATTAAACTATAAAATCTGCTTTTAGGTTCTGAAACACACGGATTAAAGTAAACTGCGTTTTATTAGGAAGAACAAAGAAACAAGACCTAATTTATAATTAAACACAGATAATAAAAGGCAGGAGATGGAAAGGGGTTTGGGGAACTCAACTCTACTCCAGATAAATGCTTGTGATTCTTTTTTATGAGAGACGTGCTGAAATCGAAGTAAGTAAATAAAGTAAAACACCTTATAATTGGTTTATAATTGAACGCATTCTTTCCATCTGCGGTCAGGAGTAAAGTGAAATTGACATGAGTTCTACAAACAAGCTCCGTGCAAGCAGCCGCTAGACAATACATGTTGGCAGAACCAAAGAACTCCCCCTGAGATAAACTGAAGACACTGTGACCTCAGAGCTGGGAAACAAATTATAACACTCAACCCACATTTTCTTCTGCTGCAGGATTACAAGGATCCGGATCCAGCTATATTGACCGAGTGCGGTATTTTCACCTTGGGGCAACTTACATCAAGGTAAAGAGTAACATTTACAGCCCCCTGAAAACACTCAGCAAAACTGGAATAGGAGATTCCACTTAGCTATAGGTGTCTAGCCATTTTCGACTATGGACATTCTATGTCCATTTGTCTTAGACACTGAGTCTGATCCTTCATCCACTAAAATCCGGAGGAGTTTGGGCATTGACTTCAGCGAGAGCAGAATCTCGATCCCTTTTCCTGATCTTGCTCTCGCGGATTCAGTGTATGTCAAATGTGTAGGAAAGCCAGCTATCTGTCTATTTATAAACCGTGGTCTAATTCTATGTGTGCATCATTTCAGAGAGATCGGGAGAGAAAAGTTTATTTGTAAATACAAATCAGTCTAAACTATGCGGTGAAGTTGTAATTCCTTTAAGTAAACACATCTGTTCCGGGAAGAATTCTGTCAGCAGGGGGGCAAACGGTATACCTGCTGATTTTAGTGAAAACGTATAAATATATGTGGTTGTATATAAGCAACCCACAGGTTTTTTCCCTGCCTAGCTGAGTGAAACATTGCCTTGCTGTTTGTCAGGTTCCTGCTTGAAAGAGTTCAGCGCAGTACAAAAGACTATAGCATCCCTGCCACCCCTGGTTAGAGACCTGAGCCTGTCCCTGCCTTCTTTGCTCAGGCCAAATGCCCAGTGAAGCCCGGAAGTATGTCAGTTGCAGAGTTATTTCTTGGAGACTTTCAGGATTGCCAAACTACAAATATTTTGTTGAGCTACAGCATCTCACTACATCTGAAGGTAATGAGCCAGAACTTCCAGCCCAGCCAAGCTGCACTTGGGGCAGGATTAGGGGGATGGCAAATATAGGTTTAGGACATCTTGATGTCACTGCCCCTGATCCAGGGCAGTGCAGGAGCTAGTTCACTGCTCAGAGAAAATTAGAGCAATCTGAGGGCTGTTTTTCTTGTGCTAGCTGCCCATGTAGGGAACAATTGTATATAGGTATACCCCAGTCACACTTCCTTTCATTCAAGCATGGAGTGGGTAGGGAAGGCCCTGTACACCACCCGAGCAGTCTCTTACATAGGGAGAATATTCAAGAAGCTAGTTAAAACAAGTTTATGGTTTATTTGAGCCAGGGCATAGTGGAGAATCTGGACCAATTATACTAACATTGAGATTACAATATACCAAAGCTACCACTATCCATCTAAAGCAGCACACTGCTTTTATATACAAGCAGATCTTAGGCTATAGGATAATCAAAATGCTGCTCCTTTGGAAGCAAAAAGTATCAACCATTTGCAGTGCTAAGTGATACTGTAGCTGGTAGATTAGTAGCTAACATGCTTTAACATTTAACTCTGGAACTGTGGTTTGAACCCAGCCTCAGATCCTAAACCAAGGGAGTTTGGAAGTCTCTTTAAGCGAACAATAGTCCTCCTCATGACAACAGCCAGGCATAATTGGTTACTATTCCTCCTCATGAAATGCCATAGAGTGAGCTTGGAGAGTACACAATGAATGCACTGGCTCATAAGGATAAACTTAATTTCAGCTGCATATAAACCAGACCTGTAAGGTGCCCAGTGGATTAATTTACAGAAATGGAAGAGCTGGATGATGAATTTCAAATAATATATTTGGTTTTGCCACAGAATTTTTATCTCTTAAAAAAATCTATAATACACTGAAAAACAGGCAATTACTTTTCTTCAAAAACAAAACAGTACCACAAACCACCTTAATCTATAAATAGATCTATTGAATTTGAGCCCATACATTTTAGTCTTAGCTCTATAGGATACAGTAAATACAAAATTCTCTATGCTTGACTAGATTTTTGGATAAACAGAAGGTGGTTACTATAAATGCAAACAGGCAGTGGCAAATGAAATTTGTTTGCTAGCTATATTTTCTGTTTTCAGGCACCGAGTAGACAGAGCAAATTAAGAACATAAGAATGGCCGTAATGGGTCAGACCAATGGTCCCTGTAGCCCAGTATCCTGTCTCTGACAGCAACCAGTGTCAAATGCTTCAGCGGGAATTAACAGAACAGGGCAATTATTGAATGACCCATCCCTGTCATCCATCTCAGCTTCTGGCAGGTGGAGGTTTAGGGACACCAGGAGCATGGAGTTGTATCCCTGACTATGTTGCCTAATAGCCATTGATGGACCCAACCTCTATGAACTTATCTAATTCTTTTTTGGAACTCAGTTATACTTTTGGCCTTCACAACATCCCTGGCAATGAGTTCCACGGATTGACTGTGCATTGTGTGAAGAAGTACTTCCTTTTGTTTATTTTAAACCAGATGCCTATTAGTTTCATTAGGTGACCACCTAGTTCTTGTGTTTTGTGTATGTTCATTTTCTCCACACCATTCATGATTTTATAGATCTCTATCATATTCCCTCTTAGTCATCTCTTTTCTAAAATGAACAGTCCCAGTCTTTTTAATTTCTTCTCGTATGGATGCTGTTCCATATCCCTAGTCTCTGCCTTTTCTCTGCACCCTTTTCAATCCTAATATACCTCTTTTCAGAAAGTATTCAAGGTGTGGGCATACCATGGATTTATATAGTGGCATTATGATATTTGCTGTTTTATTATCTATGCCTTTCCCAGAGTCGCCAGAGGAGGGGGGCAAATGGGGCAATTTGCACCAGGCCCCTGCGGGGGCCCCCATGAGAATATAATATTCTATAATTTTGCAACTTTTTTTATGGAAAGGGTCCCCGAAATTGCTTTGCCCCAGGCCCCCTGAATCCTCTGGGTGGCCCTGCCCTTTCCTAATGTTTCCTAACATTCTGTTAGATTTTTTTGACTACACATTGATCAGATGTTTTCAAAGAACTATCCAGGATAACTCCAAGATCTCTTTCTTGAGTGGAAACAGCTACCCCATAATTTTGTATGTATAGTTGAGATTATTTCTTCCAGTATGCATTATACAATGCACAGGGAGGTGGTGGAATCTCCTTCCTTAGAGGTTTTTAAGGTCAGGCTTGACAAAACCCTCACTGGGATGATTTAGTTGAGAATTGGTCCTGCTTTGAGCAGGGGGTTGGACTAGATGACCTCCTGAGGTCCCTTCCAACCCTGATATTCTATGATTCTATAATAAACAATGTGCATAAACAAACTAAGGAAATGCAACCTAGATGGAACTTCTATAAGGTGGGTGCAAAACTGGTTGGAAAACCATTCCCAGAGAGTAGTTATCAGTGGTTCACAGTCATGCTGGAAGTACATAATGAGTGGGGTCCTTCAGGGATCAGTTCTGGGTCCAGTTCTGTTCAATATCTTCATCAATGATTTAAATAGTGGCATAGAGAGTACACTTATAAAGTTTGCAGACAATACCAAGCTGGGAGGGGTTGGAAGTGCTTTGGAGGATAGGATTAAAATTCAAAATGATCTGGACAAACTGGAGTAATGGTCTGAAGTAAATAGGATGAAATTCAATAAGGACAAATGCAATGTACTCCATTTAGAAAGGAGCAATCAGTTGCACACATACAAAATGGGAAATGACTGCCTAGGAAGGAGTACTATGGAAAGGGATCTGGAGGTCATAGTGGACCATAAGCTAAATATGATTCAACAGTGTAACACTGCTGCAAAAAAATTGAACATCATTCTGGAATGTATGAGCAGGAGTGTTGTAAGCAAGACACAGGAAATAATTATTCTCCTCTACTCCGCACTGATTAGTCCTCAACTGCAGTATTGTGTCCAGTTCTGGGCATCACATTTCAGGAAAGATGTGGACAAATTAGAGAAAGTCCAGAGAAGAGCAACAAAAATGATTAAAGGTCTAGAAAACATGACCTATGAGGGAAGATTGAAAAAAATGGGTTTGTTTAGTCTGGAAAAGAGATGACTGAGAGGGGACGTAACAGTTTTCAAGTACATAAAAGATTGTTAGAAGAAGGAGGGAGAAAAAATGTCCTTCTTAACCTCTGAGGATAGGACAAGAAGCAATAGACTTAAATTGCAGCAAGAGAGGTTTAGGTTGGACATTAGGAAAAAACTTCCTAACTGTCAGGGTGGTTAAGCACTGGAAGAAATTGCCTAGGGAGGTTGTGGAATTGTCATCATTGGAGATTTGTAAGAGAAGATAAGACAAACACCTGTCAGGAATGGTCTAGATAATAGTTAGTCCTGCCATGAGTGCAGGGGACCGGACTGGATGACCTCTTGAGGTCCTTCTAGTCAGTAGTATAGCTAGGGGGGAGCAGGGGAGCGGCCGCTCCCCACTGAGCACATTCCCCAAAAGTGGTGCCTTTTTAATTTTTACACTCACCCCAGAAGTCCGGGTCTTCGGTGGCAATTCGGCGGTGGGTCCTTTAGCCACTCTGGGTCTTCAGCAGCAAGTCCTTCCATCTTCAGCGGCAAGTCCTTCAGTCTTCAGCGGCAAGACTTGGGGTTTTTCTTTTTTTTCCTTCACTGCTTCTATGCCATTTTGTGTTCACTCCTCCTGCTGGTAGAACCTGGCTATGCCACTGTTTCTAGTCCTAGGATTCTATGAATACATTGCACTTATCAACATTGAATTTCATCTGCCATTTTGTTACCCAGTCATCCAGGTTAGGGAGATCCCTTTGTAACTCTTCACAGTCAGTTTTGGACTTAACTATCTTGAGTAATTTTGTATCAACTGCAAATTTTGGCACCTCACCATTCACCCTCTCTTCCAGATCATTTATGAATATGTCACAGTACAGCTCTGGTACAGATCCTTGCAGAAACCCCTCTATTTATGTCTCTCCATTGCAGGGGTGAAGTAACTTAAAGGACTTACTGGTTTGCTGGAGGCCTGAGCAAGGGGCGTGGCCTCAACCGGAAGGGGCGTGGCCTCAACTGGAAGAGGAGGGCCTTTAAATACCTAGGCCCTTTAAATCAAGATTTAAAGGCCCCGGGGCTGCAGCTGCAGCTGCAGCTGGGAGCCCTGGGGCCTTTAAATCACCCCCAGAGCTCCCAGCTGCAGAGGCAGCTGGGAGCCCTAGGGCTTGGGGCGATTTAAAGGGCCCAGGGCTCCAGCCGCCACTACTGCAGCAGAGTTCTGGGCCCTTTAAATCCCCAATGGAGCCCCGCTGCCACTACCCCAGAGCTCCAGCAGTGGGGCTTAAGAGGTGATTTAAAGGGCCTGGGGCTCCAGCCACTGCAAGGAGCCCTGGGCCCTTTAAATCTCCAGCCTGGGGAAGCCGATACAGCACGGTGTACTGGCTCTTGCTGGTACGCCGTACCAGACCGTAAAGGCTTACTTTCACCTCTGCTCCATTGTGAAAATGGACCATTTATTCCTACCCTTTGTTTTCTATCTTTTAACCAGTTGCTGATCCATAAGACCTTACCTCTTATCCCATGACTCCTTACTTTAAGAGCCTTTGGTGAAAGACCAAATCCAATATATTGACTGGATCACCCTTGTCCACATGCTTGTTGACTCCCTCAAAGAATTCTAATAGATTGGTTAGCATGATTTCCCTTTACAAAAGCCATGTTGACTCTTCCCCAACATACTGTGTTCATTTATGTGTCTTTGATAATTCTGTTCTTTACTATAGTTTCAACCAATGTGCCTGGTACTAAAGTTAGATTTACTGGCAATTGCCAGGATTACCCCAGAACCTTTTTTAAAAATTGGCTTTGCATTAGCTACCCTCCAGTCATGTGGCATGCTGGCTGATTTCAGCTATAGGTTACATACCCTAGTTAGCAGTTCTGCAATTTCATGATTCTGTTTTAACACAAACTGGTTGAGGTGAAGCCTGAGAGCAAGCCTATTGTTCACACTGACCAGCTAACACATGTTAAAATACAATTTCCCTTGTCTATGTTGGTTTTAGTTAAAACATGTTAGCCAAAACATTTTTAAAATACCTCTCCTATAGATTAAGACTGAAACATAAAGATGTCAGTTTAAATGTCAACATTAACTACCTCACTGCTGATCATTTAGCAGATGCATCCAACTGATCTGTTCATTCCACGATCCTAAACCACGTCATACTACATCTGCCACCTACTGAGTGTCATAATCCTCAACTTCCCCCTGACAACTTCTAGGATGTAGTTCTGCATTTTCAATTTGGCATAATTAAATATTGAAAATGTGTGGATAATGTAAAATAGGCTGGATTTAATATCAAAATAAATAACACTGGACCATCCTTAATGACTGTACTATTTCATTTTCTCATTTCATTCATTAAAACCTCAATTTTTAAAATTTAAATGAAGCTGCCACAAAATTTCCAGCTTGCCATATCAGAATGCTGCTGAATCCAGGTACACACAGCCTGATCTATAAGGCTCACATCTGCGTTGCTTGTGCAAATTAAGGTGCTTTATGAAAGTTCAATACAGTGTATCTAGATTGTTATGAAATTTGCTATCGTAATAATAATTACATATCCTGGACCTTATTCTCATTCATATGAAGGCTGCTTTCCAATACAGTGAATATAATTTGCATCCACTTTTAGGTCTCCTCAAACTTCCAAAGCTGTATAAAGGGGCATTAATGTATATAGGATTTGGTTGCCTGTCTCTAAGCCTGGTAACGAAGTTCCTTTTTCCTTGTAACACTTGCATTGTTTTAGTGTCCAGAATTACTGACAATTCCATCCAATTCACTTATTCATTCGTGCAGTCTCTGACAAACCTTTATTAAGAATAGTCATATGAATGTAAGGGGGAGGGAGGGAATCACAAGAGAAAAGTTTGAAAAGAGAAATATTTGATAATGTATGTGTGTATTATAATAATTGGGCAATATGTGCACACACGGATATATACAATATAAAGATATTACATTTATAATATAAATTTATACACAGCAATATTTTGTAATTGATTATTAAGCACAGCTGTCCATTTGCTTCAATGAGAATTCTCTTTAGGAACTGATTGCACAATGTGTTCCATAGGTATTACTCTTTTTGCCACAATGTATAGGCTTTGACTTGTATTTGATTGTCATACATGGTAATTTATCATATGTCCTTTGATGTTTCATTGCTGTATGGACTAATGCTCTTCATCTGCCTGAGGCACACATTAACTTTAGCACCTGACACAAAGTAACTCCGGCCAGTTTGACGTAACCTTGGTTTTTTGGTCCGAAACCTCTTTGCTATGATAAGCCTTGGGGCAGATTTGTTTGGATTGCAATTGAGATGGAAATGACTTTAAGAATGAGTAGATTTAATACTTTAATTAGAGGTTTCAGATTCAAACAAGCAATTTTAAACTCCGGACTTTTTAAAATGACATGGCCTTTGTGTTTCCAGTGTAATCTTAAGGGAGTCAGTGCCTTTCCTTAAATTCCCTTTTCACTGGTCTCTTTCTGTAATAAGACAATTAAACATCTCATGAGGGTTAAGACAGCAGATCAAGAAAACATGTTTTAAAACTATAGTTTCAGGAAGGCGAGCTTAGCACAGCAATCACTGCCTTTTAACATTTGTCGTGTAATCTTATGGGTCAAATTCTGCCTCCTGGTGTTAAGCCTCTGTTAAGGAAAGCATCCCTATTAAGGACAGCATGTACTTAATTTAAGTCCCACTGAGTCACTTGGACTTGAATACATGTTTAGAATTGCACTTGTTTAAATGCAGATCTGAGTCAGGACCTTATTCTGTAAAAAATAGACACGTTGGACTAGTCCCAAAACTGGAACCAATAGGAAAACTCATAGAGTAAGGCCTGGTCTATGCCTAAAACTTAGGTTGATCTAGCTACATTGCTTAGAGGTGTGAAAAATTCACACCCATCCCCAAGAAATGTAATTAAGTGAGCACCGTGGTTGTGCCGTTGTAGTATAGACACACCCTAAGTCACTGCACAACCTAAGTAAAGGCAGCAGAGTTAGGCTCTAAGTGAATATTGATGCCAGTCATCTCCCTGGACTGTTTTATGAATTATTCCTAACATGGGCTAAACATTGCTCATCTTACTCACGTGTAGTTTTATTGTATGACTTGATTCTGATCACACAAAAATCTAAATCAGGAGTAACATTCACTTAAGTTGATGGAAAGTAAAACCAGTTAGAGGAAGATGAGAATATGATCCAATGAGACTATAAGGGGAGTGAGACTTGGATTTACGTAGTTGAGAATAATTATACAATCTACTGTAGGATCTATCTAGAACAGAACATGAAATTAGACTAGTGTTTGTATATACAAAAATAATGCCCAGTCCTATAATTCACGGTGCATGGGCACACTATATAGCCCTGTTGACTTAACTAGGGTTCTGGATGGATGAAGAAACTTGTAGGATTGGCGTCTGGGATTATTTTTTTGCTCTTCTTGCTTTCAGCATCAATAATTTTACTTTTAAAATTTTATGCTCATCTTTATTTTTTTGCTAAAACACAGACACAGTAGAAAAAATATATTTATAACAAAAATTCTATTTTACTCCTTGGCTACATCAGTTCTAGCCAACTACTGTCCAGAGTCAAACCTTCTGTTCCTGAGCAAGCAATGCAATATACCGGGCCATGAAGCCATCAGCACTTAGGAAACTCCAGCTGGTAGACAACACTACACATGTAGCCTGAGTGCTCCATGGCCTGGGCCCAGGATATCTAAAATATTGATTAAAACTCTGGGATGAAAACCATATTTGATGACTTCACTCTTTGGGCACAATGGAACTTTCTACCATAATGGTAAAGCTCAGCTATGCTGCAGATGGAAGTTTCTCAGGGCCAGTCCAAGACTTTGGAATGCCCTCCCCAGAAATTAAGGACCATTGCAAATTTCATCACCTTTTTTCCATCCTAACAGCAAGACACATTCATTTGACCTTGCCTTCTCCAACCAACATATAGCAACATGTGTGTATATGTGTATTAAAAAAAAACAACACTTCACTGCTCACATTTCTCCCACTTGGGGGATGATGAGAGAAAATACATGTGACAAATGTTAGCCATGTTGCTTAATGCACTACTGGAAGGTGCTCAGATCTATGGTGATGACCTTATTTAAACTAAACTTTTGATAAGGTCAAAACAGAATTTCATTCTGTGAGAAATTTGATTTTTTTTTTCATTCTGATTTGAAATAAAAAAAAATGAAACTTTTGGAATCTTTTAGGGAATGAGACTTCTGGGTTCTGACCAGGTCTAGTTATAATATTTTAGTAATGGTAATAAAACATGAATTAATCTCTTCCAATAATACAGCATTGAGGACCACAATCAGATTTTATGTAAGTGGCTTGCAACTCCACTGAAATGAAAAAAAGGTTGTCCCTCCTTACAAGAGGAATGAATTTGGTCCTGTATATTTAAAAGCACATATCTTATTGCTTCCATACTTTCAATATTATATTAACTCATGAATATCAGAGACTTTCCTCAGCACTAGTTTGTTCATTATTTTCTGTTAAAATGATCCAAATAAAATTTTATTTTGTTTCCCCTGCCATGCAGACCAAATTCAAGATGCAGATAAGATCATCCAAAATTAAACTTAAAGATTCCGTGCCCAAGTTGCTCACAATTGGGTGTGGCAAAAGAATTCTTTCTGATTTACTATCCAGTTCTTTAAGGTGCTCAGCACCTTCAACTCATATTGAAGTCTGTAGGAGTTGAGGGTGCTCAGCATCTCACAAAAGTTCTCAGCACCTTGCAAGATCAAGGCTTTGTTGAACATTGGCTTGTTATGTTCTCATTTCCTTTAAAGCATCGAGTACTCACCACTGCCAAGGCAGGGTGCCAGACTACAGTAGAAGGTCTAATTTGGTTTTACAATTTCTCTCTTTCTTTTAAAGAAAAGCTACCCATTCAGGGGTAAAATTTGATCCTAGGCAGTAGAGATTTACTAGTAGGTGTCATTCCTAGCAGCTACCTGTCTAATATCCAATGTACTGAACCATGGTAAAGAAATAGCATTCAAAAAATAAGCCTTTTGTAACCATGCCTTCCTGGGCCACAACTGAGAGTGCCAAATTCAGGACAACCTGCTGAGAAATAGGGCAGATACACCCCAAGACTGGTGGCTAATCTCCCATAGAATATACCAAACCAGCAACAAAAGTAAACTTCTGTTTCACCACACTGGCTAACAAGAAGTCATAAAAGCAGTTTCCTTAGGCATTCCAGTCCTTGTATTACCACCAAAACCACTAGATTTAGAGATGAGTGGTTCTTTAAAACCAATCTGTTCAAATAAAAGGTTCTTCTGATCCCAAAGGACCAGCCACACACCCAGGTCAATATATAACTTAGATTTTACCCCAAAATTACGCTGATGCCAATCCTTTAGTATCTAAAATCTAAAGGTTTATTCATAAAAAGAAAGAAAGGTGAGAGTTAAAATTGTTTAAAGGAATCAAATACATACAATAATTGCAAAGTTTTTGGTTCAGGCTTGTAGCAATGATGGAACAAACTGCTGGCTTAAGTCAAGTCTCTGGCTGCTTCCAGATCATTGGAAGGTCCTCAATTCTTTGGTTAGAATGCTCCCATTTGTGTAAGTTCATAGTCCAGAGGCTGGAGCAGAATAGAGGCAAAATGGAGGGGTTTCCAGGGCCTTTTATATCTTCTGCCATGTGGAGGGAATCCCATTGTTCTTACCGTGGAAAAGTACAGTAACAAGATGGTAGTTGGAGTCACATAGACAAGTCACATGTCCTTGCTTTTCACCTAGTCATTGCAGGAAGCCAACCTATTCTTCAGACAGTGTTTCTTGATGAGCCACTTACTTTGAATAGTCCCTCCAAGATGTGCAGGCTAACTATCTTGTGGGTTTTACCCCAGGAGCACACATTTGAAATACAGAATTAAAGCCAATACTCATAACTTCAAATACAAAAATGATACATGCATACAGATAGCATAATCATAACCATCAAATCATAACCTTTTCAGACATCTTACAGCCACAAGATTTGTACAAGATTTGTTGCAAATATATAACTGTGGTTGCAGCAATGATCGATATAGTCATATTTTAATCAGATAATGTCACACCTTTTAATTTACATTTTAATGTTTTTGTGCTCCTCGCTTATGATAGCAGAGATTCATAGATTAAAATTAATATGGGAATAATTGTTTCTAATGGATCTGCACAACACACTCTCAAGCTTAGATTCATTACCCAAAACTTTTCTTAGGATGCTGGACTCTGCAGTCTAGCTGCCCTAGGCCTGAAATCAGGGCTTCAGACCTCCTGAACCCCCCACCCACTGCCCCACCCACTTGCATACATATACTCCTCCAGAACTCCGTCGAGGGTGTGTGAACTTTGGGCTTCTGTTTTAATCCCTTTGGAGACAATGTGTCAAGAAAGCAAGGAACAATAGATTCAGCAACAGAATTTCGTAATTGCATTGATCTTTGAAAAGAAACAAAAATCCTGAGACACATCTTCCTTATATTTAATCTCACCCTTTCTGTGAGTCTGAGGTTTGTCAGTTTTTCAGACTGGGCCACAGAATTCCTCCTGCCCCCTCTCTCTCTCTGCTGCCAATCCTGATTATATGTGGTGATGGTCAGCCCCTGTACAGATCAGATTCTTGCTCTTAAATAGGGTCTTTGTCTCTAAGCCATGTGCTTGAGTGGGTCAACTCCTCCCCAAGTCACACAGCTCCCAACCTGTGGGCCCCTGTCCAGTAAAGCCATTGTTCCAGGCGGGTTGGCCAGTAGTTGAGTCATTCAAGTTGATAGCTCCAGACTGTGGTTTTGATGGCTTCTCAGTGATTGTCCTTCAGCAAGGTGTCAGGCACCTTTTCTGGGCAGGGCACTGGTTGAAATGCAGTACAATACACTGTCCTCAGGCAACCTTAGACATGTGTTCAACTTATAATACAAAATGGAGTTCATAATTTGATACAGACTTACCCCACTCTCTCACTCTGAGTTCTGTTTCCATCTCTGCCACAGGCTTCCTGAACATTTTCTAAAACCAACATGACTAGGTATCCGATGTTATTGCTGGGATCATATTATTTGTTGATGGTATTCATACAGCTGGCAGTTTATTCAGGAGAGTATGTGCAACTCCACGAATGTTCATTCATATTACCATGAATGATTATTCCTCTGAAAATTCTACTTCTTATTCTCTAAAGGCAAATATTGGTGGGAGAGGCCTCACAATCCAGATGATTTGGTTGATCCCCAAGGAAGGGCTTCCTTTTGCCTGGCACCATTGGAACACCTTGGTAGCCCAGTTTCTAAAGATGCCATTGGCAAGTGTACTCCTGCGAATACTTAGGTCTGGTCCACACTACACAGTTTTACTGGGAAACTTGGCTTCTGTCAGCATAGCCTTGCACGTCCCCACTCAGTTCTGAGTCCTGCCAACAAAACCATGAACTTTTACTGGTGAACTTAAACCAGGTCCCCTCTACTGGTACAGTGCTAGTGTCACAATGCCCTCATGAATGAAGAAGTACCTCTACCATTACAAGGATTCCTCCAGCAACAAGCCCAAAATGTCCACATAGCAGTGACTACTCTGGTCTAATTTTTAAACTCTGTTGCCCAGGGGTCACGGTGACCAGACACGCATTTAAAACCCACAGCTTGTTTTGGAAATATACCTCTTTACCTCCTTGCCACCCTAGAAGCACATCTGTACAAGCATGGCTCCAGGTAAAGCTCCAGCTAAAGCTCTTGCTGCTGCCTGGTCTAGGAGAAAGGGCCTGGATTTCCTCGGTCTGTGGAGGAAGGAACTGAGCTGGCACAGCTTTGGAATTTCCACTGAAATAAAGATATATACAATGATATTGTAAAAGAGATGCAGAAGCTGGGGTACAGCAGGGATGTGTGTGTCAATGCTGGACAAAGAGGAAGAAGTTGTGGTGGGCTTATCAAAGAACAAAGGAGGGCAAAAAGAAGGCTGGTGCTCCCCCTGGAGTTGCCGCCATTATGAGGCACTCAATGCCATACTAGGCAAAGCCAACAGAAAGAAAATTTTGAAAAAGAAGCCAGAAAGCATTCCCATTTTCAGGCAACGTAATCAAATAAAATGAAATACATCTGAAAAAAACCCACTGGCAGTGACTCTATGCTACATACAAGCCAGTAGGTGAGCATTCAACATAAGAGCATAAGAATGGCCCTACTGGGTCAGACCAAAGATCCATTTGGTCCAGTATCCTGTCTTCTGACAATGGCTAGTTCCAGGTGCCTCAGAGGGAATAAACAGAACATTCCCTGTCGCTCATTCCCGGCTTCTGGCAAACTGAGGTTAGGGACATCATTCCTGCCCGTCCTGGCTAATAGCCATTGATGGACCTATCCTCCATGAATTTATCTAGGACTTTTTTGAACCCTGTTATTGTCTTGGCCTTCACAACATCCTCTGGCAAGGAGTTCCACAGGTTGACTGTGTGTTATATGAAGAAATACTTCCTTTTATTTGCTTTAAACCTGCTGCCTATTCATTTCATTTGGTGACTCCTAGTTCTTTTGTTATGAGAAGTAGTAAACAACATTGCCTTATCTACTTTTGCTACACTCATCATGATTTTATAGACATCAATCATATCTCCCCTTAGCTGTCTCTTTTCTAAGCTGAAAACTCCCAGTCTTATTAATCTCTCCTCATACGGAAGCCGTTCCATACCGCTAATCATTTTTGTTGCCCTTTTCTGAACCTGTTCCAATTCCAATATATCTTTTTTGAGATGGGAAGACCACATCTGCACACAGTATTCAAGATGTGGGTGTACCATGGATTTATATAGAGGCAACATGATATTTTCTGTCCTATTTTCTATCCCCTTCTTAGTTATTCCCAGCATTCTGTTCACTTTTTTGACTGCCACTGCACATTGAGTGGATGTTTTCAGAGAACTATCCACAATGACTCCAAGATCTTTTTCTTGAGTGGTAAAAGCTAATTTAGCTAATAATTCAAACTACATGATTTTGCAGAAAATGAATTGTAAACTGAGAGAGAGCAGGTTGTCTAGTCCAAAACTTGCCTACCGTGCTTAGATTCAGGAAAGAGGTAGAAACAATGTGCGGTTAGCTTGATGGGGCTTGGCTTGGACAGGCTTACATCTCTATCCTGCAGTCACAGGGGCTGTCTGCCACTTGCAGAGGGGCCCATTTATCTTGGCCTGAACAGCTTTCCAGTCTTCTGGGACAATTTCACCAAACTTTTCAAGCCAGTAGTGTTTTATCTTTACCTGGCCATTTCTAGGCAGAGGAGCCTTGTTTCTCCCGCCATGGCAGAACATCTTCCAGTGCCACTCTGGGTGAATCATCATTGTGCCAAGGTCAGCAGCAGCAACCACAAGCCCCCTCAAGCAGCTGCCTTTTGTGGGCCTTTGGTACCCTCATAAGCTGGAAATCTACCAGGATCACCACTAGTAGTCTTTACTACCCTATTCTTAAAGTCACCCAGGCCCCCCACACTTGGCCACCCACTGCTCATTGCTAGAGGGTTTGAAAAGTGTCCCCATATACTCACCATGCTGCATGCTGTTAAATGGTCAGGCACTTGTGTGCCTGTCATATTTTCATGCAGCTGCATATGGGAAATAAATCTGGGGGTTTTGTACTATTTGTTATAATTTATTTTTTGTATTACCACAGCACAAGTGGTGGACCAGGACTCCATTGTGCCAGGCACGGTACAAATACAGAAAAACGTTTCCTGTTGCCTACACTCACTTCTGTCATCAACCTCTGAATTTGCGGCTTTTGCTAACATGACATGATGAGACAGCAGCACTTTACAAGTCTGCTTTCAGCAATACAAAAAGAGCTCTATCCTTCAGCCTATTCATGTGACTTGCCCCATTGCCCTTATATTGCACTGGGCTAGTTTTATAACAGAATAGCATTGCGATATTGTGATAACTTGCTCTGAGACTAACACTTTTTTATGGAGTTGTTATGGTAGTCCAAATCACTAGCATATTAGAAATGCTGTCTGTTTGAGGAATGCAAGAGGAATGCATGCTTAGTCATATTTTTATATAAAGTATTATGCCCATTTCATATGGGAAGAATGTTCAATTATTTAATGGATAGGAAATGGTATTTTCTGAATCATTTAATTATTGCATCTCTTCTGACTCTACAAGTGACATTGTGTTGGGGATTTCCTTGAAGTGCTGTATCATAGATCAGGAGTCCAGAAGTAAGCTGTTTAGGAGATTTTGGAATAGATACACCTTTTGTGAAAGGTTATCTTTTACAATGGTCAGATGTAGTTTCAATTTAGCTGAAAAAGTCAGCATTCAATTGTAAAAAAAAACAGTTAGTAATTACACATCACATTATTTCTGTAAACACCTGAAGCAGACAAATCCTATTCACCCAGGTGCATTTGAATGGAGCAAATATAATTTTGTCTACAGCAAGAATATGAAGCTAACATTTCCTTATCACAATGCACAGAGGACAGGATCAAATAAATGTGTTTGTTAGCCGTTATTAGTGTCTATTCATTAGTACCACCAATAATGTCATCATCTCACTATGATATAATTATTTATTTTCCAGCAATGTGGTAATGCTAAAGTTTCACTCTTTATTGGTAAACTTTTGAACTCTGCCACTGAATAGTTAGCACAATTAGTTTCCTCTGTGGTTCTGCAGGTCTACTGTGACTTCGTGACAATAAGCACAAAATGAAATTACACTGTTTATGGTGTTTACTTGCATTTTTGTCTTGAGGATGTTTTTATAAGGAAACAAGTCTTGAATTTTCATTTTTGTGAGTATATTCTACAATCCTTTTATTTAAAAAAATAACAACACACTTTTTGTCTGGGAAAATGATGGAACAAATAGAATGTTGAATTTAGTCATATGAAACTTTTATTTGTTTGTTCAGCTCTAGTGAAACCAGGCATATTCCTAATCTCAGAGGGCAGTTAAATATTTAGTTCTACAGTCTGATGACAGCTAGGGCAAATCCTTGCTGTTCAATGAAGAATGGCCTCTTCATTTCACACCACTGTAAAAGAGATGAAATGTATATCTGATATCTGAGTCTAATGGCTCTCTACAACCGTAAATTGGATCAGTTACATAATTTCACAAACGCTGCTCATAAAAACTTTCTATGGGAATCACGGCGTGATATGAGAGAATCATGCAGCCACCCTCTGCGAAATAGTAGCCAACAGCAGTCATCTTTTTGGTGGAAATGAAGGAAATATTGACTCCTGCTGAACTAGGCACCTTCAGTAAGTCAATTTAGTTTAGTATAGATTTGTTTGTAATTTAAGTGCTTCACGCCAGCTTTCATTATATTTTAGTTTCAGTGCTTTAAAATTTGCAGTACAGGTTAACATACCTTTCAGCTTTATCCAGCTGCTAGGTTTGACTCTTATTTTAGGTCTTGTCCACCAACAGACTGGTATTGGTTTAACTAAAGTTGTGCTTTCAAACTAAATTAAACTAATGAAATTTTGTGTGTTAACCCAAATGAAAGTGTCTGTCTTAATCTGGAAAAAAACGGATTACATTAAACCCAGATAAAACCTCTTAAAACAAAATAAAAATGTCAAAGCAAAAAAATTTACACCAATTTAAGTTAAACTAGTCCTGTATCTGAGTGCAGATTAAGTTTTAGACTTCAATTAACTTCCATCCCACATATATGTAGTATAAATTACTCACAGGGCAAATTCTGGTTTTTGAATCAAAGTTTATAGAACACATTACACCTTGTCAATCTTTTCTCCTTGTTATACCACCATGTGCTACCTATATAGTTCCTCTCCTTCCTTGGTGTTTATAGCCTTCAGATATTTGTAGATTATTATCATGTCCTCATTTGGTCAAACCATATCAAAGTTATATTGTACATATTTAAACAAGAAAACATGGAAGGGGCTGTTGCATGGACTGGGGGTGGGCTTCTGGGTCAGCAGTTACAGATCCAAAACAATGTGCAAAAGGAGCAATAGCTACTATTCCAGCCTGTGGGCTCGTGGAGCAGCTGTGGAGGGCTGATCTGAGTGCTGCAGTCTACTAGCAGAAGGAGGAATCCATTTCATCTGCTTTTCCTGCAGAACTCCCCAAACAATGTCAAAAACAAGGCTTTGTCTTTGGAGGGGTTAATTTCACTATCAGTGAATTGGTGATGAAGAGGCTGAATATGTTTTTAGTTGCTTCATTTTTAATAGAGACCAACATTTTTTTTTAACTAAGATCTCAGCAATAAATCAGGGAAATCACTTGCCTGGTAACTTACATGAGAGAAAGAGAGCTTTTAAAAAGGCTTTTAAAATAAAGTTTGATACATGCAAGAGCATATGCTTGTGATGGATATTGATGTTATTTGGGTCTTTAGCCAATTTCATGAGAGAATTCTCAGCTTCCCCACTCGTAGATGAGTTTCTAATTAAATGGTTACAGGTAGAAGATAATGAACTATTAACGGGTCCCATCATTTTGAAGTAATAAAAAATGCAATATCCTCTCTATACTCAGTTAGATTACCAGGTCAAGAGTACTAGCCCAAAAGAAAAGGAAAGAAATTAAAAACATTTAAGCAAGTTCTAGGGCTTGTATAAGGTGCCAGGTTGATTTGAATGGAGACTGAGGCACATCGTGTATTCTCAGAAGTTACAGAAGCAGTAGCGATAATCTCAACCCTCCTTAGAAGTGACAATGTAGCTCAAGCTACATGTTAATTCTTGACCTCTCAATGGATCATCTTTTCCTTTTCCTTCTAGAATGTTTTCTCACCCCTTGCTAATCATATAACAGTACATTATTTTAAAGATATTTTAGGAAACTAAACAGTGAAACCTACTCACTACATATTTATGGTGCTGGGAACTAGCTGGGGGCACTGAAGGGTTTAAAGATAGCCACCACCAAATTAAATCCAAGCAACACACCCATGAGACAGCTTCAAGGAAGTCTCTGCTGGGCACACAGATGGGTTGCAAGGCTTTGGCTTCTCTATAATGGTAACCATCTTGGATTGTGAAGATGGCAGCTGCCACAGGTTGAATGCTAGAGATTGCAGCAAGCAATGAGGTCCCCTGGTGTGAAAGATTCTACCACTTCTAACAGAACAGTGGATTCTACTGCTTCTAATATTTAAAAGGTCAGGAATGTCTCTGGAGCTGGTAGGAGCTCTCATATTGGTGGAACGTTTTAATGGTGCCCTCTGCAGTTAGTGTTCATTGTGCTAGAATTGGACTGGGTGTCCAAATCCTCATCTTGGCAGGAAGCAGAAACTAGATTTCAGGGATTATCAGCCATCATCAATGCATTTGCAGTAGAAAAATCGGGAGATAAGCCTTTGTGTTTTCAGATTAAACAGCACATGAAGTATGTTTGACTCAGGAAAAATACAGTAACTTGAAGTAGCATCTGTAAGGGTCTTGATTAGAGCAGCAAGTTGTTGGTGTAAACAGAAGAGAGGAGACTGAGAGTGGGGTGCAATGTTCAGCATAAGCCAAAGGCCCTAGATGACTTCAGTGTAGACCTGTCTCAGAGAGAACAAACTGTCTCAAGTCCTTAAAGCAGGCAGGTATTCCAAAAAGAGGATGGGAAAGTTACACTCTGAACATCCCAAAGTCAGGTCTAGCTCAGTTACACATGCAAACTGTGGGCCTCGTCCCTTAAGTCAAACTGAGAAAGGTGGCAGAATCTGACCCTTCTCTAAGGAGATGAATGGCCTTTTGCAATCTCTCACTGGAGGGAGGATGATCTCCCCATCCATGGTATATACAATGTTTGCATTCTGTTCATTTGTACAATACTTGTCCTTCTCTTGATTCTTCAGCCATCTTAATGATAATCTTGAATTTATCAGACTCTGTTGGCATAAGTGTCCAGCTGAGGATTCCCTGGGTGTAAGGAAATCCTCCAAAGGCATAGACCCAGCAAAGCTGGCCCTATGTTTGGCTCCACCCACTCAGAGCCCCAGCATAGGAGATGTGTTGATGGCGTGAGCAGAGGAGTAGGAAGTCTTCCATTTGGGGGGTTATTGTGAGTGAATGATGGGCCTCTGAGATTCAAATGTTACTTGAGGAAAAGTTTGCTATGCTTCCATATTTTTCATGGCATTTTTTAAAACATTATTTAGCTTTAGAATGGTGCCCACCCAATATTTTGGGAGAACTTTAATGTATGCAGTAGAGATAGGAAGCAAACAGTTGAACTGTGGGTTTTCACATAAACTTTGCTTTCAGTAAAGTATGTTTAGAGAGTTCCAGAATTACTGCCCCAATATCTGGTGCTGTGTCTGTACTATAAGGGATGCCCCACTGAGTATCTGCACTTCTCATCATCAGAGACATATAAGTTCTGAGTCAGAGGTTAGCTAAATATACTACATATCATTCAATCTGACACTTAACACTATATTCTGAGATACTTCTGAGCAAAGAGTACAATGATGACTTTCATAATTCAAAGTGACCCAAATCATTACTAGATCTTTTACCAGTAGTCATCAATTTTCAGCATAAGTTACAAGAGTTTTCTCCTGCTGGCTGTAAAATAACCGAAAAAAAGGGTTTGCTAAGGGGGTGAGATATTTCATGCTTCTGATATTTTCTCACACTCCTGAGATCCTGAAAATAATACGCAGTCTCCATATTTCTCACTGAAAATGACAGTAGAAGCTCATTAATTCATGTTATAAAGAAATACAGGTCATGATTATATTCATTCTTACTGCATTTTGCTCGGCAAGATTATATGCTGTAAGAAATTGGAATCCATGATATATTCCATTGGCATTGCATTTATATTTTAGTGATAGCACTAAGGTTGCTTAAATGAATTTCTCTTGTTGCTGTATCCCCAACAGAGCCACTGGCTGCAATAGAGATTTCAACCCTCTGTGTCACAGCTTTCATGGCAAAGAAACTTTGTTAAGCAACCTCAATGTTAGTATTTCACCCAAAGGATATTTCTAGTAGTTATCAATGGATCTGAGAATTAGAGACCTGGGAGCAAAGAGAATAAAATGGGTGTTTGGAAACTGAAAGAATGAGAAAAATAGAGCACTGGAAGCAGAGATGAGGCATAGAAAACATATTGCTAAAGATCCAATTCTGAAATATCCAATAAGCCAAGGGTTCTGAGATGTTAAATTAGTAGCTAAAATACTAGGGTGACCTCATCGCAAGGAGACTTAAAATGAAATTTTTCCATATTGGTATGGTTACTGCAAAAAAAAAAAAAATATCCACCATCACTAATGATGTAATGGAATAAGATCAGCTGATCTGGAAATAGCAAAGCAAACAGAGAAAAAACACCCCTATAGAGTACATACATAAGACAGGATCCGGTCCTCCTGCCTGCCAGAGAAGTTAATGGAAAGAGGAGCTGGACCGTTGTTGTCTCAAGAGGACAGTTAACTCTACTCCTGACTTAGGGCTTGGCTACACTTGCGAGTTACAGCGCAATAAAGGAGCCCCGGGCGCCCTTGCTCACTCCCCGTCCACACTGGCAAGGCATGTAGAGCACTCTGACTCCACACCTACAGCGCTGCTGGTATTCCACCTTGGCGAGAGGAATAACATTTGCTGCGCCTTGGCTACAATGCACCAGTGCCAGTGTGAACAAGGTGTTGGGTTACTGCGCTGTGATTGGCCTCTGGAAATGTCCCATAATCCCCTTAAGTCAAGTGGCCACTCTTGTAATTGTATTGAACTCCTGTAGGAATGCAGAAATGGCCTTTCAAAGCTCCTTTTCTGACAGCCAGCATGCAAGCCATTAGTGTGGAATGCTGTGTGAAAGAGAGCGGCGGGGGGCAAGGAGGTCTGCTGCTGTCTGAACTTACAAGAGAGCATGCTGCCACACTCTCCGTCCCCCAAAACCCCACTCTCTCCCCTCCCACACATACATACAACACACTCCCTGTCACACTCCACCCCCCACCCTGCCATTTGAAAAGCATGTTGCAGTCACTTGCATGCTGGGATAGCTGCCCATAATGCATTGCTCCCAGTGCCACTGCAAGTACCGCAAATGTCGCCATGCCAATGCTCAAGCAGCTGTCAGTGTGGACAGACTGGAGCGCTTTCCCTACTGCGCTCTCCGAAGGCTGGTTTAACTCACAGTGCTCTACATCTGCAAGTGTAGCCATGCCCCTAGATAAAGAAATAATGAGTTTTACCAGCACCTTTGGGGGTTTAGAAGTACGTTCTGAAGTTAATACAGTGTTAATTAACCTTTCCATTCCCTAGGGGATCTTTACATTTCCAGATTGTTTTCAGAGCTATTTGAATACAAAATATTTCCAAAGGCCAACTCTTTCTTGACTCACTTTCCCAAGTCCATTCTGTTAAATGGGACTGCACAGGAGAGAAAAGGAAGCACGATTTGACTCCAACAGTGTTGTTATTGAAAGTCCATTACTAGGATACTTCTGAAATATACAGAGAACATTGAAAGAAATTACCTCACCTATGTTTTTAAATTATGAGTGTATCAAACATGTTACTCTTTCAGGAATATTTTAATATAGGATAAAATTGGTGTAGTCTGTTAAGAATCCTTTTGTAACTGCTTCATATAAAACATCTCTAATGGTTTTATGTATTTTACTTTCATTTGGGTGAAAGGTCCAAAATACTAAAAAATCCTAGGAAAGAAACTAACTTTTCACTTAACTCTGGTGACTATTTTTTACAGAATCCAGGACTGAATAAACACTTTGCGATGTGTCCTGACTTTCTTAGGACTTAAACCATTTCTAGGGGAAATGTCTCCTAACAACTCCTTCTCTTTGGATTGGCATCTCCAAACTGCCCTCTGCACCTGGTAGAAGCAGAGTGACTTATGAGCCCTGGTCTGTCACTGATAGGTGCTAAATTCCTTGTCACTCCTGCATCTGAGACTGCCCTTCCCCCTCATGTTGATCTCTGATTACTCTCGCCCCTTGCTCCACCGAAATGGTCACAAGGTGCCTGTTATCTACCAGGTAATGAGCGCTGGGATAGGGCGGAGGCTCGATCACTGGATGTCCTCGGGAGGGGTGACAAGTGCCCCGAAGGTAGCGATGAGGATAACGCAAACAATGAGTCGTGGGGTTAAAATTGAGGGTTTATTGAATGGGTCACAGGTGCGGATAAGGAGCAACTTAATACTAGTTACAACTTGGGCCTACAATACAATACTAGAACAAATAATAAAAATACTGCAATCACAAATAGAAGCTGACCCTGGTACTGCTCTAGGTCCCAGTACTTATTTAGGTCCTTCCAAGGGTTAGTAAAGGTGCTATTGGTGCTATTATTAAGCATAAATGCAATTACTCGTCTAAGTAAAAAAAATGCAGTAAGACAGTTAAAGATTGCCATGAGAATCCGGCCAATCCCCCTTGCGTTCAAGGTTTCCTGGTTAGTGGGTTTCCCCTCGCAGGAGCCTTGGGGCGGCTAGAATCGGCTTTCGTCTCCGGCTTACAACAGACGATTACAGGCTCAGTTAGTTAGCAGAATTAGCAGCTAGGCATACTTACACACACAAACCACAAAAGTTTCATCACCACCGGCAAACGGGTAGGCTTCTGAGAACACGGAGCCGAGGGAGACCTCGAGTTGATCAGGCTCGGTTACGGGTACAGGTTTCTGCATTTCTCCCTGCCCACCGCTTGCACGGTGGGCAATTTATAAGGGTAATGACGTGTTCAGCTTTTTGGCCAGGTTTCTCCTAATTAGGAGATTTACAGATGTCTCGTTACCACCCTCATGGGGGGGGCTGTCAGGAACTGGCTGACCACAAAATTTGCCTAGCCCCAACAGTTACTTTCGGGAAAATGCTTCTTGTTTGAGAGTATGTGTATGCTCGTTTCCTGAACATGGAGGCCAGGGCAAACACTGCCTAGGGCTGTGACACTAACATGGGCACTAACACCTCACAGGTATGACAGATCACAGAAGTTCAGCTGGACATTATAGTAGTCCTGTGGTGCCTGGTTAGTATCTGGGAAGTTTGTGTCTGGGTCTTCTCTTATTCCTCCTGCTCTTTTTTCATCCTGTCTATGAGCTGTGGGGATATTGACAGTGATTTGAATAGTATATAAATTTTGCTGAATAGCATATGGGACAGATCTTCAGTGGTGTCAATTGTTTAGCTCCATGAAGTAAGTTACCATCTACACCAGCTGAGGATCTGCCTGTGTGTGTTTACAATGGCTGGTGTATTGAGAGAATACAGATGAATGGGTGAATGGTAGGTGCTGTGGGCCCATTTTGAGGTGTCCCATGTTTGTCTCAGAGTGTATCTTCACAAATGCAGGGGTGGGTGATTTTTCCTGGGAATGCTTCACCCAGGTGCTATGTACAGACACAACAAACAGACACAACTCCCAGATGCATTGTCCTCTGAATTTGCTGGGTGGGCACAATTTTAATCTGTGGCTGTCTTTAAAGATCCAAAAGCCCTGTTTGGAGCTACAACCCATTTGAAAATTCAGTCCTATTTTAGTAAGAGCTCAGGAGTGGGCCCTAAGAATTTAGAAGAATACTTAGTCCATGGCTCCATACTTGTTCTCAGTTGGTAACATCAATTTAATGCAAAACTGTACCCTCTCAATATCTGTTGGCATTGCATAAAGCTCTTTAGCAATTATTTGCTTACACAAATTCAAAAGCAGCTAGGAAAAACAAAGAGTCTTTCTAATACAACAAAGATAATGAGAATGAGGTCATTGGTTGATCTGTTTTCTTTAACAAACAAGAGATTTCTGCATTACTTTCTCTTTTTTTCTAATGACAGGAATTTTTACTTACATATTCTTGATAAAGGAACTTCCTACAATGGCTATTTAAGAAACTCCACTGTCCATCTTATCAGTAAGATTCATCTCAGCAGGAGATTGTACCTACTGCTTAATCAGAGACAAGAGCCTTGACTGCACTTCATCCTATAAATGTCATGGCTCCTACAATTTAATACATCTTTATGATGGACAGCATCAGAGTGATAGGAATCTCAGTTCCCCTTGTATACAGCTGAAGATGACACAGATACTAACTGGATGACTAAATGATAACCTTTGAAAGGGCAGCCATTCTTTTATCATATTTTTAGTGCATTCATTGCTAGGTCTTGACATTCAAGATATTCTTTTTTTTAATCAAAGCTGCTGCCTCTAGTTTTGAAAGAAATGTTGTTCTTGATAGTAACCTCTCTACACTTTTTGATGGAATGATGCTCCATAGAGTTACCTGCATTTTGTCAGCAATTGCCATTGGTCTGAGTGCATGCTATTTTTATGGATAATACACATCAGAAAATTCAAAGGTCAGATCATTCAGGACAATGAACTTTTTTTGTGTTTACGGTGGCAATGAACTAAATATCAGCCTTTCTTATATGTTTTTTCCCCCATAAGTAGCTTAAAGAATCTTTGGAAGAGTAACTCATTGTACATACCTTTGTAGACCTCAGACTTGGGCCATATTCCACACTGTGTACTACTGAGTATATTAATATGTACGCATGTGTATTAAGAGACCTTTCAGGTTGCACAGTTAAGCACTCAGACACTGGGAAATGAAGTGAAGTTTTCATAGGTAATCTGCCTATACATTATGATACAGTTGTTAGTTACATATGATTACATACTACTGCTCCAAACAATACAGTGTAACAGCCTGTAGTATTTTTTTTTATTATTCTTGAATACTTTGCACTATTTTCATTGTCGTGGTGGTACAGTATGTCCTTATTGACTTAAGCATCAATATAAGTTCTTTTTGCCATAAGATTTGTATTTTAATAATTTAATCACTAGACCTGATGTAACTGAAGATAAGGAAAGAAAATTAAGCCTCAGCCTTCCACATCTTTCATTGGCCATGTTATTGGAGCTATGTGGATTCTGAGTTTGTGTCCTTTGTGAAACACAGTTGCTGTACTCTGGATGCTCCCCTCAGACATGAGCTGGGAGGGAAAAGGGAAGATGTAGAGTCTATGGCTATGTTTACACTAGAGACCTTACAACAGCACAGTTGTACCAATGTAGCTGCGCTGCTGTAAGACCTCCTATATAGCCACTCTATGCTGATAGGCGAGAGCTCTCCCATCGACATAATTAAACCATCCCCAACGAACAACTGTAGGTAAGTCAATGGGTGAGCATCTCCCACCAACATAGCATTGTCCACACTGGCACTTCTTCCGATGTACCTTATGTTGCTCAGGAGCGTGTTTTTTTTCACACTCCTGAGTGACATAAGTTATGCCAACAAAAGTACTAGAGTAGACAGAGACTAAAACTGCAGTGAAACCACATACAGAAAGAAATTTAGGAACAGAGACATTTTAAACCTGGAAAAATAAGTACTACACGCAAAAATGTCTTTATCAGCAGCATGATTTTTTTCCGCTCGTAAAGTCAATGCGACAACAAAACAGCTACTCTTTTATGTAGTTAAATAAATAACGTGTGTTTAAAACAATCAGACCAATTTTTTTCTAGCGATTGGACCCCACTTCACATTGCATTCAGCTCATTTTCTTTTAATCATTGAGAGCAATTCTATTTAATGAGCTAAAACACAAGTAGGCCTACAAAATGTATATGCAGGTTTACGGCTATATTGTTAGAGGAATGTCTAACCTGATCAGCTGCCTGAGGGCCAAATCTTGTTTAAACTAACATAAACACATAGGTCTACTGAAGACAGCTTCAAGCTACATTTTGATATACAGTAGAATGATTATTCCAGTGTTGCTGCAGACACAGAGCAGACTTGATCTCCAGCTAGACCTCAGTTATAAGAACATAAGAATGGCCATACTGGGTCAGAGCAAGGGTCCATCCAGCCCAGTGTCCTGTCTACTGACAATGGCCAGTGCCAGATGCCTCAGAGGGAGTGAACCTAACAGGTAATGATCAAGTGATCTCTCTCCTGCCATCCATCTCCATCCTCTGACAAACAGAGGCTAGGGTCACCATTTCTTACCCATCCTGGCTAATAGCCATTAATGGACTTAATCTCCATGAATTTATCTAGTTCTCTTTTAAACCCTGTTATAGTCCTAGCCTTCACAACCTCCTCAGGCAAGGAGTTCCATAGGTTGACTATGCACTGTGTGAAGAACTACTGCCTTTTTCTTTGTTTTAAACCTGCTGCCCATTAATTTCCTTTGGTGGCTTCTAGATCTTATATTATGGGAACAAGTAAATAACTTTTCCTTACTCACTTTCTCCACACCACTCATGATTTTATATACCTCTATCATATCCCGCCTTCGTCTCCTCTTTTCCAAGCTGAAAAGTCCTAGCCTCTTTAATCTCTCCTCATATTGGACCCATTCCAAACTCCTAATCATTGTAGTTGCCCTTCTCTGAACATTTTCTAATGCCAGTATATCTTTTTTGAGATGAGGAGACCACATCTGTACGCAGTATTCAAGATGTGGGCGTACCATGGATCTATATAAGGGCAATAAGATATTCTCTGTCTTATTCTCTATCCCTTTTTTAATGATTCCTAACATCCTGTTTGCTTTTTTGACTGCCGCTGCACACTGCATGGATGTCTTCAGAGAATTATCCATGATGACTCCAAGATCTCTTTCCTGATTTGTTGTAGCTAAATTAGCCCCTATCATATTGTATGTATAGTTGGGGTTATTTTTTCCAATGTGCATTACTTTACATTTATCCACATTAAATTTCATTTGTCATTTTGTTGCCCAATCACTTAGTTTTGTGAGATCTTTTTGAAGTTCTTCACAATCTGCTTTGGTCTCAACTATCTTTAGCAGTTTAGTATGATCTGCAAACTTTTCCACCTCACCATTTACCCCTTTCTCTAGATCATTTATGAATAAGTTGAATAGGATTGGTCCAAGGACTGACCCTTGGAGAACACCACTAGTTACCCCTCTCCATTCTGAAAATTTACCATTTATTCCCACCCTTTGTTCCCTGTCTTTTAACCAGTTCTCAATCCATGAAAGGATCTTCCCTCTTATCCCACAACAACTTAATTTCATAAGAGCCTTTGGTAAGGGACCTTGTCAAAGGCTTTCTGGAAATCTAAGTACACTATTTCTACTGGATCCCCCTTGTCCACATGTTTGTTGACCCCTTCAAAGACCTCTAATAGATTAGTAAGACACAATTTCCCTTTACAGAAACCATGCTGACTTTTGCCCAACAATTTATGCTCTTCCATGTGTCTGACAATCTTATTCTTTACTATTGTTTCAACTAATCTGCCCAGTACTGACGTTGGATTTACCGGGATCACCTCTAGAACCCTTTTTAAATATTGGTGTAACATTAGCTATCTTCCAGTCATTGGGCACAGAAGCTGATTTAAAGGACAGGTTACAAACCATAGTTAATAGTTCCACAATTTCACATTTGAGTTCCTTCAGAACCCTTGGGTGAATGCCATCTGGTCTCAGTGACTTGTTACTGTTAAATTTATCAATTAATTCCAAAACCACCTCTAATGACACTTCAATCTGTGACAATTCCTCAGATTTGTCACCTACAAAGGACGGATCAGGTTTGGGAATCTCCCTAACATCCTCAGCTGTGAAGACTGAAGCAAAGAATTCATTTAGTTTCTCCGCAATGACTTTGTCGTCTTTAAGTGCTCCTTTTTTATCTCTATCGTCCGGGACCCCACTGGTTGTTTAGCAAGCTTCCTGCTTCTGATGTACTTAAAAAACATTTTGTTATTACCTTTTGAGTTTTTGTCTAGCTGTTCTTCAAACTCCTTTTTGGCTTTTCTTATTACATTTTTACATTTTACTTAATTTGGCAGTGTTGATGCTTCTTTCTATTTACCTCACTAGGATTTGACTTTCACTTTTTAAAAGATTCCTTTTTATCTCTGACTGCTTCTTTTACATGGTTGTTAAGCCACGGTGGCTCTTTTTTAGTTCTTTTACTGTGTTTTTTAATTTGGGGTATACATTTAATTGGGCCTCTATTATGGGGTCTTTGAAAAGTGTTGTCAAGGTTCCTCCCCCACTCTGAACTTTAGGGTACAGATGTGGGGACCAGCATAAATAGTTCTAAGCTTAACTACCAGCTTAGATCTGGGTTCGCTGCCACCATCCAGATTCCTCAGTGTCTGGAACACCTCTTTCCCCTCAAAACCTTCCCCTCCCTGGGTAGCCTTGAGAGGCTTTTTCACCAAGTTCCTGGTGAACACCGATCCAATCCCTTGGATCTTAACACAAGGAGAATTTAACCATCCCCCCTCCTTTCCCCCACCAATTCCTCATGAGTCCAGATCCAATCCCCTTGGATCTTAAAACAAGGAAAAATCAATCAGGTTCTTAAAAAGAAAGCTTTTAATTAAAGAAAGAAAGGTAAAAATCATCTCTGTAAAATCAGGATGGAAAATATTTTACAGGGTAATCAGATTCATATAGCCCAGAGGAATCTCCTCTAGCCTTAGGTTCAAAGTTACAGCAAACAGAAGTAAAATCCTCTCAGCCAAAAGGAACATTTACAAGTTGAGAAAACAAAAATAAGACTAACACGCCTTGCCTGGCTGTTATTTACAAGTTTGAAATATGAGAGACTGGTTCAGAAAGCTTTGGAGAGCCTGGATTGATGTCTGGTCCTTCTTAGTCCCAAGAGCGAACAACCCCCAAAACAAAGAGCACAAACAAAAGACTCCCCCCCACCAAGATTTGAAAGTATCTTGTCCCTTTATTGGTCCTTTGGGTCAGGTGTCAGCCAGGTTTTCTGAGCTTCTTAACCCTTTACAGGTAAAATGATTCTGGTGTCTATGGCCATGAGGGATTTTATAGTATTGTACACAGGAGGGCTGTTCCCTTCCCTTTATAGTTATGACAAGTGTCCATGCAGCTTGCAGGGATTTCACCCTAGTCACTGTACCTTTTAATTTCTATTTAACTAACCTCTGCATTTTTGCACAGTTCCCCTTTCTGTAATTAAATGCCACAGTGTTGGGCTGCTGAGGTGTTCTTCCCACCACAGGAATGTTAAATGACCAAAATTTATCTCCATTCTTCACAAGCTTGTTATCTCATTATTGTAAGTACCAGCATCAGAACTGCTGAATCACACAGCTAAGGTTATAGGAAATTTTAGGATATAGGATTTAATCTCACACTACTTCAAGCACCACAACTATTTCTGTTGCATCCCTTATTTTGAATCTTTGGACACAACTACAGAACATATAAAACAGTACCAAGGGAGCCATTCACAATGATTGTCCCTTGACCCAGGTACAGCACTGTGATGGGGTATACAAACCCCACAATGGGCCCAAAGATGTTCAAGAATAATAATGGGCCCAGGTAGTCCTGCCCCTCCAGACCTGCAGAGTGTGCTCCAACTGAAGAAGAAACTTAAAAGGGTGCAACCCAGCTCTGTCAGGGAGAGGCTGAGAAGGAAGGCAGACGTTCCCTGAGAGCTCCTGGACAAAGGTGCTGAAGAAGCCTCTCTGTGAGGAGTAGGACTGCTTGCTGAGCCCAGTTTGGGCTGAAGGTTAAGTTGAGCCAAGAGGTTCTAGAAAGATTGTACAGGGACTACAGCTGTGTATGACCCACTATGTACAACATAGTTGTAGCTGTGTCAGTCCCAGGATATTAGAGAGACAAGATAGTATCTTGTATTGGACCAACTTCTGTTGGTGAAAGAGACAAGCTTTCGAGCCACACAGAGCTGAAGAAGTGTAAATGACGTACAAAATGTTGGTTGTAATCTAGATACTAAGGTTGAACTCCTGGCCCTGTTCAAGTAAATGGCAGAACTTCCATTGGCTTAATCAGGACCACAATGTCACCATAAGATTGGTCAAAAATGGTAAGTAATTTATGTGAAAATATCAAAAAAAATGAAAAATATTTGTTTTGCTCTCTTTGCACCTGTACATCTGGTTCTCACTCAAGCAAACACCTTTATTTTCATAAATGGGAGTTTTGTCTGAGAAAGGATTGCCGCATCAGGCTATACATTTTTACCTCTCTTTTGATAGGCACAGAACCAAGAGAGTTTGTATTTACAAATCTTATTCTTACTATGTCCCAGTTTCTTCCTTTCTCTTTCAATCCCATTGCATGTCCAAACCTTTCCTAAAACCCTCCATGTGATAAAGCAATACATGTAAAATTTACATTGTATTTCTCCTGTTTGACCATGGTAAAGAAATTAAGTTGAAATGGCTAAAGATTAAGGCCATCAGGATTTCTTGATTTTTCTGAGTAGCCATGACATTTGTCTATAATTCTGAAAGAGATTTTTTTTTGACCATTAACCTCCAAGGTCTTCATCAACTCTAATCTTTTGTGTCCTAGTGGCACCATATATAAATCCAAACCCACTTCGATATTTCTAATCTTAGGGGCAACCAATAAATAACAGATATACAGTGCAATGCGTACATCAGGAAAGCGAAAGAATGTGAGAGGAAATATGAATGGATGATAGCAAGACTGTGGCAAATGAAACACAGGGCCTAAACAGTGGGAGCAATGAGGACTATTTTATATACAACCAATATTGGATTATTCAGTGTAATAATTATGATACCTTTAAATTCTGCAGCACCTTCTATTCCAGGATCACAGGTCACTTTCCAAGTTATATTAATTAAATCAATGTGAGGTACAGTAGAGTTGTTGTTACTCCTATGTGGGTGTGGTAATATCTTTTATTGAGCCAATTTCTGTTGGTGAGAGACAAGCTTTCAAGCCACATGGAGCGTGATATTCCTAGAATCACAAATAAATAAATAAATTAAATAAAGGAAAGTGAAACAGATTGTTTATCATAAGTAGTTAGCACATATTGTAAGGGACCATTCAAGGCAGAGTGGACTATTAACACCTGTGCAGTCACAGGACAAAAAGAAGGGATTAGTGGGTTACAGATTGTTGTAATAAGCCATAAACCAGTGTCTCTGTTCAGTCCATGATTTTTAGTTCCTAGCAAATTTACAAAAGACTCGTCTTTTGAAACCATGGCACCAGTACCCACCACATGGCCACTACATGACTCTCAAACATGATCAGTTTAAGACTACCCTCACTGGAGCTGAGTTATCTATACTCTCTAAGGAATTGAATTTTGACCCACCACAGAACCTGATGCCATAGCAACATTTGGAGTAATAGAAGAATTTTCCCACCATCTCTGCCTCAAAAAATTATTTCATAACGATGATACCACTCATAATTACCATATCCCTCCAACAATCATAAGAGAAAAGAATCATCTGACTGGACACCACAAAGTAGATGAAATCACACTATTGATCAGTACATTGATTGCTTCAGGAAAAAAATTGGCTTTGAAAATCCTTAACAAACATCACATCTACCATAATCTCTCCACTGCTGAGAGAACAGCCATACAGTCCCTGACTTCTAACCACCAGATAGTGATCAAACCAGTAGACAAAAGGGGCACCATTCTAGTCCTCAACTGTGATGACTACATTAACGAAGCCAATCAACAACTTTATGATACCATCTACTATAAAGAACTCAAAGAAGACTTCACACCACCAGTTTAACCAGGAACTTAAGGATATCATCAATTCCTTCCCCAAACAACTCCAAGAGAAACTCTACAAACTCATCCCCCACAAACCCACCTTTAGTGAGACGGTGTGGCCTCCCTCCAAGCCAGAGAGGGAAGGACCACTCTCTCCACTCATCCCTAGGCCAGTTGGGGCCAAGCCTGGGAAGGAGACAGCTGTGTCCTGCTTGCTGCTGCCCACCAACCCTGCTGCCAAGCCAAGTGGAGGTGTGGACTCGGAGATGCCCGAGGCTGAGGAGGAGCTGGAGCTGGTGGGACTGCCAGTGGCCAAATACCCTGACGAACCCGAGGAACTGGAGACCACGGAACCGATCTGGAACTCAGCTTGGAGGTAGCTCAGGGGTTTAGTTTTATGGTGTTGTGACTTAACAGCTGGTCAGTGTGTTGTGGGATGACCCCTGCTGACTTGGTGTTGGAACACTCCACCACTGTTAGGGCCCTGGGCTGGAATGCAGTGGAGTCAGGCAGGCCTGCGTTCCCCTTCCCCTGCCAACCCACATCCACAGCAGGCTGTGAGACCACGGTGGAATAGAGCTGGCCCAACAGGGTTCTTCACCTGTACAGGTGGTAGATAGTCCTGCCACTTGGTATCGGGGTGGGACACAAGGGTGAGGAAATGAAACATTTGGAGCATGAGCGTATATAGTTGTTCCCTTGGCACAGTTCAAAACCAAACTGCTGCAGGGTGCACAGCCAGCTTGGATTATGGAGGGAAGAAGGCCAGGAGGGGGCTCGCAAGACATGGGCCCGATGAAAAGGTCCAGAGGGTCTGGGGTGAGGGGTGGGTGGGGAGCATCTTCTCTCAGAACCAGCTCGAGGAAAACCTGAGAGATGGGCGACAAGGCTGCCCTCACTTTCAGGAGTACGTGCAGAGGGGTCTGAAGCGGTGTGGCCTCCCTCTGAGCCAGAGTGGGAGGGATGACTGCACCCCTACTACACCACCCCAGGGATCTTCTACATGCTTCCCAAGATACCCAATCAAGGAAACCCAGGCAGAGCCATTATATCTGGCCACAACACTTTTGTTAAAGGAATATTGGGACTCATAGAAACCATCCTCAAACCACTCACCACACATGGGGCCAGCTTCCTCTAGGATACAATTTACTTCCTCCCATAGGAGCGGACTCTTCAAAGTGCCAGGGGGTGCCCAACCCCCGGCTCTGACCCAGGCCCCGCTCTCTCTCCACACCTTCCCCCTAGGCTCCACCTACACCCTGCCTCTTCCTGCCCTCGCTCCACCCCCACTCTGCCTCTTCCTGCCCAATTCCACATGTTGGAGTTCCTGCCCATTTCCATATCCCAGTTCCAAGCATGCTGCGTCCTTGCTCCTCCCATTCCCCCAACCCCCAGCCTGCTGCACACCGTGAAACAGCTGTTCACAGTGGGTGGGAGGTGCGAGGAGGGAGGGGGAGGCGCTGATCAATGGGGCCTGCTGATGGGCGGGAGGCTCTGAGGGTGGGGGAGCTGATGGGAGGCTGACGGTGAGTACTAAGCACCCACTATTTTTTTGCAGTGGGTGCTCCAGCCCTGGAACACCTGCAAAGTCAGTGCCTATGTTTCCTCCACAAATTTCACAATATTAATAACCTCCCTCAGAACATCTTTCTCACCACCAGGGATATCACTTCCCTATACACCAACATCCCTCAGTTGACAGCATAGCTACCTGCCTGAAATATTTACAAGACAATGGGCAACCCTCAGATATCCACCCCAAACACATTGCCAAATTCACCCATTTCATCCTCACCCATAAGAATTTTACACTGAACAACAAACACTTTGTCTAAACCATGGGAACAGATATTTCTGGACAAATGCACCACAAAGCCAATGATATATCTGAGATACATCAATGATATTTTCATCCTCTGGACAGACAGCTTAATCTCCCTGTGATGGGGTGGATTATGCTCAGAGGCCATGGCTGGAGTACTAAGGGTCTTGCCACACCCATCCCAGGAAAGAAGTGGTGCTAAATCCTCAAGCGACTAGAGAGATTGCGCCAATCAGCCAATCAGGAGGGGAAGCTGCCAGGGACTAGCCAATCAGTCCTTTCCAGCACTGAGCTGTTCATGGTGCTGTGGCAAAACTACTAGGCAGGGGAGCGCGGGCAAAGCAGTCAAGAGCACTAACCCTTAGGCAGGAGAGTGCTGGCAGGCAGGGGTTGCAGGCTAGTATAAAAGGAGCTGCAGTGCAGACCAGAGTCAGTTCCTTGCTTGAGTCAGGGAAGCGCAGATGGTGATCCTGGCTGGCTGAAGGGAAGCGCAGCACCATGAACAGCTCAATGCTGGCAGGGACTAGGGGAGCAAGGAAGAGCTCTTGGTAAGGATGAAGCACTGGTGTAACATGGAGCTGCAGGAAAGTGGCCCAGGGAACTGAAAGCAGTTTAATTAAAGGGACATAGTACTGCATGGCTGCTATTCTTAGAGTCCCTTGGCTGGGACCCGGAGTAGTGGGTGGGTCCAGGTCCCCCCATAGGGCCCTGGGAAAGTGGCCTACAGTTGGACAGTGATAAAACCCCAGAAGGGGATCTGAACTGTTAAGAGGCCCAGCTGGAGAGCAGGATAGACAAGAACAAGTGAAAAGTCTCCAGGGAGGAAGGCCTGGGGGCAGGGCCCCCTACCAGGGCCAGGTGAACTTAAAGACTTTGGTGGACTAATACCAATGGAAGGGTCTATATGAGTTGTGTTTCATACAGACTGAGTGACTCAGCCAGAGCGCTGAGTCACTAGAAATCACCAGAACGGGTCACCATAAACTGAGAGAAGTGCAGACACACCTGACCAGAAGTGGGGTGCTCATGGGAGGTGGGTGCCATGCTGTTACATTCCCTTATAGCTTTCCACCACAACTTCAACAACTACTACTCATCCATTAAACTCTGTCTGGAACACTGTCACACTAGCATCAACTTCCTGGACACCACAATCAGTTTCAACAATGGAACCCTACAGACTCCTTCGTTGGGGGTGGTTTTATTTGGTTGGCAGGAGAGTTCTCTCCACCGACAAAGAGTGGCTACACTGCGCACCTTACAGTGGCACAGCAGTGCCACTGTAAGGTACGCAGTGTAGACAAGGCCTTAGTATCAAGCTATGTCTTCACTTCCAGTAAAGGTATGGGTTTTTTTTTTTTTACAATGATCTAATTAATGTCCATTAGTTTTCTTGCTGTAAAATCCTAGTGAGGAGAAGCTGCGCGGAGTTCTTACTACACAATGCCTAGGTGAGATCAGCCATGGATGGGGTGGAGTACAGTGTTGACCTCCCTTAGCTATAGCTACATCATAGTAAAAACTACCTGTGCCTTGGCTCCACCAGGATTTTACAGCAAGATAGCTAATGCATATTATTTATCTCACTGTAAACCATCTTACCTCCCCCACCATCTTTTTGGGCAGTGCAAACACTGCTACAGACAAAGTGACTTGCACTAGATCACAGAGGAAGTCTGTCAGCAAAGCCGGGAATAGAACATTGATCTCTTGGCTTGCAATCCTGTGCCTCAGCCTGCCCTCACTCCCAATCTTCCCTCTTTGTGGGCTCTTCTCTCTCTTGGCATCTTAAGCTCAACTTGCACAGTGGGATCATATTTGCTCCATCTCTGGTGGGTCCTCCATGACTTTTAGGTGGCGGAGGAAGAGCAGGTAGGAGAAACAGGGCAGTAATGCAAAGGGACCCTCCATTTTAAAATATACAATCTTCTCAGAATGTGATAACTGCCCAGATCTGGAAGGGAAATGTGAATGTGAGGAAGGGAAGTTGCTGGGTGCTCAAGGGCTGTGAGTGTATGCAGTGCCCTTAACCCCTAAACTTTAAAATAATCACATTTATGTAAGCTTGGCCACAGACATTATTTTTACCATGATTGGTGACAAAAAGATCTGTGAGTTTTCCAGGACATAACGTAAGGGAGAGGGGAGATTCTGATGAGGGTACTATGCATTAGCGGTGAGCCATTGATTTATGCCCCAGTCCTGCAAAAAAAGAAAGATGTAGGCAGACTCATGCACATACATTAAACCATGGTAGACTCAGAATCTTATTATCATACTATTCAGCTAGTTGACAGAGACGACCAGAAAGAAGAAAAGCTTAAGACGATCAGAGATCAGCATTAAAACAGGTATTCTTTCATTCGCAGGACGCCCTAATAATAATCTCATCCTTTGTCTGCTGGAATACTCCAGAAAGCAATAAAAAATCCATTAGACTGAAGATGTTTTAGATATGTAAATAAGATTTTTCTTTTGAGAATGGACGATGAACAGTGTATTGTTATGTGACATGAACGAAGCCTTACAACTGATTATGACTGGTTCCTAGAGTATGCATAAAATCTAACTGAATTCAAAATTCTGGCAGAATACTTCCCTTTAGATTGCCCAGCAACCTTTATTAGTAGTCCTTTCAGTTTATATTCCATAAACGGCTAAATATATATCTGTTACAGAACAAGTCCAAAGGCGGTAGGAACATTTCTTTGCAGCAAGATTTGTCTCTGGTTCTGATTGGGGCCTGTGGATGCTACTGTAATATAAATTAATCATCTGATTTCAAAACCACAATGTTCTGGCATACTGTACTCCAGTCACAAAGCCCACCTTTTACTAAATGCAAGGACACTGTTCTAGTGTCATCTACTGAGCTGGACTGTATCAACTTTTATTTTTAAGGCATTTTAAGATTTGATATGAGTGCAACATGAATGAAGTAAACAGGGTCACCCCAGCTTATGCTGGGGTTCAACTGGACTCCTGGTCTAGAATTCTGGACAGTCCCTTGAGAACTAAAGGCTCAGAATCTTTAGAAAGAGAAGCACAGGGGTAGTCAATAGGTGGAGCATGAGCCAAATCTGGACTGCCAGATGCTTTTGAATGGATCGTGACATCTTTTTATTTACTTATTATTATTATTATTGTTATTATTTTTGTATTATTTTCTCTGCAGTCTGGATCTTGACAATATTTCGACTAAGAAATTTGGACCTTGACAAAAAATAATTGATTACCCCTGGAGAAGTAGAACTCAAGAGCAGAAAATATTGTCAAACTATTGTTTCATGCTTCTACTGATTGTTCACTATATAGCACCATGACTGGATAAGGTACTTCAAAGCAGGGTGTATACACTAAGCACAAAATAAAGAAGAGAAACACTTGCCCCAGTCAAGAATTTACAACCTGTTATCTTTATTCTGCAAATTTTTTCTCAAAGGATATTCAGTGAGACTTTCTCTGCTGAAGTCAACATGACTAGCTGTGTAGAGGTTTGTGTTCACTTTAGAGTTGACTCAAGTCATCTACACGCAACCTGCTTCTCCTGAGTTACCCTAGTGAGAGGGGCCATGTAGCTGAAATAACACTTGAGCTGTTGTGTCCACCCTGAAGCTGCACTCGTCATCTGTGGCACTAGGAATTCTGCAGGTGCATCCCTTGGTTCTTCGCCTCACAGTGAACGGAGTGACCCTGAGTTCTTTCCCAGGGAATTATGGCAAAACTGGTCTAGCCCTTCCAGAATCAAGGAGTGAATTGTGGGAAGGCACTGGGCCACTAGTGGGCTCAAGTGAAGCCAGCCTGCATTCACAATACAGAGTGGTCATGTGAGCAGCTAACAAATTGTGCTCAGGTGAGGTTTAGCCTTTACCCAGACAGGCTAGCCAACACAAGTTAAAAGCATCAGCACACTCAAGTTAAAGATTTTTGTGTGTGGATGGGACTTGAATTAAAAGCAGTACTCAAGTTATAACATGATTTTAACTTTGCAGTGAAGACAATCCCTAAGTAAGGACTACACCTGTGAGCATGGTTTTGTGCGACTAGGCCAAAAGCACAAATGGGGACAAAGGATCTGATCCTCTACTTTTTCTGCAGGCATATCTCCAAGTTGGGGGACAAGAGGATCAAGCCCAAAGAGTAGCATGTAGATGTTATCATGATAGGCTTGGCAGAAGAGGTGGAGATTTGGGAAGAGACTTAGAGGAGATAGCTAGATCTCAGTGTACACTAATGGGAAAGCTGTCCCAAGTATAGGTAGTGGCATGGAAAAGGGTGGTTAGTAGGAAAGGAAGAAATAGAGAGCAGAAGATATTTCCAAAGTTATGAAAATGAGCTATTGAAAAGCATGGCAAAGTGCAAGGAGAAGCATACTATAAACAGTGAGGGAAAGTGTACAAATACAATTTTTTTATAGAGGAAGTATCGTGTTTCTTTTCATTTGCCATTATGAACTTTTATTTCTGCCCTTCGCTTCATTCTAACTTGAGAATATAAATAACTATGCCTCAAGGACAAAGGACTTTTTCCTACATCTGTTGTCAGTTGTGAGGAGTTCAGATTTTAGCATGGCTTGACTGCATTGTATTTGAAGTCTTGCATCAGTGCATTGAGCTTTCATTTTTCAAAGAGCATCATGTCAGATTAAGAACAGTTTCCTGAGCAGGTGAAGAAGTATCTGTCATTTCCTGAATGAAGAAAATAGGACCAACAATGGTTCATGTGTGGATAATACTAGGTAGCATGCAAGAGAAGATTGACTGTTATACTCCAAATGGGCACCAGGGTGGAAAAGTGATACATGGTAAACTATAAATTAGATTGAGAGAGAAGAGGAAGAACACTGTACAGGAAACTATCAATCAAAATAATTTATTTCACATACACACTTTTTTTTTATTAAAGATGTCACACTGATTTACTGCTTTCTTGTTAACTGAACACTTAATCACTTACCATTAAACAACCTAAAACAGTTACCTTAAATAAAGAAGCAGTCTTTTTAAGCATAATTAAGCATATACTCCTGCTAAAGTCTGACCCTTACAAACTGAAATTGTTGCTACAGTCTAAAAAACATAATTAGGCCACATAACATTTCCCTTCAAATACTTCAATTGGTTCTAAATCAAAGTGTCACTATGTGATTATATTAATAGCACCTGCGACCAGTCATTTAGACAACAAAGAGACACAAACAGTGATTATCAACCTTGCCTTTATGTCATCTTAAAGTTCTCTAACAGGGGCCTCAATGCCTGCTGAGCACTGGTGCATGTCATGCAGTTTTTTCACCCTACATAGTTAATGAGTCTGCAGAAGGCTTGCAACTCTTGAAGGACATGAGTGAATCCATCATGAAATACAGTAAAGCAAAAATCCATTCACATAGCTTCTGGAAAGGCCGTATAACTTCAGCATATTAAAAATAACTGGGTTAAAAAAAGCAAATAAAAATAGAGATAATTAGCAGATATCAGTAGTAAAACTAATCCTGGGCAAATTAAAGCAGATTTCTATGAAGTATTTATGGAAACAAAAGCCATGCTTAATCCTTCTGGAGGAGGTGCCTAGACAAACTGTTATACAACATTCACCATGGCAGAAATTTATGCTTAAAAAAAAAATTTAACTCCACAGTCATGACTATTTAAACCATCTCCACAGCTCTGTGGCACACATTGCAAACTAAAAATATTAATATATTTTTTTTTTAAAAAAGAAAGCAACACATTTCTTCACTCCAAAAAATATCTTAAGTAATTTTAAATGAAAGTATGTTAAAAATCTAATTTTCTGTTTGTTTGATGCATTACTGTCAGCTTGGGCCATAAAGATGGACTACTCAATTTCTCTTTTGTTTCCAGTAAGTTTCCATTCATTTTTATTCTCTGGGTCTCAAGCGCTGGCAGAATGTAGCAATGTTTTGTCCAAAAACATTTAAGAGGAATGTTTATCTTTGATTCATTTTATAAAAATAAAATATTGGGCCAAACTTAGGTTGACGGTGTCCCTTTAAAGTCAAAATAGTAATGAATTCATCAGTATAGCATATACTTGTATGTTTCACCTTTATTTAGGTGGAATGATCAACTAGAATCCTGATTTTAGGGTTTGGGTTTGTTTGTTTTTGTTTTGATTTTTAACTAATGTGTGGAACCCCAGGATCTACTTGTGGGTAAAATCTATCTCCTAGCCTGAAGAGCTACATTTTGCCCTAAATTTCCCACCCCCTTCAACTTCACCCCTTCTGACCCTCATAGCAGCTTTTGTTACAGGCAAGGAGAGCACTGGAAACACATGCTCCTTCAAGTCTGGCATTATTAATCAATCAGTCAGAGGTATTGAGAAGAAATGAGGTCAGCTGTTTCCTTCTTCACAATCAAATCTCCACACAGAACACTGTCACCCACATAATGTCATTGATTTTCACTTGTCAAAGAACAAGGAGGCTTGAAGTATCACTTCAACCTGATAAATATGTTTTATGGCAGAGCACCCTACTGCATTGCTGTTACCTGCACTGGAACTCTCTCAAGCCAAAGCTAAGTGTGTGTTTCACCCTATTCATTGAATATCTCTTCTTTTCTGTGTAATGCTTTCTGGATTTATGGTAGTTGGAGATGGGAAATAGCTATTGGATCAGTAAGCCTGTCCTAAAAATGCAAGATACTGTTCCCAATAGAGGATAAACAAGATTTTAAATTATGTTAGGTCTTAGTTTAAAGACTCTGAATGTTTAATAGTATCAGAAGTAGAACTACAAACTCTTGGGATTTTATTGCAAGAGTTCATGATATTTGGTGCTTTTCCTGAAGACCCAGCTCCTGGAGTTATGTGATTACATGAGACTCTGTGTACATACACACACACACACACCCCCCAAAAAATATAAACCTCAGGCTTGTAGAGATAAGTTTGAAAATGTGAGCCCTAAAGGCTACAATGACAAAACAGCACAAAAGTTGTCTTCTTAAAATCTCATGATTAAGTCAATCTTAGGACTCTGGGGAGTACAGCTTATGATTCTGAACATTTGGGGTTGGCAATACTGCAGAAGCAGTATTAGAACCTGCTTCTCCTAGTCCTGTGAACCTCACTGTCTCAGCTTCCTGTCAAAACAGATGTATTGATACTGATTTTTGTATGGGGTTGGACTATATTGCCTCTTGTCCAGGAGTTCTTTATGTCTTGATCTGCACTGCTATGGTAAACAAAAAAATGGTGTTTGAGCTATGCAGTATTCATTTCTTTGTGAAGGGTCAAATTCTAATACAGTTGCATGGTATGTGAAATTGTCTTGATACTCTTTTAAAACAGCAGCTTTGAAGACAAAGGATAGAACACATATTTTACTTTTCTCTTAAAGTGTATTTTTGAGAAGGTTCTAAATAAATTATATTTTTAAAGACCATTGTTCAGTTGTTTTAACTATAACGATAGAGTTTATTTAGCTTCATTTCCTTAGCACTTTGAATGCATAAGTAGTTAGTATTGTTATGTGAAAGTGCAGCCATAAATTATATTCCTTTCAAGTAGTGTCTTGTTTGTTTATTCCTATTAGAAATTTGAATGAAATGAGGGAAATCAGCACTTGATATATGCAAATAATTATTAAGCCATCTTTTGCTGGCTTCACTTCAATAAGCTTTGAGGGTGTGTGGAGGGTGGAGAGTTGCAAGAGGTTTCCACTTAGCTATAGGGTTGAGCAACGAAGTCTGGCTCCAAATTCAATCTTCTCCAAAATGTGTGGGGTATTCAGGTTGGGTTTGACCCCATCTCTGATTTCCTGTTCTTGCGCAAGTAAAGGATTAGCTATTTATACCAACCAAAACATAAAATGAAGAATTGCACACAAACTTCTGGTGCCTTCTTCATTGTGCAATTTGCATATTGTCAGGACAAGTTAGTTGCTGCCTCTTATTGCTAGTTGTTAGTTGCTCATGCAAAGCAACCCACTGTTTACTGCAACATTTCAGTTGTAAAATAATGCCCACAGGCTTTGATGCCAAAGGCAGGTTTACTGTGCTTTCTGAAAGGCTCCAGAGCTCATTATGCAAATAAAGTTGCTTATTGGTCTCCAACTTTTGTCTCTAATAAATCACACTTTCACAGGAAAAGTCTTCAGGTGACCAATTTATTTTCATATATCAGCTTATTTTCCTTATTAACAATTGTTCTTCATGACTACTTCAAGTGGGATTGTAAAAGGTGGATATGAAATGTAGTGTATTCAGATGTTGTCTTACTGCACCTTTGAAAGTAAATCACAGAATAATACAAGTCAGAACTGGAAAAGGCCTAATGGGTTATAGTGTCCATCTGCCCCTGTCATTGTAAGGCTGTATATTCTCCAGTGTTTTGTCAACACTTAGTGGAACATCCAGCAATTCCCTTCAGACACTCTTCCAAAGTTACTGCTTTACACATCATATGACATAATGTAGAAATTCAGTTACGCTCCTTGGGATTATGATGTAACCATTGATAAAAATCATGTGCTACTGTATAATCTTGAAGTACTCGGAACATCTCTCACGTAAAGTGGTGTACATATTGAGCCAGTCATACAAAGGGAAAGAGGCACTGTGTGGTGAATATAACATGATCTAGTCTAAGTATCATGCCTTTTAATTTTACAGGCTCTAAAGAAACTGGAATACTCAGCAAAATATTGGGACCCAATGCCCTCTAAGATGAGAAAATGGGTGATTTTTGTCCTAAGTAGGTGAAAATTCCAAGTAGGTGCCACCAAAATGTGTGTCTCTTTGGCTTTGTAGCTGAAATGAGCAGTTTCCATGGACAATATGATGTTTAAAGAAAAGTGAAAGACACTTTTTTTAGTTTTTGTATTTAAAAATAAATATATTTTTGGCAAGGCACAGTGATATAGTTTCAAAGAGGGGGGCAGTACTCTGTCAAAAAATGGCATTACCGGTTTCAAATCATTGATAACTTGGAAGAAAATGATCTTTGATCCACAAATTTACATGTCCTAACAGATAAAGCACAAGATGGGATACTAGTTGGTGTCTGTTACAGACCACCAAATCACACTAGGGAACGGGTCACAAGGAGGCAGTCATCCTATCTGTAAGGTGTAGGGGGAAAAACTGTGTGATCATGGAGACCTTCAATTTGAGTGACATATGCTGGAGGTCTCATGCTGCCACTACTAAAACATCCTTGGAATTTCTCAACATTATAAATGACAATTTCTTAACTCAAAAAGTGCTGCAGCCAACTCGGAGGAATTCTACATTAGACCTTGTCCTAATAGATAAAGAGGAACTAATTGCAGACCTAAAAGTTAATGGTAGCTTAGGCACAAGTGATCATGAAGTGATCACATTTATATTGTGCAAGCAGAATGAAGTCCAGATCAGCAATATATATACTTTAGTGTTTGAATATGGTCAATTTCACAAAGCTAAAAATAATTAAGCCAATTCAGCAGGGAGGAAGAACTTAATCAGAAAAATGTAAAAGATAATTGGGAATCATTTAAGAACACCTTACTACATGCCTCACAATCCCACAACTGAAGAAGGCTGTGGTGGTTAAAAAAACAACTTGGTTTAGAGTGGAAGTGAAAGCAGCTGTAAAATATATACAAAACTAATGAAAGAAAAGAGAAGTTGATAGAAATGAATAAAAATCAGTAGTTAGGAATTGTAGAAAATGTATAAGAGAAGCAAAGAGTGATCAATGGCTCCATGTCTAGTTGGCATCTTGTAACAAGTGGAGTCCCCAAGGGTCGGTCCTCAGGCTCGTTTTGTTCAATATCTTCATTAACGATCTGGAGGATGGCGTGGACTGCACCCTGAGCAAGTTTGCAGATGACACTAAACTGGGAGGAGTGGCAGATACACTGGAGGGTAGGGATAGGATACAGAGGAACCTAGACAAACTAGAGGATTGGGCTAAAAGAAATCTGATGAGGTTCAACAAGGACAAGTGCAGAGTCCTGCACTTAGGACGGAAGAATCTCATGCACTGCTACAGACTAGGGACCGAGTGGCGAGGCAGCAGTTCTGCAGAAAAGGACCTAGGGGTTACAGTGGACAAGAAGCTGGATATGAGTCAACAGTGTGCCCTTGTTGCCAAGAAGACTAATGGCATTTTGGGCTGTCTAAGTAGGGGCATTGCCAGCAGATCGAGAGACGTGATCATTCCCCTCTATTTGACATTGGTGAGGCCTCATCTGGAGTACTGTGTCCAGTTCTGGGCCCCACACTACAAGATCTGGAAAAATTGGAAAGAGTCCAGTGAAGGGCAACAAAAATGATTAGGGGGCTGGAGCACATGACTTATGTGGAGAGGCTGAGGAAACTCGGATTGTTTAGTCAGCAAAAGAGAAGAATGAGGGGGGATTTGATAGCTGTTTTTAACTACCTGAAAGGGGGTTCCAAAGAGAATGGATCTAGACTGTTCTCAGTGGTAGCAGATGACAGAACAAGGAGTAATGGTCTCATGTTGCAGTGGGGAAGGTTTAGGTTGGATATTAGGAAACACTATTTCACTAAGAGGGTGGTGAAGCAGTGAAATGGGTTATCTAGGGAGGCGGTGGAATCTCCTTCTTTAGAGATTTTTAAGGTCAAGCTTGACAAAGCCCTAGCTGGGATGATTTAGTTGGGGACTGGTCCTGCTTTGAGCAGGGGGTTGAACTGGATGACCTCCTGAGGTTCCTTGCAACCCTGATATTCTATAAGAGACTCAAGGAGAAATCTATGGCCAACAGAATTAAGGAAAGTGAGGAGTTTCCTAAATATGTTAGGAACATAAACACTTCTGACAGTGTTATTGGTCCATTTCTAGATGGAAGTGGTAGAATTATCAATAATCATGCAGAAAAGGCAGAAGTGTTCAATAAGTGTTCTGTATTGGGGTGGGGAGCAGATGATGTAGTCTAATCATATGGTGATAACGCTCTTTCCATTCCACTAGTATCTCAGAAGGATGTTAAACAGCAGTTCCTAAAGTTAGACACTCTTAAATCAAGAAGTTCAGATAACTTGCATCCAAGAGTTTTAAAAAAGCTGTCTGAGGAGCTTGCTGGACAATTACTCTTTTTCAATAAGTCTTGGAGCACTGGGGAATTTGCAGAAGATTGTAAGAAAGCTAATATTGCACCAATTTTTTTAAAAAGTTAAATGGGATGAGCTGTTAATTATAGGTCTGTCAGCCTGACATTGATACCAGGCAAGATAATGGACTGGCTGATAGAGGACTTGATTAATAAGGAATTAAAGGAGGGTAATGTAATTAATTGAAAACAGAACCTGTCAAACTATCTATCTTTTTTGATTAATTACAATTTTGGCTAATAAATATAATGTTGATGTAATATACCTGGACTTCTGTAAGGTGTTTGACTTGGTACCGCACAATATTTTGATTAAAAAATTAGAATGATATAAAATTAACATGGCACACATTAAACGGATTGAAAACTGCCCAGTTGATGTATCTCAAAATATAACTGTAAACAGGAATCCATCATTGAGCAGGTCTATTTCCAGAGAGATCCTGTGGGGATCAGTTCTTGGCAATACTCTTTTTAACATCTTTATCAATGACCTGGAAGAAAATGTAAAATTGTCCCAGATAATGTTTGCAGATGACACACAAATTGGGGGAGTGGTAAATAACAAAGAGGGCAGGTCACCGATTCAGAGTAATCCAGATGGCTTGGCAAGCTGAGTGCAAGCAAGCAATACGCATTTCAATATGGTTAAATGTATACATCTAGGGAACAAAGAATGTAGGCCATATTTACAGGATAGGGGACTCTAACAAAGGTTTAGGGGTTGTGCTGGATAATCAAGTTAACGTGAGCTCCCAATGTGAAGCTGTAGCCAAAAGTGTTAATGCAATTCTGGGGTGCATTGAATAGGAGTAGAGGGTTTATTTTACCTCTGAATTTGGCACTTGTGCAATTACTGCTGGAATACTGTGTTCAATTCTGGTGTCCACAATTCAAAAAGGATGTTGATAAATTGGAGAGGGTTCTGAGACGAGTTCCAAGAATGATTAGGAAAACATGCCTAGATATTAAGCTCCTTGAATCTATCATTCTGTTTAGTTTAACAAAGTGAAGGTGGATAGCTCAGTGGTTTGAGCATTGGCCTTCTAAACCCAGGGCTGTGAGTTCCCTCCTTCAGGAGGGCCATTTGGGGATTGGTTCTACTTTGAGCAGGGGATTGGACTAGATGATCTCCTGAGGTCCCTTCCAACTCTAATGATCTATGAATGACTTGATTACAGTTTGAGTATCCACTCTGGGCACATATTTAATAACAGGCTCCTCAGTCTAGCAGAGAAAGATATAACAAGATCCAATGGCTGGAAGTTGAAGCTGGACAAATTCAGACTGGAAATAAGGCATAACTTTGTAATGGTGAAAACAGTTAACCAATGAAACAATTTACCAAGATTGTGGTGGAGTCTCCATGATGACTAGCAATTTTTAAATGAAGAATGGATGTTTCTCTAAAAGATCTGCTTTAGGAATTTATCTGAGGGAAGTTCTATGGCCTGTGGTATGCAGGAGGTCAGACTTTATGGCAGTAGTCAAACTTACTGACCCTCTGAGCTGCATGTGGCAATCTTCAGAAGTTCGAGAGCCAGGGGGCTCCTGCCTGAGCTCGGGGCTTCTGCCCAGTGGGAGGCACCTGCCATGCCTCACTCCTGCTGGAGCCCTGAGTCCCGGCAGGTGCCCCCATGGAGCTGAAGAACCGAGACCCTCCTAGCTTGCTGGACAGAAGCCCCTAGCCCACCACCCTGCTGCAAGGCAGAGAGCCCAAGCTCTTCCCCCCCACCCCAGTCTGGTAGATGGAGAATTAGGGGTGCCATGAGGGGCTCAGCAAGCCACACTTTATCTGTAAAAGAGCCACATGTGGCTCGCAAGCCACAGTTTGCTCACCTCTGCCTTATGGTCACAATGTTCCCTTCTGGCCTTAGAATTTATGAAGTACTGAGCTCCCTTAACTCCCACTGAATGCAGTGGGGCAAATACAGATTTGGGCCCTTGGTGTGAAGTGAGAGAAGCTACCTATCTGAAAGAAGAACAGAGAGACAGAATGAGGGTGGATACTGTGAGAGGCTGAAGATGCCCATGTGACTATTCTAGTGCAAGTAATTCCCAATGGATTTGCTTAGTGAATTTAGCTTCTCTTTCTTTCTGCTTCCATGAATGTCTTTTATTCAAAACTGTGTTTATTGTGGTGAATTCTTGGCTAGGATTTGTTTTGTTTTAATTAAGGATTGATCACAAATGGGTCAGTGTGAGAGAGATTTGGAATTTAAGCTGTATTGGTTAGTTGTGATTGGTCACAGAAACCATATGATATTGTTTCTGTCTCCTCAGTAGAACAGGCTAAATCCTTATTAGGGAAGAGGGCTTCAAAGAGCCACTGGACATTGGAAACCTTGGAGAGTAGCAAATATACTAGATAAGAACATTTTAGAAAATATGAAACTTTCTCCATCCTTGGCCATATATGCTATCAGGGAGGCCTTATCCCTCAGGGTGTGTGTGTGTGTGGTGGTGGGGGAATAGGCTCCTGTAAGATTCACTGGATAGATGCAGAGTTTAAAATTAATTTAATCTTGTCACATATAAAAAACCTGCATGCTCCTGCACAGTCCCAGTTATGACTGAGGAAGTCAAATCCTTGTGGGCTGGTTTAATTGCCTATTTGACAGGGCTCTGCAATGGGTTTTTAAAGCCCCATACCGTGTCAATAATTATGCCCTGTCTTATACTGTTTCAAGTATAAATATCCTAAGCATACAAACCTACAATTCACTTTCTGTGAGCAATTGTCTGAGTACAATTCATTTGTTCGAATTTTCACAGAAGACAGACAAAAAGGACTTAAGCGTGTTTGAACGAAATCAATTTTCAAATGTGAGCAAATGTCCTTAGAAACTCTATCTTTATGCTACTAGGACATGGGTATTGCCCATTAGCTTCCCTATATCTTCTCTTTCCCACAAACACAGATAGGAGGTTGTATAGTGGAGTGTGGAGCATTTAAATGAACTGTTGCTGAAACTCCCTTGAGTTTAAACACAATCCTTTATACTGTACAGCATGCCTAAGAATAAAGGAAAAAATAGAAACGAGGGTACTCGCACGTGTTCTTGAACACCATGACTAAAGGTGGTTGAAAATTTTCTGACTGAACATTTTTTCCATTGGAAAATGCCACTTCAGCAAAAACAAAACTTTCTATGGGAAAATCTTGATTTTTTCTTTGTTTTTTTTTAAAAACAATTTTGTTCTTTTAAGAAAGGGGGGCCATTCTGATAGGTTGAAACATTCCATTTCCATTTTTAGAATATCAGATTTTTATTTTTTGTTTCAAAGCAACTTCTCATTTTTTAAAATTTTATATTGTAAATAGAACAAGAAATTAAAAACAACTGTAGTGAAAAAATTGATTTCATTGATTCATTTAATTTAATTGAAATTGAACATTTTGATTGACCTGAAAGAATTTTTTCCCCAAAATTTTCATTTTATGGGAAACTAATTTTTTTTAAAAAAATTTGTTCCAATTTGGAACAAAACATCTCAAAATGTCAGAATTTTCTGCAGAAATTGGAAATTCTAAGATTAGACTGGCTCTACCCATGATCTTGTGACTCCATTCATTCAAACACTGTCTTAGACTGATTGACAGTTTTTGTACTGCTTTAACAATTATGGTTTAAGGGTATGTTGTATTTTTACTAGTATGGCCACAGTTAAGATGGTATAAAGATGTTATATCTGTATATAGCTTATTCCCAAGAATAAGCTGTACTGGTACAAGCACCTTTAGACTAGTGTAACTGCAGCTGCAGTGGGGGGGGGGGCATATTGTTTTAACTACACAAATACAAAAATTGTATGGATTTAACTGTATGTAGAGAAACCTTTGTTTTATTCAACTTGCTCAAACACAGTCTGAGAAGATGCTTTCACCCTGGGATACTAGTTAAGGAGCAAGTGTCAGCTTCCATGTCAGAGGTGAGTTCTACAGTTCCTTGAACGTCAGCAAGGTTGCCTACCACATACCTCCATCTGCCAGCCTACCTTGACATGGAAGCCTTGTCATGCTCAAAATCAACCTTGGTTTGAGGTTGACATGCGTAAAAACTAGCAGTTCATCCATGAACTTTTAACCAGTGCCACTAGATATGGATTTTTCTTCCAGTGCATCAGGATATACATAAACAGTCTGAAGCTACTATTCACTGGTGCATTTTGAGTTACCCATTGTTGCTGTGAAAAGTCATATGGGTTTCGGTAACCTGATACTATCCTACATGGCTGCTAATCCTGCATCATGTGAACATTTCAGAAACTCGACCCTTACCTTTTGGATTTGGAAAGGGATTTGAACACAACCTCAGGGCCAGAAAACTCACCTGAACTTTATACACATACACCCAGTATGTGGTAATGCTGTAGGTATTTTTGTTTGGCCACCAGGTGGCAATAATGTTAGAAGCCCTAAGGCTGTATTGAGCATGCCTGTGAAGAAGCTTTTCAAGCTGGAGGCTAATTTAGTTGTCTATGTGAACCTGGACCAGAATAAAATATTTCATTATTTCAGGTCTAATCTGTTTTGAGTTTCCATATAATATATACGTCCATTGTGAGCCACACTTGGAAAGCTTCACAGAGCACTGCCTAGTAATCAGTCAGTATTGCTGGAACAGCAAGATTATAAAATCCTTGCTGTTTGAAACAGGGAATTTACACTAGAAACTCTGTTCACAAACTCTTGCTGTCATAAACAGATAGTTAAGGGTTAATGTCTCTTTTACCTGTAAAGGGTTAACAAACAGTGAACTGGACACCTGACCAGAGGACCAATCAGGAAACAAGATACTTTCAAATCTCGGTGGAGAGAAGCCTTTGTTTGTGTTTTTTGGGTTTTGCTTTGTTCTCTCTGGGATCTGAGAGTAACCACACGTACCTACAGGCTTTCTAATCTTCTGTTCAAATTTAGTAAGTACAAAGGTAGAAAGGCGGTTTAGTCTTTTTGATTGTTTGTTTGTTTTTCTTTATTTGCAAATGTGTATCTGGCTGGTAGAGTTTTAATGTGTATTTGGCTGGAAGTATTTTAAATTGTATTTCTGCTGGAGGAGGCTTTTCTCCAGTTTCTATAAGCTGACAGACCCTGTAACTTTTTACCATCTAAATGGCAGAGATAACTTTTACCTTTTTTCTTTCTTTTTATTAAAAGTTTTGCTTTTAAGACCTTCTGATTTTCTTTCCCTTGTTGAGGCTCAAGGGAATTGAGTCTATACTCACCAGGGAATTGGTGGGGAGAAGGGAAAGGTGAATTCCCTCTTTGTTTTAGATTCACGGAGTTTGAATCTGTATTGCCTCTGGGTGAAGGGAAAAGAGGAGGGGGGAAGGTAACATTCCTCTCTGTGTGGTGATTCAAGGAGTTTGAATCACGGTGATCTCCTAGTGTACCCAGGGCGGGAAAGAGCTGGGAGGAAGGAAGGAGGGGGAAGGGAAATGGTTTATTCCCCTTTGTTGTGAGACTCAAGGAATTTGGGTCCTGGGGTCCCCAGGGAAGATTTTTTTGGGGGACCAGAGTGTATCAGGCACTGGAATTCCTGATTGGTGGCAGCTTATCAGATCTAAGCAGGTAATGAAGCTTAGAAGAATTCATGCTGGTACCCCAACTTTTGGACTCTAAGGTTCAGATTGGGGAAAGATACTATGACACTTGCCCAACCCAACCATGACCAATGAAAAAAGAAAAATGTTTATATGAAATTAGTCAGTGGCATGTGTATTAACGGGGGTGAAGAAATAGTAAAAATATGGGAGGATGCATTGCCATATTTATCAAGAGCCTTCCTGATTTTTAGACAAAGATAAAACTGAGCCACTGTGATCCTTATGGTTACATCTTCTACCCAGATTGCATTCCTGTATCATTCTCTGGCTTTCAGATAGTGGCAATCCCCTTCAACATGGAAGTGACACTTCAGCAAACAGCTATTGATTCCTGTGCTTCATGGACTTCTTAAATACAATCCAGGTGACAGGAAGTTAGTAGTTTGCAAATATGATTTCAGCACACTGAAATTCAGTGCTTGCTTGGTAAATTGCTTTCCTGAATGCATTTGATATCTGGGTGGTAAGTTTTTACATCTCAAAAACCCTCATGTATCTTTGCTGAGCTTAAATCTGACATAACCACTTGCAGAAGCACAAGCATGTAGCTTACTGAATGTCTAGCATTTGTTGCCTCATTTGGAATTTGCAAGTATAATGTTTGCATGAGGAACGTAATATGCAAGCTGTTCCTATTTTTTTCTAGATACTTGGAACTCTCCATCTACAATGCAGTTTGAATTTATTACAAATGTGGTTTTGGATAATTATTTGTATCAGTGTTGCATGGAGACCCCAAGCCAAGATTCCACATAGTAAGACCGCCTCTGCCCCCAAAAAGTTTACAGCTAAATAAACAAGATGGGCTAGTGGGGGAGTAGAAGGGGAAACAGAGGCACAAACACTTGCCCAAATTCACTCTGTCAGTGACAGAAGCAAAACCTAGTTCTTCTCAGTCCCAGTCCAGTGCCCTGCCCATTGGACCACACTCCCTCTCCATTACCTCAAGTCTCAACCACAAAGGAGCCATTTCTGACTGTCAGACCTTATGCTACGTGCCCAGCACCAATATGAGGCTTCCCTAATCTATGCAGTGGTGGATTAGCCACTGGGCCTTGGTGGGGGCGGCTGGAGAAATGGATGCTCCCGTGCTTCAACCCACTCCGCCTGCCCTCCTGGTGCTCCTGCAAGGGAGCAGGTCAAAACATGGGGTCTTGCCCTGCTCCACCCACCAAGTGCTCCTGGTGGGGAGCAGCGGAAGCCCCCCTCACCCAACCCTGCTCCTTGGCAGGAGCACTCAGCATGGTGGTGCAAGCCCTTGTGCTCCAACCCCATTTCCCCAGCATGGGGAAACTGCAGGCAGAAGGAGTGGGGAGGGACCCACAATTCCTCTGGCCCAGAGTCTCAAACCCTTAATCCACCTCTGAATCTATGCCCACTGGCTACAGCTTCCAAGATGCCACATGCAAGGTGGTGTACCACAGAGGTGTACACCCCTCTTCTCCCTACCAACCATCTGCTGCAGTGGGTGGTGTAGGAGCTAGCTATATTGACTCTGCTCCAGACGGGATACTCCAACACTGGGGGAAATCTCCAACTCTGCAGATTCCAGCTACTTGTTTAGGTCCCTTTGCACCATCCTATTGATGTAATATGACCTGACCAAAAAGGGAATCTAGCCCAGTGATTCTCAACCCGCCGTCCATGGGCTACTTGCAGCCCATATGACATCCTCGGGGCCATACAAGTTGTACCTATATTGTGTGGATGCAGCCAACATAACACCCAGAGAGCTGCATATGCAGCCCACAATGGTAAATAGGTTGAGAACCACTTATCTAGCCTAATGTTTTTCTCTGGTTCCCACGATACATCTAAGCAGACCTTCTAAAGTACAAAACTGCATTTAGTACATTAACAGTGAGACAGGATCAGTAGAAACTAATATTTGTCACTTCATGACACTGCAAGAAAGTGTTTGTAAGTCAGTATATTTAAACAGTAAATTCTGAACAAATGCCAGCTTAATATCACTGTGAATCTAATACCTCAGGATATACAACACCACATATCGTACTGTAAGGAAAAGAAAACCCCATCAAGATACAGTGCTCCATTTACTACACAGCCTCCAGCAAAGCCTAGGCTCTTTTAAAAAAAATATCATATCAGAAATGTTCGGACGCTGCTTTGACAGGTTGCCTCATTTCCAGGTTATATCAAAGGATTTAAAACTCCAGACCTGTTTTTCCTGATAAATGTTTGATTAAAATTATCCCCCAGCATTATTTCATGACTCTCATTGATAGTTATAATATTATTTTTTTCCCTTTGTCTAAATAAAATGTCATACTTAAATTTTACTGAAAGCAACTTGAAGAAATTTGTCATTCTTGGCTGTAAAAAAGAATTTTTAAAAAGCCCTTCTAAGCACTGCATATTATTATTGAATGAAGACTTGAATCCCAAATCACGCATAGAAAATGTCATTAAGGGTCCCACTTTAGAGTACAGGCATTTTGTTTTTCTTTGTAAATAACTAGCCATATGCTACTGGTGTTGTATGTGCTTGCTATGACATTGATTATTAAAATTATTCAGTAGAGTGGCATATCATCCGTTGAACTATAAAATTTTCCTACTGACTTTTATAAAGCATCATTTACAGTACAGAAAATGGTGCTTTATGGAAATTTGAATCAAGGTATTTACTTTTTAAAGGTTCTCCTCCATGCAAAAACATTAAATATTCAGTTCCTGAAATGAGTTGGGTATTTTATAACAATTTTTTTTGCTAGCCATGTAGTGTCATTGCAGTTCAAAATACTTAATTTTTGTTTTTTTTGAAAAAAAACTTAGAGATCCTAAATTAAATATTTGTCTATATGTATTTCTTTCTTTTCTTATACCAGCCTTACAAATGTATACCTAGCTGGCTGTACCGCGTGTTTTTTTTTTCCTCCCTCTTATCATCAGGCGATTGTCAAAGATCCAGATGCCAATCCATGTTAGCTATGGTTATCTCAACAGTATTGTTTAATTTCCTTGGGAGCTCAGATAATACAGTGTATTGGTGGATTTGGAGATGCCTCTTAGGTTGATGTAGTTAAGCTATGTATAGCCTTTGTTGAACTATGTTGTTTCCTAGACACCACAGTTATTTGATTCATCTCTGATTTGGTGTTTCTACCCACTTAAACTGATACCAATCATCTGCTTTAAAAGATATTCATGTGATCCTTTTTTTAATGTGGTCAGTGTTATTCTCTCTGTTCCCATCTATACGTATTGTCTCAATCATTGGCAAGTGATACAGGAGTTGTGTAGAGCACTGAACAAGTCAAGAAAACAACTACTCAATCAGGACTTGAATACAAATTACTGTACATTATCCATGCACATGCACACCAGGAAGACATGATGGTATGAGTTTGGAATGGCTTCATTTGGCATTATGGTAAAGCCCTAAGTGAGTCATCCCAAACAAATGCTGATATAACCTTTATACCACACCATAATACCACACATTCTGTATCTTTCATGTGTAACAAAATATGTTTGAGGTTTTTTAAAAAAATAGAACTATGTCTTGTATGATTAGGAGCATGGAACAGCTTTTATATGAGGAAAGATTAAAAAGACTGGGACTGTTCATCTTAGAAAAGAGTTGAACAAGGGGGGATAAGATAGAGGTCTATAAAATCATGAATGGTGTGGAGAAATTGGACAGGGAAGTGTTGTTTACCCTTTCACACAATACAAAAACCGAGGGTCATCCAATGAAATTAATAGGCAGCTGGTTTTAAAGAAACAAAATGAAGTATTTCTTCACACAATGCATAGTCAACCTGGGGTAATTGTTGCCAGGGGATGTTGTGAATGCTGAATGTATAAGTGGGTTTAAAAAATAATTTGAAAAGTTCATGGAGGATACGGCCATCGATGGCAGTTAGCCAAATGGTCAGGGGCACAACCTCATGCTCCTGGAGTCCCTAAACCTCCAACTCCCAGGAGCTGGGACTGGACAACAGGGGATGGATCACTCAATAATTGCCCTGTTCTGTTCATTCCCTATGAAGCATCTGGCAATAGCCACTGTCAGAAGACAGGACACTGGGCTAGATGGAACCATTGGTCTAATCCAGCATGGTCATTCTTATGTTCTTATTCCTTATCTGTAAATCTTAACCTTAGTTACAAAGAGTTTCAACAGTGAAGGACTCAGATGAAGAGACAGATAACGAACTATTTCAATAAACGCTTATTCCTTACTGTAGTGTTTACTGATGGGAACACTCACACTGGTATCAAGAGAACTACTGTTGTGTTGAAGCCTATGATGTTCGGGTACTTGAACTGAGTCAAAGATGGCAGTGAGTTGTCCTGATTTGTAAACTTGTCACACACAATTGTCTACAGAATTGCATGAAGTAAATTTGTTTAGGCTGATACCTGAGACAGAGATGATCTATGCAGACTTCTGTGAAGACACAAGTTGGCCTAATGATGGGCTTAGAATACCTTTAAATGGAAACAAATGTTTGGGACACCAGAAACTGGATTTGAGTGCCAGATGGGTGGGAAAATGATGACTGACTACGCTCATTCTAAATATTTTTGAGAGCGGCACAGGAGGGCGTCTTTCTGGATTCTGCAATGTTCTCACGTCTTCATGTTGTTATGGCAGCTCAACATCTCCTCCAAGAATCTGGGGAAATTCTCTGATACAAACAGGCCAGTGAGGACAGCAGGCCATTGGCATCAGATAAGCTGAATCCTAACAACATCTCAGTAATAGGAGTCTTTTATATCTGATAGCTAGCATCTTCTGTGTCAGTTTGTCTTCATTTTACATTGTCTTTCCTGGCCCTTATTTCTGGCTTCTGTTTAATTGATTCCAAGCTTGACCAGCTTTGGAATTAACTGAATTCCATGATGTCCTTGCCTTAACCTGCATGACAAGCTAAGATAGCATAAGCAGTCTTGCTCTGGTGGGAAGAGACCAGAGCATTCCAGCTAGATGTCATTCCCAGCTGGGGAAGTGAGATGGTCCAAAGGTTAAAGAACACCTGTTCATGACAGACCTGTCTGTGTACTATAGTCACATGAATAAAGCAAGCATCAGTGAGACAAACTTTTTCCTTTCATTTCGGGCATTTCCCTTCCCTGCATGTGTATATTTGTCCAAAGAGCGGGAATGATCTTAACAATAGCTGTTGAGCCACATGTCTAACGGTGAGTTTACTCTTGTTTATTCCCAAGAAATACTTTTTGGTACCAGTAAAAAGGTGGTTCCAGCAATGTATTACTGCAGCCCTCGCAGTCCCTACCAGCCAGAGCTGGTACAAGAAATTGTAACTGTTCTACTATATTGTGCTCTTGCTATCTCCAAGTAAATATACATTCCACCATTTGTATATGTTCTGAAGAGCTTTGTCCAGAGCAGGTAATTTACTGTAAACATTTGGACAATTAAATCTGTTTTGCTATTATTTCACAGTAGTAAGAATCAAACCAAGACACCTGTTTTCCCTCCCTACCTAACAGCTGACACAACTCCAGACTGTATTTACTGTCAATATAATTCAGACTAAATAATGTGATGGAACCCAAGGTCACCTTTGTTAACTGTGATCAAGGCATCAGAATTCTGCAGATTTTATAATATGGTGAAAAAGTTAGTATGCCTGTTCTCTTGGGTGAAAAAAATGTGTGTTCTGCCATACTCACAACTCTCTAAGGAAGAAAAACAGATCTCTGCTTTACAGCGAATAGTTCTGATTAAGGTACTTTGAATTTTCACCCTGAATGTATTCTCTTATACCAAATATTGATAAAGCCTGAGCACTTAGCATGCTATCAGGGCTTTTACAAATAATAAACAGTATCAAAAGGGTCAGAGTTTCAGTTTGGCTAAGTATCCAGTATTTGAATGCTTATTTGAATGTTCTGAGACCCTTCAGTCCACCTGAAGCTGTGTGACTCTCCCCTGTTGCTATGCAATTGCCTCCTTCCAACAGAAGTCATCTCCCTCCTACCTCATGGGAGGCCCTGAGGTCTGTGACCCATCTTTCCCCTTCTGACTCCCTTACAGCCTCGACTCATTTTCATGGGGGCAATTTGACAGCCCACTGCCTACCTCCTCCAGTGTTTTCAAAGATCTAGGCAGTACGTTCACTGTCCTCAGTCTAGCTTCTGGGAACAGTTGAGTGGCCTTCTCCCACCTCAGAGGGCAGTCAGTTAACCAATGTTCTCACTTTCAGGGGACAGCTAGCAGGACAGCTCCTCCACCCATATCTCCTCTCCAGAGTTGTGAGCATCTCTGGTGACTGGCTTATCAGCTCTCCTGTTCTGGAACAGCGAGCCCTGGACCTAGAAATTCCTCAGCTAGGATTCTGTTCTGTTCCTTTCAATATTTGAAAGTGTTGTGTTTACCGCATGCACATAGAAAAAATTAGAGTACTCTTTCAGGAAGATGGCAATGTAACATGACTCCATGTCTCAGAATCCAGAATCCTAACACACAAGAACCAAAAACAGAGAGACAAAACAGGCGGCTATATAAGGCGGAGAGACGCAACTCATCCCTCCTTGCTCCAGGCTGGCTTTTTACAGACTGTGAACTGAAGATCCAGTTCACATGGCTTCCTTCAGAATCCCCTAGCCTGAAAGTAGGACTAGGAAATCCCTTACAGGTTAGAGTAATATCTTGTAATTTTAACAGTTTTGTATGCACCACAGAAAGCACAATGCCGTTTATATCCAGAGTGCAGTGGATGATTCTTGATCTCACTTACCACTAAGGATCAGGGAGATTTCAAAATTCGAGGGCTTTTAATAATGGAAGTGCTAGAACAGTGAGGTCCAGTGACTCTTGTTCCAGAATGGGGACTTTCTTCCAAATCGCTTAAACCTGACTTTCAGGGGGAACAGGCTGGAATGGAATGCTAAACTGCATTATATAGTTCAGCCACTAGGTGGTGCAGTGTGTGACACATTACTTGTGTTCAAAACAACCGTTCCTGGCAGCACAGGAAAAGGATCTTCTCATGAATGCAGCTACTGTACCTTTCTGGGAAAGCTCTGTAGCCAGTCCAAATTGGTACAGAAGTCTGACCTGCTACAATGATGAGCCGTGTACATGACACCTCTCAGGCATACTGCGAGAACACAGAAACAGAAAAGGGAAGCAGATGTGCTAGCTGCCACTTACAGAAACCAAATATAAAGAAAAGGTCTTGGGGGGCTTACAATCAACACAGTTCAGACACAAAGCTCACAAGGAGACATAGAAGAAAGTTCTCCTTTAACTATTTATTCTGAATCAGTTCACTCATCCCCAATACAATTGGAAAAGCTTCTGGTAAAGTGTAATCACTTTACATCTTGCCATGATCTGTCGTGGACCTCGGGATACTCAGATAATCAAACTTAATTAAAACAGAAGAGTTTAAAGAAATACTTCCGGCACAACTATTGTTTATGTCTGTGTTGGAACAGAGGACATCCATTGCTGTTCAATACACAAGCTGAGCTAGTGTAAGTCTGTCTTCCTGCACTGGGATCACACCTCTCAGCTGCAGCGTAGTCATACACTGAGTGTCTCCCAGATTCCTCTCCAGAGTGCTTGGGGCTCTGTGTGCACCCTTCCCATTCAATGGTAGGAATTCTGGGTGTCCCCCATTCCCTTCTCTTCCACCTGCCAGCATCCCTTATCCTCCCCCCATTCCTCTCTCCACCATATTTCAGGGGTTCCATGTATCCTCCATTTCTCTTTTGACTTCTCCTGTCTTAGTCTACCCATGGTTAAAGGGTCGCACATTGCATTGTTTCTGTTGGTCAATCTCCTTGCACACACCCAAGGTTCCTTGCATCTCTTTGCTCACCCCACAATTTAAATTATTTTTTTCCCTTTCTATATGGGGGATAAATCATTCAGGGTAACAACATTTTAAACATTATTGGGAGGATGGACAGAGCTGAGATGGGAAGAAGTTATGCTGGAAACTGTGAATGGCTGCTGTCAGCTGTTTTTTATTTTATTTTTTTTTTAATTTTCTAGACCATTACCAACCTATTTAAAGCTGATAGGTGTTCTAAAAGAGCCCCTGGCATCTTATCTCCTCTACTTCTCCCTTCCAGTTTTTCCCCAAATCAATAGGGTTCTGCCCAGGGGTGGCTCCAGACATTTCGCCGCCCCAAGCACGGTGTCATGCAGGGGGGGCGCTCTGTCACTCGCCGGTCCCGCAGGCGTGCCTGCAGAGGGTCCACTGGTCCGCCGAAGGCACCCTGCCTGCTGCCCTCCCGGCTTGGCGTGCTGGGGTCTGGAGCTGCCCCTGGTTCTGCCCATTGATGGCTAGAACATTCCCCAAAACTATGGAATTAATCAAAGGTGGTAGTCAAAAGTTATCCCATTGTGAACAGACAAGCAGAGAAAAATCATCAAGTTAAGTGTAGGGCCTCACTTTGCTCTACCAAAAACTTGGTAAAATTACACTGCTCTACAGCCAAAATGCTTCTGAAATAAATGTAGTCCAACTTTACTAATTCTGGGTCACTGAGAATGAAAATGACGCTTAAAATTGTTGATTGGCTCTAGTTTTCAAGATATGCTATTGGGTCAGTATATATGACCCTTGGCTTGGGAATGGCGGAGGATAAGTGAGTTATAAAGGGAAGGGATCTCAATTTAAACCAGAAATGACTAAAATACATCTTTGACTGGATCTATGAATAAATCTATGACTGAGTTTGGACGGTACTTGCTTTTTAGGCAAAACAATGAATGATGCAATCTGAAGCTGGTATTGCATCATACATGATATGAATTGCATCATGTTATTCCTAGAAGTCATGGATGATGCAATCATAATGAAGCTTACATCACTCTGCTGAACAAATTGCCCTATATCAGCTCTAGAAATCCTACAGTGTTGTGCTCTCTTATTTGTCAGTATTTGATTTTGCAAAGGGACACATTTCTGTTTAGCCAAAGTGAGCAGAGATGCCTTGTACTTGTGTGAACAGTGCAGATAACTTCTGCTATGTTTGTGGTGAAGTGACTTTGCATCACAAAAGCGCAGTATAACCACTATGGTTAAGAGAGCCTATCACCTTTCTTTTGGCTGCAAACTTGGAGATCAGGACAAGAGGTGGGCCCCACACATATGCTGCAACACTTGTGCAAGAAATCTTCGCCAGTGGTTGAACAGGAAAAGGAAATCTATGCCTTTTGCAGTGCCAATGATTTGGAGAGAGCCAAAAGATCATACCAGCAATTGTTACTTCTGCATGGTGCCTCCAGCTGGGAAAGGTGTGTCAAAGAAGAAAAAGTGGACTGTGCATTATCCAAACATTCCATCAGCTATACGCCCAGTACCCCACGGAGAAGGACTGCTGGTTCCTGATGCACCAGAATCATTCTCACTTGAGTCAGACGAGGAAGAGGATGAAACTTTTGGTCCTGAACCATCAATGTCACAGGACCCACATTTTCTCCCATCCTCCTCCTCTGAATCACACCTCATAACACAAAGTGAACTGAATGACCTTGTCAGGGATTTGGAACTACCCAAGAGTAAGGCAGAGCTGTTGGGCTCCAGACTACAGCAGTGGAATCTCCTGGCAGGCTATCAGGGCAAATGGAGCCCATCAATGCTTGCAGACTATTGCTGGACAGTGACAAGAGATGTTCCATTTAATGAATACAAGAGACAAGCCAAGAAGCGCCGAGTAGACACTGAATAGGACTAAACTATGTACATAATCATTTTTTGCCTTTTGTTTCATAATAAATTTTATTTATAGAACCCTTTTGCTGATTTTTAAAGTGTTCCATAAACAGGACAGGTGAAATCTTATCATGTAAAGCAACCATAAACACATGAAAAGACCTAGGTTTACAATTTATGATTAAAACTCTACTATCTACACAATATACATAGACATAAAATGTAAAAACTTAAATATCTTAGAAACAGTAGCCAATCAGTTGTTTTAATTGTCATATTTGAATTCAGCACATCAAAATACATAATAAATATCACATTTTATCTCTGAAGCAGAAGACTTCTCAAATTGTAGACCAGTGTTATTGATGAAATGTTTCCCTTATGCTTTATTTTTTCCCCTTATCTTTGCTTAACCATTAGAGAGCAGTCCAAAAATTAAATGCTGCCCATTGACTCCACCCCGCGATCCTTAATCTTCTATTGATACTTTGACAGTCCCATGCTCCCACATATTAGTAAAGAAACATGTCATCAACCCAGGTTTTCCTCACTAAGAGATGGATATGAGAGATTACCTTGTAACTGCTCAGAAGAAATTAAAACTTTTAGAAGAATTCTATAAAATAATGTAGAATACGCAATGTACTCTTTCATATTTAAGACCTATGGCACGTAGGCTACCGTCTGCATGTTGTATGATGTACTATCAATGTTCCAGTGATCAAAAATATGTAAATTAATCTAGCACTGAACAAGATGCATAGAACAGAAATTACAAGCTTATCATACATGAATCTATTTGTTTCTAAAATAAATGACTTTCCTTACCCTGCAAACTATAATCTTGCTTGTTTGAATTTTCCAGGAAGTCAGTATCAAAGCAGGTTGTAAATATAATACAATGCTTTAAACACTATTTCCATTAGAATTTTTTTAACTAATTGTGGAAACCTTTTTAAGATTACTTTTAAAAACATCATTCTGGGGGCCAGTTTGTCCAGAGAATGTCTAATTACTGCTCTGTTATTTTCCAGACTGAAAATTGAGAATTTTGTTTCTTTGGCTAATTTGCATATGTGAACTGATATGCAAAGTACACCCTGCCGTATGCCAATATGACCTGTTTGTGCAAATTTTGAGACCCAGTCCTACCATTCATTCATATACTGAGTAACATTTAAAATAAAATGATGAGAGACTGTATGAGTTGAAGTTAAGCTTTATTTAAAAGTCTGCATCCAAACTTTCCCTCTATTTCCCCTGTATCGCAAAATTCTGCCTTTTATATGAAAAAGATAATTTAATTTAAATGCTGATGTCTCAAAAGTGCTATAATTTGCCTTGCTTTGTCACCCAGACTAATGCTGTTCATAATGGACACAGCATGAATTGAAGAGTATGAGTCTGCTGAAATTTCCAGCTCCCATATTCTACATTACCTGGTCTGAAAAACATGGCTTACAGCAGGCATCACATTGAGGATTTCAAATGCATTAGAGGTGAAAACCTTTTTTTCTTCAGCTGGATTTACTTATGCACATTAAAAAAATGAGAAAACACAAACATTGCTCAGTTAAAGTATTGTAAAACTAGGGATCATGGACAATGTAAAATTGCCCTTTAGCCCTAAACTAAAACTACTGCATTGACCTAGAATTGTGTCAGGCCAGCAAAACTTAGCTGATATGTGCTGCCTGTAAAAGATTCATTAGACACTGATGGAATGACATGTGCCCTTCCTATGCTGCTGGTACAATTCCAGGGCCGCCCAGAGGATTCAGGGGGCCTGAGGTCTTCGGTGGCGGGGGGCCCCCACTGCTGAATTGTCACCGAAGACCCAGCACTTCAGCGGCAGGTCCCAGGGCGGAAGGCGCCCCCCCCGCGCTGTGGGTCTTCAGGGCACTTCGGCCGCGGGTCCTGGAGCGGAAGGTCCCCTCCCGCTGCTGATTTGCTGCCAAAGACCCAGAGCGGAAGAAGCTCTGGGGGGCCGGGCCCTGTGAGAGTTTTTTTTCTGGGGCCCCCGGAGCAAATGAAGGACACCGCTCCAGGAACCCCAAAAAACTCTCGTGTGGGTCCCTGCGGGGCCTGGGGCAAATTGCCCCACTTGCCCCGCCCTCCCCCGCGGCCCTGTACAATTCTACAGCTGTACAACTGTATCTGGTTTACAGCCTGCACACATCTGATTATAATTTAACTTTAAGCAATTAACAATAGTCCAAGCTGCCAGTCCCATGTATAGTACTATGTCTGAGATGTGCAAAACTGTTTCAAGCTACAAGGGGCGGGGGGGGGAGAGAATAACTTTAAAAAATAGATAAAAGTTATCTAAATCAAGAACAGACAGAAAAAATTACCTGGAAGCTGGGAGGGACAGAGAAAATCACTGTTATGGCCTAAGTGAGAAGTATGGTAGAATGTATGGATGTAGAATGAATTTGTACATTAAACTTGTTGCTGAAGCCTATACTTCTGTTTTGACATATATGGATTTTTTTAATGTAACATAAGTCGTGTGTAATCTCTGCAGTGAGATGAAGATTTACTGGTATTTAAGTCAATTCCATAACTTACCGATATGTTGTCAGTTGGGGATGGCATCCTGAAGAGTAAGGTATTGACTGGCTTTTGTGCTATCTCATTACTGAAGTTGTAACTGCAGCATGAATTCTCTAGCTGCGAGGTAAATTGTACTTTACTATGAAGGCTCCTACTGAGGGATAGTGAAAGACCTCACAGCAGTTCATTTTATGCCCGTCTGTCTGACAATGAACACCTTGTACTTCTCTGTGTCATGCTGGTACAATACGGTCAGCACTGAATTGCAGGCACTTTATTTCTTGCAGTGAAGCACATATTTAAACATTAAGCCAGCGCCGAGAAACCCTGATGGTTCAGTCTGAATTAACAGGTGAGAGGATGCTAGATGTAAGCAGACTACGCAATTCCTCAGGGTCCCTAGCAGCTCAAAGGGGGGGGTATATGTTTTTTATTATAAAAAAAATACTCGGGGGCGGAATTCTACGCCCACGTGGGGGTGCAACATTGATAGGACACAGGCAAAGCGTCTGTCCCAGCGCGCCTGGAGCAGCCTCAGAGACAGGGGAGGAGGCCTGGGCGTGCGTGATCGCCACGGGGGTGGGGCGGAGGGGCGGCTGAAGATACGTGCATGGCCGTGACTTACTCTTGCCCGCAGCAGAACCCCTCCCCCGCGCACATGTCCTGCTTTCTCCTGCGGAAAACGGAAGCCGCGCGGAGGGGCGACCATGTGTGCAGGTTTGGGGGGGGGGGAATTGCCCCCCAAACAGAGGCGAGGCATGGGGGGCACACGGTGTTACCTGCCACTGCCGCCCCTCCCGTTTCTGCAAACGCAGAGCTGCCCAGCTTGCAGGCTGCGTCCTCTCGGGCTCCGCTGACTCTGGAGCTGAGCGCAGCCTCCTGGGTCCTAGCACCAGCTGCGCTGCTCTTCCGTGTGCTGGGAGCCTGCCTGCTTTTGTGGGACAGCGAGTTCCCTCGGTGGGGCTGGGGAAGTGAGGGGAGGGGCGTGAGGGGGAAAGAAGGAAGGGGTGAAATAGGGCAGGGGGAGGGGAATGTGGGAGTGAGGAGAGGGGGATGGAGAAAAAAGGGGAATCACTGCGGGGAAGCTGGATCCCATCATGCGTTGTCCCCTTGGCAGCATCTGGGGCTCCCCCATTAAGCAGGACTATCAAACCCTCACCCTGACAAGCACCACCTCACCTGGACACCACTGACAAGCCCCCTCCCCCACAGACCCCTACCTCACTGAGGCCCAACCAGCTGCACCTGGACCTCCACCCCTTCAAGCCCAGCTCCCAGACCCCCTTCCAAGCCCCATCTCCCCACACCCAGACCTCTCCTCCCCCCCCCCGCTAAGCCCAACCATCATCACCTGGATCCCTGGCAGAGTCCCACTGCCCCCCAATGAGCCCCTGTGCACCCAGATCCCCCACACACACCTAGACTCTCCTCTGAGGTACCTGCACCCAGATTGCCCCACACAGAAACCTCACACCCTACACCTGGATCCCCCCACACTAAGCCCCACCACACTTGGATCCTGCTGGGCTGAGCCTGCCTACCCACACCTGGTGTGCCTGGCACAGAGGGGCAGCGCCCCAGGGTGTTTCTGGGGCAGGCCCAGCCCTTGCACTCTGTCAGGGTCAAGTGCAGCCTCACTGCGGAGTCCCTGTACTGGAGGAGGTGAGGGCTTCTGGGTGATCTCCCACCTCAGGGCAGCCAGTGGCCTGTGCTCCCTATTACCATGCTGGAGCCACATTTATTTATTGACAAATGAAATTTGCAGAATTTTAAAATACTGTATGCAGAATTTTTAATTTTTTGACACATAATTCCCTGAGGAGTAAGGAACTTGCCTATTATAGGGCTTGGCTACACTCGAAACTTCAAAGTGCTGCCACGGCAGCGCTTTGAAGTGTTAGTGTGGTCACAATGCCAGCAGTGGGAGAGAGCTCTCCCAGCGCTGCACATACTCCACTTCCTCATGGGGTGTAGCTTGCAGCGCTGGGAGCCGCGCTCCTAGCGCTGGGGCACTGTTTACACTGAGGCTTTACAGCGCTGTATCTTGCAGCGCTCAGGGGGGTGTGTTTTTCACATCCCTGAGCGAGAAAGTTGCAGCGCTGTAAAGCGCCAGTGTAGCCAAGGCCATAGTATGCAGGGGGCAGGGATGCTGTCCCTGTTCAGGGCTCTCAATGGGCTAGCACTGCCTCTGATTCTCATAGCAAGTATGTGTAATGGATCTATTCCATGGGTAAGCAAGTATGCTATCAAAATTTATGCTACTTTTACCCTATACTTTTTAGTCCTTCTAAAGAATTCAAACATGTGCGACTGGAGAAATTAGGGAAAGGGAAACAGTTTTGTGCCACGTCTTATTCTTGTGACTAGAGCAATGTCTGCATTATGGCGAATACATAGTGCCTCCTGGCTTAAGAGTATGAAATAGCCTTTATTTTTAAGTATTTTTTCAAATGCCTTTAGAGTTGAGGAAATACTTTTTAACTGGAATGTTGCATAAGAACTACATAACTAGACCATTGGTTATTCCATCTGTGGAAGCTCCATCTCACTGTTTTGAAAACCAACTTCCAGCTAATTATCCTATAATACGGCCTTTATGCTGGCCAGCTGTTGCTGAGGGGGGAAAATCTCCAGCGCATGGCAGAAAGGAACTCAATTGTTGGGTGTGGGGAGCAGCCTACATTTCTCCTAAGTAGTTGTTAAAAGTTTCTGAACTTAATTTATAAAAGAGACAATTTTAGGAGTTTGAATAAGATCAGTGGCCCTGCATTTGTACTATAAACTAAAGTCAGGATTCTCTTCTGGGAGCCCCCTGGCATGCTTGAAGGGGTTCATAGTGTTGCCGGCACAGAGTGCCCGAGGGGGGCAACAGCAGGGTTCGTTGCCCGGTTGCGTCGCGCCAATGAACACACCAGGGTGGATAAGCAACCAAAGTTTATTTGAGATCTCAAAGTGGTGCAAGGAGACTGACATGCCTCAAATCAAGCACACTAAAACAAGCAGCTTTTCTCTTTTATACCCGAGTTGTTTACTGAAAACTTTTTTTCTTGCTGACTAGCTTATCCCCTGCTCCCCCTCCCTCCTCCGTCCAGCTGCAGCGTTTCTTCTCACTCAATCTTTTGCCTCCCCCTTCCTGCCTCCCATTTTCTGTCACAGACATGTATGCTGTATCTAAAAGCGGCCTTGAGCTAGTTTCAGCCTAGCCTCAGTCTGCTACAGTAGAGAATTGGCTGTTAACAACAGAGAACTAGCTGCTGACACTACATTTCTGCAGCTGTTAGCACATTAGGTTACACAAAATGTTTAACATGGAGGAAAAGACGGTTACTTACCTTTGTAACTGTTGTTCTTCGAGATGTGTTGCTCATATCCATTCCAGTTAGGTGTGCGCGCGCCGCGTGCACGTTCGTCGGAGAAACTTTTACCCTAGCAACCCAGGCAGGTCGGCTGGGCGCCCCCTGGAGTGGCGCCGTTATGGCGCCCAATATATATCCCAGCCGACCCGGCCACCCTTCAGTTCCTTCTTGCCGGCTACTCTGACAGTGGGGAAGGAGGGTGGGTTTGGAATGGATATGAGCAACACATCTCGAAGAACAACAGTTACAAAGGTAAGTAACCGTGTTTTCTTCTTCGAGTGATTGCTCATATGCATTCCAGTTAGGTGATTCCCAAGCCTTACCTAGGCGGTGGGGTCGGAGCGAGATGTGGCGGTATTTAAAACTGCTACGCCAAAGGCCGCATCATCTCTAGATTGTCTGACTAACGCATAGTGATCGGTGAAAGTGTGTACCAATGACCATGTTGCCGCACGACATATCTCCTGTATAGGCACGTGCGCCAGGAAGGCCGCCGATGTCGCCTGGGCTCTCGTGGAGTGTGCTGTGAGGTGGCCAGAGGGGACACGAGCTAAGTCGTAGCATGCGCGGATGCAAGCAGTTACCCAGGAGGAGATCCTCTGAGAGGATATAGGTTGCCCTCTCATGCGTTCTGCGATCGCCACAAACAGCTGAGGGGACTTCCGAAACCCTTTAGTTCTCTCGATGTAGAAAGCAAGCGCTCTACGTACATCCAAGGAGTGTAGTTGTTGCTCCCACCGAGAAGAGTGTGGTTTCGGGAAGAAGACGGGGAGGAAGATGTCCTGGTTGGTATGGAAGGTGGAAACCACCTTAGGGAGGAACGTCGGGTGGGGTCGTAGATGTACTTTTGTCTTTATGGAAGACGGTGTAGGGTGGGTCCACTGTGAGAGCTTTCAGCTCTGAGACCCGTCTGGCCGATGTAATGGCCACCAGGAAAGCCGTCTTCCATGATAGGTGGGTGAGCGAGCACGTCGCCAGTGGTTCGAATGGTGGGAGCATGAGCCTGTTCAGGACTAAGTTAAGGTCCCAAGTAGGGGCAGGGCGGCGTACGAGGGGGTATAGCCACTCCAGGCCTTTAAGAAATCTGGCGACTAAGGGATGAGAGAATATGGAGCGGCCACCTTCGCCTGGCCGGAAGGCGGAAATGGCCTCCAAGTGTACCTTTAAGGAGGAAGTTGCCAGGTCCTGCTGCTTAAGGTACCAGAGGTAGTCGAGGATTGTGGAAACTGGGGACTGCGTAGGGTTCACCCCTTGAGAAGCGCACCAGCAAGAGAAACGCTTCCACTTGGCCCTGTACGTAGAGCGAGTGGAGGGCTTCCTGCTGTTAAGGAGTATATGTTGGACCGGTGCGGAGCAGCTGAGCTCCTCCAAGCTCAGCCATGTAGGAGCCACGCCGTGAGGTGTAAGGCTCGCAGGTCCGGGTGGTGAAGCGTGCCATGATTCTGGGTAATCAGGTCTGGGTGGAGAGGAAGGTGAATTGGGGGGTCCACAGATAGGTCCAGCAAGGCGGTGAACCAGTGCTGTCTGGGCCACGCAGGTGCGATCAGGATCAGATGTGCCTTGTCTCTGCGCAGCTTCAACAGGACCTTGTGTACCAGGGGGAACGGAGGGAAGGCATACAGGAGATGGCGGGTCCACGGCAGGAGAAATGCATCCGTGATCGACCCCGGGGAGAGACCTTGAAAGGAGCAAAACTCCTGGCACTTCCTGTTGGACCTGGTTGCGAAGAGGTCTATGCGGGGAAAACCCCACCTCTGGAAGATGGAATGGATGACGTCCGGTCTGATCGACCATTCGTGGCAGAGGAAGGATCGGCTGAGGTTGTCCGCCAGCGTGTTCTCGACCCCTGGGAGGAAGGATGCCACCAAGTCTATCGAGTGGGCTATACAGAAGTCCCAGAGTCGAATGGCCTCTTGGCATAGGGGAGACGACCGGGTTCCCCCCTGTTTGTTGATATAATACATGGCCGTTGTGTTGTCCGTGAGTATGGAAACGCAACGGCCTTGCAGGTGACAGTGAAATGCCTGGCAGGCAAGGCGGACTGCCCTTAGCTCCCGGACATTTATGTGGAGTGACAGCTCGTGGGACGACCATAGGCCCTGGGTGCGCAGGTTTCCTAAGTGAGCTCCTCACCCCAGGGATGACGCATCGGTTGTTAGAGTTACCGATGGCTGTTGCGGATGGAATGGCATCCCCATGCATACCAACGAAGGGGTCAGCCACCAGTTGAGGGAGCGGAGAGGATCGGGGGGGACCGTCACTAACACATCCGGGTGGTCTCTGCTCGGTCGGTATACTGAATGAAGCCACGTTTGTAGGGGCCTCATTCTGAGTCTGGCATGCTTTGTCACGTAAGTGCAGGCGGCCATATGACCGAGGAGTGTGAGGCATGTTCGAGCCGAGGTGAGTGGGGATGCTTGCAAGCTCCGGATGATCACACCGATGGCCTGGAAGCGGGGTTGAGGTAAGAAGGCCCTGGCCTGAATAGAGTCCAGGGTCGCGCCTATGAAGTCCAACCTCTGTGCTGGAACCAGGCTGGACTTCTTGGCATTGAGGAGCAGGCCTAGCCGGGAAAAGAGGTCCGTGACGGCCTCTACGTGCCATCGCACCTGCGACTGGGAGGAACCTTTCAGGAGCCAGTCGTCTAGGTACGGGAAGACGTGGATTTTCCGCCGACGGAGGTGGGCAGCCACGACGGCCATGCACTTGGTGAACACCCTCGGGGCTGTCGAGAGACCGAAGGGTAGAACTGTGAACTGGAAGTGCTGATGTGTGACCGTGAAGCGGAGGTACTTCCTGTGCGGTGAGAAGATGGCAATATGGAAGTACGCGTCCTTCATGTCGAGGGCGGCGTACCAGTCTCCAGGATCCAGGGATGGGATAATGGTTCCCAGGGAGATCATACGGAACTTCAACTTGAGCATCCACTTGTTGAGGCCCCGAAGGTCTAGGATGAGTCTGAGACCTCCCTTGGATTTGGGAATCAGGAAATATCGGGAGTAGAATCCCTTGCCTCTCTCGGCTAGAGGCACTTCCTCTATAGCCCCCGCCGCCAGGAGGGAACGAACCTCCTGCAGGAGGGTTTGCTCGTGAGAGGGGTCCCTGAAGAGGGACTGGGAAGGGGGGGCGGGAAGGGGGTGAAGAAGCAAATTGGAGATGGTATCCATGCTTCACTGTGCGCAGTACCCAACGGTCTGACGTTAATTGAGACCACGCCTGGAGGAAGCGGGAGAGGCGGTTGGAGAAGGTAGGGGAAGGATCCTGAATTGAGACTGATAAGCCGTCCCCGGGCGCACCTTCAAAAACCGGACTTGGGGCCCGGTTGTGACTTGGAAGGCCCTTGGTTCTGGCCTCCCTGGGAGCTGGGTTGGCATCTGCGTCCCCCACGGCCATGCCGTCTATTGAGGTCCTGCCTCTGACGGGGTGGAAAGTATGGGCGCTGTGCTTGGGGCCTGAAGGGTCTACGCTGGGTGGAAGGGGTATGCATCCCCAGCGAACGAATAATGACCCGATTGTCTTTTAGATTTTGCAATTTGGAGTCCGTCTTATCCGAGAACAACCCTTTCCCGTCAAAGGGTAGGTCTTGGATAGTGTATTGCAGTTCTGGAGGTAGTGTGGAGGCTTGAAGCCATGAGATGCGCCGCATGGTTATTCCGGACGCCATGGTTCTGGCTGCCGAATCAGCTGCATCGAGGGAGGCCTGGAGGGCGGTCCTGGCCACCTTCTTACCCTCCTCCAGGAATGGGTTAAATTCTGGATGTGAGTCCTGGGGTAGCAGTTCTGCGAACTTACCCACCTCCACCCATATGTTGTGGTTATAACGCCCTAGAAGGGCCTGCTGGTTGGCCACACGGAGTTGCAAGGCCCCCGCTGAGTAGACCTTGCGACCCATGAGGTCCATGCGCTTAGCCTCTTTGGACTTGGGGGCCGGTGCCTGTTGTCCATGCCGTTCCCTGTCGTTGACCGACTGGGCCACTAGGGAGGAGTGGGGAGGGTGTACATACAGGTACTCGTACCCCCGAGAGGGTACCATGTACTTCCTCTCCATTCCCTTAGCTGTCGGCGGGATGGAGGCTGGTGACTGCCACAGGTTTTCGGTGGTAGACTGAATAGTCCTTATAAACGGCAGGGCTACCCGGGTAGGGGCATCGGCCGATAGGATGCTCACCACCAGGTCCTGAACCTCTGAGACTTCCTCCACCGGGAGGTTGATATTAAGGGCCACCCTACGGAGATGGTCCTGGTGGGCCCTGAGGTCTATAGGTGGAGGCCCCGATGTTGAAGTCCCAGCCACTGCCTCGTCCGGCGAGGAGGAGGAGGAGGAGACTCCGGGGATGAGGTCATCCTGTGCGGTGTCTCGTTGTTCCTCTGGTTCCTGCTCGTGACAGCCCGGTGAGTCTGGACGTGGCTGTTTGCCCGACTCAATCACGGGAGGGCGGGAAACAGTGGCCTCTGGCACCCGATGCTCTGCGGTAGTGGGACGTGGCTGAGGCAGGGGGGCACCCTGGGTCTGTTGGTAAGCCCAGGGTGTCCAGAAACCCCACTGTTGGGCACTCGTGTCCTGTGTGTGGGGGTCTTGAAACTCGCCCAGCGGTACTTCGGGTTCGTAATAGCTACCAGCATGGGAGGATGCCGACGTGCCTCTTGATGGCCACGGTGGTGCTGCAAAAGTCGGTGCCGAGGTACCGACCGACCTCACACCTCTGGATACTGGCGACCGGTGCTGGTATCGGTGCGGAGAGCGAGACCGGGACCTGCGACCGGCTCGGTGCCGGGAGGTCGACCGGGATCGCGAGTGCCGTTGTCTGGATCTGCTTCTGTAGGCGCGGTGCTCCCTGCGGTGCCGTGAGCTGGAGCGGTGCCGGGAGTACGAAGTTGACGCACGTGACGTCAACCGGTGCCGGGAGCGTGAGCGGTACCAGGGTGATCGGTGCCGAGAGCTCGACCGGTGCCTAGGCGATCGCCATCGAGGTGATCGGTGCCGGGAGCCCGATCGGTACCGGGATCGGGACCGACGCCGTGAGCCAGAACGGCGTCTTGAAGCCGAGCGTCTGCCGGACCGCGACCTGGAGCGGTGCCGGTCTGTTACACTGACCGAAGCTGGTCTGGTCAGGGTCAGCTTGCCCATAGAACACAGGACCCGCACCGGCGGTGCCGGGGGTAAGGGCATCGGTGCCTCTGTGATGGCGATCAGCTCTCTCGCCGCGGCAAATGTCTCCGGGGTAGTAGGTGTGGATAGCTCTACCACTGCGTGTACCGGGGAGCTACCAGGTGCCGGACTCGACGGTCCTCGCGGGGCCGGAGTCGACGGTACCGGTTTGGGCGGTGCCGCGGCTGGTGTCGGTGCCGGGCAATCCGTCTTCTGCACAGGGTCTGGCTGCGGGGCGGCTGATGGCGAGACAATTTGTGCCTTCGCCGCCTTCGGTCTCGGGGAGGTGGAGCGGCTCTGGCCCGGTTTCGGTGCCGCCTTCTTGGAGGAGGTACTCGGTGCCACGGTGCCCTTGCTCACCGGCTGACTTGCGCTCTGAGCCGAGGGCGAAGGTGTCAGGGCCGCTTCCATTAGGAGCTGTCTTAATCTAATGTCCCGCTCCTTTTTGGTCCTTGGCTTAAAGGACTTGCAGATTGAGCACTTAGCAGTTAAGTGCGACTCCCCTAGGCATTTTAAGCAGGAGTCATGAGGGTCTCCCACAGGCATGGGTTTGTGACAAGCCGAACACGGCTTGAAACCGGATGAGCCGGGCATGGGCTCCGGCTCCCCGTGTGGGGGGGGGGTACCCCGATCCCCTCGCTACCACTAAAAACTACACTAACAACACTAAATTACTGACTATTAACAACTATAAACTATATATGTACAATAACTAACTATATACAACGAAAGCTAAATGAGCTGCTAGGGAGTGTGGAGGTCAGCGAAGCCGCGCTCCACAGTTCCAACGACCGACACGGGCGGTAAGAAGGAACTGAAGGGTGGCCGGGTCGGCTGGGATATATATTGGGCGCCATGGCGGCGCCACTCCAGGGGGCGCCCAGCCGACCTGCCTGGGTTGCTAGGGTAAAAGTTTCTCCGACGAATGTGCATGCGGCGCGCGCACACCTAACTGGAATGCATATGAGCAATCACTCGAAGAAGAACATTGGTTTACTGAGGCCTAGTGCAGGAGGGCTTCATCGACACTCGTGGTCTTCCATCCTCCCGAGTTACCTGGGGTTATGCCTGGTGACACCAACAATAGGGGCTGCTTTGCAGCTATAGCTGTCAAGAATAAACCTGGCTGAGCCTGAAAAAAATCTTTCTGGTGGCTCCTGAGGAGCATGTGCTAGATTGGCAGCTCCGCCTCTCTTTGAAAGGATACAACATGGTCCTTGCTGTGTACCTAGCCAGCTCTGAAGATTGAAGGTTCCTTCAAGATTCATTTTTAATTATTTTATAACAAGCAAGTTCATATAAAGTAGACTCTCCTAACGATAAGAGGCAAGAAGTTTAAGCAGCATGTAGTTATTTAATTCTGACACTTATATTGTAGACCCACTCCACCCATATAGACTCAGAATGAGAAGTCTGAGAGATCTTTATTCAAGGGAATTATGGATACAACAGCTCCATACACTCCATCCTTTGTTTGTTTAACTTGTGCTTAACTTAAAACAAACACACAGTAAGTTTTATGGCATATGTATTTTTGGAGAGCTTTATTGAGATAGTATGAGACATGTTTGAAAATCCATCTCTAGATGCCAGGTCTGGACCTCAGCTGTAACATTCAGATTCACATTTACACAAAGCGAGGAGTGGTTGGATTTGTTGCTCTGCTTGGGCGCATTTTTACTGAGTAATATATAAAAAGACAAACAAAATGGATTTGGATACAAGGGATATATGAAGAGCTTAAAGTCAAATCCTACTGTAGTTGAGATCAATGGCAAAATTTCCAGTGAGATAAATGGGACCTCCTACTGAAAACCAATACATTGAAACATGTGCACTTTTATTTTTGTGTTCTTCCTCACTATGTGTAATGTTATCATGACTGGCAGGTTTATGTTACCCTGCGCCTTTCCCATATCGCTCCAGTTTTATTGCGCCATTATGGAATCTCTCTTCATATAGCAAGACATTTAGAGCAGGCGAGTACCAGTGCTATTTTTCTCACTACTAACACTAAAAAGGTTAGGACTACTGGGAAGGGAATTGTGACACAACGGGTGTTAGAATTTATGGGGGCAGGGGAAATGGAAAATGGGGTTGGAAAATGACTAAATTGACCATGGGGAGGGGGGAGAATGGGGGAGTTCAGGGGAGATTTAGGGAAATCTCTGATTGTGACCTCTGTTGACATCTTCCAGGGATGTTATAAACATATCGGGCAGAGTCCTCAAAGCACACTGTTTCTTTCCTCTTTATAATGTAGCATTTTGCACCAATGCCATCCTATGTTTACATAAATAATATAGGTGCTGATTCAGTCTTACTTTAAGCGTGTGACTAGTTTAAATAAAGTTCTGCATTTTGCTTAATCTGAAGAATACAATAAATTATTGTAGATTTAAATCAGTTTTTATTAAAATAAGATGCAATTTGCTGTTTTTCCTAATTAATTTGAACAATTTTACTCACTGAACTCCTACTGGATGAATAAACCAATATTTCATTTTTTTTTTTAATTTTTATTTGTCCATGACCTCATTGTCCAAATTCTGATCTCAGGCACACGCATGAAGCCCCAACTGACTTGTGTTCATATATGCATGTGTTCATTTTACCTAGTAAGCACACTCTTATTTTTTTAAATTGTTTTAAAATATTCATGTGACATAAGAAATTATTCCCATATAATATTTTAAAGTGGTAAATGTCATCAAATATATGCTTATAAACTAGTGAAATATAATTCAAAATCTATAGGGTGAAATCCTGGCCCTATTGAAGTCAATGGGATTTTTGTCACTGGCTTCAGTGGGGCCAGGATTTCACCCATGCTATATGTCCTTCACTCATTGCATGTAGACTTGCCAAGTGACTATTCCAAGGGCCACTTACTGACATTGACATGAACTGCATGTGATGCCCAAGGGCATTTTATGTCCCTAAAATTACACACATGCCCATGCATCAAAATGAGGCAGATAGTCTTTTTGTTCTGTGTTTGTACAACACCTAGGATAATGGGATCCTGGTCTATGGCTGGGGCTGCTAGGTGCTACCACAATAGAAATAATAAATAATAGTAATATACGGATGTGAAATCCTGCTCCCGTTAAAGTCAATAGCAAAACTCTCATTGACTTCAGTGGGGCCAGAATATCACAGCAGGTATCTGCTTTAAATGATTTTTATTAAGAAAGAAAGGAAATACTAACATACCTGCTCCTAGCTCACCTTACCGAGTGTTCCTATCAGCGGTCACAAGATCTTAGATGAGAGACCACCAAGGAACACCTAAATGCCATAGAACAGGGGTCTCAGACTCAATTTACCTTAGGGCCAGTGCCAGTCCTCCGATCCTCCCAGTGGGCCAGTAATGTCAATAAAGATGGTGTTCAGAAAAGAAAACATTTATATTGTATTTTTTATTTTGAATTTCTTAGAAATAATAAAACTGTCATACAACTTTATACAATTCTTCACCTGCCAGAGTGTTTTTAGTGTTTGCCAGACACCTGGCAACGCATCAGTTCTGTCAGTTTGTCAATGTTTGGCCTCAGTGACTGAGCAGTTGAAACTTTCAGCAAGGTGTGCATCAGACAGTTGTGTTCAGTATTTTGACTTGTTTATATTCATTGTGGGGGGAAAAAGTGATACTACCTCCATGGCTGACTGCCCGGCAACTAATGATGCTGCCTCCATGGCTGACTCTGCCTGGTGATTAGTGATGGTTTCTCTGTCCTTTTCCCCCAGGCAATGGGAGCTTTGGGGGAGAGCAGAGAGGTGCCTGCAGCAGACATTGCCAGCAACATGTCTATGTGCGTCTCTCCTCCATGGGGCTGGAGATGGTCTGCGGACTGGGACTTTGGGTCTGCGGACTGGGACTTGGTCTAAATAGTAACCATGTTCTTATAATACCTAGTATGGTAAAAATAGCACCCAGGTGAACCAGACTGATTCGAGATATGCATTTCAGTGTTCAGTTGAGACATGGGGACCTCAGCACAAGCTGACACCTGGCCTGCCAGAATACCAAATGTATTTGTTTGTTTTGGACCATTACGTCCCTATTCTATTTGACTCTAGGGCATTTATATTACTGTCCTGTGTCTCAGTGCATCTGCACTCTGCAGCCAGTACGTGACAGGAACTTTATTAGAAAGATTCTGAAACTGTTTCTTCCACTGATGAGCTGATCATATGAAAAGTCCCATTGATTTCAGTGGGACTAGTTGTGTGGATAACTACAGCTCCCTGATGGAATTACGTGGTTCACAGTCTGGCCCCCAGTACATTTCACAATGAATTACACTGAATTACTCTTCTCTGATATTGATCTCCAGTATCCAGCTGCATAGAGAAATCATGTACACTACCTCTGCTAAAGAGTTGAGTAGCGGTAGAGGAAGAGGCCATCACAACAGCTGTGATGCTCAGTGCACTTGGGAGTAGCTGTAGGCTGCATGTCATGGACCGGAATGCTTTTTTTGTCTAAGTACACCTCAGCTTTGTTAATACACTTATTATCACATGCTGCTCGAAAATGTACTCTCCGGCATAGAATAAATCTGGAGACCATTGAATTTATTTTTAAAAAAATTAAGAAAAGATTTGGATGATGGTGTGACTAGGTTTACAGATACTGGGTTTTTGTCTGTGTGTGTGTGTGTGTGTGTGTTGGGGGAGGGTGAACAGGGAGCAGGAAGAGGTTGGTCTAGAAGGTGGTGTCTTTGTTCAATCTCTCTTGTACACTTTCTTTCAACTATCTGTCGGCCTAACAACAACAGGAGCAGCTTTTTCATTCTAAAGTCATGTAATCATTTGAAAAATCTGTGAGCAGAAACTAAATACCTTGGGAATAGTTACTTTGGCCTCTTGTAGGGCTTAAAGTGCTCAAAAGTATCTGAGAGAGGTGTCCTCATGAAGATTAAGAGCAAATTTCCTGAGGCAAAATTCTTGCAGGTCTTAAAATGTTTTCTTTTCAGTTAGGAAATGCATTTGTCCAAATGTTTCCCACATGATTTGAAATAGTAGTTTCTACAAACAACGCAATTTTATACCCCTCTCTCTCTCTCTCTCTCCTTGATTTTCCTGATTTATTCTACTACTCTTTCTGGCTGCTTTGCACTTCCTTCACCACCTGTAATAATAGCTGAGCAGACCTTGCAGAAACGAAGGAAGACAGTATCTCGCATATAACCGTCAGAACAAAACCCCTTCTTGGAAAACAGGGAATCATCCACAAATATGAAACAATTCCAAACCACAAAGTTGTAAACAGTAGTTCCGCCCCCTAAACTGTTAAGCTCACCCACATGGAGCACTGGATCAAATTCAGCCCTCTGCAACCATCAGTGTAAAAATATCACTATCTATTCGGCAACTGTGTGGTGTGTGTCATAGGCCTTGTGTTGCTTAAAGTTAATGGAGATTCTTCTATAGCTCAAGTGATAGGCCCATGTACTTTTGGAGCAACAGGATCTGAATTTTCTCTCCTTACACTCTTAACATCTGCATGGCCAAATGTGCAGAGTAATAGCAATCATGATGCCCCTACTTGGTCAAGGATTTCTTACAATATGTATTAACGTGGAGCAGGGAAGGTAATGCGGAACAGCCACAATAAAATGAATAGAGAAGAAAAGAGATATTTAAGAGTTATTGAGCATTCTGTAAATTCTTAACTCCTCAATACAATGGGTCTCCACCTCAGCCATGCAGTATTGCTTGTTTTACCCAGTTGGAGAGGGGCGAAATGACTACTAGCAGAGCTCGAAAGTGAAAGGTCACCTCAGAGAGGGAGATTTTCTGAGGAAGGGGAAGCCATTACTGAAGAAACTAAACAGTTGCATGTCTGGTTCTGACAGGTAACATGCACTACCTGGACCTCTCCAGTGACATCTCCAAAATCTACCTTTCTCCTTCCAGCATATCTGTTCCAGCTCCCATCTTCTGAGGCCTTGATACAACCAGGCTTTAATTTTAAATCCTGAATAGTCCCATTGATTGATATTGGGACTCAATTAAAGATAAGCAAGTGGTTGTATGAAATGGGGCTGAATGTGTCTTATTTTTCATTCTGGATGTTCAAGCTGAAACTCCATAGAGCAAAAACAAAGAATTACTCCTCTTTTGTCATAGAATCTTTCTCCTTCTTTTTCTGTCCTCCGTCATGATTGATATATAGGTTCTTATTTCAGTCTTCTCCCTGTAACTTCGGTGTTGTCCTCCCCTACCTATTTCTCCTTCTCACTCACATTTAGGCAGACAGAGTCCCGTATGTTCTTTCTGTACAACATCTGTACAACCCATCCTTCCCTCTCCTTTCATAGTGCCTTTATCACCTCTCCATATGTACCTGTCTCTCACTGTCATTGTAATGTCTTCTACGTTGAACCCATAAACTTAGAATAGTACACCAACTAGCCAGACTCTCTTCATTCAAATCCACACTTCTCACTACAAAGTGTTTTTTAACAATAATCCAAAGAAGGATACAATGTTTTTAAACCTGCAAAATGTTGAGACAGGATCTGCCTTATGTTGAGCTCAATCAAAATCTGAGGGAAATCAATGGGATTCTTTCCATTGACTTCAGTGTAGATTGTAGGTGACTGGGGTAGAATCCCTGGGTGAAATCCTGGCTTCAGTGAATTCAATGGCAAAATTCCCATTGACTTCAGTGGGGCCTGGAGTTTACCCCAAATCTTCCTCAATCTTCTATATAACGTGGAGTACATTTTAAGCACTGAATAACTAATAACAATGTGAACATTAAGAGCATCTTTCTAAACCAAATATCTTCAAACATGCAACATAAATTTGCTTGTTAACGGTGTGTGTCACATTTGAACTTCTAAGAGCAAGCTGGTTTTGAGTCCTGCAAAAGCGCCAAAGAAAAAAGAGCCCATTTTCATGCAGTATCCTGTACACTTTTGTCAGCACCAAAATGTGTTCTTGTCTTGTAAATGCTCAAAAATTAATTATATTTGGGCTAAGACTGTTCTGGACAATCCTCAGCCTGAAACTATATAATTTTTAAGTCCTTGCAGAAAAGAGAGATTAAAAATATGGCTTAGAATTGAATGGGTTTTGGAACCTTAACTGGAGAAACAGGATGTCACTGCTGTTACTTCATAACTTTGTAATAACTGCAATGAAAGGTTTGAGGGAGTTTATTAATATGAGGTTATGAAATCAAATTTGCTTGGCTGATGGACTAAACAAAATAACTAATGTGTATTCCTTTTTGTACCATCATCCTGCCCTGGAATGTAATCCTGTACCAAACTGTAATTAACAAACAATGATAGGTGTTAGGGGTGTTGCACTCCAGAAATTAGTACTTAGGTAGGGTCACTACAGGTCAGGGGAATAACCAGATCTATTTAGAATTCCATTAGCTTTCATCATTATTCTTTTCTGCAATAGATCTTGCATGCTTTCAGTCCTGTCCTTCTCTTTTACAGTTTCTAATGTGAGCTGTGTCTGACCTGTTTACAGTGGTGGTCCTGGAAAAATCAAACATCTCTTTCAGTGAGTGAACAGCTGAGAGCCATTCAGGCACTGGGTGTGACTATTAGTTAATGTTTTGTTTTGGATTTCTTTTTGTGTATTTGGATTTTCATCCTCCAGAAATGTGATTTTTTTTCTTTTAAAATGGGTGGAAAATGACTAAATATGAAACAGGTTGGAAAGATGATAAAAAACATGTCTTCGTAATTAATGCACTTGACAAACAAATTACTTCAGAGTCATTCTCAAAGTCAAGCTATTTATATGCTGATACTGTGCTGATGACAGTGGTAATTTAAATTGTATTGTCTGTCCACTGTTACAAAATTGATTTATAAAAATGGATTCACCCATTCAAAATGTGCATCCAGAGTTTGTTTACATTGAGTTACTAATTAAATTCCAACATACTGAATCTTGCCAATTTTTTTTATGTCTTGACAGATGCCCAAGTGGATTAGTTGCCAAATAGCAGTAATTTACACTGAATCGTGATAGACTTGAGATCTTTCAAAGTTTTGAGTGACATGGCTTCCTACATCAGGCTCACATAACCTATTTGATTTTTCTGCAGCAAAATGATCAGCTAATGAACCTTGCATTCTTCAGGCTACAACCTTGAAATAAATGCTTTGCAGGGCAGCAAACTATTTTTAAAATGCAAATTGGTCTCTTCTGTATTTGATTTCATCTAACAAATATTTAGTGATAGATTTTTAAAAACAGGTTCATGATGTAGCCCAAAATTTCAAAGTTGCTTTCATTTTGCAGAGTTTAAAATGGACCCATTCTCTGTTTTTCGTTAACTTTTATTGAAATTGTTTTTAATTTATTTACTGAAACTGGGTTTACAATAAGAAGATAGCTTGTGAAAAACTAACAGTTTTAAAAATAATGTGCACCTTTGTTCTGTCTAGCAGGATCTCCACAAATAACTCCCTGCACTGCAACAACTTCCAGCTACGCACACATGGAGGTCATTTCTGCCAGAAACACCTGACTAAATCCTCTTCTGGCAAAGGGAGTTATATCAGCTGAGAATATAGCTATGGATTATTTGCATAAAAGCATGTTCATAAGAACTACTGCAGATCATGGGGGGAGAGGGTGTATGAATATATATATAATATATGCAGACCAACTCCCTGGCACAACCCTGTTGGCTTTTGTTGTGGAGGACCTACAGAACATACATCAAAAAGAACGGGCGTACTTGTATCACCTTAGAGATTAAATATTTTATTTGAGCATAAGCTTTCGTGGGCTACAGCCCACTTCATCAGATGCATAGAATGGAACATATAGTAAGGAGATATATATATATACACATACAGAGAACATGAAAAGGGGGAGTTGCCCTACCAACTCTGAGGCTAATTAATTAAGATGAGCAATTATCAGCAGAAGGGGGAAAAAACAGTAGTGATAATCAAGATGGCCCATTTTAGACAGTTTGACGAGAAGGTGCGAGGATACTTAACATGGGGAAATAGATTCATGTGTGTAATGGCTCAGCCATTCCCAGTCTCTATTCAAGCCTAAATTGATGGTATCTTGTTTGCATATTAATTTAAGTTCAGCAGTTTCTCTTTGGAGTCTGTTTTTGAAGCTTTTCTGTTGCAAGATTGCCACCTTTAAGCCTGTTACTGAGTCACCAGAGAGGTTGAAGTGTTCTCCTACTGGTTTTTGATTCCTGATGTCAGATTTGTGTCCATTTATTCTTTTGCATAGAGACTGTCCAGCTTGGCCAATGTAGATGGCAGAGTGGCATTGCTGGTACTCTGAAACAGAACATACATCGCTTCTCCATTGGTTTGGGAGAGAAACCGAATAAGGGCTGATAACTTGTGATTAGGTGCAGGAGCAGGGAGAAGTTTTCTGATGGACACTGATATACAGCGGATTTCAAATCTGGTAGCATGATCAGTGTAATATGCTTGTTGGTAAAAGTACTGGAGTAATACCTACCTTGAGATACCTTAAGAAACATATAGTTCTGGAAATAGCTTTGATTAATCAAATTTGCTTTGCAAGTAATTAACTCAAATTATGAACAGGAGCATTAAATAAAAAAAAAAGTCCAAACCCAAATTTGGTGAATTTTGACTGCACAAACTAAACCTTGGAGATTAAAGTTTGAGATTGATCTACATGCTTCTTATTCAAAGCACTAACCAATATGTGGTGTATATAAACTGTTAAATATTAAAGGAATATTATTTGTTCATGAACAGTTCACCAATGACTTCACTGTTTACCAAAATGGTACTTAGGTATCTCTTTTTTTTAATTTGTAAATATTTTTCTAAAAGAAAAACAGCAGGGGAGCCATGAATGATTTAGAAGTTACATTATCAGTAACAAAGGTTTAAATCCTTGTTAAGTATGACCATAACAAACAACTAAAAATGGATTGAGGTAATCCATATAATAGCCAAACAGAGATTTCAAATAGCTCAAAATTTGAGGACATTTAGATCCAAGGTTTTGTTTCAGCCCTTTATACAGATAAAAGCCATTCAGAAATTCATCTGGATGAGAGCTGGGCAGTTAATGGATTTTTCATTTCACTGGCAACTTGGAAATAGTTGAGAGTGGAGGGAGTATTGGAAGGAATTGTTATGGGATGAATCGAAAACATCTCTTTTTATTTTTTACATTTTCAGTGAACTAAAAAGTAAAAAAAAAAAAAAAAAAAAAAAAATTCTGTGGATTCATCCCCAGAGCTGAGAGATTTGGGGTTTGGATCCATTTTTACAAAAGAATTTTAAAACAATATGACAGATCAACTTGTCAGACCAAAAACTGTGTGCTATTTCAGTCAGTTAAAATGTTTACAAAGGAAAGGTATCAAGAAATGCCACTGTCACCTTATGCTGCAAAGTCTGAATGTTTCTGTAGTGATGTCTGATGCTATAATGAAGTTGATTTAATATTTGGATCCTACAGCATGCCCCGTGACAGTGCTTACTGCATGAACAAGTAATTTATTGAGAAGCTTGAATGAAAAGGTCTCAGAAAAGGAGATTGAGGCTCAGTCGGAGAAATTATTTTATTTGGATAAAATAGGATCTTCTCCATTAATTGTATGTACAGTAATGACATTTGAAGGGTACTTCAAAGTTTTAGTTGTTACAGAAAGTTTCATCTGAAAAGAAATGAGAATGAAAGTGTTTTTCTGCCTGTGAGCTCTTTGACCTTTTGTGACTGCCAGCCAGTGGCTGCAATTTTCAAGTAGATTTTGTCATGTAACAGAGACCCTCTTCCATTGGCTGAATTAATGGTGTGTGCAACATGCACCTTGCATCTCAGATCAGATTCAAATTGGAACTAGAACTGCCCATGCAAAACTTAGAGGCTTTACTTTTCCAATATTGGTGTAGGAAACATGAGATCTTCATAACTCTGAGTCTTTTGCAGTTTCCTCTAGACTAAAATTTTGCTGCTTTTTCCTCTTGGATGCATCTCATCAGATAGAATTTGAGGGGAGGGAGAGTTTGTTAAACCAAAGCAAAAAATGTGCACACGTTAACAAAGCTTGGAATACCTGTTGCAGCCTGCTGATGCACATAGGTAAAATGCTTCATTCATAATTTGCAGATGGTACTTTATCATTAAAAATATCTTGCAATGACTCCTGAATCTTGACCTTATGACATTTTTTTTCCTTGCGGCTGGTCCCTTCTGTAATTTCCTTTGCCCTTTCTCCTCTTCCCCAGACCCCACTGACCTCAGTATTTTTTTTTCTCTTTCACCCTCTATACTGGATACATCAACGCTATGTGCCCACTGGCTATGACTTAGCCTTTGAGGTAAAAACATCCTCAGTCTCTGTCCTAAATTAACCATTCCAGTTTTAAGCTTCTTGGGGCACACTATGCCCACTGGTATCTTCCAGGATTCAGCGGTGGAGTGTAGGGCTCATAATCATATATGTGTACCTCCTTTTTTGTAAAGGGTACTCCTAGCATAATACAAATTCTACTCATGAAAATTATACAAATGCCTTTAATGAACCAGGAATGTTAGTCAAGAATATCAACTGACAAAACCTAGGTCCGCTGGACCCTAGCATTATAATTATTATGGGGTAGATCAAAACTTTGAAAGATAATGTATAAACTAATTAATCCTTTGAGGCTAGATTTTTAAAGGCATGTGTGCATCTAAAGATGCAGATAGGCCTCTGGTGGGATTTTCAAAAGTGCCTAGGTCAAGTGAGTTAAATGCCTAGCTACTTCTGAAAATCTCAGCTCCCAAGGAGTTTTGAAAATCCCACCAGAGATGGGGATTTGGAGAAAAGCATAGACTGATCTGATCTTTAGACAACTTCATATCTTCAAAAATCTTTTCCTTACCAGATTTCTCCCATCTCATTTAATATCTTTCTTGAATTATGAACACAATTTTACTGAATTGTCTTTAGCTATTTTTCAAATACAACAACTCATGTGGACTTTTATTCCTGATGTATCTGTCAGATGCTATTCCAGGGGTGGGCAAACTTTTTGGCCCAAAGGCTACATCAGCGTTGAGAAACTATATGGAGGGCCAGGTAGGAAAGGCTGTGCCTCCCCAAACAGCCTGACCTCCACTCCCTCCCACTTTCCACTCCTTGACTGCCCCCCTCAGAGCCTCCAACCCCCCCTGCTCCTTGTCCCTTGACTGCCTCCTCCCAGGACCCCAGCCCTATTCAATCGCCCCTGCTCCCTGTCCCATGACTGCCCTGACCCCTATCCACACCCCTTCCCCCAGACAGTCCCCCTGGGATTCTCCGTCCCCTGCTCCCTGTCCTCAACTGCCCCCCAGGACCTTCTGCCCCTTATCCAAACCTCGCTGCCCTGTCCCCTTACCATGCTGCTCAGTGCAGCAGGAGCTCGCAGCCCCGCCGCCCAGCCAGAGCCAGCCATGTCACCCATGCTGCCCAGCAGGAGCGGCAGGCTAGAGTACTGGCTGTGGAGGAGGGGTCGGGGGCTAGCCTCCTTGGCTGGGAGCTCGGGCTGGGCAGGACAGGCCCGTGGCCTGCGGGCCATGGTTTGCCCACCTCTGTGCTATTCAATGACAGGAAGTTCAAAATAACACTATTTTGGTCAGAACTACAAGTAGGGTCAGCAACTTGCTGTTTATAGTCTCTTCTTTCAGCAAGATTGCAAGTACCATTGACCCCAGCAGTTCTTCTCAGACTAGGTCCTCCTTTGGTATTCTCTTCTCCAGGTTTACTTCACTTAATAATATGGACTCTATTAATCACATACTTCTTGGGTACGGTCCTAATGTTGTTGCTTTGTTACTAGAGCACCATTTTAAATGGATTGTAAAGGCCAAAGTTACAAGTCTCCCAAGGATTGTGCCAGGAATCCAAGTGGCCTGAAAAATAGTGAAATTTGGAGCAGAGGTCAGGTTTCTAGGACCCAACTCTCAGCTTTTGCTTACTTCACACTCCCTTGCACACACACACACCTTTTTAAAACACAAACCCATGATTAACCTGTTGAACTCCTTGCCTCGAGAGATTGAAACCAACATCTTAGTAGGATTCAGTGGATATTTGATAAGTTACATTTAGATAAGAAAAAAATTGTAAGGCATATATACCCACATGCTTTAGATCATAGGCCAATCTCTAACTGCCTGGAGTTGAGAACAAATTTCCCTTAAGGGAAAATATAAATTGTGGGGGACATCTATATTAGATCATAAAATTGTTGTATAAATTGCTACTTAAACTGCCTAAAGCACATTACAGAGACAAGGTGATCCGAAGAAGAGCTCTGTGTAAGCTTGAAAGCTTTACTCTTTCACCAGAAGAAGTTGGTCCAATAAAAGATATGACCTCAGCCATCTTGGATCTCTAATATCCTGGGGCCAATACAACTACAACAACACTGCATAAAACACATTATGTATAACATTTTTGTGATACCCTATTATTAAAAATACCACTTTTTAGAAGACTGATTTTATTTTATTTTAAAAGAGAATATTTCCTGCATGCAGAGTTTTAATATTAGTCTCCATTAACCATTGGAACGGTTCTTATTGTTGGATGAAAACAGACCACTGCCCTGCTCTGACACTAACAAATTGAGTTGTTGTATTTGTTGTATTTTCAAAGTAGAACTTGCCTGTCATTACGATGAAGGAATTCATAAAAGTCTATGCTTTCCTCCAAAAAGAATTTAGAGGAAGCAAGATCCCTTCAGGCAAATTCTCCATCATTGATCCGAAAAGCATCTGACAATTGGGACCTGGCAAGTCTGCCCCGGGGGCTGAAGAAAACCTGCTTGTTGGACTGAAGTGGATCCCTAAAGTTTGTTTTATCCATTGCATGGCAACAGTTTGGCAAAATGATCACCATCATCCTGGGGAAATAAAGCCACCCTTGCACATCATCTTGAACATAGATGAGACCAAAGGAAGGGAGATTATTTCTTAATTTAATATTGTAGAGTAGCTACCAATTACAAAATATTATCACTATAAGAAAAATTTGTTCTAGATGGCATTCTTCGTCTAACATTCTCAGAGCATTCTACAGACAAATTAATTCTCATTACACACCTTGTTGTGAAACTTTCTACACAAGCAAAACAGATTTGCACATATAAAAGGTTCATTAGCTGCATAATTATCTAATTTACATGTACAAATGTAACGGGTTCAGTGTCCAGACTAGTGCACCCACCAGTTTTTCAGAGAATAATTTTAGAGACCTATTTGAAAACTTGGCCTTAAGTGATATAAATCACATTGCATAATTAGCAATTATGGATATTTGACATTTAATATATTTATCCCATAAAAGTACAAAAGGTGCTATTAAAAATCATTATTTGCAGTGCCACATTATTTTGGGTTTATAGGAGCACCTGTATATTTACAATGGAAAGGACTGCAAATAACATAGCAAATTTAGCTAATATAGCTGGTAAATATTAATATTTTATGCTGTCCACTCTGTTGTATTCTTTCCAGTGCATCACTCCCTCTTCCATTTGAAGTTTTTCTGATGTAACTGCTTTGGTCTATAATTACTTTTGGAAGACTATATTTCTTCTCCAGCAGATTGAAAAATTGTTTCAAGATACAAGCATCATCTTTATTTCAAGTCTAATGTCAAAGGACCAAAATAGTATAGCTATCAGAATAAGGGAAACCAAATAAAGAGACAAAGGATATAACTATGAAGATTTTAATCACTTAATGATTAGAATGGTGAAATGGCAGCCCTAATTATTGCTTCCATCTCCTACATTTGTGAAAGGCAAATTAAGATGGATGAGGGTGGGTTGTTGGGTTTCTTGTCCTCAAGTTTATTTAAGGTATGGCTACATGGTTGTTTATGTGGCATGTCACAAATCACAATACATCAGTAATTAATAATCTATGAAATATACAATCTTTTGTAATTTAAGAAGTTTGCTCACTTAGCTGATTTAGCATTATGCACATCCTCACAATCAATGCATCTAAAAACAGCAGGCACCAGATTTATTAACATGCATGTTTTTTAAATGTAATTTCTTTTATTCCCTCAGCCCCTCCATTTGTAGATTTCACAACAAAAGGGCATACATATCAGTGCTCATAATAGAGCAAATAATTCATAACACATAACGTGACCCAATGAAGTTAGCTTATTTTTCTGTTTGCTGAATGTCCATGAACAGACTGTGGAAATTTTACAAACTAATAAATTCACTTGATGTTTCTTTTGTTTTATTCTACAGTGGCTTAATTTGTTTTAAGGGGACTTCTGCCAATCAGTGCAGAGTAGAAGATATGCCACATAGCAGCTACTCCCCACTGTGTGCCCTACCAATACTATCATCCTCTGCTACTTTATGCCTGCATAAGGGGGCAGAAGCAACAGGATCATAGGGATAAAAATATCAAATGTCCTTTTTTAAAAATGACATATCCTAGTATGTGTGCGCTAGAAAATGTGTCGGGACACAAACGCTAAAAAGCAAAACAAAAAAACCCTACCAAAACAAAACACTCCACTACACATGCAGTTCATCCCCTGGGAAGACTGAGGCCAAGTCTATACTACACAGTGAGGTCGATGTAGGACTGTAGTGTAGACGTGCTCTGAGAGAAAGAACAAACTACATGTGACAATGTTAATCACATTGTTTAATGTGTTGCTGGAAGATGCACAGGTACTATGGGAATAAAGGTGGTAAAAGAACCTATATAGAATAGAACAGAAAAGAAACAAAAGCTGCTTCCTACAAAGTTCAAACTGTATGTATCATAATATATACATTGTCTTTTGAGAAGCTGGCTAAAGTCAATGCTTCTAAATATTCTCTATAACAAGTTGAGATCCCCCATAAAAAAGGAAATAGGCATTTGAAAATCCCTTAGAGAAAAAAGCAAACTGGACTAAAACATTCTTCAAAACAAGAAAAATATTTTCAGAAAAGAAAAAAAATACCTTTTGATTGTACAGTAAATATACTAAGGCCATGATTAAGAGTCATACTAATTAAACATTGCTCACTCATACTTTAAAGATCTCTTTCTTTCCTTGGCTCTTTAAAGACTGTTACAGTATGTGCACTTTAAGAACCATTATTTGTTGAATAAATATTTAGATTCCTCTCTCTTCTGATATCATTGCTAAAAGTAAGGCAGCATAACTTGATTGAAAAAATATATTTATATTGAATTCATTTGCATCCCACATGCCGACTGCTTTTATTCTCTCATTCCTTTTCTGAAACAACTTCAGTGTCAGTAAACATTCTTGATGAGGAGACTCGGGGTAAATGATCAGGGAGCTGGGGCACATGACTTATGAGGAGAGACTGAGGGAACTGGGCTAGTTTAGTCTGCAGAAGAGTAAGGGGGGATTTGATAGCAGCCTTCAACTACCTGAGGTGAGGGGTTTCTAAAGAGGATGGAGCTCGGCTGTGCTCAGTGGTGGCTGATGACAGAACAAGGAGCAGTGGTCTCAAGTTGCAGTAGGGGAGATCTAGGTTGGATATTAGGAAACACTATTTCAGTAGGAGGGTGGTGAAGTAGTGGAATGGGTTACCTAAGGAGGTGGTGGAAACTCCATCCTTAGAGGTTTATAAGGCCCTGCTTGACAAAGCCCTGGCTGGGATGATTTAATTGGTGTTGGTCCTGCTTTGAGCATGGAGTTGGACTAGATGACTTCCTGAGGTCTCTTCCAACCCTAATCTTCTATGACTCTAAATTAGACTGTAAATGTCATCTGATTGACAGAGTGACATGTAACTACTAGGTTAAAATGACCCCACAGGAAGCTGCGTGCAAACTGTATGTCTTAAGTTCCAGCAACTTGCTTTGGTACAGCAATTTACCACAGGGTAAACTGATATAGTGCTGCATAAAGCAACTTTTGATGTGAATACATGATGCTAGAATACCTCCTTTAATGATATTGGTATGTATAAACAAGGGCAACAATTATTGTCCTTGATTTTGATGAATTAATTCATTTGGAGCACAGGCAAAAATCATTTGGATTTATCATATAGGGGTGTGTGTGAGAATTAGGCCCATGTCACCAATGTCAGAATTTGGCGCTGCATCTGAGAGAAGATAATGTGTTTTTAAAAAATGCATCTCATCAGTACATATTTACCTACCGGCGAAGTGGAGAACTCCATATGCTTCTTAGAGAGTGGTGGTTAGAGGAGAAAATTTCTGAATTTCATTCTGTACTATATGGAACCTTAAATGCAAAGAAATCAGTATATATCAGCCATTTGTATAGTATTTTGGGAGCTACATCATTATACTAAAAGTTTCTTGATGTTATGGTTTAAAACCTTAAAGATGGTAACACCAATGTTCTGACTAATGCTCAAGGCAGTTCTGGCACAGGAAAGCTGAAATGCTGTGAGTTTGTGAAATTGCTAAAGTAAGATATTTTCTGTGGCTTGCATATATTTATACAAACGTTTTCTGCTTTGTTTGCTATCTGCCATCCTGTGCACTGCAATAGTGCTGTAACTCCATCGCTAGAAACAGCAAGTCTGTGACTGCACGTCTAGGAAAGCACAGTGAAGAAAAGTATTTAGGCAAGTTTTGGCTTTGCTTACCGTGCCCTGATTTATATATATTTTAAAACAGTCTGTCAGTCTCTTGTTACTCCAGGAGCAACACCTCAGTCTCTTTTTCTATAACTGTTGTGAATGTGCTCCAAATCCTTCAAAAACAGTTTTTGGTTTTTTTCCTGTGACTACAACCATAAAAAAGACAAGTTGGTGTCTGGATGATAAAATGTTTAGTTCAGCCATGTATTGGTTACAATGCACTAGATGAAAACAGTTAACATGATTGGATTTAAGATAATGTGCAATAACACAGACAGCAAGAGCTCGCTGACACTGTTCAGTATTTACTTAGTGACGACTATGTACTTGATGCTGTACAATAGACACACTAGGAAGAGACTCCCAACCCAAAGAGATTCTCTGTAAACAACTGAGATGTAGAAAACTGGATGCACTGGGAAATATGTTGCTACTATATTCTCTCCCTAACTGCGTTGTGATAACAAACTGGAATCGTAAAGAAAATTAGGGTAATACATTATCTAGATGGAGGAGATTTACTGAGATCCCCATTTACTCACCTCTTTCTCTTGAACTTGTGTTGCAGCAATATTACATTTAGCTGAGGGAGCAATAGACAGTGTTCCCTCTAAAGCAGTGGTGGGCAACCTGCAGCCCGCGTGCCACGCACAGCCCGTCAGGGCAATCCGCTGGTGGGCCACGAGACAGTGTTTACATTGACTGTCTGCAGGCACGGCCATCAGCAGCTCCCAGTGGCTGTGGTTTGCCGTTCCAGGCCAATGGGAGCTGCGGGAAGTGGCAGCCAGCCCGCACCACTTCCCGCAGCTCCCATTGGCCAGGAATGGCGAACTGCAGCAACTGGGAGCTGGGTGGACAGCCGTGCCTGCGGACGGTCAATGTAAATACCATCTTGCTGGTGGGCCACGGGCCCACCACTGCTCTAAAGCCTGTTATAACTGTTCTGAGTGCATCAGGGTGGAGTCTAAAGGCTTGTCTATACTAGGAAATAAGTGAGTTGGAAAATAACGTTAAGGAGTTATGTTAACTAAAATGGTGACCATGACTTTGCAGCCCATGGACAAGGGGACGGGTCCTGTATTGCCAAGTCTTGCGATTTGATCGTAACTCCAGTGATTGTGGGGTGTTTCTTTCTTGTCTCATGAAAACATGTTGAAAGGCTGCTAACTCATAAATTTCCCTTATTCAAAATGGCCACCATCTCTTAATATGGTCAAATAGGCTGAAGTCAGCAAGATGGCTACCATTTCCCTACCATGTACCTGCATGTGGAAGTGAGGCTGCCTTTAATAAATTTGGCTGCCACCTTCTGCACTTTTCAGTGATATCAATGCATGCCTATTGGCTAACACAGAAGTTCCAAAATTATTGTTCTGAATTCATAGATTTTAACAGAGGTCATGGAATTTCACCAAGTAATTGCTGCATCAAGATCATAACTTCTGGTTTTGCTAGAACATCTGTATCAGAAAGATATCCCAATTTGATATAAAGACTTCAAGTGATGCTGAATCCACCAATGGTCTATGGAGAGTTGCCTGGTCATATGATCTTGGCTCTCCTCATTGTTTCCAGCTGGTAAATTATATTAAAAGAAACTAAAAGTACACTAAATATTTCCCTAATGCTACTTTTCCATGGAAGCAATTGCGATGATTGCCAGAAGGCACAGATGAGATGGAGGTGGTCCACACAATCAAGAATGGGGAAGAGGGTGTCCTTTTCATTTAGATATGGTCCACATTGTGCAAAAATCTGAGAATCCTTTGTCTAGAATATATTTTTCTGTATCTAGGTATCTCATTCAGAGATGGGCCCAAATCAAGATTCTGAAATTGGGGGATATTCAGGACTTGATCTCATGAGTCAGGATCCAACATCCAAACCTGTGGGTTAGATTCAATCTTCCACATTTTGAAGCTGTCCCATGTGCATTCTTCCCTTACCACACTGGTTTCTCTTGCGTCCCTTCTCCGCACAGGCTCACTTCTCCCTGTTAGTGATCCCACCTCACCACCTCTCAGCTGTGGTAGGAAACTGCAAAGGGCTTTTGGGATTTGTATTGTAGCTGGCAGTAAAGGTTTCCTGTTGCCATGTGAGTGGTATTGTGTGAAGATTACTATTTTTCGGAAACCGCATGGGATTTGTGCGGCAATAGTCTGACCTAGCAGACTTCAGAAGGTGGTTGGGAGAGGATAGCGCCAGAAACTCCCCCAGGAGATCCACAAAAAAGGAGCACGTGGAGGATTGAAATCCCTACCCTCTTTTGCCTCCCTCAAAAATTTGTATTTATGTATTAATATTGCTCATAAGTGAGGTAGGTACTTCATAGAAATACCTTACAATCAAACGATGGATTGGACAGATAAGTTAATTATCACATCCACCCGGAAGCGGTGGGGCAAAGGTTACAGATTCTCAGGTTAAGCATAGATAAATCTTGGTTATTTAGATTTATGATACTGGGCAAGGCTAGTATCTCTGGGGGCTCTAGCGGCAGGTAGCAGAAATGTTACAGAAACAGTTGTTCTCAGGAGACTTTTGATTCAGCTTCCGAATTCATATTTGAAACCCAACAGCCATCAATGTTCTGCTAAGGAGCTGGTCATTGAGTTGTAACTTTGATGATACTTAGATCCAAACACACATAACTAATCTCTTTGTACCTTTTCATCTCTGTTTAATGACGTCTATAAACAAATCGAGAATTCTTTTAGCAAGTACTGAGGCAATTAAAATGCAATAATTATTTAGCTTCAAAAATGGATAGGCAACTATATGAATAGATTTTGATTAAATGTTTCATTAATTAATTTGGCATTCTTGTTACATTGTTTGCTAGCAATGTCGCAGTATGGTATAATTAGCTGGGAATTAAGCAATTCATTTATCACTGTTTTAAATATCTATTTCATTTGTTCACTTCACAGGTTTAAACTAAATGTCAAATGTTACAATCTAGATGATGATGTTGTGATGTATACACTAAGGTACCAGGTTTAGTTAAACGCTGATAGATTATTCTCCTCCCCCTCCTTCTTGTCCCCAAAGAGATTCAAAATGTCCTAGAGAACTTCACGGACAAAACAAAAATACCTTTCAGGTCCTTCTAATCCACGTTATCTTCTGTTTAAATGAAGGTGGGGAAAGGAAGAAGAGATTAGTGAGATATTTTGATCCCCTTCAGTTTTTGCTTACAGGGTAAACAAGAAGAGATTCCCGTCATTGTCATGTTAATTCATTAAGAGCCTGATCCCCAAAGCCCATGCAAGTGTATGAGAGTTTTCCCTTCTTCTTCAGTGGTTTTGGATAAGTCCGCAATTCTTTTCCTCAACTCAGGAAGATATTGAAGCTAATCCGTGAAGAAAGATAGGATGTTCATTAATTATCTTTTTATCTTCTGTGTTAGAAATGCTGACAGGTGGTAATATTTTAGAAATTCATTGAGTCTTGGGAAAAACACTCAGAAAAGCAGCTAGAAGTTGCTACAATAATAAACTGGGTAGAAATCTGTGCTTCTAGATAGCTGTTCATTATATTGTGGCTTAGAGGGTCCTGTATATGCAGTTATTGATGTGTACCATACCTATACATGCAAATACCCAATGTTCAGCAACATCAGACAATTACATTCATTCATGCCCACCAGTCACTTCCCTGTATAATTAGGCATGAACTCATAACCGTGTGTCTGATTCTGAAAATCTGGCCGCCTCATGCTTATTTGCTCTTTGTGGTAATTACCACTGTGCACATGCTATGAATCAATGCTGAGGCAACATATTGTCATCTATCCAGCTACTCTGGTGTCATTATTAGATACATTGAGAGCATTTTCTATACTTGCAAAGAGGCTCTATTTATTTCATGCAGTTTGTAGTGTGGATACATCAGGTCTCTCTCATTTGGAAGCACTCTCATATTGCAAGTTTTACAGCAACTCTTACGAAGAAGAATTGACAATGTATTTCAGGGAAACACTTAAAAACTGTCTCCAATTTTTTTTAATTCCTCATTCCTTCCATTTGTGCCAGGGTAACAGTGCTGTTCCTGGGACTAGGGAACTGATGGAAAAAAGCTGCTGTTGCTTTTTTTTTTTTTTTTTTTTTTTAAGTTAGATACTTGATTGTGTTTAATCCATGCACTGAGAGAAAAGGAAATTTGTTCCTGCAACTGCTGTTACTCTGGTCTCTGGAGGATCATTTATTTAGAAATGGCTAACTTTTTGGGAGACTGTTTCATGGACATAGCAGTGGTGTGTACAAGAACAGCAAAGCCGCCTTGTTCTAACCAGCTCTTACATTAACTTTGTAATAGGATTATGTGTTAAAACAAAATAAAAATATGCACAACATTGTCTGTGAGGTTCTAATTAAAGGTGTATATGTGATGGAATATCATCTTTAGACTACGCCAAGTGATTATTTTCTCAACAACTGCACACCTAACTAATTTAGGAACCTGCCTCATTTTAAAAAGTGATTTAGGTGCTTTGAAATTAAATCCTGCTGACTGCCAATGGAATTTTGACACTTAAGGGCCTAAATCTCTTATGAAAATGCAAATAGCTTGGTATTGCAATGCTGAATGCAGAAGTGCCTAAATACCTTTAAAAATCTGGGCCTAAACTCTTTTGTTCTAGAAATTAGTGTCTTGATATATAATATCAGAGGAGTAGCCATGTTAGTCTGGATCTGTAAAAGCAGCAAAGAATCCTGTGGCACCTTATAGACTAATGGACGTTTTGGAGCATGAGCTGCTGTGGGTGAATAGTCTGTTAGTGCCACAGGACTCTTCACTGCTTTTTTGATATATAATAGCATCAAACAATTGGGGAAAAATACTTTCCGAAGTTATGGGTGGACTTTAAAAAAAAAAAAAAAAAAAAACAGCTAGTGAGGATGGGAGCTAATGCTTGCTTGAGATGGGCTGAATCCATGGATCCAAATTTTCCAGCTTGGCCTAGCTCTAATTTTATTTTATGCACCAATCCTGAAAACTCA